>NC_089651.1:42026887-42638918 GCF_037042795.1 Molothrus aeneus | reverse complement strand
AGCCACTGCTGATGGGTTTCTTTCATAAGCCTTCTCTGCCATGGATTTAAGAATTGAGAGAACAAACATTTATCAGCTGGAATAAAGACTTTTTTTTTGGTTTCCATTTCTGTCTTCTGAGATGGATTCCAGACTTTCAAAGAAGCCACAATAAAGCTCTAATTTTCTATTTATATGCTCAAACATTATTTTCATTCATATATCTATAACCAGATAAACATTCTGGAAATTCACATTGCAGTATAATCACTTTGTTCTTCTTTTGGGATACTGACTGATAATTAAATAGATGCAGCTGAAAGACAAAAACGTGACATTGAGACTGTACTGTTGCAGCAAGGGGGAAAAAAGATGCAAACAGAAGTTCTAAGGTCAGCAAACCAGACTGGAGTAGGAACTCAAAAATTGAGTTAATGCTCTGGCGCATCCACAAATACCCTTTACAAACCATGTACATTACAGCCAGTGTTTTATACTTTGGCTTTAAAATGGGGATAATTACTTTGCTGTGTTTGGAGGGTTTTGTGAGAATATCTATTAATGACTGTAAAAAAAAAAATCTTGTAATATGGTAACACTCACATAGGTATCAAGAGAAACAAGAAGCTTAATTAGCATCTCACTAGAGACTTATATTCTCCTTAGAAAAAGCAATAGACTGAGTTACTGAAGGTAGCCAAAATTCAATCCCTTGCTGTTTATGTAATGAGCTAACTCACAGTTGGTATTTGTTGTGAATTGCACAGTAAAAGAATTTACTTTAAAAATGCCTTTTTGTTGAGTCTTGAATGTGTTGTCCAAAATGTCTCATTTTTAACAAACTTTCAGAGAATTTGAGCCTGACCTGGATTCTGAACCTGGCCAGATTTAACACTGCAGGCAGCATCTGCAGCTCTGGGTTAGGTAGCTGCAGGAGCATTTCCAGGTTAGGGCTGCACACTCCAGGTCTGAAGCCTGACTGGGCTTCACCACCCGGCTGGAAGGGGGCTCAGGCTCCTACTGTGAAGCCAAGACTTACAGCATTGGAAGTCTGGAAAAGGCTTTTTGGGTCTACTGGGAAGGCTTATGCCACCACTAAAGCACAAGCTGTATGTAGGGTCTCCCCTGTTCCAGGGCACAGTCCTTTCACAGCTTGCTGTGGAGCTAGGGGAGCAGACAGGAAAAAAAGTGCTAGATTTCTTCTTTTACAAGTCCCTGCCTTAAAGCAAACAATTTCTTTCTGGGGGACAAAATGTTCCTTAAATAAAAACATGGGATTTCTTATAAAATCTGCTTATGCTGCTGAAATGACAAAGATAATGATTGCAATAATTGTTTTTAAGGTGTCAGAAATGTACATAGGCATATCAAAACAAAGCAGTCTACTTAAAGCTGACCACACGTAGCAAGTAACAATAGTGTCTAAAATACTGTAACTATCTAAAGGTTTTAAAAATGTCTTTGTTTAAAAATAGGATTTACCCATGGATTTTTAAACCATTTAAAACAATTACAAATTGATTCATAAGAAATTGCAATTGTGTTATTTTATTTTTAGTCACTTTTCTTCAGGAATAGGATAGCCACATTCCCTGAGTTCTTTGAAATGTTTCTAATAAGCTTTGAGCTTTCATTTGTTCATGGGATAATTTTCCATGTCTAACCTCAATTTTATTAGAAAGGAAAATTTCTATAACTTGACTCAGTCCCTGTTTCATGCTGCATTGCAAAGGAAAAACAGCTGTTTTTTCAGACATCTCTCAAGCAAGGTGATGTGTGTTTCCATGTAACTCTTGCAAATACAGTGCAGCCACTTTTACAAAGAAAGGTATTGTGAAATAGTTACATCCTTGAGATATATTGTAGGGTGTTAGGAAATTAGTTTTAGCCAGATTGAAGGTGGGTTCTTAAAATAACTTGTAGTGTTTTTGGCTTCTGTAGCATTTTTGATGTGGAAGATCGGCTAAGAGTTTAGAATCAGAATAACTGGGTTTGGAAGGGATGTTTAAAGGTCACCTAATCCAACTGTCTCTGAAATTAACCCCATCCAACCTGTCTTTGATTCCAGGAACGAGGCATCCACAATTTCTCTGGGCAACCTGATCCAGGGTTTCACCACTCTCATAAAAATTCTTATATCTAGTCTCAGTTTGCCATCTTTTAGTTTAAAACCCCACTGCAACAGGCCTTACCAGAAAGCCATCCTCATCTTTCTTACAAACCCCCTTTAAGTACTGAAAGAAAAGCTGCAGTAAGGTCTTTCCAAACCCCAGATCTTGCAGCCCATCCTCCCCAGAGAGGTGCTTCATCTGTGTGGCCCTCCCCTGGGCTTGCTTCAATAGGTTCATGTCTTTCCTGTGCTGAGGATCCAGAGCTGGATGCAGCACTGCAGGTGGGGTCTCATGAGAGTAGGACAGAGAGACAGAATCACCTCCCTCACCCTGCTGGTCAGGATTTTTTTGTTGCAGCCCAGGATATGATTGGATTTATGGGCTGCAAGTTCACACTGTTTGCTCATGTCCATCTTCACCAGTACTGCCAAGTCCTCCTTTGCAGGATAATAAATGACCTATCAAGGACAAAATATATTTGTTCTGAAATTTAAATTCACATATTTTTCCAGGTGTTTCCCATTTCTTAGTCTTAAAATTTGCCTGTTCTACAGGGAATTTTCCTTAAAATTGACTACAATATGTCTGAAAGTCCTTGAGTTCAGATAGGCAGAGCACCTTAAGACTACTGTCTCTAGCAGGCTTCTCATGACTTCCAGGTTCCTTCTCATGGTGCATCCCTGCAGGTTTTCTGGACTAGGACATTTCAGAGCATCCATCTGGGCCTGTCTAGGCTAGCTGATGGCACTGCAAGTACCAATTTCATTCACAATCTGCAAGCTCAGGGAAGATGTTTTTAGAGGCAGCACAGAAAATATGTATTCCAAAACCGTTTGTTTGTGAGTTTTTGAGCTTCTGAGCTTGTGAGAAACCAAAGATATCAGTTTCAGTGTGACTCAGGTAAATATTATATATGAAAAATATGATATTTTAACTAATTCCAAGTCCTTAAATCTTTTTGTGTTTGCACACGTCATTACACAAATCTTTGTAGTAGTGTAGTGTGTTATCTTTAGACAAAACATGTTAAAATGTATAGTGTAATGCTAAAAAAGGGGATAAAGCAGGTTGCTAGTTGATTACATATGATAGGGATCCTAATCTAGTGCATCCATCAATGATTGATTTCCAGCCATTGTTGCTGTACTTTCAGTTGGTAAAATGCCTTTTTTGTGTGTCATTTTGGCTGCTTCTCTGTGTATCTTCAATGAGTGAGGAAAAGACCCACACCTTCTGCCCTTGGCTCACTTTGCAGGTGATCTGTGGAGGAAAGCTGGTGCATGAAGTGCTGCAGGCAGCTGCAGCATTCCCAGGCACTGAGGGGACCCTAAAGTCCCACTGCCCACAGAAAGAAAAACATGGTCTCTGCTGGAGAAGACCAGGCCTGCAACTAACAAATATAAATAGATTTTTTATCTTCCTATTTAATGAACTTCTACAAAACTAAGAGCTCAGCTTTGAGAAAATGACACTGGCAAACTCTTCTCTGTTGTGAGCAGGATCTTGTTGTCTTTATTCAAGGAGGAATTTCATATTCTGGCCCTAGCTTGCATTGTTAAAGAAATCTGGACATTTCCTAGAAGCCTGAAGGTTTTTGGCTACTAGAAATGCTAGAGATTTCCTCATGCTAAGAAAAACCACAGGCTTCTCCAATTACAAATATAATTGTAATTCACAATTAGAAGTTACAATAAAATAGCATTTCCTGCAGAACCAAAGACTAGTTTAAACTTGCAGTCATTATTTGCAGGGCAGGAAGGATGGAACTAGATCGTAACTAGGACTATTCATGTGGCTTATACATTGCCATTAATAATATAAACATTATGCCCATCTTGGCCACACTCTTAAAAGGCAAAGTGAAGCATTTGACATACGAAAGGCATTTCTCAAATGTCTTTTTCATCTTCTCCATCATTCAGTCCCAAAGTGTTCAAGACACATTGTTGTCTGTCAGACTAAACAGAGAAAGGAAAGCATTATTCAATTCTTGAAATATTTCAGTGCCCACACATCTTCAGTTCTCATGACTTTTTTTTTGTCCAGTGATTTGTGTCAACGATATTATCTATTCAGAGAAGTATGAGGCAAGAGGATAGAATGTTAACTTCTATAAAGTCTTTCATTCCACGTACTTCCCCAAACAAATGCTTTACCAAGTTAAATAACATAGCTTTGGAATTAAAATATTCCAGAGGGAGAGGCAAGGAAAAAGCCAATGTTTTCAGTTGAAAGTGAAAGAGAGACATGGCAGCTTCTAAGGCCTGCTCTGGGATGCAAATGAGGATGTTCTTATAACCTCAGTTCTGTATTTCAGGGACTTTGTTAAGGGCAGGGTGCTCAAGCAGAATTTGGAAGAGGGCATTTCCAAGGCAGGAAAACAGGGCAGAATGGCATTTCAATTCTATTTAACCACTTCAGGTCTATCCTGCTTTCATTTTTTTTCTGACTGAGTAAAAAACTTAAAAGGATACAGTTTTCCAGAGTAGCATACATTGATGTGATTCTTAATTCTGCAGTGTGATGCTGGTTTATATGAATTGTCATAGATCATGTTTCTATGAAGTGTCATAGATCAAGACAGTGGAAATATTAGAGTTTTGTGAGGTTTTGTAATTATGAGCTGAAACTTTCCTAGGACAGCCTGTGAGAATTTTGATACACTTAGGTAAGATATTTTCTTTCTGTTCAGTGCTTAATTCCCAGCACACATTTGATCTTCAGTTTCGGTCTGAAGTTTTATATTAATCAGGTCTGAATTCTCCATATTTAATGCATTTTTTCTCTCTTTTATCCTATCCATACTGTATGCTACGGTTTACAAATATTTTCTCACTACTTATTCTGTTACTGACGAATCACTCTCTTGATAGAAATGTATGCAAAAGTAAATGCTAAACTAGAATAGAGCATAATTACATCACAGTGAACTATCTGGCACCTGACTCATTATAATAGTCATGGAAATAATTTTTAAGTCTGTATAAATATGAGTAGTAAATGCTATATCTTTGTGGTTTCCAAGGAAAGTTGTATATAATCTAAGTGATAGACTCCTTACAAATATTGGATTAGTCACATTTAGTGATTTATGGAGTACACTGGTCATCCTCATGAAAGCCAACAGGTACACCTTTTCTCCTGGACATTTGTTAGTCTTTAAAAAGGTACCTCAAAATATGTATGCTTGACTCTGAGACCAGCATAAAGTTGCACTGGGAAATGCCCTGATGTCCAAACAGCTACAGAAATAAATATGTATTTTTATTGTCACCTGGATATTGTGAAGAAGCAGTGATGAGATGAAGAGCATGTAAATTCTCCCCTATTTGTACAGTGGAGTTTTCACTGCACTAGTAAAACTACTTGTGTAATTCTGTGAATGAAAAATATAAAATTTATATGTAAAATAGAAAAAAAAATAGAAAAATTCTACTTGTAAGAGGCAGGTTATATTTAACTGAATCTTTAAAATGAAGAGGCAGTATAGATGAATATATTTGTTTACATTTATGTATTGAATAAATCTTCACATAATCCTGTAACAGATATTGAAGACCTTAACAGTCTTCCAGTAATTTAGCAAAGATGGAACAGCAGTGTAGGTAATGGTATTTAAAAGTTCTCAGTTATTGCTTGATGTTTGAGGATCTGCAAAACTACCTCTGAATTTATGAATATATTTGTCAAACAATTCTATACTTTAATCAAAATTTAGGATTTTTTAATTAACAATCTGATTTTGCAAGGAGAACTACAAAAAAGTTGTGACAGCAGCAGCTGGCATGAGTCTACATGATACCTTTTAACTTGATATGGGAATGTCAGCTTGTCAGCAGAGTGCATCTGCACCTCTCTTGAGCTTTGGCTAGAGGAATATACAGCAGGAGGGTGAAATGAGTATTTACTGCAGCTTTATCCCTGTGTTTTTGCCACAAGTTCCATTATCACAAGCCTTTTCGTGTTATTTATTCATCCCTGCAAATATTCTTCAGAGAAAGGTCAGGGAGCTATAGAGCTAAGCTTAATACTGCTTTTGAAGTATACCAAAAAGTGCTGCACACCAGAATCCAACATGTGCTATGGTCATTCCCACTTATACAAACAGAAATGACCACATTAACAACTGACTCAAATTAGGTCCAGCTGGAATCCTAAGGCAAATTAATAATTTTCAAAGGTATTAAGCAAAAAGCTATTTCTCTGCCCTCTCAAACAAATTGTGAATGCCTCAAGGAACTGGAAAGAAATAATAGTCATTTTCATGTAAAACTTAATTTATTTTCTTTTTACCAGTCTCAAAAAATCAAAATCCAACACACTGTGACCACTCTCAAAATCTGGGATAAATGCTCCATGCTACATTACCCAGCTGCAGAAGTAAAGAGGAAATAATTCTCTCTTACATATTACAGTGTAGTAGCTATTCAATGACAGCAGTCTTCAATTAAAAAAAGAATTTGAATTAAGTAGATCCAAGTCCTTCTTACATTTTTCTCTACTGGGGTATCCATGTACAAACAGGGATACTGTTGCTCTGATCATCCCAAGAGCATCTATAAGGGCTGGATGTGTTTCAGTGCTCACCATATGGCACATTTTTTGCAATGAAATAATGAAATTTTTTTTTTAATTAAAGGTCCAAGTAGCTTAGTATCACGCCTCTAATTATGGCTGCAAAACGAATCAGAATAGGGCCAATGTACAGACGTTTCTGCATCATACTTTCCTGACATTCTGGAGTTTCCTAATGCAGCATTAATTCTTCTCTGTTAGAAATATAAATTATGTACCCATTACCTAGATGTGAGCACCTGTCTTATGGAAAGTGAGTATGTTCAGAGAAGCATGTATGCACACACATGAAGTTGGTTGTTGTCAGAGTCTTAATACATTTGTAGATAATTTCCATTCTAATGCCAAAGTGCATCCTTGGTTTATGAGGGCCATGGCAGTGGGGAGGCCTCCTGTACATCAGTGTGTGTTTAAATTTTTCACTGATTGTCTAGTAAGTATACCCTTGCTGGCTCAGAACACCCAGCCTTGGTGCATCAGTCCTCTAACTCTGTGGACACTTGACACAGAATCACAGAGAATCACAGGAACTTTAGGGCTGGAAGAGACCCCCATGATCATCTAGTCCAGTCATCAATTTAGAATTTTGATCACCCCTAAACCACATGCCCAAGTGTCACATCCTCACATACAGCCACCTCTTGAACACTTCAAGAGATGGTGACTCCATTACTTCTCTGGGCAACTTATTTTATCTAATATTTAATCTGAATCTCTCCTGGCATGACTTAAGGCCATGTTATTTCATTATATAAAACAGTAATAAAAAAATAGCAAGGGAAATTTTCATTGTCTTTTGAGCTTTAGGTTTGGAGAATGTTTTCTGACCCTTTTTCCTCCCCCAAAGATTTAAAAGAAAAATTTGTTTCCAGCTCTTGAGGTGTCATGTAGCCACAACTTCAAATAGTCTGTGCTGTAAGAAAAGCAGCAAATACAGCTAGCATTGACACAGCAAGTAATTTTTAGGTAAAAAGCTTCAGTCAGGCTTTCACAGCCACTGCTACATTCCTTCTTTATGATGTTTTAGAAGTTCCAGACAGAAGAGGAAGTGCTGAAATGCTCAGAGAAAGGCACTCCTCTGCTCCAGAATGGAGTCCTGTCTGGAACTCAGCGTGAACCACTGGACCTCATAAGAGAGGTTGTCCTTGGGTGAGGCTGATTCTGGCTTCCAAAACCTATGGCAGCTGAAGACTTGAGCTAAGATGCAGGGCAATAGACTGTGACCTTTTGTGTGCATTCTTCCCATAATTATACAATAAAAATGCAGACTGTTATTTCTATCTTGCTAAATATCAGCTGTGAGTTTGAAACTGTCCAAGATCCCAAACAACACACTTTAACTTAAAAGCTAAAAGCAGGGAAAAACCACAAGCTGGAGATCAGGGAGAGCAGCATGTTCTACAAAAAGAAGCATAATATGACAATACTGATAGGAACTTGTGTGTGCCTGTTGGGTAGAAAATGGAAATTTTCCAAGACTTTCTAGGAAAAGGCAGTATGAGTCATTTTGGGATGCCAGAAAATGTTGACAACCCTCAGGTGGGGTAGCCTTTAGGAAGGTTAGAGAATGGGTTGAGGGAAGGAGCTGAAGAAAAAAAGTCATTGTGGACTTTCCATAAATGGTGAGGTAAAAGGTTCAGAAATAATAGCAGAGGGACAAGAATTTTTTTTATTTACTGAAATTATATTTGCCAAATGAAGCATTGTTATTCAATGAGAACAGGTGATAACAATTCCTGAGACGATATCATGGCTCTTATGACCATTAAATCCTTGCTTACCTGGGTACCTACAAAGTCAGAGTAGGAGGAGCACTCTGGGGTCAGTTCAGCAATTGCCTTTTTGGCATGAACCTGTACCTGTCTTCCACATGATCAGAATAACTTATTGAGCAGTGTCTTGTATTGACTGATAGTATAGAAGCTATCACAGATTTTTCTGATAATTAGTTGGTTTTGTGCCTCCACCAAACCATGGCTGCTGAGGTAGGTATGCAAAGCTCCATGTTGCACTGGCTGAGCTTTTCCTATGTAATAGGGAATACTTGCATAAAGTTAACTCAGAGTAGATTATCTACCTTGCAGCTATGTGGAGCTTCAGGAGGGCCTGGAGCACTTCAGTGGTTAGTTGGTTTGTCTTCACCCTGGGTCTTATAAACCAGAAGGGAATTCTCTTCCCCTCTTCCCCTTCTGAGTGCTTTCTGAAATACCTGTGTACCATGTACCTTTCCTGCCACCTCACTAATTTCCTCTGGTTCTCGAAGTATCTTGTGCTTGTATAGAAAGGGCTGAATGGTGAATTTTGTCTCAACATAAGGATTAACAGGCACAGCAGATTTAAATGAGCTGTATAAAAATGGTCTGGCAGCACAGCCCATTGGCATAGCAAAAAGATGAAGATGTGAGTTATGATGTATCTCCTGTGTGTTGTAATTTTTTTGTATGTGGAATAGTAAAGAAGAAATATTAATGGTAGTTAAAATGTATTTCATTCTAAAGTACTATCTAGAATTCACTTATATTTTTGAACAGGTAACAAAGAGATATTTTGCTCCCTGATGAAGAAATAACTTTATAAATTAACTTGTTTTTATAAAAAACCTTTTCCAGACTTATGCTGCATTCTGCAATAATTTTGTTAGGAAGGTGTTTTAGATCCAGAATAGAATTTCTAGTGATGATGAAATGCAGTTGCAGAGTAGCTTTAGCCTGATGTGCAGGGCCATCTGCCTAATTCCAATGAAAATCCTAAAGTTAAATCTCCAACATCCTAGAAGGTGTTAGTGCTGTCTTTTCACCCCAATTCCGTCATGACCAAGCATCAGAAGTTCCTTTGAGGATTTGTGTTTTCTATAGAATCTGGTGATACTTAAATGTATAATGGCTTAAAATAAATGTGAAGAAAAAAAAAGAAAAAGATGAATTTTCAAGTATTTTAAAAGAAAATAGAACTTAAACCCATGAATTTGAGGAGCCACAGTTGCACGTTTTGCCAAGAACAGCAAAATCAATAAAAAATGTTTTCTCATTTTCTTCCTTGGTCATCCATTTGAAATGCAAATGCCCCTTTTTCTGCTTATGTCAACACTGAAAATAAAATAATCATGTTTTTAATAGGATTTTACTGTGGTGAGAATCAAATCCAGTATTATCCAATGACTTTGTGAAGGAAATTATTAACTCTGGAGAAGGGACTACAAACTTGGAGAGAGCCAACAGAGCTATAAGCAAAATTTATGTCTATCCATAATATTGTTTTTGGCACAGTGGAAAATGAATGAGCAAGTGCAAGAATAGGAAGTAGTTGAACTATGTCAGGTATTTTTTGGTGTTCTGAAGAGTTCTGTGAATAAATCAGCAAGAGAGAAAAATCTCTCAGGTATGTCCATGCAATTGCCTCCCCTTAGATGAAGGATGGTTGCCTGTGGCTCCTCGGGTGGGTGAAGGTTATGGCCAAAGCAGGTCATGCTTTAGGCAGAACTGGGGTGACCTTTGGAAGTCAATCTGAGTGTGAAAAACAGGGAGATGACAGGGAGTGGGCTTAGTAACAGTAAAACAGGGAATAGCAATATTGACACATTGAATCCATCACTCCAGTGTGGTAAATGAACATGCAAGGCACAGGACCACATGCTCTGAGACTGGGACTTGCTTGCTTTGCAAGCTAGAAATAGACCTGAGTTTGTTTTGAGCTGTCCTTGGATCTGGCAATATTATATCTTGCCAATAAAGGGCTCTTTTCATTGCTTCTACCACCTTTTCTGCATCCACCTGTGGTGACAAGCTGAAAGGGCTGATACAGTAAAGCAGATATATTTCTTGATGTGCTTGTTTCAGTTTTGAGCTTTAAGGTTGCTCATCCTTTGCACTTTAAAGAAAGCAGAACAATGCAGAAATATGTAAATAGCTTCTGGGTTGCCAGATAATATAATTCCCTCAATTAGTTAATGAGAGGATGGGCACTCAGGTGAGATTAGCTGTGGCTGTGTAATTGTTTGGGGTTTTTTCCATGTATGTGCAAGTCTGGGGTTTTTTAATACCTGCAAATGTAGAGATTTTTCCTTTGTTTCTTACATTCACTAGTCTAACATTCTTCTTTTTGTATAAGCAAGAACCAATTGTCCTTTGGTAATTTTGATTTTAAAGCAAATATTTAAACACTTATTTATTTTCTGGTAAACATGGGCCTGAAAAAGCATGTCTTTATAAGGTGATTTTGGGGTGATGTTGAGAGTTGTGAAGACAAGAAAATCTAGATTGGCCTTTTTTTTTTTTTTTTGAGAGAAGAGACAGCAGTACCTTCTGTGAAAATCACATCTTTGAGGGAAAAAACCTCAATATGTTCAATTTTCTGCTTCCTGCAGGTATAAGATGAAAGAATAGCTTCCTTCCACAAAACACCTATGCTTCCTTTCATAATAGAGGGGATAGAAGAGCTTTGCTTTTGGCTAAATTAAAAAGGAGACACTGGTACTTATGAAGTTTGTAGCCTACCCTACTGCAGAAGCAGGAGAGCTGCAAACAGAGCCTTTTTCTCCACTGTGATACTCAGTACCTGGAACCACCATTCTGCGTGTATTTAACTTTCGATGCATGAATAATTCAGCTGAAGTCAAGCTCACATGCGATTCCACACGCCCTCCTTGGGAAAGTAGTCATTACTGCTGGGAATATTCCATGGAGCTACGTGTATAAGGGCCACCTATATGGAGAACAAACACAGACAGTGTTGCCAGGGAACCCCAGGAGATTTGAGAGCGCACGACAGCAAGAACAGACTGAAAGGGTCTGTCCTGTACTGCTTACACTGCAGAACTGCACACTCTGGATTATAATCAGCCCCTTGAGGGCTGCCAGTTTATCCTGCCTGTATTTCACTACAAATCATTCTTCTCTGCTGGGTGTATAGCTGCTGTGACACTGCTGAGGTCATTTTACTTCAGCCAAGGTGGCAGTCTTTACAATGAACAGCTTCTTTGGCAAAATATTGACAGCTTTATGGTGAAAGTAATTTCTGAGTACCTGGCGTCCAGCATGTCCTCGTTTATTTTTGTGTCAGAGGTTTTTCAGTTTTTGGCTACACGATTAAAACTAGTCATTCAAGTGGATGATATTAACTAGCCATCTTTCTTCTCTCTGTCCCTGTACTCACAAGCCCATCCTTGCACAAGGGTCAGAATGTTGCTATTTATGTATTTCTGGTTTTTTTTTTTTTTTGGACCATGTCACCACTTGTTTTCTTCTTTTTTCACAGCTTCTTAGAATTCAAGATTCTTGTCTTCACACTCGGGGTATTTCTTGGTTTAACTCATCTAGAGAGGAAGAGAGCTGTAGCTGTTATTCAGGAAGAGAGCCACTGAGCTCAAAGACCAACTATACAAATCTGCACCTTATTCTACTCTTTGCACCTTATTTTATATTCATGGTGTCACCTCTACCTGTCCTGTCTGAGTATTTCTTTGACCATTTTGTCCCCTGCTTCTATGCTAAAATGCAGGATGACCTTTCTGAATGAGCCAAAAATACTACAACACTGACTCTTAGAATCATAAATTCATAGAATATCCTGAGTTGGAAGGGACCCACAAAGATCATTGAGTCCAACTCTTGGCCCTGCACAGAACAGCCCCAAGACTCACACCATGTGCCCAAGAGCACTGTCCAAATGCTTCTTGAGCTCTGCCAACCTTGGTGCTGTGACCACTTCCCTGGGGAGCCTGTTCCAGTGCCCAACCACCTCCCGGGTGAAAAACCTCTTCCTAATATCCAACCTAAATCTCCCCTGACTCAGTTTCATGCCATTCTCTTGAGTTCTGTCACTGTTCACCAGAGAGAAGAGATCAGTGCCTGCCCCTCCTCTTCCCCTCTTGAGGAAGTTATAACTGCAGTGAGGTCTCCCCTCAGTCTCCTCATACAGATTCCTCTCCAGGCCCTTCACCATCTTCAGTGCCCTTCTCTGGATGCTCTCAAATGCCTCAATGTCTTTTTTACATCACATTGCCCAGAACTGCCCCCAGCGCTGGAGGTAAGGCTGCCCCAGTGCAGAGCAGAGCAGGACAATCCCCTCCCTTGCCTGGCTGGTGATGCTGTGCCTGATGCACCCCAGGGCAGGGCTGGCCCTCCTGGCTGCCAGGGCACTGCTGGCTCAGGTTCACTTCCATCAACCAGGACCCCTTGGTCCCTTTCCATGGCACTGCTTTCCAGCATCTCATGTCCCAGTCTGTCTGTACATCCAGGGCTGCCCCACTCTGGGTGCAGAATCTGGCATTCGTCCTTGTGCAGCTTCTTACAGTTGGTAATTACCCAGCCCTCTCATTTATCCAGGTCTCTCTGCAGAGCCTCTCTCCCTTCTGGGAAGTCAACAGCCTCTCCAAATTCAGTATTGGTGAACTTAGTTAGTGTTTTTTTGTTTTGTTTTGTTTTGTTTTCTTGCTGTTGTTGTTGTTTAAAGACTTTTTTTTGTGTGTTTTGCTTTTGCTGTGTACGGGGCTTTAGTCAATGTATACAGTAAAAGGTATCTGTATATATGAGGATTTGTGAACATGGGTGTACACTGCAACTGCACTGCTTAGCCTTTGACTGTTGTGTGATTAGCTCTCTGAGCTTTGTGTGTGGATTCATTAGGCACTAAATGCAAATTAAGAAAAAAAAAGGAGGCAGGACCATGAATTCACACAGCTTTGAATCTTGCCTCTGAAAATTATGGATACATTCCTCTTAAAAGCAAAAATAAAACCAAATTGATGTGTATGATGAAAACAGAACATCTCTTGTTTCAGACACTAATTTACGGTCAGGAGGTAAAATTGGGGGGTAACTAGGAATGTCTTAACAGATTCCTGCCCTGACGTCAAGGCTTTGAATTTCAATTCCTCTGTTTCAATCTTCACTGCTTCACAGCAGTATTATGGAAAGCAATTAATTGGCCATTGTTTGTAGAATTAGTTTCTAACTGCAAAGGAAGAACAATACAATTTTCTCAACTTTGGCTGAGACATGACATTCTGATTCCATTTCAATGGGTCTAATAATTTTCTATTTTGGTCTGGCTGTTTGCTGAAAGGGAAATAGGTGTGCAAAGGAATTTTGGGAAAAAACTGTGTAGGGAATTAATGGAAGAGACTGGTGTGAAAACTAGACAAATGTTACAAATTCTAGAATAAAATCAAGTTCTGGTCAGTGACAGTAGGGGCCACAACCACCTTTAGTAGATCTGCATTCAAGCAGCAGATAAACTTTGCTCTGTTTGGCCTGTGATGTTTAGAAGGAAGAAGCAAAGATAATGACATATGTTTTCATTACCTTCTTCCATCAAGTTTGGAAATTGAGCCTTTTATCAGAAAGTAACAGCAGTTCTATTTTATTTAAATTGATATCTAATTAAATGAAAAGCAGCACTGCCTTCCAAACCTTTTTTCTTTCCTTCCCCTGAGATAAGATACCAGAGTATAATTATAGATATACAAAGAGCATCAATGTTCAGGAAATGTGTTTGTATCTCATCTTTATTTCAGGACCTTCAGCAGTGGACTCCCTAATAGGCAGTAATCTGCAATACCAGGTATTCCTAATAACCTGAAGAATTCACGTAAGTGTAATAATATATTCAAATGAATTTGGATATCTAGGATCACATCTTACTGACTTTTTAAGAGGTTTCTTCTTTCACATACTGGTACAGAAATGAGTTTTAATTGAGTTCTTTTGAGCTTTGATGTTTTTCTCAACTACTATGTAGTTGAAAGGGGAGTATTCCTCTAACTTTAAATACTGCAGGAGGCTTTCTCTGTGTGAACAGCTGACAACTGAAGAGTGTGTTTGCATAGTGTGTTACAGAGACCTTGGGGAGTGTGAGTAGGACGAGGAAGGTGCATACATATGTTGGCTGTTTTTTATTATATTCCCAAGTTTATTTATTTTTTTGTGCTCTGGTGTCTGAACTACTCTTTTATATTTTGTGTATAGAGCTTCAAATTTGTATAAATACTGTCACTGGAGAGCTTGTCCCAGTTATATTACAAATTCTGTGTCTTAAAAATGTATACTTTTCCAGTACCTTAGTGACAGAGAAATACTATCATTCCCATTTTAAGTGCAGAAAGTGTGCAACTTTCCAGCATAACATAGTCTCTCTTTTCCAAGATGAAAATTAAATACACAGGTGCTGGATTCAAACTCAGTTCTGGCATGATCTTCCCCTCAGTTGGAAAGGGAGAAATTGTTCTTTTTCTAATCCAGAATTAGAATTCTTCTTTAGCCTAGAAGTGGTGGTTAGCTTTTAATGTATGAGCAAAAAATACATGACTAACCAAGCCCTAGGAAAAAAATTAATTCTAAAGGGCGAATCTTTGGACTCTTAAATTTTTTCAAGTATTGAGCTCTGTGACCTTCACTTAAGCTCCTTGAGTTCACACAGCATCATACTTAACCCTTCTTTCTTATTTGACTTTATTCTTTCTCTTACATAGTGTTGTTACCTTCAAAGCACCTGAATGAGCCTCCAGACATCTTGGCTTAGTTCTTGGTCTTGCCACAAGCTTCCTTCAACTAAAACTTTTTACTCCCTGCTTTCAGTGGGTTATGGATTTAGGACTTTTGGCCTAGTGAACGTGGGTGAAGGGACTTGGATTTTCCTGTAACTCCACTACTATGATGCAACTATGAATAATCAAATTAATACTGTTTTTGTGTACATAGGCATACACTGAGTGTCTCTCCCTCACACCTGTGTCGTGATTTGGGCACATGGAAAGAAAAATAAATAATGTAAAAATGTAATAATTTAGGACTTGTCAGGCTGAGGGATGCTATCTCTCTGCACAATCTCAAGAAATCATGATGAAGTGCCTAGGCAGGGAAGAGACAATGCCCTGGAGCTTGTTTCCCATGTGTGTTGGGGTGTTTTCTTCTCCACCCCCTCTCCTGTTTTATTGTTCTTGTTTCTAAAGAATGATGCCATTAAGCAATGCATATGCAAGTGACTTAATTAAAATAACTTAAATTATGCTAAACACAAAAAAAATATCCATTTAAACAATCATTGTTCACATAAATAGGATTTTAGCAGTAAGACAGGATACAGAGAGGAGAACCATATAGGCAGCAGAACATAGTATATATATTCTCCTAATTAAAAAAAAATTAAAATTCCCTTTAATCTCAGTTTAATCATCCTGTCAATCAAACAATTGCTTAAGCATTTTATTTCTACTGACTCTGAAGGAAGAAATTCAGTGGAAATTATGAGAATCTTTCACAAGTGGTCAGTAAGTTAGATGGTGACTTTCATTGTTCTTGCTATTGTGGTGGCTGTGGCTGTGATGGCTGTAAATGAAGCTGCTTTTCTATTAGGTGCTGCACAAACACTGTGTGAGCAGTAATCACAGCAGTGAGCAGAAATAGGGCTATAAGATCTCTGAAACAAAGGCAGAAGAATCTTGTAAGTGGTAAAATGACTTCTGTACCTCCAGAGACAACCAAAGAATAAGGGGCAAAGTTAAAGCAAAAAGTTTAACAGTGATTTAAAACCAATTAAAAATCCAGTAGTTAATGAAAACTAATCTTCCATTTTTACACTAGGAAAACTTAGATAAATTGATAGAGAGGCCACAAAAAGGAACTAGTGAGACACATAAAATAAAGCCTGTCAAGGCTAGAATTAGACCTTGACTCCCAATTCCTTGCAGTAAGTAAATGATGCTGCATGAAATTAGTTGTTGCGTGTTTTAGTCATCCATTCTCTGATTGATTAATTTTGAGGAAATAAAACATCATCATGAATAATTTTAAGCCAGTACAAACAATTTACTTAGCCTATAGGGTTTTTCCCCCTAAAAATCTGCTTTTCCTAATTCCCAGATAAAATGAAGCATCTCCAGTAAATGTGATCGCTATGCTTTTCCACATTTCAGAGATAGTAGGAAATCCCTTAGGCTGTATGAACAAGGTCTGGCTTGCCTACCTTTTCAGAGGCCTGAGTAATCAAAGAAAAGCCAGTGGTTCTGCACAATAGAATACACCAGAGATTGGCTGTGGAAAATAATTGTCACAAATATTTTTTAATGGAGTTCAATGACCCTGCTCTTTTAGAGAAGATGGTGTCAGCTGCAGGTAGTTTCACTATGGCTTGTCTTTTTTTTTTTTTTTTCCTCTAAAAACTATTTATTTTATCCTTAATGACTCAGCCACTTTTGCCAAAAAGGCTTTTTAGTTTTTTATTCCTCACAATGGGACAGAGAATGGTGTTGAAAGGTATTGTAGCTGGCATAGCCTGAAGGCACTGTGAAGCCAGGTAAAATACTTTGTCTCCTTCTCACTGTTTAATCTTGGCTTGCACTCCTACTGACTTATTACGAGAAAATGGAAAAAAAACCCAACCCACCCAAATATTCCAGATTGATTTTTATCATGAAAGGGCTTCTGTGCCAAGAACACACCTGGTTGGTTCAAGAGTGTTGTTTTCCAACACAGCCAGATTATTAATTATATTTCTTTTCAGGGGCCAGGTCAAGTTTTGAACTCTGAACATCCTTTACCTCTCCGCAAACAAAGCAAATATATAGGTTGGCTTTTATTAATTAACCCATCCTGAGAATGCAAGGTGCTGACAAGAGGGCACAGTTGTATTAGAAATTTGGATTTCCTGATGAAATTTGGAATCTTCCTGAGCTGTTATGGCTTTATCTTTTCATCAACATACCCCCCCCCCCCCAGGATCTTTACTTTCTTCATTTTTCCAATATAATTTCAGTCTTCTGCCAAGTCTTTATCAGATATCTCTTTGTTTCTGACCCTGAATATTTGGAGATGAACTTCTGAACTTGCCAGCTCCAAACCCTATGGTCATAGTAATGATGTAAAGAGTCAGGAGCCAACTGGAAATTCAGTTGTAAAACTGAAATTCAGAAGTACAAGCATATAATAAGCCCAAAGAGACATTTCCAGAAAAAAAACCCAAAACAAACAAAAAAACAACAACCCAAAAAAACTCCACACAACCAAAAATCTTGGAAGCTGCTATTCTAGAAATGAAGTGGTGGCTGTCAGTTGCTGTTATTGTTGGCTAAATTATGGCAGCAGGCTGAACACTGGAGAGTGACACACACAAGGACCTTATGTGATCTTGCAACAGGATATTTTTAATGTAACCCTCTGGAGTAAAAGGGGCACCAAAACTGTACTGAGAGGTATCTGCAGCAGAAATGAGATTGAAATGTCAGTGTTATGCTCCTGCAAGAAAGACACTGAGGCTGACAGTAGGCTCCCCACCTGGTATTCCCAGTGAACTCTGGAGGTACATCATATTTAGATCAGCCCTAGGGACATATCTACTTGCCCAGGCAGTCTCTATCTTTCCAGTCGCCTCTTTTGATAGCTTTGGTCTGAAAGCAAAGCCTGATAGTTTCTCCTGTCATGATTCTGATGTTGCTTACCATAGATACATATGGGATTTATAGTGTAATTTGAAACTGAAGCTTTTGTGTATCTGTCTGGGTGATATCGTTATTCTGGAACACAGAAGGTTCCACAAATGCTCTGTCACATAAGGTGGTTGTAAGCTCTAAGAGCAAAGAGTATGTTAGCATAATACTCATTGTAAACGAGGAGCTTAGAGTATAAGGCACTTTTTCACCTTTTGTTCCTTGTTCTTTCTATACCATTGAAACCACTTCCTTTACTCAACATGAAATTCATCCTGACCAGGATCTGGTATATATTGTCTGAGCCATTTCATTCTATCATTACAATGTATTTTGTCATTATGACATCCTAGTTAGTATGTTGTTTGGTTTGAAAAATTAAGCAGAGTTGAGGCTGGGTGGTAAGTGGTAAGTGGTGGTAAGTGGGTGACTTCCAAGAAAACATCAGTGTTACACAGGAAATAGCTTAGTGATTCATAACAAAATTATGATTCTTCAATTTGAAGTACTTTAGAAATAATAAATCTTCTGTATTTTGAAGATGTAAAAAAGCTGAATCATTCTCTTCACTATGAACCCTGAGGGTTTTGATTGAATAGTTAGTTTGAATATTTTTCTTTGTGTGGGAAGCTTCTCTGTCTTACATGAATTGTATGGCGCTGCTTTACTGTTGCCCTTTAGTAGCCCCAAGATTAGTCTGTAGTGGCCCTACCTGAGTGTCTCTTGGATATTTGTCCTGTAGGATGTATTTGGTAATAAGTCCCTTGGCCCACTGCTACTGCACTTGCTGCCAATGTGCAAACACATTTTACTTCCTTCAGGGTGCAGTGGACGCAAAAGACCAATATGTGCATAACTAACTTGCTGCTTAAGTGAGCTGAGTAGTAAAGGCAGGTGGCTTCTTTAATGTGAATTAAATATCTTGAAGAAAATGTTGCTGCTAAAAAAAAATAAAGGGCATTCACTATTGGGAAAATTACTTGACCACTTGTAGAAGTGGAGGATATGGGTAGGATGCTCAGGGAATGAGATTTTAAGTGTAAATTTTCCAGTTAGATTACTGTTTATCATCAGCTTTTATGTTTGTATCAAATGGGAGAGGTGAAGGTGAAAGGCTTACTCACAGACACAAAGTGAGCCAATGATTAGCATATATTATTCTCCTAGTTTTCTGAACTTTAGAAAAACAAATTGCTTTTTCCTCTTTCTGTGCAATTTTAGGAGTGGTATTTTATTCTGAATTCAAAATTAGCAAAAGGGTACTTATGCCATTTTAAGTGTAAGATGCATAGACATCAGCGGGGCCATCTCCTCATCACAGCCTTTGCTAGACCCAGCATAATTCAGCAAAACCTTGCAATGATCCTTCTCAGCCAGTAGAGCAACAAAAGGTAAAGGAGAGAATGAAGGCAGACTCTTCTCAGAGCTGCTCAGTGAAAAGAGAGGAGGGAATAGACGCAAACTGAAACACAGGAAAGTTCACTTGACAGAGAAAAAAACCCCTTTTTGTTGTGAAGGTGGTCAAGTAGTGGAACAGGTTGTCAAAAGAGGTTGTGGAGTCTCTGTCATGGAGATCAAACACCTGACTGGAGAAGGCTTGGAGCAATCTGCTTTAGCTGACTCTGCTTTGAGCAAGGAGATTGGACTTTATGGTCTTTGAGGATTCCTTTTAAGGTAAGTGAACTGTATAAAAGTGGGGAAAATGTGCTGCCATATTTGGCATTCCTCAGCAAAACTAAGGTGTACTGAAGTGATCATTTGAGAAGAAAATATAGAGGTCAAAAGCCTTTGGAATTCTAGAAATTGTAGGTTTCTCAAATCTTCTGCAAGAGAAGGGGCAGAAATCACATGCCTTGAAATTTCTACCAATTGAGACAATACTTTCAGAAGAATTGTAGAGAACAAGCCTATTTTGGCATGGGGTGGACTGCACAGGTCTCTGCCTGTGCAGGTAAATTTCTGTGATTCAAGTATTTCAACACAAAGGGGCATATTACTAAAGCAGTATTTTATTGTGTTATATAGATGTACTTGTACATGACAATGGCTCAAAGCAAGTTTTAATGTACTAGCAAAAAAACCCCAAACAAAAAAAAAGAAAAGGTAATCATCAAGGGGAGGTGACTTGTTTTGTTGTTACTCAAACAGTTTGAGCTAACTCTCCTATATTCTAGAGTGTGTGAAGGATTTATCTGGGTAAGCAAGTGAGGAAAAAAAAAAGCAAAATGTTGAAGCCAGGTTTGCTAGTCTAGCTGTGTCCTTCCTGGTTCCTGGAATGCTTATTCATTCCCTACATCTTTTGCTCATCTGCAGGACCTGAAATTTGAGGTTTTGTTGATTTTGATGTTGTTCATACCTTTAAATATGCCTAAAATATTTTCTAAAAGCTGATTAACAATGCCTTCCCAGGATGGTGTGGGAGTTCACTCAGATATTGCTTATCTTCTTACCTCTTTTACTGCTTACCTGATGTAGCATAAAGGATTACCTTTTACTGCATGGTCCCTCATTAATTTTTATTAGTTGCTGGTCAACTCCTTAACTCAATCCACTCTAATAAATTAATGTGATAAGACACAATATCCTAATATACTTATTAATACAAATGGATGGAATCAACTTTGCTGCACACCTGTTCTCAGTAATCTGTGCAAATACTAGGGAATTATCATTGCCTCTCAGAAATAACATCTGCAGTGACATCTTGTTATTCTTTTCTGCTGGCTGATGAAGCTCATGTTATTGCATTGCACAGGATGCTTTGGAAAATACGGTCACTGTGACTGTGAACTGTGGCTGAACTTTACACATCTTGAAGAGACGGCTCTAATTTGCTTGTGGCTCCATCAGAACTGTCTGTCTTTATGGCTGGAAACGCTATAATACGAAAGTGTTTCAGAAATATCAATGTATTAAGTATTACTAGAGCTCAAAGGGCAAGATCAGAAGAGACAAAGCAGAAGTGGGCTTGAGTCTGATGGGTGTAAGTTGATCCTCTGTAGAAGGAATTATTTCCTTGAGATCTGCTCTGGCTCACTCAGGGTCATGCAGGCCATCCATGACAGAGGGGATCTGCAGCCCTCTATAGTGGTTTTAACCATAAGGTGCCTGGAGGAGAGGTGCTAAACTTGCAACATACCTGGCCTTCATTAGAGACTGTGAAAGAGGAAGAATATGCAGATAATGTAAATTTTATATAGTGAAAAACATTTAACATATATTGTCTTGTCTCAAAATATAAAAAATTGATTCCTTTTTCTGCCCTTCATGATAAAAAAAAAAGTAGTTGCAATACTTGTATCTTTTTTTTTAGCTCTGATTTGAATCAGTCATTGCCCTTGTTGTAAGGTGGGGACAGTGAGGCATATAGACATCTGAGAATCTGTCAGGAAGATCATTTCAGATCATGAACTGGACAAAAGGGATTCGTGTTTCCAATTTGGGAGCATAAAGTACTAGAATATCTCCCATTTTACCCCCTTCTCACTCCCAATATCTGCTTAAAAAATCTTTGTCTTGTTCAAAGGTTTTGTTCCAGTGCTCAAGCTTTGGTCTTCCAAAGTTACTGAGTTAAGCTTAAGCCCAGAGCCTTGGCATTTTGCATGTGCTGGAAGAAGCAGAACTGAGAACTTGAATAGTTTCTTCAGGCTATGGTCATATCAAAATTATTCCTAACTGTATGCAGACAAGCCATTCCACCAAACACCTTCAGCCAGTTTTGCCCAGCATTACAAACAGCATATCTTGGTTTACAAAATTAATCCAGATTTACTGTGTTTTAGTATCTATTCTTCTAGCTTACATGTGCTGGCACCTCTAATTTATACTCTGCTGTCTTCTTGATATGATACTTAAAAAGTCATGTCAGTCAGGTGAAGCCCCAGGTGACTGGAAAAAGGAAATAGTTGTACCAATCTTTAAAAAGGGTAAAAAGGAGGACCTTGGGAACCACTGACCTGTCCATGTCACCTCTGTGCTAGGGAAGATCGTGGAACAAATCCTGCTAGAAGCTGTGCTTAGCCACAAGGAGGACAGGGAGGTGATTTGAGACAGTCAGCACAGCTTCACTAAGGGCAAGTCCTGTCTGAGCAACCCAGTGACCTTCTCTGATGGAGTGACTACATCATGGGACAAGGGAAGGGCTACAGATGTCATTTGTCTGGACTTTTGTGAAGTGTTTGACACAGTGCCCCACAACATCCTTCTCTCTAAACTGGAGAAGGATTTGATTGGGTCTGTTTGATGGATAAGGAATTGGTTGGATGGTCACATTCAGAGGATTGTGGTCAACAGCTCAGAGTTCTGATGAACATCAGTGACAAATGGTGTCCCTTAGGGATCTCTGTTGGACCAGTGTTATTTAATATATGCAAAGGGATTAAGTGTACCCTCAGCAAATATGCGGATGACAACAAGCTGAGGGGTGTGTTGGACATACCTGGATGTCATCCAGAGAGGCCTATATGAGCTCAGAATGTGGGCCTGGGAACCTCATGAAGTTTAACAAGACCAAGCACCTGAGTTGGGGCAGCCTCCAGTACCAATTGCTGGGGATGCAAAAGGCTGGTGATGAAGAGATCAGAGCAGCCCTGCTGAGAAACACTTGGGGGTGGTGATGGGTGAGAGGCTGGGCATGACTTGACAATATGTGCTGAGCCCAGAAATCCAATTTTATCCTGGGATCAAAAGCAGCTTGGCTGTCAGGATAAGGGATGGGATTCTGCTCCTATACCTCCCTCTGGTGAGATCCCACCTGGATTGCTGAATCCAGCTCTAGGGTCCCCAGCACAGGAAGGACATGG
Organism: Molothrus aeneus; assembly: GCF_037042795.1. NCBI lineage: Eukaryota > Metazoa > Chordata > Aves > Passeriformes > Icteridae > Molothrus > Molothrus aeneus. The sequence continues at coordinate 42,616,032 of NC_089651.1, read as the reverse complement.
AGTTGTTGAAGTGAGTCCAGAGAAGGGCCATCAACATGGTTAGAGGGATGGAGTACTTCTCCTACAAGGACAGGCTGAAAGAATTTGGATGGTTCAGCCTGAAAAAGAGAAGGCTTTGGGGTGACCTAATTGCAGTCTTCGTTGCCTGAAGGGAGCCTGCAAGAAAGATGGGCAGGGAAATTTTAAAAGGGCATGCAGTGACAGGACAAGGGAGAGTGGTTATAGATATAGAGAAGGGTATAGAGGGTAGGTTTAGATTAGATATTAGAAAGCAGTTTTAATTGTGAGGGTGGTGAGGCACTGGAACCACCGTGAGGTTGTGGGTGTCCCACCTCTGGAAGTGTTGCAGCCAGCTTGGATGGGGCTCTGAGCAACCTGAACTGCTGGAAGGTGTCCCTGCCCATGGGAGGTTGGAACTAGATGATCTTTAAGGACCCTTCTGACCTAAACCATTCTATGATTCCTCTGTACCAACTTTTCCAAAGACAACATAACATGTTTAAGTGGTACACTTTCCTACTTTTTCCATAGACAAGTTTATAAGGTCTTAGATGAAGCAGTAATTCCATGTTCATTTTTATAAAATCTGCTGACCAGAAATCAAGGTTTTGCTGCTTTCAACACTTACAGAATGTCTGCTAAAAACATTCAGATGTCCGTGTATTACCAGTGACTTCTGAGAGCACAATAAGAAGAAACTGTTGTATCTCTGAGAAACAGAAAGGATGTTTTATATAAATTTACTCTAAAATATCTTTGGAAGAGATTGCTGAAATGGTTAGGAAAATCGATGGAGTTCACTAGCCAGAGGGATCTTTTCCTGCTTCTCAGTAGAGGCAGCAATGAGTGGCTGGGATTATTGTAGCACTGCATGGATCAGTTAGACACAAAAATGCTTTTTCACTAGAAAAATTACCTTTGTGAGTTTAATGGATTTAACTTTAGTATTTATGGATTAAATTTTAGTATGCTTGAAATTGAAAAGCAAAGTTGAGAGATGCATCCAAGTCCACATATATATTTTCTTAAAGCAGAAATTTTGTTGGAAGAGGGAAGGGTGAACAGTTGTATGGGAAAGTTTTTACACAAGATGGTATGGCCTTTAGCTGTGAGAAATCGAAGTTTACTTTTGCATGCAGCCCAGACAACTTGGCTGGCATGATGGGGAGAATGGCAACAGGTTTGAAACTATCACCCTAGAAGAGCAGCTTCTAGCAAAGTGTAAAAAACCAAGGAAAATGAGGCTGTGAAATTCAGTTGGTGAAATATACTGCCCTTTTACTGGCCACCTCCTTCTTATAAGGAACAAAATGAAGGTCTCTGATGGGAAGTGCAGCATTTTTCTTGAGGGCAGGAGTGCTGAGAACAGCCCTGTTCTTAGAAATGTAAGGTGTGGTTTTGCACAAAAAAAATAAAGTTCTTTGTTTTATGGCTATGACATGCTATAAAACCACTGCTGACATGAAAATGAACAATTCAGGAGAGGCAAACAACTTAGAAAGCACATAAAAATTGATAAGGGACTTCACCCGGTAAAGTCAGTGGGACTTTTTGCCTGGTATGTTGAAAGGTTGAAATCTTTGTAATAAAGAAAAAGTGAGAAAAAGGAAAAAGCTGTGACGTATAATTAAGGGCTTGACCTTACAGCTTTATTTGTTTAAGTAGTTTCACTCTTTTCTGAAGACTTATTCCATGTGGTGAAGCATTATTTTTTCCCAAGTTATGTTGCCATGTAAGTGTCTTAATAGTTTTCAGACATAAAGGTATTTGAGGACATATCTTTCCCTTGTTGAAGTAATGACCAACATTTCCCACTTATTTTCAGGGTACTTTAATCTATCTTTTCAAGGCTTTTTTAATTAAAATAAATTATTCAGTATGGGTACAGCATTTTGAAAGTACACATAGCTACGTAAGTGCTAAGTGTTATTACTATTCAACTCATTATCTTTTATCATAAAACTAGCCATGACTTAGCTGCTGTTAAGCTTCTTAGTTCTCAAGGCAAATGAACACTAGAAAATGCTTTGACTTTTTTTTTTTTTTTTTTTTTTTAACCATGGCAAATTACCACTACCACTGATTGCAGCAGTAATGACAGGGTATGAGCCCTAACTGAACCAATGTAGAGATCAGTTGTAGCTTCACTTCTTTAGGAAACTGAACGCTTATGACTTGCTGTGCTGCACTGGATCATAAAGATGGTGGACACAGGAATATGATTTGTCATTGCTCCATTCTTTTTACAGACACAAACATGCAAACAGTGCACCCTTGGAAAATGGTAACTATACACCTAACTTGTGTCAGTGGTCACAGGAGGTACACAGGGCAGTGGAAAGCAGGAAGTGGAAGACACCTACAAGGCACTTGCATTATACCTGTGCATATGTGTTTCAAGAATGGAATACTTCTGCTACTAATGCTGTCATAAGAAATTTATTTCTGTACAAGTGCATTTGAAAATCCAGGCTTTTCATATTTCTATGCTGGACTAAATATATCTTGCTTAAAGTTAGGTGTGTGTGTTAGCTGAGGGTTTTAGAAAAATTATCTGATTTTGTCAGGAAGATGTAGAAATGTAACTTTTTCCATGTGAAATTAGAATCTTGCTAGGCCCCTAAAACAGTCACTCTGTCAAGTTTGCCATTGAATATTAAAGTAATAATAATTAAACATTAGTAATAATTAAATAGTAATAATTCATAATTAGTAATAATAAAAAATAGCAAATATAAAAGTATACCACTAAATATGTCAATAAATCTGGTTTTCTCAGTGTATATGTACCTTATTCACATATATTCAGAATGTTTTGATGTAAAAACCTGAATTTTGCTGTAGGGAAACATTGTGAATTAATAGGAGTGGGTAGAATAATATTGTAGATACCTCTAGGGTAAATGCTATGTGGCATTATTTAGGCTACAAAAATACTTCTCATACTTAGTTGCCTTTTGGCTTGGTTGTTACTGAAGAACCAGAAGAATACTTTAGTTCTTGGAGTTTTTAAAAGAAATAGACTATATCCTACCCATTGCCCTATAGCTTTTTCATTTATTAAATTATTAGTGTTATTCCTACCTGTACACAGTGAAGATGAGAGCCCTTTTTTCCACTTGCAATGAGACTTCATAAACAAAATTACATAGAAACTTGATAAGATTCTTGGTACTTTCAGTGTGAGGGAATAATAGATTACTGCCTAGGTAACTAAAGGTATAATGAAACCTTACAGGTGAATGGTATTATTTTGTGTTTCTGCTGCATTATTCTGATTACTACTGTTAGTAATATCTGACACACACACATCTTTTCTCTGAAGATGCTAAAATCTTTAAAACTTTGAAAAGCTCACTCAAGTTTCATAAAAATCTGTGTTTTATATAAGTCTTTAGGTAAAAATAGGTATTTAGGCAAAGCATGGCAGAGGTTTTCAGAGGCTTATTCAAATGCACACAGTGAGTTGTTTGCTGACTGGGGACAGGTTGTTTGACTCTTAATCTACCACTCCATCTAAAATGCTTGTTTCCAGCAGCACAATTCTTCTGATATAAAGGGAATTACATTTAACTTTCTGAATCACTACATTTCCTTTCAAATGCCTATTCAAATATTGTTAGGAGGAAATGAAAACTAATGTTCCTGGATACATGCTCACTGCATTTATTGAAATGGTCTGTCATGCTGAACCTCAGAACAAGCAGCTTTCCTCATCTATAAAAACTTCACCTTTCCCAAGAGAAAGCTAGCTCCTGGGAAGTTTTTTTCTTTCTTCAGGTTAGGAAAGCAGCAAAACAAACCTTGCAACAGATATTTGGGCAATTATAAAGAGCAAAATGTACTTCGAGCAAAGAAGAGGAGATAAACAGCAAAAATCCATGACCCTGAATTTGTGTTAAATTTATTTCTAAGACAAAGTTTTGATTTTTTTTATATTGAATTGCCCCATTTTATAAACTTACTTTTTGAGGGTAGTCTAACATAAAATCATCAAAATCTTCTTTACCTGACCCTCTGTTTTTAAACATTAGTTGTGGTGGCATCAAGTAAATAAGAAACTGAGAATCAAATCTTCTATTTTCTTTCTATTTCTGGCTGGAATGAGTCTTTGCCTTGATAAAAAGGGTAGAGAGATACACTGAAATAAAAAAATTACAGAACCCTGAAATTCAAGTTCTGGCTTGTGACTGCAAATTGCTGAAATTCTCTGAGGCTCTGCCCCTTTCTCTACCTCATTCTTTCAAACTTTTCTAGTTAAATTGAAGCTCTTCAAGGCAGGGATTTTCTATAATATATACTAATTTAAGACTTAGCATAGTTTATGTTGATGATTTAACTTAAACATCATATTTACTAATGAAATGAACAAACCATAAAGAAATGAGCATGAATCACGACCCTAATGTGGGGAACTGTGGTAGGAGGTGGATGGGGGCAGCCATGGGATTGTACAACTGTTAAAGACTTCTAACCACAGAAACTGAAGACTGAAAGAACATGCTTTTACAAAGCATCCTAGGCCTAAATGATTTCCAAAGGAAAAAATGGTAATGGGATTAAAATTAATTAAAAACAAATAAACCCAAACAACAAAAGAACCCAAAGTAGGAATGGGAAATTCAAATTTCACTAGAATCAAAGCAGAAGTTTCAATACAGCTACCCCCTCAATAAATCTGAAGTCAGTGTCAGCTGAAGACTGAAAGTATTCTTATTTCTTACAATGCACAGCTCTTGAGTACTTTCTACTGCTCACACTGTTGAGTATGTATCCTGTCTAGCATCCCTATTATCCATGAAAATACAGCTCAGAAATTTGCTGGGTTTCATGTAAAAAAATGAAACACTATTCAAATAGTGGGTTTATTTCTTTTGAGAAGTGACTGACTTGAAATCTTTTTCTCTATTCCGAAAGATATTGTAATAGGAAAAAGCACATAAATTTATACATATTTAACATCACTCTATAAGAAGTAAAATGGACACTTTTTGCATTATCGCTTAGATTGTTTTAGTATAATTGAATAAACTTTTTCTAATGCAGCAAAGAAAATGTTCAGTATGGACAATTTTTCAAACTGAAGAAAACATAGTAGAAAACCCAGGATGAGCAGATGGTCTGAGTAGTTTAGGAAAAGCTAGGGCCCTGGACTAAAGCAGACTTTGAGCAATATTTTTAATGTGTCCCATATACATTTAACAGTTTTTACTAAACCCATGAAACTGAAGGAGTTCATTAAAGTAATGTCAGTCTTCAAATGGCCTGAAACCCATAATTTATACCCTTGAATGTATGAAAAACAAGTTGTTGCAAGGAGATTTGGACACCTACAATAATATTTCATTCAAAGATTTATGGTTTCTGTCATGTATATTGAACACATTGAAATGAAAGAAGCAGCCTTGGCTTTCCAGCTTCGATAAAAGAAGTTCCATGTCCTCAGTTAGGGAAATAAATTACCCATGAACTCCTTACTGCCTCATCCAAGAAGACCTAGGTATTTTCCGTATTCCCATGGATGAAGAGCTAAAAACTCATGGATTTCCCAGAAGATGCAAGCTTCAAGGATATTTTGGCTGCCAATTCATGCTTTCTAGAAAGCATACGAAGGATAGTAATAGCGTATTGACAGAACTGAGAGAAGCAAGGTTAGGTAGGAAATTAGAATCCAACTGAAAAAAAAATCAGTTGTGTGATCTGAGACTGAGCCAATTGATGGTATTTGGACATATGTAGTTACTAATCGCACGCATCTAAGAGGCTGTTCTTGTGAGAAACGTCAGTGGTTTGCTGGGAAAAAGGAAATGGACCCTTCTCAACTGGAAAAGGTGGGACTGGAGGGCTTTTCTAGAGCTTTGAGCCAAATTACTTAGAAGGGGCTACAGAGATGATGATAAAATTTTATACATACTCTTCCCATCTCCCCCCTCCCAATCTCTCTGGTTTTCAGATCGGTAGGAATACATTAACATAATAACTCATTGACAGCTACACCCTTAGCTGCCAGTATCCTCCTGCATACTTCTATTTCATGTGGGATAGTCATGGCAGAGGTGGACTTTAAATTCCAGACACAGCTTTTCTGGGGCATTTGGGAGGTAATTTACAGAACCTACAAACAGATGAAATTGTTCTCATATTCAAGACATAAAAGTCTCTTTTGCTCTTGTGCATTATTCAGAATATTTGGGCTAACTTTTCTTCTGACAAAGCATTCTGATTATCCTTGTTAATAAATCAGTTTTCCTGGTTTTCTTTAAAGAAACTACCTTATATTTTAGGGTGGATGGGGTGCTTTGTTTTGTTCTGTTCCAAAATTAAGTCTGACTCAGCCAGGTGTGTTTTAGCATCAGCTTTGTTGAAACAGGGAGATGATTTTTGTTTTGCATAGAAATTTGATGATCATTAGTGATGGGATGTGAGGAATTCTTCTGGTATCAAATTTGTCACTATTATACAACCACACCCGTAAGTCAATTTTTTCATTGTGCTATCATACAATGAAGGCAGGCTCTTAGAAGGTGCCAGAGTGACAGCTTTGAAGTTTACAGAACAGGTTTTGCAGAGGCATTAGCAGCTCTCCTTTTGCACTTCGATCTTTCTGAACAACTGCAGCTTGATTAGAAGACAACCTCAGTTACTTCCTGGTGTATCTAGTTATAACTTGCCATCTCTTAGGATATTCTGTTCTTTCCTTATCTACAAGTGACCCAATTATATGGCTTTTTTCCTTCTTTAGTTCATTTGAATACTGTTCCAGTTTGTCCCCTACTGGATGAAATGACCCCTAATTGTAGCACTGCTTTGTGGACTGAATGGGCAGTGAGGGTGACTTCCTTCATCTGCTTCAAGGACTTCACTCCAAATTGCTATGGAGAGCTGCTCCTGTGGGCAATTTGCATTCTTCTTACCTGTACTCCGCCACACTGCAGATAAACTTAAGGAATCAGGTCTCTGGGTATTAAATCAACAGCTCTCACAGCTGCCAGTTTCACAAAATAATCAACTCTCAATTATGCACCATAATGGCAATGGTAGAATAACCCAAATAAAACAAAACCAAGGCTGATACAAAAGGTAAATAAATTAAGCAGTAAGGATAGATTTAGTGTGCTCACCTTGGAGATGCTGGTAAACAAATTCCTGTAGAGAGCAGAGGCAGCTTTAAGCAGTCAGAGTGGGGCTGGGCATGATCCATGCCCCTTTCAGATGGGGTGATGTGGCCAGGAGTGATGGAGGAAGGTATGGCCTGGAGATCCACACCGTGGATAATCCATTCAGATAACACTGCAACTTGTGCAAAAAAATATAATTCTTTTTTCATTAAACGTATTATTTCTTTTAAGAAAATATGCTGCTGATCCTAATCAAAAAGTGTAAATTGACAGTGAATGCTCAATGGCATTTTAAGTGAGGGAATTGTTGCTGAGAGATGGGTGTGATTTTTCTCTTTGGCAAAGAGAAAATATGCAGGTTTATGAGAGGTACAAATTCTTGTTTGGCTTTAATAAACAAATTTTGCCCAGGGCGGCAAGGCTAAGCTAAACTTTTCCCCATCTCTAGCCATATCACTCTGCAGCTGCACAATTCTCCAGGGATAAGCTCATGGACACACTAACTAGCCCTGAAAAAAAAAAAAAGCTTCATTCTTTGGTTTTGGCAGTGAAAGCAATGAGAAGCAGCAAGGCAGGCACACAGGTTGTACTGAATCCTTTGGGATGGTCTCTCCCATGAACCTCCTGGGGGTAGGACCAGAGCAGCAGCCTTGCTTGTCTGTCACTATGAGGTACTCTTTCACAGCTGTGCTGCAACGAGTAGGTGTATACAAAATTGTCTTGCTACATTGGAGAAAATAAGGCTGAGTAACCAAAAACATCAATCAGTCGACTTGGTTTGTACTCTACTGTCTTGAAACAGTGTGATTGGGTGCCACAGTAGCTTTCACAGGTAATTAGGCAACAAGCAAGTAAAAACCAACACAAAAAACTGAAGATTGTAAAACACAATCTCTGACGTGCAGAAAGCTAGTATGGATGCACTATAAAATGAGATTAGAAGAAGTGGCTTTAGCTGTAGTAATTCCAACTCAAATTTTCTGTGACCAGTTACAATTATCAAGAGAGTTGCAGTAAGCAAACTTACTAGGGACTCATGTCCTAATCTTCATGCTACTGTGGTTGAAACTGGAAAGAAACCTGATGCTATGCATGGTTTCGGTTTTGACGGCACTGATTTTTATAAACATTACAGAATATGAACATCTATACCGATACTGTTGACTTTAGCCACATACAAGGTTTAGTAACAGTAAATGCTTTAATGTTGTTGGCTTTGCTCATTCCACCTTGACAAATTATGGATGATATGTTTAATTTCCCATTACTGAACCTGACTGCTCCTTAGATTACGAGAGGACTTTTATTTTCTTTTGCTGATGAAGAACTGAGGTACATTGTAGGGCTATGCCCAAATTATATATTGGAAGGTATGGCAGAGCAGGTAACTGAAATGAGCTTTAGCTGAACCCTATCTCACTTCTTTCATGTGTAAATTCAAACCTGCCCAATTCTTCTTCGTGTATCAAATTCATCCAGTTTTCCTTCAAGAAGGAAGTCTTCAATACTCCAAGGCTCTCTTAATGTCTCAAGGTCTGAAATACCTAGCCTTTCTTCCTTGTTTCATGACCATCTGCAGGGAAATAACAACAGACTCTTGACTTCAAAAGCGAGATTGTGCTTTACATATCTGGCTTTCACAAAAGATGCAAATAGTGATTTCCCTCGTATTTTTGATGTCTGAAATAAACACAGGAATCAGTTTCAGTCAAGAAGGAGAAAAACTATTAACTACTGTCAAGAAGTAGGGTTAAGGTTTCCATCTCTGTTGAGGGCTGCTGGACTGTACTGTCAAGCTGACTAGAAGCACATTGTGCCCTGCAGAGACAGGCTACTTCTGAAGACAGTAATGAGAAAAATGAACTTTTTATATTTATTTACTCAAAGGATTTATGACGTTATGGTTGTATTAGGGAGTTATCATCCATTTTTTGACTGAAGCTCCCAAACACAATCTGTTGCAGTTCTGTTTAAGTCTATCCACACAGTCAGCTTTATAGGCAAGAGAGGTGACATAGTAAATAGGAGCTACCACCAGTGCTCCATGGACTTCCTGCTAGGCTCCCAATGCACTTCAAAGCTCTGTGGCTGTCTGGTCTCCAGCTGTCTTACAAACAACCTCTTCACCCATGAAGCATGCTGTGGGTAGGGGCAGATGTTTCACAGGAACCCAGAACACATTGTGTTCCCAGGGTAAGTTCTTGCCTGACTTTACCTCCAGGGAACAGGAAGAGCCTGAGCTGGACTGTCCTCAGAGATGTTTGCAAACTGTTCTCAGAAACAATGGCTGATGATTCATCTGGCACTGTCATCAACGATCTCCAGGCCTGCCGTTTAACAGACCTTCCCAAAATAAAGAAAGGGCACCTTCCCAGACAGAATCATGTATTTTTTTAGTAGTGAATCTACAGAGGAGTAGCTTAGGCTTAAGAGTGCTTGTAATCAAGTGATTACATATGCTTGCCCGAGGTCAGACAGAAAGCGAGTTTAGCAGCTCTAGGGACCCTTGTTCCTGTCTTGTGCTCACATGACATGAGCACACTGACTCATCCATGTGTGGGGATATATAAATGCCTTCTTATAACGTGTTTTTGCAAGTTTTAGTAATAAAGCCAGATCTGTGAGGCTGCAATCCTTCTATGGCAACAGAACACTGTCATCACCAACATTTGACTTAAAAATTGTTTGAAAAAGGAACTCAGCCTTTTTGTTTGTTTGTTTGTTTGTTTTGTTTATGCTAGTAATGCAGAAGGTCACTGGTTTAATGTGTGCAACCTTTTAAAGTTATTTCTATGAGTAAACATTTGCTGGAAGATATCCTGTCTGGGTGATATCTTTTGAGAATGCCTGAAATTAAGCTACCGAAACAAACTTTGGTGAGAACAAGACAAGGCATGGGATGGCTTTTCTGGAAGTGTACATCCTAGTACAATGACAGGCCAAGTGATATTACAATGTCTGAAAATTAAAGACCCCAGAGTAAGGAAGAGTGATGGTGTATACCTTCTGCATTTGCTAGCAGTGAAAGGATAGTGATGACTGATGAAGACTAAGATATATTAATGAAGTAAGCTTGTACTCCTCATCAAGGATGTGAGTTGACAGAGGCTAGACATCATGCTGGCATCTCTGGCAGTAAAATGTATCCAGGGATGAGAGCCTAGTAAGCACACAGTGAAGGCATCCACTAAAACCCAAACTTATGGATGTCTGCAACAGGAAATTAATGAAATATTTACCTAAGGGATTTAGAACCATGCTAAAAAACCCCAAACAAACTTGTCTACTATAGCTCCCCAAAAAATCATGTGAGAAGAGGACTAAGTATTGGATTAAAAAGGTGAAACAAAGAGAAGTGCAAATGAACAAAAAAACTTCAGCATGAGGCTAAAGGGGATCCTTGCCGTTTTTAAAATACCAATGGCTCTGTCAGAGGAAACTTCTATTTTTTCTTTACAAGCTTTTAACCAAAAGCTAGTTACCCTAATATTAAATAGGGACATTAAAGTCCTTGCAGCTCAGTTGATTTAACATCATTTTAGGCTAAAGCATATATTTTTTAGGCAGGGAACTTTAGCTTCAAAAACCCAAATCCATAAAAAACTCATTTTCTCTCTTTCTTATCTCCTTCTCTTACACATCAACTGATGAAGTCAGTTATAGGTGTTCACTTATGTTACCAAGAAAACACCAAAAGATATTTATACTGGTGCTTCAGGCAGGTGGGAGAAATGTGCTCTTTCTAGGGATGCATCAACTGACAAAAGCAAAAAGGACAAAGAAAATAAACCAATCATGAGAAAAAAAACTATTGATAACAGAAGTCTCTGTTGCTGTGTCACCTTCCATGTCACATGAAAATACTTCTTCCAAAATTTGGAAGTATATTGTAAGAACATTCAGAAACATATTGGATTTTTTCTTTCTCCTTTTCAAAGCAAAGCAAAGTTCCACCCTTGCTCTCTGTCTCTCTTTTTTTCTCCTCTCTCTTAAGGGGAAAAAAAAAATGTTTTGAGAATTTCATTTTTTCTATTCACTGCAGTCCTGGCCAAAGTAAAGCCCTCTTTTACATTGACGTCAAGATCTTTACTAAGATTAGGGTTTCATTTCTCTATTGCAGCAATTAGCTAGGGAATGTATAAAAGGCTTCAGGGAAGCAAGCTAGGACTCCAGAGGGGAGAGCACTTTGCACCATAGGCAGATAGCAAAGAGAGAGTGCGAGAGGAGGAAGGCAGGAATACAGAGACGCCGAGTAGGAGGGGGGGACGGGGGAGGCTGAGAGGGAAAGAGAGGGAGGGAAGCAGGGAGGAAGGAACAGAAAGTTTATGTACATAAACCTTTTTTTTTAAAGTATTGTTGCACCTAGTAGCTAGCTTTACTGACACAGAAATGAGAGGTCTGTTCAGTGCTTAAATATCCGAGAAACAATGGGATAGTGCAGGAAAGTTAACAATTAACAATCTCAGCTTAAATTTTGTAACTGCAGGGAACTGGAAAAACAGCTGCCTCTCTCTTTAGCAAAATCAGGTCTCCTGGTTAAGAGAAGAATTTTTGTTAACATCTAAATTTCTGAAAAATAAGCAGCTTGCAGTTGAATGAATACCGTGCAGTTATGGTTTTAACCAGCCTGCTCATACTTAACTATCTCTGCTTATTTTAAATAGAGCAGCTGTGAAAGGGGTAATGAGGCTTTTGAAATGCCTTTTGCTTTACTCTTTTAAATGAGGGTACAGAGCAATAAAGCCAGCTGAAGGTATCCGGCTGAGGAGAAGCAGCAAGGAAGATGGGTCTGCTAAGTGTGGATTTGTTGATCACGCTTCAGATCTTGCCGGTGTTTTTCTCCAATTGCCTCTTTCTCGCGCTCTATGACTCCGTGATTCTCCTGAAGCACATGGTTCTGTTTCTGAGCCGCTCCAAGTCTGGGCGCGGTGAGTGGCGGAGGATGCTGACCTCGGAGGGGCTGCGCTGCGTCTGGAACAGCTTCCTCCTGGATGCCTACAAGCAGGTGAGGAATGCCGGGGACGGGGACTGCGGGGCTGGGGCGCCTCAGCTGGGATCAGCATCCCGCTTGGCAGCGGGGAAGGGAAGGGAGTGACTGGGGGGTGCAAGCTATCACCAAGCTCATGTAAAGTCTGATGGAGAAGTATAAGCTGCAAGGAAGGGTACTTGTAAGTCGGGGTTAAGGATTCCTGAAATTCTGGAGCTGTTGAATCCCTGTGCTAACTCTCTGAGCAGCCTTGGTCGTGTCACTTAGTTTAGGTGTGCCTCAGTTTCCCCAAGAGCATGAATAATAATCTTCATGTTTTTAAAGTATTTCAAGGTCTTCGTTTAAGAGTAATTGTAAAATACTCTAGGTGTTTTCACAGCTGTAGTTTATTATTGCCATGTGAGAGCCTCAGATATTATAAAAAGACTGCATCTTCAGATAGAGCTCTACATAGATAGAAGTTAGCTGTGTAACTAGAGTTGTTTTACCTAGAGTAAAATATAGACATGAACCATTGTCATCACACTGGCATTTTCTATTACTCATGTATTAACTTTTATATTGGAGAAGGTATCCAAGTAAAACTGTGCACCTTTTTTCTTCATGAAAGCAGTGACAGAGGGACATGTCAGAGATTAAAAATGAACTTGACTAGCTGTCGGACAGCTACCTGGTGATTTAAGTTAATAAAGCTAGTATCAGTTATGCAACATGTACTTTTTTTCCTTTTAAGATTTCTTACAAGCATTACCCAGTGGTACTGCCCAGGTCTCATGAGGTAGCTGGAATTCCCTTTTATAGATTGAAAAGGTGAACCCAAAACCATGAAATTTCTTGCACAGACCACCCAGTTAGTAAGTAGAACTGGATTCAGAGCTCTGTGGCTTTCAAAACAGCGCTTAGTCTGTTAATTTGTTGTCTTATTTAGACCATCTAATTTAACATACTCCATGTGATGTCCAAATGATACTCTTCTGAAATATTTCTTTTTGTATTGCCTTCCCCCCAATTTGCTTTCACACCTCTTCAATAGCCTTTGTATTTGCTCTTATCTAAAAATGTGAAGAGCTGGTGATGCTGGTGTTTGCTGGCTTTGTGATATGGAATACCATCTGCTTAGCCTGAAACTCAAGCCATGGGGACATTAATTTTCAGTGTAAGACAAATATAAATAACTTAAGCTTTTGCCAAATGGGTCAACCTCTTACTGCAACCCAGGAATCATCCAGCTGGCTACCCAAATAAAATAATGCTGAATGAAGTCCACTATTCTCCTAGCCCTTCTAGTTTTTGTTTTTATTCTCTTCATAGACATTAGGTAAGTACATTTTACAGTGGCCTTGTTAAATGGGTCACTGAACACAATTGTTCCCATTTTACAGGCAAGGCAAGGCAGGACAGTTAACACATGACTTGGTCAAGGCTCCAATGGAAGTTGGTAGCACAACTCTTCAACAGTCAAGTTTTGAGTTCCCATATTTGCAACCTGTATGTGGCCTGGGGTCTGGAGAATTTGTGAAGCTGTAGGAAACCTTATATCCATGAGATATTTTCAATCTCTTTTTGCTTAAATTACACACAATTATTTAAAATTAAGATATTGCATGCCTTTCTGTAGTCTCCAAAGTCATGCTTTGCCTTTCTTTCAGTATCATCATGCTAACCATGGGAGTGACAGGTATGGTGACTCTGCTATTTTTGGTGTTGGCAGTGAAACTCATACCTTGAACTTTGGTAATTTTATTCTCTCCCTTATCATGACTAAATCAGCTGGGTTGTTCAGGTCGATCAGGCCAGAAGGTTCCAAGAATAAACTCTGTGCCTCAATGAACTCAGCAGAAAAATACATATAAACACAACCAAATTTTATCACCTTGTTCCAAAAAGAGAAAAAAGTCCATTCATGGCAACTATCCTTAAGACAAAATGAATTACCAACAATTCATGGAAAGACTATTTTGCTTAATAAAATTATGGGCAATAGGGACAGAATATCATTGGAAACTCTTGATTGTCACAGAAACATAGTTAAGTATAAAAATCAAATTGTAAAGGGGACAAAGTAAACTGAGGAGCAATATTGGAAGAAGACTCATCACCTCCACAATAGATGAGAATCTTTTGCTGCTTCTGTAAGAAAGAAATAGGAAAAAAAGTCTCATCTGAAAGTTGTACTAGTAGATTTGAAAAAGATTGAAACATATCCTGCTTTGTAACATATTTTAAAAAGCATGAGAAAGAGTGAAATATATCAAAGAATGTCCTACAAGGCAAATTTTTCCTTAAATCACCCTTTTCTAAGTCCTGAATAGAATTACCCTGTTGTGATATCTTACTCTGAGACAATAGGTGAGAAAATAAAATGTTATGGAATCAGGGTACTATACAGCATGGCAAAACATAGCTGATAACATACCCATGACTGCTTGTTGCTCCAATTTACCAGCTGAAGCCAGGTATTAGCAAATGACTTAAAAAGGTACTTAAACTCATTCCACTGAGCAGAATTTATGAGGGAATCACCATTTTTCATGTAGAATAACAGAATTGCAGATGTCTGAGATAACCAGAGCCAGACTGCCAGTTAGCAGGAGATTGGATCAAAGAAGCAACTGTGCTTGGTTTTACTGTGTTTTGTGTCACTTACACAGAAGTCTTCCAGAGTACATTTCATAATATTTTTCACAAAATTACTTTTACTTGTTGTAGAATTTCTATTCAAAGAAAAATTTATGGGAAGCTATTCCAGAAAAACACTGTAGGTAGACACTACATTCTGAATTAAGGTAAACTTATCACAAAAAATTGCCTTTGCCTCAAAAGCATGCATTGTCCCAGAATTCTTTTTTTTTCAAGGCTATTGTGTAGAAGATATGATCTTGTAATGGTTAGAGTATATTTCAAATAAGCTATTCTGATTTACTTTCTTATTGTCTAGAAAACCTTATTAATATCTCATCCAAATGTCAACTTTTTTTGGCTTTTTGTTGTTATTAAGTATTATTGCTCAAGATTTTTAGGTGAGGGCAATTATTTCATAGGCAAGATTACCTAGCAACAGTTGAAGATTTTAACATCATCTGTGGGAAAACAATGCAAAGTTTGTTGTATTGTATGTAGAGTATATTCATTGTTCTTTTCTATTGGAACATTCTGTCTGACTGGTTTTCTCTGCATTTTAAAGTCCTACTGGAATCAAAATAATTGCTTTTTTGTTTCTTTTGATTTTTAATGTAAATGTTACTAATGAATAATATATTTCTTTTTACTTCCTTAGCTCTGAGTTCAATATCTGTCAGACTCAGTGTTGATATTGTCTACACTGCACCAGCTTTGAGATTTATAGACCATCCTCCTATTATTTTCCAAGAGGCAAGTGTGTCTTACATTACAAGGGAGTCTTTAGGACCAAACTAATCAGCATAATAGAGATAAACAGAGGTTGTAGTCAAGTTAGATTAACTTTCTGTAATTGAAAGAGTGCAAATGTTTTAAATATTATTTTTATATATGTATGTGTGTGTAGGTATTTACAATTTTATATGTTTGCCTGTATAAAGATCTATATATACCTCTTTGTCTCTATATATGTACATACACATATGTATAAAGAGGCAAAAGTAGACATATGTAAGTATACATTTCCAGGAGTCAGTCCCTCTCATTTCTCCCTGTGTGAATACACATATATATGTGTGTATGTACACATACATACAGATATGAATGCAGTCACAGCTATTGATGACAGAGAAAAACCAAGACTTTTTGGGAGGGTGTTAGTGTAACCATGATTTACATAGGCCGTTTCTACAAATGCCAGGGAGGTATTTGCTCCAGCTTAAAGCATGTATACTGAATGTATCACACATCCGCAAAAATCCAAAGAAAAAGCTGGAGAAGTTTTGAAAAAAAAAAGATTTAAAAGCTTTTTTTTTACCTGCTAAGTTCTGTGCTTTATTTAGTAGTGGGGATGAATCTGTTTTCTAAGATACCAAAGGTGAGAAATTGTTATCTTAAAGTACTTTTATAATAGGTTAAGAAGTGTTCATACCCATTAGAGATGTGAGAGTGGTGAGTCCTTCTGCTGGAAGCTTTTCCAGTGCCAGATACGAGCTCTGTGTTTCAGCAAGGCAGAGCTATCGTTCATGGTCTCCAGTAGAAGACTTTAATGTTATCCTTGAGGAAATCATCCCTCTTCTCCACCTCAGTGTAGGGTAGCTGCAGGGAAGACCTGAATGGCGTCTTCCTGCAGCAGCCCAGTATTTAGGAATGCTGTGGTGTACTTATGGGGGCAACGTGCACATGTGCACACGCACAGAGATGTGTGTAGTGTGTGTCATGGGCCTCAGAGGGATGCTGGTATCTCAGTGATGGATGGTGGTGGGTGTGTGTGTACTTGTACAGCTTTTTACAGTCTCTAGAATGGGCCAGCAGCAAGCTCTGGCATGACGGTCCCAGCACAGGGGAACGGCTGGCACAGGATCCCAGGCTCATGGCATTGACCCAGCTCTGGATGTAGCAGCAAGCAGAGAGGTTCAGTAAACACCCAGTGAGATTTTCCTGGGTTTTCACACAGGCAGTTAAATTACCTTTGGCTGTTTTTTCCTGCCTGGTAGGTAGATGATCTAAAATAAATCAGAATGCAAAGCAAAACAGTCCCAAACCTTGCATATTAAATGCATGCTGAGCAACATCATCACAAAGAAATATGTGAAAGTAATATAAAAGCATGGTCCTCTACCTGCTCTTTGGCTGTCCAGCAACTCTTTGCTTTTTGGGCAAATGTTTTAAAGGTTTAAACAAAGACACAATGTTCATACTTACTATTTGTATTTATTTTGTCTTGCAAGGTAAGGAAGTCTCCCTGCATTTGACAGTGATAAAGGGAATCTGTGAAAGAAAGTCTGTTGTATAATTTCAGGGTTTAGAACTAGACATTGTGTGGTATTAAAACTATTTTATTGGTTTTACAAAGTTCAACTTTAGCAGAATTGTTTTCATTGACATTTGCAAATGAAAACAATCTTGAAAGAAATGAGAAAAACAAAACTGAACCAAACCACAGTTAAAATTTCTCCTGCAAAGTTGGGAATGTAAATTCAACCGGATTTGGTCTTGAAATTGTAATTATTATTAAAAGTTTCTCATTATTACTAATATATAATCATGTTTGTTGTAGTTGTGTGTGAGGACCAACCTAGGCCAGGGACCCATTGTACTAGGCAGTGTCCCAACAAGAGGAGCAGACAACTGGTCCCACAGAACTTAAGAGTTCAAATATTCAAAACAGACAAAGAGTAGGAAAAGGAATATGAGGACTTTTATCCCACATGGGCTCTTATCCCATGTCATTTTCAGATCTAAATTCAGTTCTTCCACATCTCTTTGCACTGTTCCATTTTCAACCTTATGTGTGAAAAAATGACTGTAAGGAGTGCTAGCCTTGTTGTCAAAGCTCTGTGAAAACCCCCTTTTGCTGTGATAGACACAAAAAACCAGCTAGTGGGCACTATTCAAGAAGAGGATCATACACGGTTTTTGAGTGCTGGCTCTACCTCTCTGTCAAAACCACCACTGCATATTCATACTCATAAAGCTGAGTAAACAAAAAAAAAGTAAAAAAAAACTATAATCCAAATTAATATCAAGTTCCCTTCACGTGCTGAGTAACAAACTCTGGTGAAGGCCTCTGTCATGAAGTTAGATCCTTGTGGCCATGGTGTAGTTGGCCATGGTCTCATCTTGAGGGAAACATAAAGCCCTTAAGAATCTTGCTCTTGGCTCCTCAATCACAGCAACTAAAATTAACTGTAAGAGCACAAGGCAAAAGGCTCCTTTATGCTTTCCTTGCACCATGCATACTCATTTGTGGGACTGGTGGCTTTTAAATGGAGAGAGCAGCATTTGACTAGTTATTTTTATCTGGACTGTGCCTGGTTTGTTTGCCTCCCACTTCTCTTCGTCAGCTCCACATACCTGATCCTAAATGAAAGACTCTGGGAAAGCCTGAGCCATTTCTAGTCTCTACTCTCCAATTCCAGTAATTCAAGTTGCCCCATTCCCAAGACAAATGAAGAACTTCTGCACCCTTACTCTACTCCAGACAAGGGTCTTCTGTGATTTTGTCAACTGCACAACTCTGGGTCATGAAATAAGGAAAACAAAACTAATAGTTTGTAGAATTTGCCAACCAAAGTCAAATTATGATTTGGATGAAGCTATACCTAGCTGAATGGGATCAAATCAAAGCAGAGAATTAAATAAAAAATGCTAAAGGCTGCAGGGATTTAGTTCATTACCAATCACTGTACTCTGGTCCCAAACACAACATGTCCATATTCAAATGACTAATATCATAAACTGTTAATTTTCTGGCAGAACCTATTTTTTTAGGGGGTTGACACAACCTGATGAGTCTGCCAAACTGTATGAAAATCCCTGTTATAGGGAATTTAAACTGTATTCTGGTGCACAGGATCCCAGGAAGGTTATGCTGAAGTTGATAAAAGCAAAACAGGTGAAAAGAAAAGGCAAATGAGGAGACAATGTTTTGTCTGTGGACCTTTACCTAGTTCTTATGGAAAATGTCCTACAAATTTAGCAGTATGTGCTATTTCTAGCCTGCAGTTTATGAATAGGGCTTTCTCTCCTGCTCCTAAGTCTCCTTCATTTTGCAGGCTATGTGCTAAAACATCAGCAATCTTGCTCCCTTTTCACTTTGCCCGCAGACTGAGAACAGGCTGTCAGGCAAACACAAAATTCTCACAAATGATGCAAGTCACTGCTTTGGTGTAGCTGCCTGCCCCTGCTGATGGCAGGGCTGGCTCGGGCAGATTTGGTTGGCCTACCTTGCGTGTCCCAAGCAGGCTGCGTGGGAGGGGATGCCTGCGTGCTGCTCAGTTGCTGCCTCATTCAGAAGGCTGGCACCAAATGGCCAAATATTCATGCACAAAAGTACATGATTATGGAAATGCTGGATTGCGTGTGAGGGGAATTCTGCTAGTTTGTTTCTCAGAATTTATATTTTGCCTGCCTTTGTGTAGGATTTCAAAAGCAGTTTGGCTGAATACATGAGTGTTTTTGTTTGTTTTCTCATTGCGTTGATTTTCTTTTCCAAGAGCTATTTTTTCTTTCAATAAATAACAACAAAGAAGATGGCCAAGGCCTACAATGCAGATGATCAGCAAGGATGATATTCTCATCCTGTGTCAATTGGTTCAGAGTCTGGTGAAATAAACAGTCCCTTGGGAACGTCAGTGCTTCATCAAGACCAATTAGTGGATCTGCCGCTGCTGCTTATGTTTAAGCATTAACGACTGGGCAGGGCTGCTTTTTGGAGTGCCTGACACTGGCATGGAACAAGGCACCGACCTAATTACTTCTCTACAAGAGCAGAAAGTGCTTCATGAATGCCTGCTTGGCAAGGATGTCTCATTAAGGGGAAAAACCCAACACAAGCACTCCTAGAAGCAAAAATTAAAATTATAGGTAACCTGCGGCCATGAGACTTCCTTCATGGCTGTGGGAAATGAAGAGAAACTGCTGTAAGGTGATGTATAGATGGATAAAGGCTTCTTTGTACTTTGTTTCCTAACTCCATCTATTTTTATAGTCCATAAGGAGTATGAGAGGCAGAATGCAAACTTGCATTGTTGAAGAACAGAAAATACATTGCTATCTTTGGTATCAATATTAAATAGGACTTGAAGGGCATTCCCATATTGGTGTCTGTCGGAAGTTGTTTTATTAGTCTGTTTCTTCAGGGTTTGCAAACGGGCCTAGGAAATTAAAGGGTTTGGTAGACCTGAATGAGGAATTGGTAATGAGGAGCTTATGATATATAGCCTCTCTTTCCTGCTTAAAACGATCAAGAAGCAAACTGTGGTTTCCCAGTTCAAGAGTAGTGGCTAGATATTTTCAGTCATGATATTTTGTTAAAATAAAACCTGAGGAGTAAGTAGAAACAACTGCTCAGATGTTTCTTTGGTCCTAAGCAGCTCTGTTCCTTCCTGACTTATAGGTGCTTCTTCTTATCTTTATTTTTCTTCTCCTTTGAAGAGTGAGAGTGAATATAAGAAATTAAGTGTGTTGTTTAATTGTGATTTGTGAGAAAAATTACATGTCATTCCTTCTTTTCTTTGACTGGATGAGAAAACACTCTTAAATACTGAGACCCACTATTCACCAGGGGGTTGGGTGAAGCAGAAATACTTACATATCAGGCTTTGCCCAAAAGGCACATTTTCAGCAAGCTATATCTGAAAAAGTGTGTGTGGTAGTTCAGGAACAATTAAGCTTTCTAGGTGAAGAGGGATCTAGTGTTTGTGTAGATATGCATGGGTTGTGTTTCTTGAGATGTCCCTTCTTTTCGTAGTCACCAATTTATCACAAATTGCTGAATTGTTTAGTTGGCCTCTGGATTGAATGCAGCTCTCAGGGTGATCATATGGATGCCGCATGATCTTGACCTGAGTATTTCTTTGTTCAAGTGCAGCCTTTTACCTTACTCCTGCTTTATCTAGCTTACGTCGCAGAATGGCAAAGAGAAATGATCAACAGTTGAACAGAAGACTACGTGCTAAGGTGCAGGTAGCCTTAAATGCTGTAAGATGCTTAATGCTACTTCTTAGATCCAAGAGCCTGAGTCTCTGAGCCTGCCTCTCCAGACAGATGATTTCTTCTCAAAAACTGGGATATAGTTATTTTCTTTCTTTGAGTTCAGTGGATAGTACCTCACACATCAGCTCCTAAACTCAGCTGTTTCAAGCTGTTTTCAAAGGCGAAGCACAAAGCTTTTTTTAAACTATTACCAGTGCTCTAGCAGAGAGCAATGCTGCAGATGGAGGTCTACAGGGATGGGGCCAAAAGGGGCTTTGCTTTTCCAGAGCATCCTTGTTTCTCTTGACTGTGCTGCAGCTGCATATCCTCTGCTTCCAGTGGCATGATCACCACATACTTGGCCTGGTGGGATCTGTGGGTCTCAGGCCACCTTTTCTTCTGTGGTTCTCTTCCTTGCTCATCTCTGAGTGAGAATGGTGGCATGGTTGTTTCAATTTACCCTATCAAAAAGAGTCAAAATAATGCTCCTAATCATGTCATGTCATGCTGTGAGACATTTTCACATAGCTACAAAGTCTGGAAGCATTAATGGCTGTGCCTTACAAACTTTTCTTTGATTAGACTCTTGCTTCTGTTGTTATTCTGATGAAATAGTGCAGAGCCATGACTAACTGCAGTTTTGTTCAAGATAATCAGGTTTCTGAGGGAGAAATGGAGGATCCAGTATCAGCAATCTACTTGTCTTTGGATCTATGTTCAGCAGCAACTTCATGAGTTCAGTATTCAGCTGTTCACTCAGCTTCTTACTGCATCTGATACCCTAAAATGCAATGTAAAATAGAAGTGCACCAAAAATCAGTTATTTATTCAGTCTTAACACAGTTCTCATCCATAGACTTTAATTGCAGTGTAGCTTCAGAAAGAAATGCATAAAATGTTAAAGACTTTGGCCCTGTGTATTTCCTTCAAAGCAACAATTCTGAACTTAATCAAATAGTCAGTGGACGGAGAAAGAAAGAGTCAGGAAAATACAAAAGGATAATTGCAGTGCTGTACTAGAGGCTGATGTTAAAGACAGAGACATAGGAATTTCTGAGGCAGAGCTCATTAAAAATTAATTGTGTTATGCAATAATTTTTTGTGGTTGTATAGTAGTTATCAGCTAAAGATCTTGGAGACCTCTGCAGGCTTCACCTTATTCTGTGATTCCCTCCTGTGAGTTACTTTTATTTCTGTCTTTTGTTCTATAGACATGCAAACAGAAATGGTCAGGCAAAATGACCTTTCCACCACTGCCTGTTGGGTCTGAGTTAGATCTGAAGTTGGAGCTGAGAGCAGTTAATTTTCACCTCATCCTACTTCAGCCATGATGTAAACTTTCCCCTTTTCCTGCTGTTTTTCCCCCCCAATCATCTTGTACAGAAACATTGCAGTAGAAGGAAATGTGTCACTCAATCACTGATAAAATTACTGCAAAGGGGTTAGAAGAAATTTTAGAGAGCACAATCTTGAATGATTCACTGTCAAAGCAGTGTATTTATTAAGTGGGCATTTGCAGCGATCTCTTGTGTTTGATACTCTTGAGTATTTTCATTGATGGACTGCCTGATGAAAGAGAATACACTAAGCTGCAAATCTCTCAAAACTGAGAGGCACTGTGTGCATTGTGAAAATCAGGAATATAACGCAGAATGATTTTTGAGAATTGGAAAAATGGCTTGAACTGCAGATTGTGGGCTGAAAAGGGACCTAGGCTTTATAACACCTTACTAGCTAATCTCTAATCAACAGGCTACTGTTTTTCTAAAACAATCATAGTGTCTCATAAAAAGCAAACATCTAAAATATATAAACAGGTGTAGTCTGTGAGCTACTTCATTATACAAAGTAGTTGTCTGATTATACTGAAATTTAGTGAAAACACTGTTGAAGTTTTGAACAGTGAGCTTCGAGGATGATGTGAACCAAGTGGAGAGAACTCATGGAAAATGCCAGTAGAAAAACCCCCATGTGTCGCAGAGGAAAGTTAGAAGAAATTTGAGGTTGTCTGTCTGAAAGCAAATACAAATCTCCAAACACATAAGGGTGGACAGGACCAAGTATGTAGTGGACAGGACAGACCTCTTATCAATTTTCTAACTTTAATGAAGTAGCATATTCGTCAGAAATGTTGCATTTTCCTGAACTGTGAGTGCAGGTGGACAAGATGACTGTTTTGGAGCTGCTGCTTTTGATGATTTGCTCTGCCCCCATGTGACTCATTAGGTGTACTCTGAACAGGTGACTGTTTGAAGAAAGTATTCATGAGGATACTGCACAAGCAAGTCACACTAACTTGCCATGTTTTAATTTGTTCTGCCATCAGGTCAAACTGGGAGGTGAAGCCCCAAACTCCAGTGTAATCCACATAGCCAAGGGCAGTGATGACAGCAGTGGCAGCTGGAAGAACGTTGGTGGCAAGTGTGGAACCAAATGCCACCTTCTGGATTTTGCCAACTCAGAGCGGCCACTGGTCGTCAACTTTGGCTCAGCTACCTGACCCCCGTTCACAAGCCAGCTGTCAGCCTTCAGCAAACTGGTGGAGGAGTTCTCTGGTGTGGCTGACTTTCTGTTGGTCTACATCGATGAAGCTCACCCATCAGACGGCTGGGCTGCGCCTGGAATCTCCCCCTCTTCATTCGAAGTTAAGAAACACAAAAGCCAGGAAGAGAGATGTGCAGCTGCTCACCAGCTCCTTGAGCACTTTTCCTTGCCACCTCAGTGCCAAGTGGTGGCTGACTGCATGGACAACAATGCCAATGTGGCCTACGGAGTTTCATTTGAGCGAGTATGCATTGTGCAGAGACAAAAAATTGCCTACCTGGGGGGCAAAGGCCCCTTTTTCTACAACCTTCAAGAGGTCCGGCTTTGGCTGGAGCAAAACTTCAGCAAAAGATGAAATCCTTTCTCCACAGGAGTTAGGTCAACTGATGTGTCCCTTTAAGGTGATGCAAAAGGGAAAAAAAAGAAAACATATGCTAGTTTGAAAAAAATCTTTAAGATGATTGCAGGAGAACACATTTGATAACAATGTCAAGTGAATGTTAACTAGGAAAAGAAAATAAAACAAAAATCTAGCTCCACAGAAACATTGTCAAGTGAAAAAAAATTGCACTCCTGCTCTTGCTATGGGACAGAAGAGGTGATCAGGCTTCTCCAAAAAGGTGCTGCTGGTAAGCAGGTAGGGTGGTTAGGTAAGACCTGTTTCCCAGAAGCCCCAGTCCTGCAGTGAGGCACAGAAAGCGTTTCTGCTTGGAAGGCATTCCATGGAAAGGCAATGTTGTACATTTCATCAGAAACACTTCTTTACCCCCTGTGGCCAATGCAAGGAACCGGAGAGGAGCAGGGGTTTTGCAATTGCTTTGCATACAAATGCAGCGCAGTGTGGCGATTTTCCTATCTTGGTAGAACATTTATTGGTCAGAGACTGCAGGAACCACATGCAGACTGGCACAGGCAGACTGGCTGCTCAGAGCAAGATGAACCTTTGTCTGCTGGTATTTGTACTCTCTGTGGACACCTCTGCATAGCATATTAACTATGTAATGCTACCTTACATGTTTGTAACCAGTGTGCAGGCCTGTGCCTGCTGAGAAAGGCGTTAAAATCTATGGAGTTGGACCAAAAAGACAAAGGTGATCAAATAAGCCCATTACCATCTGAAAACTGAAATACCTGGAGTAATTATAACACAACATTGAGAATCATCTAGAGCATGCATCATGAGACAAAACTCAGCTGATGCCAACCAAACCCTTGGTTCTGAGAGCTCACAACACACATTTATCAATGTTCTCTGGTTCTCATCTCTGTTTCTTTACCCACCTCCACCTCTTTCTGTCTAGCAGTAGGATTAAAGGTAATTTCATTTTTAGCTTTAAAAAATAACTTATTTCTCTCTCTTTTTTTTTTTTTAATGTGACCTTGCAGGTATATTTTGGGGATGGGAGAACTTATGCACAATTTTACCTCATTGAAATGGAAACCTATCCAGTCATTTACCCTGTTAAATGTAGTCATGCTGCCTTTTACTGTCTTAGATACCTGAACCTTGTTTATATCTATGTTAATTTGAAACTTAAGTTGTTTGCAGCCTTAGAATTGATTGGCTGCAGTTCTGCTACTGGATGAGCTGATAGTCTGTTTTGCTCATGTTCTTGAAAACCTTCCCAGAAGACAAACAGGAAGGACAAATAGTTTGAATTAATGTAAGTGTTAAAGATGGCAGAATTTTCATATGAATGAGTATGAGGAATGGATTGTTATGTTGAAAGAGATACTGTGAACTTAGAGTACACATTAAGTTAGGTATTTCTAAAACAAAATTATTTAATCAAGCCTGATAAAGAGACACATTTACAATGAGCTAACCTATTAGAACTGATAAATGAAAACCCATATGGAGATGGACTATCCAAGTTTTCTCTCATCTTTGGCAGAAACATGAAACAGATAAACAGAATAAGTGGCAAAAATCAAATTAGTTCTTAATTTCTCATCCTGCCCATCATCAGGAATATGATGTGTTGATGCTGATATAGGAAAGAATGGAAAATACATAAGTGTTTTAATTTTCACAATTGTCATTAATATTGCGTATTTCCTCTAGCTTGGCTGTTGGTCAACTTAGCCAATGTAGGAGGAATTCAGAAATGTGTTTTCAAGCACAGATCTGAAATAATGACAGTAACATGGGTAATTTCTCCCATACTCAGGTCCATGCTTCCCATTCTTCTCACATTTTCCTCCACATTGTTAGACATAGATACACATGCACTTACACAGCTGGTAATGTGCATTGGAGAAGGGTGTAAAGCATAGCTGTCAAATCTCCTAGTGAGCCCCACTTCCCAGAAGGCCTGTGTCTCTCTGTGTGTGCATTTATATATGCAGCCACATGTATATAATACATTTTTATGTATGTGTATATATATGTGTGCACATATAAATGGTGTCTAAGACCACTAATAATCATTATCCTGTCCTACCATTCATTAATGTTACTGTAAATCATTGCTCAATGCAGAAGATTGTTACAGATCTTCATGTCTAACTGGGATATATAACTGAATTTTAAAAACCTGTTATCATAGAAACAGTAACATAGCCAAACTACATGGTTTATTTAATCCAGTGTCCTACCTCTGACTGTATCAGATGCTTCAGGGGAAGGTGCAATAATTTTTAACTTAGAGAATTTTTATTAGCTTCAGCCCATATTTTTTTGCCTCGTCTGAAGTGACTGTTGATGTCTCATCATCCCTCATGAGAGGCTGATTCTGGGTATTAAGATTTAAATATTTTGTGAGGTGGGGATTACTAAAATAAAAAAAACATCCCTTGTAAGTTCAAAGAAAACCAAATGAAAACAAAATTTTTTCTTTCATACCTAAATAGGCTGTTTTTCAATGTCATTCTCATCTCTTGCTGTTATATGCTAAACCACTAAACATAAGCGAACCTTTTCTTCTGTACATCGGTCATATATAATCTATATAGAAATTTGCATACATTTGTTTGTTTAAGACAAACAATAACTCATGTTCTTACACAGATTCATACTCTTTCCTTGTCTCTGAATCTCTTCTGTTTTTGCTACACTGTCCTTTTACTCGGGTGAGTAAAGATGTAGACATTAATCCAAGTGAAAAATCTGTATTTATATACCCAGCACAGCATCTTTTCCTTATTATATCCTATTCTTCAGTCAGCTGAACTTTTTTAATCACAGCAACACCATAGCCTTTGTAAAACTTAAACTAGTAAGTCTTTTCTTCTTTTCCTCATTATACTGTTGAAATCTGAACTGTTTATATGGGAAGTGCTAGCCAAATGTTTAACACAGCTGTTGAAACATACCTTTAGTTCAGAGGAAAGACTCGGAATTAGTAATTCAGTTTGTTGATACCCATTTGCATATCTAAAGTTACAATTATTTTTCAAGTCCATTCTCTCCTTTTTCCATTACTTTGTTTTGTAATTCATAGATGCCTCTTCATCACATAGTATACAAGAATTACAGGAATTATAAAATTGGCTCCTGTAAATGGGAAAACCACATTGATTTTCCACAAATAAAAATACACAATAACTTCATCTTTTTTTGGCAACATGTATGACTGTCCTGCCTAAAATTTAAAGATATTCCAGCCTCACTTTTTATCAAGACAGAAATACATTTTGCAAAATCTTGGGTTTCCCAGAAACTTCTGGTCAGAAAACAACTTCAAAGTGAAATGGGCATAAAGGAAAAAAAATGGAAAAGTATTTTCTAGGAGGCTGACAAAAACATGTCTTTTTTTTTTTTTTTTTTACAAAATTAAAACATTTTATTGAAAAGGTTTTAAACGAAATGTCATCCCCAGCTGATAATAAAAGTGGCCATATCTCACATACCCAAAATTATTGTAACAGCTGTTTTGGGTCAAGGTAGAGATTTTACTTCTTTGCTAGCCTTGTCTAGTCTGCTGTGAGACTGGATTTGCTTCTGTCTCATTCTCACTGCATCAGGGCACTATACCATATTACTTGAGCTGCTCCAGTGTGACATACACGTTGAGCAACAGCTCTGAAAGCATTCTGGAAGGCTACTGTATATAATAGGGACCCCAATACTGTGTCTCAACATTAGTATGGGAAACTTCCAGTATTTTTCATTTTGAGTAATGTAAAGCAATTCTGGGCTATCATTCTACATTGTTCTGTGCTTAGCATCTGTATTTAGCACTGTATAAAAGGAATGTAAAACATTTTGTGCAGATGAGGAACTATAGCATTTTGCTCTTTCCTTGTGTAGACAATGACATAAATTTAAGGCAGCAGGAAAACATGCCCCATGTCCATTAAAAATAAGAAAATATATATGAAATATGTTGTTGAACATCTGTCTGAACACTCTGAAAAACAAAATGCAGTGATTTTTAGGAAGGTGATGGTGGGGAAACCTACAACACTTCTCAAAAAGGTATTTGTGCTATGCATCCAGGTGTGTGTGGAGGGAAGTTATGTTTCTGCATGTGTAAAATTGGCTTTTCTGTGATGTGGAGTATAGATTTAGGAGTTTTTAAGACTTTCATTCAGTACTATAACCAAAGCAATAAGAGGAGTCAGGTAGGGAATATTGGCCAGTTTTGTATAACTCGACACCATGTCTGTGACAAATCCATAATCAGTTGGGCTTAACTTGGAGTCTTCAGTGAAGAGGGATTGGGGTGAGACAGGGGAGGCTTGTGTGCTTATGAAGATGGCTAACAAAAGAGTGATTAACTCAGTTAGCTTTCAGATGCCCTCACACTGGCTTTGCCCTGTGCACCTCAGTGTGGCTGTATTTGAAAGAGGAGTCTCTTTGGGTCTGTCAATAAGATTGCCGTGGTGTAGGTGCCTGTGTGTACTATGTGTGTGTCATTGTTTAAATGTCAAAAATACACTGCAGGAGAGCCAGCAAAATTTTGTTACAATATGGTGCTCCATTATATGTGCTTTCTAGATTTGTTTTTCTTGTATTATAATAAATGATAATGGAAAATATACATCTTCTGTGTTTTATTCTGATTGCTAATACACAGTGGAATCTTGACATTTGACCAAGGAAACTTAGACCTGTTTAATACAAAAGGTTGTGCCACCCTGATTAGATCTTAAGCAATGCAAGCAAAGTTCCTTATAAGTGGTGGAGCTAATTTACTATCTGACTACTCTCAGCTTTTAAGAAAGGTAAAGGGGATGGAAACAGAGAACTGCAAGGACAGTAGTTGATTATGCACAGAATTGCAGTGTTAAAAAAAAAAGTGCTTGAAGAAAGCATGCCAATCTGTATACAGCACATGAAACCTAGGCAAATTGGTTATGAATGCATGAGCTATAAATGCCACTCCCATTTCAATGTACAGGCAAAAGATAAAAAAACAAATTAAAACCACAGCTGAATTGCTGCTACAAGAAATAAAAAAAAGTGCAGCAACTTCTTAACGAACTCACTTCATGATTTAATTGTATTTTAGAAATTGCCTCTTCTTTGTCATCTTTTGTTATAGTAGGTTTTATAGGACCCTGCATCTAAAAACTGGTCTGAATATAGGTGAGAAAGAAAAAAAAATCTGCAAAAGGAAGACCATGAAAAAGGTTCTATCCTAGTACCCCAAACAGAAATGTTCATTACAGTATACTTTATAGCCCTTGATAGAAATAAATATCTCCCTCTAGATTATCTAGCTTGCATCACAAAAATAACCCCCAAAAGTACTGAGAGGAGAATTTTGAGTTGAGAGAATTTTCCTGTTGTCTGGTGGTTAGTGATTATGAGCATTATATCAATTGTTGCTATAAGGAGCTAGTCAGTACTCTGGAAGAAATAAAAACACCCTTCAGGTCTTGCTTCTTATTTCACAGCTGTGTAAATCAGATAAAGGCAAATGTGATGAAATAACAGTTTTATTAGAAAATAGGAACATCAATATATTTATTGTTGTTAACAATATATTACTTGATAACCAAAATTAGACTCTGGATACTCCTAAATATTTGTGAGAGTGTTGTTCTGTGTTTTTCTGGGGTTTTTTTGTGGTTGCTTTTTTTTTTTCTGGAATAGTGATGTCCATGGTGGAAACAAACTAAAAAGAAAACAGATTATCTATGGAGCTGTATCTCAAGATGATTGACTACTGCACAAGATCTTACTTTCTAACAGAGGATTTCTGAGACATAATAAACCTTTCCCAAATATAGTCTTCAAACAAAGGACCTAAATCTTGGTTAAAGACACTGATTACAGACAAGCCAACTCGCTGTATGTGCCTGTATACTTCTAATGTTCATGTTAGCGAATCAATGAGCTGAAATGTGTCTTAGAAGGCTAATGTGAAATGGAAACACATTGAGTGGGCATCCTGTTCAAATCCTTAAGGCATAAGGATTTTTAAGCCTTGTTATGTGACTTGACTAGATAAAGAGAATTCAATATAAGTCATAGATATGAAACATATGAATATATCAAATGTTTTAGTTGCCTCTAAGTGTCTGTTATATAACATTAAAGAAGTAGCAGGCAGGAAAAATGCTCTTTTTAAGTCAGTATTCCCAATGTTTTCAATACGTATATTTTTGTTTTCCATAGAAAAGCAACTGTGACTTGGGTATTGGTTAGGTGTGCAGGTAATAGGAGGGTAAGCTTTCTTAGAAGTCTTATCTTCTTAAGGAATTGACCAGGTTTTGATGTCCTTTAGCCCTGTTCTTTTTTCCTCATTTCCCTCCTGCACCTAATTTCCCATATTTCTTGAATCTGTGATATCACTGGTGATGTTTCCCCCAATTCAGTCTTTGGTTTTGTGGAATTTACTGAAGGCTACAGAATAGCTGAAGTCTTCATTTCAAGTATGATGTCAGGATGTCTGTTGTCAGAAGGTCGAGATATGGCAGAGTACAATATTTTGTTCTGTGTATCTCTGTATTCTCAGTGCACATCATCTTCATGTGGGCTTGTTCTCAAAAGTAATTTTTCCTATGCCAGCCCACAGAAAAAAAAACTGGCTTTCTGGACAGATTATAAGAACATAAAATAGATTTCTGCAGACTGGGAGTGAACATACAGGTTTTCAGCTCAGCCCTAGCTACCAGAGTTTTTATTTTCCCGTGTCTGCCAACCTTCTGTGGAAACTCACAACAACCCTCCAGCCTCACACAGAGTGGGGGTCTGAGCACAGTGACTCCCATACATTAGACCTCAGCAGATGTCTTATGAGACAAATCTTTCTGAGATTTTCTCAGGGATTCACAGGAAATTAGACCAATCCTTCCAAATCAGAAATTGGTAGGCTATACTTGGAAATGAAAATCACTTAGTTCGTGAGAAAGGAAATCTTGTAGCTGATGCTGCCCTGGAAGGAGCAGCGGATTTTTGCTAGCTGCAGAAATTGTCTCTTAAGTGATCCTTGCAGATCTTCACAGGTGGGCTGAACAGCAGTGCTAAAACTGTCTGCTGTAGTTCACATAAAGTCTGAACACATCTAATGGAAAATAACACAACTTTGTCACCTGTGCTCCTCAAAGCATCTGAAAAACAGAAGCACATCTCTACTACAGACTAATTTGATAACAGCTAGGTTGGATCCCTGACTGAAAGTGCATGTAAATATAAGAGCTATTTTCTCAGGCTATTTCTGCTGCTTGTCACAAACACCTGTATACCTCAGTATGGTGCTGTTTCTCTTTTGTCCAATACTGTGGCAAACAGTCCAGTATCACACCCAGCTCCTCCTGAGTAGATTGTAGTGGCCTCTTAATTTATTCTATGTGACACTGGTGCTGAGCTGAAGTTCAGGTTGTCTTGTATTTTATTGGGATGTATATCTCCAAGTCAACAGGTCAACAAATTTCCCAGCACTATTTTCAGCAGTGGAAGTATACGGTAGGTGAGGTTGGAGAGAAGGAAAGTTCAAAGATTCCAATGGGACTTACTACCTAATGTTTGCAGGAGTTTTCTTACTATATGTTTAGTTATGTATGAAAATCTTCATGAGGCTTCCTCTTATATTTACTTAGAACATCAAATTCTAACTTCAATGGAACTTTCAGTATCTGAAAAGGAATTTCACAAGACATAAGTATTTTTTTCAGGAACTGTAACTGTGACAAAGTCAGGAGATACTCGTTAAAGTTCATGATTGCTGCTTAGAGATTTTTCTGTGAGTTGTTAAGGGAAGCAGAAAAATAATCATTGTCCTGTATCTTGATCCATGTCAATGTGAGGCAAAAAGAAGATTTTCAGGCCACACAGTAGTCCTGTGTGGCTTCTAAAGCATTTCTTAATGTTATTGCCTCTGTTTTGGAGTGGATCACCACTCCTTGAGAAAAATCCTGCTGGGGTGGCCCAGTGGTGAGATGAGATGTTTTTCCTTAAAGGACAGAATTTCCCCTCAACTGACCACTTCAGAGCAAACAACAGGAACAAAAAAGTCCATGAGAACTAGGTAAGTTTCCATTCCCAAACTGACTGCGGAGGAGGAAGATCTTCCTGTTGCATTTATACTGTTTTAATCAATTTCATGTTTTCTCCCACTACAGAAGTGAATGTACTGCTTCAGTGATTTGAACATTTACAATGCCAAAGCAGCCCAGGCTACTTGAATCTTTTTGTGGCCCTTCTCTTCTCCTCCTTTCTTTGTTTGGGACCAGGTAAACAGATAAGTCATTACTGAGATTACTGCAGTCTGGATCATTACCCAGAATACCATCTGCCAGTATTTTGTCAATCTTCCTTCTATTAAAAAGCCATTAGATGACATCTGACATTCATTTATGATCAGCAGATAAACCAGTTCACTTGATAGATAAATAGGAACCCAAGTAACTGTTTTTTTAATTGTGACTACTACCATATGTTGTCACTCATGATATATTTAATCACTGATCATGCTCTAATTAAATGTATCTTAAACCTCTTTGTCTTGTCAATAGAAGAAAAAACAGATGGCAATACTTTAATGTGGCTTCAAGTTTACTGTAGACTTATGCTTTTACTGACATGCAATAAAGAACTAAATTTGAAAAAAAAAATTATAGATGTTATCAAGATATAGCATGCATGCAGGTTTACTTCTGATATTTGGAGAACAAGAACTGTTGTGTAAAGTTTGTGATACTTGAATTTTGAAGGAAAATTCAGAAGTAATAGTATTTTTATTAAGGAAAAGGGCTTTCACATACTGTCTTAAAGGTTTTTGTGTACATTTGCTGAAATATCTATTTTAAATATAGTGGGCAACAAAAATAAAGGATATTCCTATTAAGTGTGTAAATGTACTCAGACTATGTAATTTTTACTTTTAACAGAATGAAAGAAAGCAGTGCTAAGTTTCAAACTTAAAGACTGTTTTATATCACCCTCTTTTTATTTTTCATTTTTTAGTATGTTAAAAGAAATGCAGTGGAGTGTCCTGAGGATAACTCTATCTGAAATTTAGTTACAACATACTACTTAGTTTGTTTTCTGACTCCTGGCAGCCTGAACCAGAGATGCACATGAGTCACAACAGAATGCAACAATCAGTGTCTCCTTCAGGGCAGTATGTAAGTTTACAAATAAGCCCATCATGTGATTAAAATTTCTTAAGCATTTATGGGCTTAAAAAAATTAAATGTGGTTAACCTAAATACAACTGATATAATAGGACTTCACAGTTCATACTTTCCATTATTCATCACTCTCTTTTGAAACATAATATTCTGTGAATTCTTTTTCCCCAGAAACATTCCAACCATGAACTCTTTCCAAAGTTGTTGGGTTTTTTGTTATTGCTTTTTTTTTTTTTTGGTGGAAAATGTCAAGACATTTTACATTGCTATTTCAGAATGTGGTAAAGAATAGAGATACATCCACACAGAGACACACAGACTGGTATTTTTCCCATGGTAAGAAAAGAAGACATGATCACACTCAAACAGGAGATGGCCAAGCGTGAGTGACGTTTTTCACTCTATATATTGTATATAAATCCTCTGAAGTGGAAATCTTCAGGAAAAAGAACACTCCTTTAAGCTGTTGAATACCTGCAGATGAGTAATTTTTTCCGAGAAAGCAAGCACATAATGGAAACTGTAATAGTACTTTCCGCAGGCTGGGACTTTATCAGTTTTCTAATTGTAAGGATGAACATGGAGGATGACTCTTTTAAAGGAAGTATTCCATATGAAGCCAGAACCTGTTAAAAGAAAATGTGTGCCATATAGCATGTCTCTATTTTCAGAAGATTTTTCTTACCATGGGTGAAATCAACCCTATGGCCAGCCAAACTTTCATTATGACTATCGCTCTAGTTATTTCTGTAGAATCTTGCTGAAACCAACTTTTTTTCTTTCTTCTGTGTTTTCCCTGCATCCCTAAATGGGCAAATTTGCCAGAATATGAAGGAATGAGTAAAAGAAAGGAAAATCCTGCAAGTGAATGTCTCCTTCATAAGAATCCATGAACTCATATACAGTATAAAGGTATACAGTAACCCTACAGCCTCACATGATTGTTACCCTAACTGAACATGTTCTGAGAAGTGTGTTTTTACACTCTAGACACTCAAAGTCTAATCTTTAAGGGGGACATTGTATACTGATATTTCAGACAAGAAAAAATTTAGATAATTGTGACAAAGTTAAGACAAGTAATCTGTAAAACAAAATTTTCAGAAAACTCATCTGACATTATCATAAGTTTAACTATATATCAATAGAAAGTCTGAAGCTTAAGTGACAATATTTCAGTGATTAATCAGCAATACTAACATGATTAGTAATCTGCATTAAATAATTGCATTTCAGTGAGATGTAAACAATTTGATTATTGTTA
The DNA here is from genome assembly GCF_037042795.1 of Molothrus aeneus. Taxonomy (NCBI): domain Eukaryota; kingdom Metazoa; phylum Chordata; class Aves; order Passeriformes; family Icteridae; genus Molothrus; species Molothrus aeneus. The sequence goes on along the minus strand of NC_089651.1, from coordinate 42,581,996 downwards.
TTATTTTTGCAAAAAGTTTGTCTGAACCTTTAAACAAGTTTCAAATTTAATTTTAAGTGTGAGCACAGAGATAATATTCAGAGCAAACATAAGAAAAAAGCATAAAAGAGAGAATTTTATTGGCAGCAGTCATCAAAATGTCTTAGCTTTACTTGCCTTGTTCTTGCCTTCAAATGTTTATGTTGGTCTGCAGTTTACCAAGGAAGGTAAGCATGAGACAGGACCAAAGAAGAGAGACAGCCTTGGTAACAGCAGGGTAACAGTAGAATGTTTAAAAAATTAGCCATTTCTTTGTCTTAAATAATTGAATGTCATACTCCTGCAGGTTTATTCCTGAATCTTTGGAGTATCTCCTTTAAAAAAAAATTGTTGCCTTTATAATAGGCAGCTCTCCAAGCATTTGTCAAAAGATCAGACCTTTGTGTACACATGCGCACACAAAACAATATCTAAACGTGCCCTAAGTAGGTTAACCAGTACAAAACCCATTAAACCTTATAACCTATCTCACATGGAAGAGCAGGTTTGGGAAAACAGTAAAAGAACTGTTTTTACTATTTCCATAGTACATTAAAAGGATTTTGTACAGCTTTTTTTTTTCTTTTTTGCATCATCGGTTGATATTAGTGAGAGGACAAAAGCCCTCAGTTGACTGATTTTTGTATATATTCTTCCAACTCTGCTGCAGTCACAGGTCCAACCCTTCTAGGGCATCCTGTTGCAAAGTGACTCAGGACTCCTTGGTGGATGAAGAACTGGCCTCACACAAAGACTTGTGGTCAATGGCTCCTTTTATATGTAGAGACCAGAGGCAAGTGGTGTCCCTCAGGGGCTGAAGTTTGCTGACAGCACCAAGGTGAGTGGTGCAGTTGACACATTGGAGGGAAGGGGTCCATCCAGAGGGACCTTGACATGCTTCAGAGGTGGGCAGGTGCAAACCTCATGAAGTTCAACAGTGCAAAGTGCAAGGTCCTGCAACTGGGTGACAGCAATCCCAGAAAAACCTACAGGTTGGGCAGAGAAGTGACTGAGAGCAAGCTCGTGGAAAAAGGCTTTGGGTTGATGGTTGGTGAAAAACTCAGCATGACCATCAGTGTGTGCTCACAGCCCGGAAAGCCAAACCAGTCCTGGGCTGCTTCAAAAGAGGCGTGGCCAGCAGGATGACCAAGGTGATTCTGCTCCTCCACTCTGCTCTTGGGAGACCCCCCCTCAAAGTGCTGCATAGAGTTCTGTTGCCTCCAACAGGAAGGACATGGACATGTTGGAGCAAGTCCAGAGGAGTGTCACAAAGGAGGTAAGAGGACTGGAGCACTTCTACTATGAAGACAGGCTGGGAAATTTGGGACTGTTCACCCCGGAAAAGAGAAGGTTGCATAGAGACCTCATAGCAGCATTCCAGTATTTGAAGGGGCCTACAGGGAAAATGGAGAGGGACTCTTTGTCAGGAACTGTAGGGATAGGACAAGGAGTAATGGGTGCAAACTGAAAGAGGGGAGATTTAGGCTAGTGTTAGGAAGAAAATCTTTACTATGAGGCACTGAAACAGGTTGCCCAGGGAGGCTGTGGATGCCCCAACCCCAGAAATGTTCAAGGCTGTGTTAGATCTAGTAGGAGGTGTCCCTGCCCATGGCAGGGGCATTTGGGACTAGATGATCTCTGCAGTCTCTTACAACACTTAACATTCTAAGATTCTCTGATTCTAGAGAGAATTCCCTGGAGAACAATCTCTAGGTCTCTCTCCATTCCAGTTCTAAGTGATGAGACACATAACTACTTTCCATTAGTATTTACAAGTTCAATTACCTTCATATGAATGTTCTTGGTTTGTTTGGTTTTTTTTTTTTTCTGTTGGATAAAGGTTTCTTTCCCTTTTTTGAATTTTCTGAGACACCCAATCTCCCTTGTTATTAACTAAGAATCATGCAAACAAACTAAAGGTCTTTATCCAGGCTTTCATCCAACCCAATTCTCCCACATTTCCTGTTTCTCAGCCCTTTCCTTTAAACCTTAGACCACACTGAGTAGTCCAAAAATCTATTTTAAAAATCACTTGCATATAAATAAAGTTTTAGAGTACTTGTAGGATTTTGAAGATCCCAGGTGGGAAAATCAATAGCCAACATTCTGTCTTGGTCTTTTGGAAATAGATACTTGCAAATATAGTTGAGGGTTTTTTTTGCTTGGGATGCATCCAAGCTGACATTTTGTGGTCTATCTTCTGTAAAAAAATATATGTTAAAGTTGCCTCTGTAGATCTTTAAAAGAAACTGGTAATTCAGACAACGACGTATACTAAATACTCACTGAATATCTTGTTATGCTGTGGAAGTTACTTGCACAGTGTTAGTTGATACTGGTAACAGTTACAATAAGAATTCAGATTTTTGGATTTATTTCCATAAAAGATGAGGATCTTTCCTCTCCATCACCTCTTCAATAATACTCAGGGAAGCAAGGGAAATGTAGCTGTTCTTTTGGAAGACTGTTTTATTTAAAAATAAATTTTTATTTCTTGCAACACCACATAGCTCCTATTTCAATTCTTGTTCTTCCAGGCCTGATGTTATTCCTGGACAGTTCTTTATGCATTTATGTAATTATGGATCTCTACCTTTCACACAAAAGGCACAGGTAGGCCTTGTTGCTCAAGCAGCATTCTGATCCATGGGCATTTTTCTAAGAGTTTGGGTTTGTTTTTTTTTCTGAAAAACTGGGCAGCTGCAGGATGTCAGATGATCAGTGGCCCGGCAGCTGGAACTGTGCTCTCTGAATTGGTATTGCACTAGAGATACTCTAACACATGTCTGGAGACTGCTGCCAGGCAGGCCTCAGTGACCCTGGGCACTGCTGAATTTCTGCTAAGCTTGCACAAGAGGAGTGGTATTTCCCCACTCTCTTTCAAAGTATTAGTTTGCGCAAATCTCTTTTTCTTCCTTGCATTTGCCCAGCTCTTGCCTGGCAGGGACTCAGCCCTGCACGTTACAGCTGCAGTCCTGGCACTCTGGGCCTTCATGTGAAGCTCGGGCACGGACTGGCTCCTGCTGCCCTTCTGTAGCAGGTGGTCAGAGGACAGCTGCTGACAAGCAGTGGTGAGTGCTGCCTGGGTGGCACCTGCTGAGCTGTGTGGAAAAAGGGTCAGATCCAGTGGAAGTGGCATAACTCTATCCCAAACTTGAGAAATACTGCATCGATTTGCCAATGACTTCCAAAGTATATAGCCTATGGCTTAAAAGAATTGGTACTGTCAGAACCTGTGTTCACATATAAGGAACAAAGTACTGCTGTTTGTCTTGTTGGCCCTCAGTTTCTAAGGCCTACAGATTTCATTGGTTTTTAACTGACTCTTGTGAAACTGCCTTGCAATGTTTTGGGGTTTTTTATAAATTCTTGACACAATATGTTAAAACATTACTATCCTTTACTCCTTACCCTAAAACACATGTGCACATCCACACATGAAAAGGCATCACATGCTCTTTCTATGTCAAGGAGCTGAATTTCTAATGAGTTCAGCTCCCATACAACTAATTTCATAATGATCGGATTCCCAGAAGACGCTGAGATGCCAGTTCTCTGAACAGGAGTAAATGGGACTGAGATTCTGCCATTAGTATTTTGGGAGCTCTCTGAGTATTCAAAATATGAGATCTTTGCTTTATTGCTACATCAAACAGACACTAAGCCAAAATCAAAAATATTTGGAAATTATGTTATAAGAGCCTTGGTTTCAGATGTCAGGCATTAAGGAAAAGCCCTTAGACTTATTCTTGTCTTCCTTAATACAGGTTAATGCTTCTTGCTTGCCTTTGAATGGCAGCAGGCTCTGGACCAGTCCCTTTTCTTGTTTATGCACTGGCTGGGATGCAGATTAGAAGAAATTCAAAGCAAATCTCATCAGACCTGTTAAACCCTTGCCTTCCCCTGGGGTTTGTCATTCAGTGAATGCCTTCCCTTGAAGCTCTCCCCATAAAACTGGATTTCTGGTTCAGTACAGGAAAGTTATGGGCTGTTGTTTTTTTTAACTGAAGAGATAAGGTGGAGCTTATACCTAGCCAACAAGAAGCACCTGCTTTATATTGACCTGGACCTGATCTGTCTTCTGTTGATTTTGGTAAGTAAAAAGATACATGTATGCATTAGTTGGAACAAACAATACATCCTCAGATTCTAATGATCCGGGGTTGTTTTTGTTAGACCAAGTAGAGCTGTGTAGTTCCCTGCAGAGGAACACAAGCCTTGGAAAAGACTTGATCTTTGACTATTGCTTGTGGCTGGGCCAGTCATGATTTTCAAGACAGAGAAAACTTTCGAAAGAAAGTGAATTTTCACAGCAAAATGTCAACTATAGCACTACCAAAGTTGAGAATGGAAGACATCTTTGCAAAGAAAACCCCTAGAATTCTACAAACCTACCCTAGTCTGTTTGGCACTCTGAGAACAGAAATAACATGTTCAGTTCATTTAGCACTCAGTTTTCCTCTTAATTAATAATAGAGTTATTTGAGAGGAAACTCTCCCACCCTCCTTAATTTACCAAATAATTACTAATTGTCAAATTAAACCTGAGGCAGGTGTAAATTTACACTGCCCTGACACAGCAGGCCACAAAAGGACTCTGATTCCTATACTAGAGCTTCCAGCTGAGAGCTTGGCTGTGAAGCTGCCTCTGCAGAGACACAAGAAGAGGCTTCATTTTTTAGAATTTTTTTGCATAAAGGTCTGACACAGTGCAAGGTATGTGCTCTTGAAAAAGACTTGGGCTATTCTTAAGGAAGAGGGGGTGGTCCTGGAGATCTTTTGGGCTTATATTTTGGGTTTCTTTCAAATCTGAAAGGCCATATTGCTTATACCAAATCAATTACAGACAATATGGTGGCAGGCACCACCAATTTAAAGAAGATATGAGCTTCTATTTCTTTTCATATGCATTGCCCCCTAGCATATCTCTACTGCATTCTGTTGGATAACTTTTTTTTAGCTCAAGTATGTTTGTGCTTTCAGTGCTGATGATCCATTCTGCCCTGTGAGGGCACCTAAAATAACAGTCTTCAAAACAACATTTGGCATTCAAGCAAATATCCCACAACAAAGATGATAGCCTTTTATCATCCCTTGTTTTGGGCTGACTGCCCTCAAAATTTTTCAGCTTAAATCTGTGATGGTCACAGCCCAGGATGTATCACAGACTTCCTGGCTTTGTCTTCAGGGTTATTGCAACAGTTGTGCTTTGAAGGAACAATGAGGTAGTGGGAAAGGGCTCTCATATCTGGGGTATGACTTTGCAACTGGTACTTAATCTTGGAAATTGTGTGTGAGGAGACTTGGTTATGTGGCTACAGTTAAATGAGTGCTTTACCTCTTAAAAAGTGGAGTACTCTCAGAGATAGTTGTTAGCTTTGAGAATTCCTAAATGCCTTTAAAAATCTGGGTGACTTACTTTGCATTAGCTAATACTCTGAATATGTGTACAGGAAAACCTGAGCACAGAATCAATCACTAGGGATTTTATTAAGGTCAAATAATGGATTAGTTGTAGTGATTAATTACATCTCACCTCTTAATTCCTGAGCAATGAGAGAATCATACTGTCTTACAAAGTAATTCCCATGCCTTTCCTTTATTCCTCCACATTATTTTCCCATAGACCTCCTTGAAAGCTGAAGGGTGGGCATGCTGTTTTCCAGCCTTTAGTCAAGATTTGCAAAGAGTCAGCTGTGCATTTAATGTCTCTCCTTGTTCTGAGACAGTGAGTAGTTGTTTAGCCTGGAGAGCCAAATAGCTCTGGGGCAAAGTAATTGGTCTCCATGCATGGTTTGTAACTAATACTATTGTAATACAGAAGAAACATGAAGCTCTGAATGTTTCTTTCCAATACTATGGCACTCAAGCAAGCCGGATATGTTTGAGACATGCCAACTTCTTAATCCAAAGAGTCTACATGATAAATATGAAATAGTAGGCTAGAACCTGCAAAAACATCTCCTCCCTTCCCCTTATTATATAGTGCTTTCATACTTGCAGAGAAGAAAATTTCTATAATATCATGCATCTGTCACAGAGAGGGGATTTTTTTTCCCCTCTCTTGTCAACACAAAAAAAGGATCAAAAATCGAAGGGTAAAAACACTTTCAGATTTGTGTGTTCAAATTGAGGTTCTGCCTTTTCTTCAGCTGGCTAAACTCTGTGATTTGCTCTTTGGAGTTTCTCAGCATCAGTTTATTAATGTATGTTTTCATGCAGGGAAAAAAGGCAGGAAATGCACAACTGAAATTACAGTTGTTTGACCTAGTTTGTGAAGTCCTAGGCTGTGAGTCTGTCGGCCTCTCAAGTCCAGCTCTGTGAGAGGAGTCACCTTTAAGAGATGTGTTAGGTGTTCTTGTTGTGTTTGATTTATGAGAGAAGAGTCTAAATCTTGTTTAATTTTGGGATGCTGAAATAGAAAGATATTAACAGTCTGAAAAAATTGTGTGACATGAATACCAAGAAGAGAGGGGTCAGGAGAAAGGAAATATTTAGGAGTGTAGGCAGGATAAATATAAGCAAATGAAAATTGAGATGGACCATGATAAGAAAAATCCTGAAAAATTAAAATTCATTCAGCTGAGTTGCAAGTACAGTTGCATAATCCTAGCTTTTTAGGACAGCCAATAGTAGAATAGACAAACACCAGAAGCCTACCTATATATCTATAGGATCTATCTGTAGACTATCTAAAGACTCTCCCCACATGCATTTTAAAGCACTTCTCACTGCACTACTAGAAAGGGGATTGGGGAGCAAACTCCTGAGCCAGGGAAGTGGTCTACATGGCCTATGTACATGTTCTGAACAAAAACTCTGGAGCCCAGTTCTCTTGCTTTATCAGATCACTGTGATCACTTTGCCATGCAAATAGGTGGGATCTCCTGGGAGCACATCCTTATAAAATTTTTTTTCACTCCTTCTACCCAATGTTTCCACATAATCTTACAGCTATCTGAACTTAAACTAGATTTTCAGATGCCCAAAGCTAGCTGAACCTGAAGGAAGGTGGCACCACCACTTCTCCCTCTGCCATGCAGAAAGCCCTCATAGGTCATCGCATTCCAAAGCTGAACATACTACTTGGTTTTCCCGTGTAAACCTGATGTATGTGTCAAACCTCATGTCTCTTTTACAATGAGGGTTTGACTTTTCTGTATTGTATCTAGTGTGGCCAATAGAATTAAAATTAGCTCCAGTACTAGTGGGCTCATTTTCTTTTAATTATTATTTCAGTTGTCTATGAAATAGTGGCTTTAAGCACTGAGGAGAAAGTAAATTTAGGTGCTTTCCAGCTTGGAGGAGTCAATAGATTTGCTAAGCTTGAGTAGTTTTATTTTATTAAAGTTATTGAAGTTAACAGGCGGAATTCAGCCTTTACCAAGGTTTTGCATAACACTTCTGTTGCCTTACACACTGCCTGTTGCTAACAGCACATTGGCCTAATCTGAGGTGGCCCAGCTTCTGGAGTTTGCAGGCTGAATTATTTGCAAAGGACTTAAGACACATTGCCCAAATGTGAGGCTTTTTTTAGATGGTAAGTCATCCTTGCAGTTTAAGGCTAGAAATGGATATCCAGACAAACATCCCTGAACTGGAGAAGAAATATGGATACAAATTTTGAAACTAATATTTTTCTCTACTGGAAAAGAACCCCCTAATTTTCTATTTATCCTGTTCTTCCTTTCCCTAACAAAGCAGTATTTTTCTGATCATGTGAATTTTATTTACTGACTACCAAGTAATTGCATAGTGAGTAATTGGATGGCTTTGCAGGACTGGAAATGGAATGCAGACTGCTTAACCTGTAGGTGAGTGCTCCAGCCCTGTGCTGTCCCAGCAGTGAGGGCAGATTGTTTTCAAATGCTGGCTGCATGATGTGACGTGGTGGGATTCAGCCCAGTGGAGTCAAGTGTGTGCTTCCCAAGGAACCACTTAGCTCTGTTGGCAGCCTTGGGAAAGGAGCAGGACAAAATGGTTCTTAGGAAGAATGGCTCCTACTAGCTACCCATTGTCTGGACAGACTGTGTCTATGGCTATCTGAGAACACAGAAGTACTTGTAGTAATCGAAATCTCAATTTGCTCATGCTGACTACCTGCCGAGCTCTGTTATCTTTCACTGACACTAGATGAAAATTAAATATTTGATTTAGCTGCAGGACCTTAAGTAACTGCCTGAATCACTGCTGGAAAAGTAAATAAGATTTTAAAAGAAAAATTTGTAGCACAGAAAGTGCCAGAAGGAAGCAGTACTCAGCTCCACTGTGGCTGAAAGAGGGGAACAATTCCTGCCATTCGTCAGCAGTGGATCTTTTCTTTCTGACCCAGCAGTAGTTGATTAGTTACCCTGAGCTGTTGTAATCTGCACCAGGTCCCACTAAAATCCCTGGGTTTTTTGCTTGAGAAGGAATGGTGAAAAAATGCAGCCCAGCTGTTACAATATAGAAACCTACAAGAGCAAATCTTGTTAAAAAAAGCCCAGCACAGAGAGAGCTTTTATTCACATAGATAGAGTTTTTTCTCATTTTCCTTCCTTTTTATTTTTTTTTTTAAACTCCATGGAACTTTTCCCTCCTATAGTTTTTTGCAAATCTTCTCCCCGTTGTTGCTGGGAGATTTAAAACAAACAGCCAAACAACCAAGAGCATTTAATGAACTCTGAATTGCCTTGCTATTAACTGAGAGAATTTCTAGGTTTCCCACTTCCCCAACTGGCCTAAAATCACAAAAATAACCTCATCTTGTTATAATCCTGTTTCACAACTGCTTAATTCCACTCTAGACTGGATTTTTCTTTCTTAGCTCTCATTTTTCCCCTATTACACATGTATCCACTCTTCCTCTGTCACAAACAAGCTTGCTCACACACCCCCACACATCCATGCTCACATGCACCAGGAGTAGTTTGCAGTTTTCAATTTGAAAGATGTTTCTTAACAACAACAACAAAAAAAAGCTTTCATTGTTTCTGATGTGGAGCACAACTAACAAAACAAAGGAAACCAGAGTGGGCAGTAAAACTCTTGGGGTGCGCAAGCTCAGTTGTGGGAAATGTGGTGTTAATTTTTCTTATTTTAAAACCCACTAATGCCTCTTACAGAACTCAAAAGAACATTTTGTTTAGTTAAAAAGTAAAAAAAAAATAATCTGATGACTTCGTTATATGGGATTTATTTGGTTTCTTTCTTTTTCTTAACTAGAAAAGTTTGTTGGAAAACAGGATATTTGTCTCTGAAGAGGTTGTCTGCTACTTATTTCCTGCATAAACTTCCTGCTGTTGCTACTTCAGAAACTACTGTCTAATCCACTTGTGTCCCAGGCCTTTAACTCTGTCACTATGCACCTGGTCCCCAGATCATGGACTTTGAAAATTCATTCCCCCATATCACCCCTGCCCTTAATTTCTTTAGCATCCACTGGCTGGGTCATGTGACAAGTTTTTTCCTCACTCATTCTTTCCTTGAATAATCACTTTGTTCACTTCTCCCTCAGATTTCCCTGTTTCCTCACATGCCATTCTTCACCATATTTAAATTTGAACTGTCTGTTGAAGCCTGTAGAAAGAAGGCCCTTGCTTTTGTGGATGTTTCAGCATTGTCTTGCTGCAAACAGAAAACACCCACAGCCTTGCAGATATCCCTGGAAATTTTATTTCCTGGGTTTTTTTGACTTTGCATCAATTCCTTTCATCCTCTAATTAGTACACTTGTTATGGGCTCATTTTAGTTTAGCTAGTCTCTGTGGAGTGTGGTAATACCATGCCAGAATATTTTATTTTTTTTTGTGATAAAATGCCATTTTCTTCCATCAGGTCAGATTACACAGTCAGCTGTGTATTAAAAGGTCAATGTACAAAAACCTTATAAATGTATCGACCGGTCTGGAAGCTAGTTGTTATTTTTGTAATGCCCTGGTGACACAATGATTAAACTGATTAAGCCATAAATGATGAGGACATCAACTTCTGTCAGTTCAGCTCTTGGAATAGCCCTCCAGCCCCTAGTCATCCAGTGTTCTGGATAAATGTGCTTTGAGTTCGTCGTAAAACGCTGGGTCAATGGACTGCCGAGTACTCAAACAAAGCAGAATGCCCTGACCACGTGCATAGCCAGCTCTCCTGCCTGTGCTGCCACAGGTGGAATCAAGGCAAGGAAATGCGAGCACTTGGCAGACCTACAGCAGATGCCATCTCAATTTGTCTGTGATGAAGGTGAGCTGTTCCTCTCCAGTGGTGACACGCTTTCCACTTCTGCCTGGCAATTTGCCTGGCTGCTCTCCACTACTTATTAACCAGGTAGTCTGAGATCTGATATATTTTGCTCTGGAAAAACTTTCTATCTAATTCTTCGTAGAACATAATCACAGGGCAACAGTTTCAGGGTGAACCCCTGAGTGTATCCAGCACTAGCTACTGTGGCTACTCTAATGGCTCCAACAAATGAAGCCAAACATTGAGAGCATTTGAAGCGTGTGACAAGTGTGGATGGTAGTGGTGGTAGTGACTTGCTTATTATGCATGTCACACCAGGAACACTGCACTCCAGCTTTCTGCCATCTGAGTGGTGTGCCAGGACTTGGGGCCAAAACTTAGTCCTAGCTGTTAAAGGCCTTGATTACCTGGGAAATTCTCCTTTTTTGCAGTGTCACATACCCAGGGCTGGTGACGAGGGAGCTGAAGTGGGAGTGCGTCAAGACGACGTTTGTGGCAGCACACTCTGTAGCACAGCCTGCGTTGGCTCACTTGCTAGGCAACCTCTGAATGCTGCCTTTCTCAAGTGTTTGGGAGGAGGTGAGCTGATCTCCTTTTGAGCATGGCTAGAACAGAGGAGCTCTGATTCTGAATCATTATTCTGCCACTGATTAATTAACAATGGGAACAGTTTATTCATTAACTGAACTTGTCTCTGTTCTCTGCTTTAATTTGGAAAAAGCAATTAAGTACTAGGGTTGATGAACCAGAGTGTAAATACAGAAACAGCTAGTCCCAAAATCCTCTGCCTTTCTTTATATAAGGAGGGTGTTTACACCTGTTTACCTGTAAGGTAAACTTCCTTCAATTCTCCTATTAGAGCTTGGAGAATCAAGCTATGGAAAGTAAGCAGTGTGGGTGCAGTGTTGGCACCCGTACACAACAGAAGCTTGGCTTGGGCCAAGATCAGTGTGCAGATGCAGCTGGTGCATCAGGCCCTGCATGGATTTAGCAGTTGCTATGCATCTGTGGAACTAGTAATGGTGCACAACAACCTTGCATGGAAGGAATTTCATTCTCATTTTTTAAATCTTTATAAAAATCCCTCTTTGTAAATGCAGCTACTTGTACTTGCTGCAGTAGCAGAGATGATTTTTTGCTATGTATGTAAGGATCACTAGATGCATCACTGAAGTATGTCTGCCTTCTGGATGGAAGGCAACAGTCTTTGTTACTATTTCCTGTGAACTTTATGATCTTGTGGTCTCTTGCCCCTCTCCAACTCCTAGCACTCAGGATGAGAAAAACACTACCAGATGAATGAGCAACTGGTGTAATCCTGCTGAGACAGGACACCACTTTCAAGCTGCATATGATTGAAATTTGTGATGATTTCCACCCTTCTGGGAGTCAGCTGGCCAGCTATAGGCAAAAAATGGTTCTGGGTTTGAGATATCTTGGCAGCTGGAGGGATAAGCTCTTGAGCAGTCATTAACTGATGTAGACAGAAGCAAAAGGAAAGCAATTCGAGGGGAGTGAGATACGTGCTTTTCTTTGAATTTATTCTTTAGCTGCTGTTTGTTAACATTGTCCACTGATTCTGTAGTTAATTTTGTAGCAGAGATTTTGTAGTTTCTTTATAAGCTTGCGTCTCATTTCTTCAGGAGTGCGTTCAAATGTTTAGTCTTGGTCTTGAACTCTCACGTGACAGATTAGGCACCGGCATTATAATTATGACCAGACATTTTCTATTCCCAAGGAGTTTTCTTGTCTCTTTCTCATTGATGCCTGGAAGAGTTCAGGAATAGCCAAGGGAGTTAACAACTGAGCTACTTACTTCTTCAGTCCTTGGTGAGATTGAGCTTGTGAAACTGCAGACTTGCTTCACTGTTATGTATTAATGGTTAAGAGTGTGGTAGCACCTAGAAGAGAAGACAAAAATACAAATTAGGCCTCCACCTAACAAATTCCCTCCTTCTTTGCTGGACAAATATGTGATGAAAGAAAAGAAGTGAGGCAGATGGAGGTACAGAGGGAGACAGCAGCAAAGATGGGGGTGGATGCTGAATAACCATGTCTTCCAGTCTCCTCCATAAGCCTTTTTCTCTTCAGCCCTTTTAGAGAGGATCTTGTTGGCAATCAAATTAGAAATGGAGGTTAAAGTCTGAGCATGCAGTGGGAGAAAGTGGCAGCTTGAAACCCCAAGACAATTCTCTTCTGTGCTGTGAAGAGGGATTGTCACAGGACTGATGTCAGAAGAATTGGATTGGTGTCAGGGAACCTTTGCAAAAGGGTAGCAGATGAAGGATCTGAATCTCAGTGACACTTCTGTGTCTGACACAGCTCAGAGAAAAATGGAATATTTAATTACAGGAGGGTTTCAATTACACGAATTGCTGATGCAATGTGTGGTCAAAAGCCTGTATGGAATAGGTCCTTCATATTGCTGAGCATGCTTTCAAGACAAGATATTAAGGTTGGACAAAACATGATTCAAAACTGTCTAGTAAAGATGCACTGCAGTCATCTCACCATGAGGGAGATGAAGTTTGTAAGTGGGCAAGGAGTGCATTGACTCTGGTCTCTCTAAGACCCTCACTATAAATTATTTTGACTTGTGACAGCCACAACCCAAAGTAATAAAATAAACTTAAACCTGACCCTGCATGCAGCCTATGAACATCTCTCTTCTGCCAGACAAAATGCTTTCAGTTGTCTCTCCTAGGGCAATTGATTATTTTGATTATTGAAAAGCTTTGTCTTTTTCTTCTTTTTTTTTTTTTTTTTTTAAATCTGGTGACATACCATTTGCATAGGTAAAATGTTTCTCTTGGATCTCCTCTTCCCATCCTCTATGTTGTTTATGCAGCAGACAGCAGCAGTGCTGCATGTTCCCTCCTAGCCTGGAAACTGACTGTGTGGAATAAGCAGAGGGAATGAGCAAAGGGAAACTTGAGGTCTAACTGGGCAGCTGGACTTAAGGAAAATAAGGAATAAATGTTTGTCATAGAGCCTGCATGTTAATGATCAGCCAGAGTTGAGAAAATATCAAGCTCAACAGTCATCAGGTGTGACAAACTCCTCTCTAAGAAGGGAATTCAAGGCCTTACTTTGTTAGGATCTGTTCCAGACCAGGATTTAGGCATAATGACTTTCAGTAGAGGAATTCCTTCCCTCCTCCCCAGTTCAAAAGCTTGGTTACAGCATATGAATGTACCAGGCTGACTTTGGATCATTACATCACGAATTTAGGTGTCTAAGAATTGCAGTCACACTGAATGGAGGGGATGAGAGAAAGTCTGATCCAGCCAACTGGCAATGTGATGAGACCTCTCTCTCTATATTGCCTGGATTTAGAGAGTGATCTCAGAGGTAGCATTTCAAAATAGATATTCAGCTTCTGACAGAAAAATGCCTGGCCTGTAGGCTTCAGGTAAAAGCTGCCATTTTTTCATTAAACTTGTTTGAAGGAGGAGCTTTCAACAATCCTTTTTTCATACATATATTACTCATTCAGGAAGTGTTAAAAGATGAGTATAGACCTTTTGCCTGCAATGATGCCATAAATAACTCTCATAGGGAAAATGGTCTGTATTTCTTGAGCCTCACTTATTGTGCACAGATTCATTGGAAAGCAAGTAGAAATAGAGTACAGTTGAATAGCACAGTGCTTGCACCTTGAAATTGTTCATAATTTTAAATTATTTACTTCTTCTTTAATTTTGAAGGCAAGAACTATAAATTCATACAACTTCATGAAAAAATGTGAATAGAAGCTGTCAGATGCTAGTTAACAAGTTCAGATTACTTCCTCAATGACAGGGTTGCACTTTGAGTGTTAGAGTGAAGGATAAGAGTGCTGGTTTTCCAACCAGTATAGCAGCAATGGGACCCCACTAATATCTCTAGTGGCATAAAATTGAGACAGATTAAGGACAGATAACATAACACATAAATATGTCAGTTATTCTGAGCAGGCAATATGACAAAGGAGAATTCAAGAGGAGAGCAATAGACTGGCATGCAACTTGGTTGCCACAATCAAATAGAGTGAAAACCACCACACCCTCAAGAGGTGTAATTTTGCTCTATCTTTTTCTGTGTCCATAAGCAGGGTCCACATAGGCATATTTGATTTTTTTCCATGCACTTTCCTCTCTTTACTTTCTCCTCAGGGATGACACTTGATCATTATGATTTCCAATGACTCATGCTCAGCAACACAAAGCTAAATTGATTACCAATCCATCCTCCAGGAAATACTGGTGGGTATCCTCAGGAATCTAGGTTAGGTTCAGGTAAACATCTCTCACACTGGTTCTTCTGATGACCAGAGCAATTTGGTTCTCCCTGCTTTCTGTTTCTAACAACAGAAGACTTGTTCTAAGCTAAATAAAAGTATATACTTGGTAGGTAAAAAAATCCACACAACAACAACAAAAAACTACCCAACAAAACGTTCCAACAGAAAATATAATGATATACCAGAAGAACCATTTATGCATTAAAATCTCTTCTCAATTTTCCAGAAGGCATCCGAAGCTCATTAAAAGAGGCTTTATTTTAGTGTGGTTGTGGTTTTCATTTTCTCTCTTCTTAAAACAGCTTCTGTCACAGACAAATCACTTTCTCTGGCATTTTCAAGCACATATTTCCTAGCAGTCATGCTAATACCATCACAGGAGGGAAGCATTTAACTATTGCTGTTTCACCTCTATCTCAGCAGTGTGCAATTGTGACTTGCAATTGCCATTGAATAAAATTTTTCAGGAAAATTGCAGGAAAACAGAGCCCTTGCCTTAAATAATAAAACCAATGAACTTATGTAAGGACTGATCTCTGCACTATGTAAATCTGTTCTTTTGCATGGTTGAATTGGTGGAATACAAAGAGATGTACAAGCCAAGTGATTGGGATGTACCCAGGATGCAGCACACAAGCTTGAGATTTTGTTGCAGACTATGATAAGGATCAGGTCAGGGGCAAAATTATTCAGTAATGGTATGTTTGCACCAAAGTGGTTGATTTTACCTGAAATCTGCCTCTGTTATCTGAGTGCCAATCTGTGGTGGCCTTATCTGCAATATTTGCTATGTAACAGCCTAATTCAAGAAGTTTTAAAGTCAGTGCAAGGCTTCTCATTGTTTTTAACAGTTTTGTGTAAGGCTCTGATTTGAACATGCATGGGAAGCCTCAATTATAGCCTTCATCTCTCTACTTTGAAAATGTGGTCTCGGCCACCCAGCATAAAGAAGCCTTCCTTAGTGCCAACAGCTGGGGTTTTTTATTTTTGTATCCCCTACAGGCAATGTCACTCAGTAGAGTCTGATTTAGCAAGGTGCTTCAGACACATTTTTAGTTTAAAGTCACCTTATGAGCCTGTGTAAGTCAGGGACCATTGCTTGGGCACTTAAAATCAGGTAGGTTCTCACCCAAGACCTTAAAATGCAGAATCAGGATAGCCTTACCCACATCTAGGAATCCACAGTGGTACTGCATTGCTAACTGCTGCTGTGGTTTTGTGGAATGAAGATGGGACCCACTGGACCTGAGGCATTCTGTTGAAGGATTTATTTGTCAGAGAAATACAAGAAAGAGATGGTCTTGAAGGGAATACTTGACAGGAATGGTGTCGAGTTAGTCACTGGAACCAATATGCCCACTGATGGAGAAGTGGTTAAAGAGGACCAGCAGTCCCAGAACTAAATCCTAGACCAGAAGCCTCTGCTGAGTGGTTGCTATAGATGTAGAAAGTTAATAGGAGGCTGGAGATAAATTCCCCTCTGCTGTTATGGCATATCTTACCAGTTTTCTGTGATGGCTTCAACCTTAATGCTTTCTTCATGTGTCTCCTGATCTGTGAAGGTGTAGCAGCATTCCCAATAGAGTCGACCTGGTGACTTCACCTTGATGTGCATCTGAGGCATGCTAGCGTGAAATTTTCTAGGACGCTGAAGCTGGCCTGATATTTAATTTCTTTTTATAAGAGGTGAGCTTGTTACTTTGTTAGCTTTATTACTAGCTAGTTTAGGAAGTTGAGTTAGCTCACAGGATAAACAAGCATTGGAATGGGTGCACAGGAGAGTGCAGAAGTAGTCCACAGCTGTGGCAGGGGTGTGGGCTCTCTCCAGAGAGAGAATTGGACAAATGCAACCACTTCATGTAAGGTCAACATTTTTCATACTTCTTGCCCTGTATTTTCAGAGCTTAATGATCTGCTCTGGTTCATGTCATGCTTCCCTGTGTAGGATAGTGCTGCAGGACTGAGGATTATTGTGCAGATAAGGGAAGGTGATAACTGCAGCACTTGTGATGGAACCTGAATGGATGCTGCGTAACAAGAAACTTCCCATTTACTCTGTCTTCTTCTGTCTTCCCATGTCAAGTCACCCTCTTTTCGTCTCTTTATGGGAAAAGAGTAGTCCTCTACCTTCTGCAAGTATTGCAAGGCTACATTATTTATTTTACAGAAAAAAATAGTTGGTTTCAGGTTCAGACCTATCAAACATTCTCATGGTTCTTGTTTGTACGCTTCGTTTTCTCATCTCCCATACATTTTTGAAAAAATGAAGGTTAGTGGTCCAAAACAAATTTTAGTGGTTATTACTGTAGCAAATAGTTGGATTAAATAAACATATGAACACGAGCTTTTTCTTCTCAGCACTTTTTTTTTTCTCCACAGAAGAATGTGAGCCACTCTTTATTAGGTGTAAATTGTGTATTACTGCATCAAGAGATTGATGTTGATTTACATGGGATCATGGCTTGGCTCACTCAAACTCTGATCCACTTTGCTGGACTACTTTGTGACTGCAATGAGGCATCCTTCTAATTTCTCCTGCAACCCTATTCCTCACATTTCCCAGGCCATGGTGTTTGTGTTTCCTGATTTTAAAACACAGTGTCTTAATTATGGTCAGAAAAAAAACGTAAGGGAAGGGAATGTTCTGATCTGTCTTTTAACTGTAGTTCTTACTAGTATTTATTTCAAAGTAATTATAGGAATGGGAATTGCTATGAAAAAATGGTCTTTTCCAATCTCAGACACTTATGTGTGTTTGAGACAAATCTGCAGACCTTTGTTGACACAAGTTTTATTGTAAGCCATATTTATTTTCCAGCCACTGCTGTAAAATAGCCTTGGAGCAAGGGCTGTCTTCAAGGAGAGGAGAAGGGTAAAGAGCCAGAGGGACTTGCAGTGCTAAAGTCACTTTTTTCTCTTACTCTCTTATCGCAGACAGCTTTTGCTGCCGAAAGTGTGAGCCTCTCCTGCCCCCTCGTGCAGACATGTGAGCACTGCCAGCAAATCTTTCAAAAGTCTGCTCGGAGAAATAGCAAAATAGAATAACATGCAAAAGAGTTTCGAGATAAAGCACTGGTGCTGAAGAGTGTTTTAGAAAGGATAGACATATGAAGACAGCTGTAGAGACCTGCACTGGGGTATCTCCCAAGCCATTAACAAAGAGAAGTTGCTTCTTGAAACTTGCTTTTCCAGGCTGTAGAACACATAACCTTATGAGGATGGTAGATCTGGTGAAAGTCTATTTATGTGTTCCATTCAGATTTGACAACAACTGTGTCCAAAATTTTAATTACTGAAGAATGGCGTCTTCAGTAATTTAGCATGGAAACAGTTAAGCCTTTCTACTCTACTGCTTCTCTCTGCAGGACAGGTCTCCCACGTATGTTAAGCCTTTGCTGGCATGTTGTTGGGTCCTGCTGCCACCTGGTGCTTCTTACACCCTCATCTGGTACCCAGATGTCTCGGGCTAGACATCTGTTCTTCTGGCCTGTGGTCTCTCACTATACTGACTTCTAAAATATTTTTGGGTGCCTTTAACTGAAAATATTTATCAAGATAAATATCAAATAGTTTGTCAGAAATGGCATGGTGATCAAAGGGTGAGAGGCACAGCAATACCTAAGATTTGCATTAATATTTCAATGCAAAGTTTTATGTACCTACAACAATACTGGACCATATTTAGAGGACTATTTGTTTTGTTTTTCTCAGTGCTAACTTAGACAAAATTTCACTGATGTTAATGGGAGTTCAGCTGAGCGGAATACAACTGAAATCAGGACTGTGGTATTTGGTTGTTTTGTTTTTTTTTTTCCCTAATGCAGTCAGGGTCAGATTGGATTGGTCTGTGCTCCAAAAACATCTTAGCAGAAGATATTGAATTACAGCAGCAGCTTCTTCACCTTATTTTTGAGGACCAAACTGGGTTATATAACTTATGTTGTTAAGCAACCACATACTGACATTGTCTGTGGTATTAGACACCCTATTTTGAGTGCAGCTTAACTGTTTTAGGAAAAAGAACAATCAATAATACAGGACTGATCAAGAGCAGAGAAGATAAGTGGAATGGCTCTAATTCTCTTTCTAGATTCCCATCCTGTACGGTTTGGATCCTTTTCACCATCTTTCTTCACATAAATTAAATCCTAACATCTCCCCCTCTCAATTCGCAACAAAAACACCAAACCAAAACTGAAAGCCAAAACGGAAAAAAAAAAAAACCAAACTAAAAAGAGAAAACCCACAACAAAAACCCCACCAAACAAAAAAGAGAGGAAATTGCTTCTGTGAGTACTGTGAACAGACACTTAAGAGCAGATTTATAAAGTCTCCTAGTCTCTGCACTGGCTTTGCTTACAGGGAAACATTCTTGCAAGCAGCAGCACACCGCCATGCTGTATAAGAGAGGGGTGGCGGTGGGGCACTTGAATAAACAAAGTCACAGAAGAAAAATCCACTAACAGTTATTAAATTTGAGGATACAACCTCTGTGTCAATAATTCCCTAAACTATGGATTGCTGAGACCCCTGTCTTTCCCAAGGGAAGTATAATAATAATAGTCTTGCTATGCTACTTCCCTTCCTAATAACTGATAGCCACTGCCAAAAAAGAGATAATCAGGTAGCTGATCTTCAATCTGGTCCTACCATTCTATTCTTAAGGGGTCTCTTAATCTGAAACCCAATGAGAGCAAATAAGTTGTGATTTACAAGGAAAGAAATTAAGTAGAGAGTAATTCACATGCTCTTCCCAGTACCCAGCAGACCTGGCTGCAAATGTACAAGTAACTACAAAAACAGAGAATTGGAAGCCACAAAGATCCATAAATGGATTAATCAGATCCAAATTTTAAATAATTCAGTTTAGAAAGATTAAGTGGTAGTGGTGTGTTGTTATTGCAAATTTTTAAGGCCTCAATTAATTCTAGAGAAAGAGAGCCAATGCACCTTTAAAACTTTCTGCTTAATCAAGTATAGCGAATGCTCATTTAATGATTGTCTTTTTGTACCAACAAGAAGTAACAACGCTTTTAGCAAAAGAAATGGAATGAGAGAGAAATTGCCTAATCAGCCCTACTCATGCAGTGCTTTGTGAGAGAGATTATTGAATTTTCAGTCTCTGCAGAATTTTAATGAAGCTCTGTCTTGCTGGAAAATCCAGCCCTTTGTCAATAAAGTTCAATAACTCGACCACCCATGTAATAAGATGTACTGCCTGCAATCTTTCACTTGCCAAAGCCAGAGGCCTGCTGGAGTCTCCCTGAAAGTTGGAAGTACTCATTTGTTGTGCATTTTCCTACAGTCTGCATGCAGTGGAATTTGTATTTACTGTAGTGACGGTGTTTACAGTGAGGTAGAGAAAAAATTCAAATTTGTCTCAATGTGCCGGCTGCTATGGTAATAGGAATATTGCCCTGCGGGAAGGGAATACAATGAACCTGTCTTCAGGACCATATATGTCCTAGTACAACTCTTCATTAAGTTACAAAATAAGTAACAAGGTACTGAAGAAGACGGAACTATATGAAAGGAAGTGAAAGGTGTTTCAGTAATGTCTGAGATGGGGTGAAAAATTAATGGCCAGAGAAATTCAGAGGGTCACTAAACAGAGGAATACCCTTGTACCACTGCTATTACTTGGTATGAGAAGAAAAGTGAGACCATTGATCTGCCAAACTAGACAGAGCAAACTTCAAGGGACAGTCACAAAACCATCCAAAAACCAAAACCAAGCAAAACAAAACCAAAAGAAATAACAAAACACCGAAAAACCCCAAAGAAATGAAGTTAATTTGGCTGGATGGGTATGGAGTAACTATTATGTATACACCAAATTTTAAGTTTAAAAATAATCAGAAATTGCAGTGATGTGAGCAGGTTTTTTTCTATGGAATAACTGGTCACACTGAGGTCCTCTGTGCTGCTAGTTTCGAACAGAAATTCTACATTTCTTTCTACAAGACCTTTCGTTGATGAAAATTTCATTGTGGCACTAACTTATTGCAGTGAGAAATTGTTTTTATATTAACTATGTTTTTTTCAGTGGAAAAACTTTTGCTGAAGCAGCTTCTATACCATTTGCTCTCTAACTCTGGACTGTATTCCAAGATGACCAAGAAAGGAATTAAAACTTCTGAAGTGTAATTTGTTGCAAGGAAAATCCATAGACAGCTGTGGGGAGCTGGGATTTGATAAAACCAGGAGAAGACTCAGTCTCCTCTGATGAGAGGACAAAAGTTATTGAAGATAATGTTATCAGAAACTAGTGGGGTAATACAGAGAATAGCACAGAAGCAGATTAGCCACAGCGGGAGAAATCTTAGAATCAACCCTGACATCAAGGTTGTGATGGAAGTGAAGAAACCTGTAGAATATATGTCATGGAGAGCAGGAAGAAGTGTGAAGATTTTCTTGTCCCAGCTGCCCATAAACATCTTTCAGACAATGGTTTACATTAAATGAAGCTAATACCACAAAGTTAGAGGGACAGAATAGACAGGGAAGTAATTAGAGATACCTGAAGAATGAAGAATAGGCAGCCAAAGAATAGTAATGCAGTGGATGGTGTTTGCTTTATAGAGACAGCAGAAGATCAGAGAGGTTTAATGAAGATTCTTATAAGCTATGGAAATCTGTCAATTAAAATAGTGTGAGTTGCTCTAAATGTTGCTGACTGCTTTGGAGAAGAATGTTTGTCTGCTGCCTAATAAAAAAAACCTTGTGGAAGGATGCCAAAAATGCATTAAAAGTTTCACAGTGATTGCTCTGGAGGGAAAAGGACTAAAGACTGGTGACCCTTGTTTTGGGTAGCTTTTAAGCTAGGTAGGTGTCTGGAGTTCTTGCTACCCTGATCAAAATACTCAACAAGCCATCCAGATTAAAGGAGATGTGAGTAATAAAGGACTCCTTTTCCAAAGCTGGTCATAGATAGCATTATGATCCTCTGGGAATTTTATGACAGTCACTGGTAGAAATGGGAAGAAATGAGATAGGAAGTAAATATCTTAATGAGAAATATTAAGAAACACTGCTAAAGCTGTGGGGATTTTAGTCTATGAAAGTGGGAAATAGAAGAAAGCAGACAAAGGGAGGCAAAGAGAATGGGTAAGAAAGAGGGAAAGAGGAAATCATTCTGGAGAAAATTGAGATGATGGCTTTGCTGAAGTGCAATTTAATAGAATGGAGCTGTCCATCATATTGAAAACTAACATAAGTAGAAAGACAGATTATTAAATACTTGCAGAAGAATTGTTTTCATGTCCAGCCAGGGCTAATCCCAGGGCAGGATAAAAATATGAACTGAATTTTTAAAAGAAAGAGACTTCTTTCCTGAGTGCTTGCTGGTAAATAGTTTAGAATTGGATTAGCAGATAATGTATGGGAGAAAGGAAATTTATAAATAAGGTGTTGAAGAGAGTAGGCTTTTGAGCCCTCAGGAATTGACTGTTAAAGTGTGAACAAAGCAGCTATTTTAAAGGACATGTGTACCAGGAAAGATCTAGCTGACTGAAAAGACAAAAAGAGAGAAAACACAAGAGAAAGAAGCACGTGAAAGTTAATGTTTGAGGCATATGATGTGTCCTAACAGCAGTGAAGAGAAAAGAAAGGATTGCCAGCAAGACTAGAGAAGAGAGAGGGTGTGTCAAACAATGAACTTGCATGTAGCAGTGTTTGTTTGCTGGAGTCAGATAATTGCCAGAGCATTTGTGGTTTATGTGTTAGAACAAATGTCTGGGAAGAGTCCAGGCTTTGTCTTGCTGAATGTACAAACCAACTGAGATTAAGTGATTACTGATGAACACAAGGCAAGAACCTTTTCCTCTGTACTCGCCAGTGAGACTCTCCAAAGGTGGGTGTAGGTTAGCCAAACCTTTTAAGAGTCGTGTATTTTCCACCTCATAAGTTATTTAGACAAGGGAAAATGTGCCATTGAATGACACATCCTAGGTCAATCATGAGACAGGTTGCTCCATGCAGGGGTTACTTGGGTACAATTCTGGCCTTTAATTTAAAGGGAGTTTGAAATGTCTATCTTAATGTCCCCTTTAGTTTTACATTTCATTAACACAAAGTATTACATTTCATCTTCTTCATATGGAGACAGCATTCTCTATAGAATGGTGTGTTCTCTGTGTTCAGAGTAGTATTTTCTTACAGGAGAAGATTCTTACTGCATCCCTTTCTACTGGTGTGAATCCATAATTAAAAGATATTACATTAACCAGGTGCATGACTAAACTCTAGGTGGGACAAAGCAATGGCACCTCAGCAAAATTATTTAGAGGAGGATGTGTGCTGGTTCCCAGACTTCCCTGAAGACCCACCTTATGCATTGCTGAGTGCACATCCTGCATGCAATTCTGCACTGTAGGAGCAGCAATAAAGAGACAGCAAGGAAGCCAGTAACATGTGAATTGTATGGGGTTTCTGTGAAGCAGCAATTCCTGCCAACACCTCCAAGACTAGAGTTCAGTTGCAGTCTTGCAGATGACATCTATGTAGGTCATTGTGGCTAATTATATATCTGAGAGCTATTTTCTTTCCTGAAAAGGTGAGAATAACTGTGAGCAGCTGGGTACCTCTCTGAGTTGAAATGGCATGAGATAACAAGATTTAATTACAATAAATACAAGTAATTTTAACCTTGTTAAGAGCCTACATGAAAGGTAAGAAATATGGGTTTTATTCCTACATTGGTTACAGCATTTCCTTCATTAGGAGCAATTTTTAAATTCACTCTTGCTGAATTTAAAATTTAAAATTAAAATAAATTGCTTGTGTTTAAGTATTTTGCATGAAGTTAGGCACCACTGTAAGGGTTAAATACTTGTTCTTTCTTCTTCTGTATGTGACATTTCATATCTGTAAAATGTGGCTTAAGTCCTTAACATAAGATACTAAACAAGCACAAAGTTTGGTAATACAGTAAAACATTATGCTAATGATATGCAAAAGTCAGTCCTGGTCTTAAAATAAGCATATGTGATAAAATATAGCTAAATAAAGCTATAAAAATATATGAAACTGAAACTGATGCAAAATTGCATCTGTACCAGATATAATATACACTGGGACAGTGTAGCAAGTGTATTTTCATCAAAGAAGCATCATTACTGGAAAAATTAACACTGCAGACAAAAGCCCAGGAATATCCTTGACCTTTATGAACAGGTGTTTTTTTGCCTTGGATACATTTTATTTTATTTTTAAAGTAAAACTTTTTTAGTTTAGTGAAGCTTAAGTTTTATAATTAGAAAATACTGATAATCATGCTACTCCTCTTAGTTGTTGACATTTTAAATTTCATTTGGTACCATGACTCATTATGTACCATGAATTTAATGTTTTTGTGGAAATAATACTGAGAGATACTGCTCTTAGGATATCTGCACGGTTTCCCTAAAAGGAGATATTTTAACATGCTAGCTGCTCTCACTCTGCATGCAGGACAAAAACTGAATGGGTCAGGGAGAGCAAACTCCTTGTTCTTGAAGTTGGTAGGAGTGGTTTCAAGCACCAGCTAAGTGCTTGAATTATATAATAACTGCTGGCATACATCATCACAGGTATTTAATGCCTTTCATTTTCTTTGGTTGTGTGAGTATCGGTGATTTCAGAGTATACAAAGTGGTGTATGTGAGCTCCAATATGCTGATAAAAGTCCAAATTGCCAACCTTCTTCTTTCTTTCTGAATGCCTGTCCCCACCTTCACCACATTATGTGAGGATCTTCACTTTCAAGGCTCAAAATAAAAGAGTGCTTAAAAATTAGATGCTATTACAATGAAAAAAATCCTACTTGCGAATCCACTCCTTTAAACTTTACTCTGGCTTCTCTTTTGTATTAAGCATATCCATATCTCCAGTGTTGTTTAATGTCTGCCTCTATGTTTACCCTTGAAGAAAGTGGGGGGGCGTAGGCTGCCTTGTGAAAGCGGATGGCAGGAACTCAGGGTAGAATTCTGTTATCTTATTTTTCTGTATTATATCCCAACTTTTCTTGATTAATCCTGTGCTAAAGCTAGAGGAGGATCTTTTATTTGCCTGGCCTGACTTCCTCATCCTAAAAGGCACTTTGATTTGCATGGAAGGAATGGCATTGGAAAGATTACACAGAAAGGGGCTTATATGAAGGAAAGCTGATTGAGAAAGCTTATTTTTAAAAGTCTGGTCCTTTTAGTTTTGTATTATACATTAAATTAGTTCTTTACCTTTTATACTTCTGTGCTCTTGATATGAAATAAAAAGTTAAAAAGAAGCATTTTTAATATACCATAAATTCTCTGACACATTTTACCCAAGAATGTGGAGGCTTAAAGCTGAGGATAGATCCAAGAAAGAGTTAGATGTCTTGTTGGGAGCCGGGGAAAGGTTAGTAAACCTGACCTCATTCCTGCTTCCCTCCTGGGCGTTAGAGGAAAGGACAGCAAGGGGTGGAGTGCATTAGAGCAGTTGCTGTCAGCCAAATTTTTGTGGTTTTAGAAGGGAGGTCTTGATGGGTGGATCCTGAACCATCCCCAAGGGAGCAACATATATTAGTAGAAGTAGATAGACCCAATTTTTATAAGAAGCAATGATAGACACTAGTGGTAAAATGAGATAAATCACTCTCAGCTGGAAACACTAAAGGTCATTTGTGATTTAGTACTCAGAGCAGCTTTGGAAAGGCAATCCTATCCTCTTCATTAATCATTAAAAGTCTGTATTGAATAGCTTCTTTGTCTGCAAAAATTGCAAGATGCAGAAATTTTCATGTTTTCTCTCCTTGATGTTAGTTAATTTTGTACTTTTCATGTGTAATGCCCAAAGGCATAGCTTGTCCTTTTACTTATTCTTTCTCCAAAGTCTCTTATTTCTGATGCTGTTGTAGAATGACACTCTTGCCCACTCCAACCTCTCCCTGTGTAAATGGCAAAGAGAAAAGGAAAGAAAAAGTGGCAGAAGGAATAGGAAACATTTTGTATCCCAGCTTTGCACAGCACTGAAGCTCAGATCTTGTCTTGTGTCTAGAAGCAAGTCTTGCTGCGAAGGAAAAGCCTTCTGCCATAGAAGACATATTTGCTGCCCCAGTGGGCCTGTGGCCTTCCTCTAAATTCATTGTTGAAGGACCCTTTTCCACACTGCCCCTAGCTGCGTAAAGTGCCTTTTACCCTATGAGTAATGTAGGTAACACATATATTTACACATTGATATGTTTTCTGGCCCTCTAGGAAAAAACTCATAATTATACCACTAAAGTGAATTTCTGTGTAACACTGGAAACAATTTAAAAAATCAGTTTATCTAGTCCTTAGTTTATCTACTTCTACCAGATGTGAAAAATGAAGAGGAGATATGAATTTCACAATTACCTGAGATTTAAGCAGAGATTAAGGTCTTCTCTGTTAAGTTCATTTGGTAGAGAAAAATAGCTAATTTTTACAACTTGTGAGAATAGGGGTCAATTTCTTTCAAAACTTAACTTTTGTCTAGAGTTCCACTTATCCTTGGATAACCCTTTTGTCAGTGATGATAAATATAATTCCAAGGACTTCTGGAGACCTTTAACTTTGATGAGCAGTTCAATCAACATAGTCAGTTATGACATTACTTCTAATGGATTAGGGCTTTTTTTTTCCCATGAAATTGGGATGTGTCTCTTCCTATAAACAGGTTAGAGAGAATAAGCATTTCTGAATTGTCATGACAATTTCATCTAAGTCTGTAAGCTGTTATAGTCTACAATTTGAGAACAATTTAATTATGTGAACATTGCAATGGTAATAAGGAAGACTGCTTATTGCTAGCTCACAGCAGAGATTATACATGATAGGTAATGAGACAAAGCTGGCAGACAGCAGTAAACTTGGTCCTGGCAATTCCGCAGTCTGAACCTGCTGGTTTTGGAAAAGAGTGGGCATGTAACTGTTTTCATGGCCCTATGGGTTCTTGTAGATGGAAGCCATTTTGGAAGGTGCTGAATGGTGCCATGAAGTCCATGGATATAGGGTATGCTCTGTGCCTCTTTGGGGCAAGACCCAATGGACATAAGCCCTCAAACCAGTATTTTTGTAGAGGGTTGTTTCACCTGGCCTTTATATCTGTATATGTTGGTCTCAAATAAGCGACTCATTATTCAACAGTGAATCAGAAGAAGCACAAGCAGAGGGCAATGGAATTGTACAGGATTTCAGCAGAACCACAAGTGCCTTTTTGGTTTATTTTTCTTGTTGCCTATGTAAGGCCTTTCACTATTCTGAGAAATAAATGGCTCAATAATCCTACCCTCCTCCAAGTGGGCAGGATTATTTTTTTCCACATCCCCACCATCCCTCCATTAACAGTATGTGAATAAGGGTATTGCTGGGAAAATGAAGGAATGCTGATCCCTCTGATTTGATCCATTATGCACATGTCTGCCATCCAGGATTATAAAGAGACCAACTTTATCTTATGTAGAAGGTGGTTGATGTTGCAGATGTGTTGCAAGGCTCAATGGTGAGCCTTTTATTTGTGCTCCTCTATGCAGCTGCTGACTCTGTAACCCAGGGTGGACTGTCAGGACACAGACATTTTAATGTGTATTTCATAGCTGTATTTTCAGTAGTTGTGTCTCAAAGTGGCCCTTTTGACTCTGGTGTTATCAAATATCTTTTGAGCTTTGCACTCGTGCAATGTGACATTGCCAACCCCTTCATAAAGTAACAGGTGTGCTCTAATGTCTGTTGGCCTCTTGTTCAATTTCTGTATTAGTAGATGTCTCTGCTTCTGTAGTATGTGAGAATTGGGTCTGATTGCCTTTATTTCATTGTCATTGCCTGTTGCCCTTTGGAAGGTATACAGGGCATGAGACTATGTGGCTAGCATGCCACTGCATCACCAGTTTCCATTTTTGTTCTACCTCATGTTAGCTCTTCATCAGCTGTTTTAGAAAAAACTATGTGCAATGAAAAAAGACCTTCTCTTTGCAATGTCATTCCTTTTTGGAATCCATCTGAGGGCTGTGCCTGTAACAGCTTTCTTGCTAAATGAGAGAGAATTCACCTTTTTCATATTTTCACAGCGTCCATTTTTCCCCCTTATGTTTTGATGATTTGCAGATTAGGCATGTTTTAAGTCAGCAGTGAAATTGACTGTACCCTGGGGACCACCATTTAAGTGTAATTTTAGTTCCTGGCACCCTGACTTAGCAGACACAGGTGGATACAGCTGCTGTGCACACAAATGTTAAGCCTCTTGAGAAATAGCACACAAAGCCAAGCAAGAAGGAGACACAACACATTATTCCTGCAAATGCCTGAACTCAACAGAACAGTGGTTGTGAAAGTGTGCAGTGTGCTGATTGAATCTGCCTGAATGTGTGTAATTGCACTCATTGTTCATTCAGTCACAATGATGAAAACTGCTCAATTTTTTCCCTTCTTCCCTCCCTTTCTCTCCTTTTATAATATGTGACTTTTTCTGTACCTTCCTCTTTGTGTCCTATTTGCAAATGGTCTTTGCCAAATGGAAATGCTGCCTGGCGTTAATGGTTACACTCTGAAATAACATTGCAGGCTGTAATAACATTCCATGAGAAATAAGCTATTATTTTTGAAAATGTGTGTTCTGTACAAGACTGTAATATGTCAAAATTCTTTGCCGCCTTGAATGTGGAACTCTGCTTCTGTGTTATCTCCATAATGCTGAAGCAACAACATGTTGCCACTGTTTGCCAAATTTCCAATAGATTTTCATTTTTTTTCATGTAAAAATGCTTCTTCCTCCTGTTTATGTAAAACAAAGG
This sequence comes from Molothrus aeneus, assembly GCF_037042795.1. Lineage (NCBI taxonomy): Eukaryota > Metazoa > Chordata > Aves > Passeriformes > Icteridae > Molothrus > Molothrus aeneus. Next base: position 42,553,714 of record NC_089651.1, on the reverse strand, counting down.
TGTCCAGAACTGTAAAATGATTGAAAATGTGTTGCTATTGTTGGGGAGGAGTTTGTTTTTGTCTTCTACACTGATTTTAGGTATTAAGTTCCTCTCAATGCTCTTGTACTGAGTTACATTATCTCTCAGTTCTAAAGATTAATCTTCAAGGCTTCTTTAGATAGCTTTCTGGTCATATAGAACCTCCAACAGAAACCACCAGCTGTATTATTTAAATATTCTTGCCTCAGAAAGCTCATCTTCATAACAACTGTATCAAAGAATTTATTAGCTGTAACTCTGCCACATTTTACAAAATATGCCAGACAACAGAAATACTATCCAAACTGAGCTTTTGTAAGTACAGTTGGTATGAACTAGATCTTTGGGAACCTTTTCTCACTAAGCCAGTTTGCCAGCCATTCTTCCTAATTTTTATGCTGTTCACAGTGTTATTTTGCTGGTATGTGAGTTAGTAAACGCTTCCCAAACTTCCAGATGGGACCACAGTCCCTTTCTTCTCTATTTCATATCTATCAGGGCTGATGCAAGACCCAAGTGAAGCAGGTAACAGGATTGGGAAACTAGTGTAGACCCATTGCCTCCTTTTTCTGTCAGAGCTCTGTAAAGCAGGATTTATTGCTGCTGATGCCACTAGGGAATGGCTGTTATCTGTGGCATAGCAGGTATGAAGGCTTGTGAGGAGTTCAGTCTCTCCAGGGAGCCCAAATTACCCTTCCCAATAATTTCATTACTTGGCAGGAGCAGAAAGTGTGCTCTTTCAACACTGAAGCCAAGCCTCAGGGGCCCAGCCTCTTGCCTGCCAAGCTGTGAGTGCCCAGACCCGTCCCTTCACCATGAGACCACAGAACTCAGTGTCAGTCACACTGCCTGACACCATGACATGATCACCACGATACTCTGTGCTTCCACTAATGACTCACTTTTTTGACTGCAGGCAAGTCACATTCTCAGTGCCTCAGTTTCTCTGTGAAACTCACTTCCCTTTTTGAGGAGGTAGTGAAGGCTGGGTAATATTTGATTAATGCTTTCAGAAACAGGGGTAATTATAATCTCCATTCATTCCTTCTTTCCTGTGACAGTACGATGAAATGTAATCAGTAACAATAAATTGCCTAGAACTAAATAAAAAACATCAAAAGGTAAAATGGAACTATTGTGGATGCTAGAGGCTAAAAGCTTTAAGAGATGGAAGTCATCTAGTTTGGATAACTATGTTTTGATGATGCTAGTAGCAAAATTATTCAGTACATGCAAATGATAAATATAAACTTAAAAATGTAAACTCTAAATCCAAATTTTACCTAGGGTTATCTCTAGGAAAAACAAATCAGGGAAAAGTTCTGTAAATCTCTATCTTCAGCAGTTCTAAGAAGATGGCAGTATAAGGATTCTGTAAGAAGGACACTTACTCTCAGAATCAGGGCTGCTTCTGGTGGTGCACATGTAGACACTGTTAGTCAGGGTTGGATGCCCTGTATTTAACTTCAAGATGAGCCTTTCCTCTGAATGACTATTTATTTTTCATTTTGGTAAAAACCATCTAAACACATGGAATTGAGTCACAAGTTCAGATCCCACAAAAGGAATCTCAGTTGTTTTGAACCTCTCTTACTGTGTATCCATATGACCATATGTGAATGCAAACACTGTCCCTTGAAATGAATTTTGTGTCAATAGCTTGTGTATTGGAACTCAGCAGATATTTGCTTATACAATAAGGTGGGTGACAAGAAAATACTTATGATTTGATGGAAAGAATGTAAAACCCATTTGTCAACTACTCAGTAAGGTGAGTGCTGGATATACTTAACAATTTGCTTTGATGGTAGTGTGCGTTTTCTAATTTATTGGACGCCTGCTTCCTTCATAAAGTAAATTATGTATCATTAATCTTGCTTGGAAGCTGGTACCTTCAAGATAATTTAGTGATTATTTTCTTAGATAATCTACCAGTTAGGAAAGTATGATGTGATCAATATAGAGAACTAATCTAGCTATCAATGATTTATGTGTGCACATGTACAATATATGCCACACCACACTTGACCTCTCCTCTCAAAGGCATTCACATTTGTTTTGGGGAGTGAAATATTTTATTTCACATCTTTTGGCACTCAATGTTGATAGCAGCTAAGATTTATAATGGCAAAGGGAGTACATTGATTGATTCCTACACTCATCTACCTAAACATTTCTAAAATGTGGGAAATTAGCACTGATTCTTCAATAACCTCCATGAAGCCAAAGCCATGAATCAGTGTGCGCTGCAAGATCTGGGCTATAATCAGTGTTGGGATGACAGATCGATTTTTGATTCAAGAAAGCAATCAAGCATATGCTTAACTTTGAGCACATTTTATGCCTATGGTAATCAGCTACCACAAAACTCGTGTGCTTTTGTAGCACAGCACTGGAGCCCTGAGAGGACAGTCCAGAGCGCATCCTACTCGCCTGGAAATCACAGGAGGTTGTGACAAGAAGAGAATGTAAGGGAATGATCTGAGCAGGGACAGCTGGTGCCTGTTTGCCTGCTAGGTAACTGTGTCCATGTGTGCTCCTGCAGTGCATGGATGCACTGGAGCTGTGCCTGAGCCTGCTAGGGATGATGGGATGGTGGGATGCTCCAGTGTGAACTTGTTCTCAAACCGAGCTTGGACGCCACTATTGCAAACACTACAGGACCAGATATTATGGTCTAAAGATACAGCAAAGATGAAACCCAGTGTTTTTCTGGAGGTAAAGTCTATTGAATCAGACCCTGTTCAGCTGATGCTCAACCATCTTCAGGGGGAAGAAATATTCTTTCCTTCCAGCTTGCCTGCATTTCTAACCTGATACTCCTGTTACAATAATAAAAAATGGAGACAGGATCTATTTGCTTTTGGTGAAAAGTGTAGCTTAATGAGAAGGTAGAGTGGTTTGAAGAAAGTATGGCTCTGCCTGTGTCTTCTCCCCAGCTGCAAGGTTTTGAAAAAAAAAAAGGGTAAATAAATATATCTTTGATGAAGTCTATTTCCACTGTCTTCTGTGAATTTCCTGGTTCACGTTGGAGCTGGAGATATAATTACTACTACTATCCAGTGGCAGATATTTCTATCATGGTTCTAAACCAAAGGGGTGTTTTGGTCAGAAGTCTGTTCTCAGGCGATGTTCTGGCTGATGAGACAGATAAATCAATGGTGTAATGCTTCTGAAATTGAAAGGCAAATAGCTGTTCTCTGTTACTTTCATTTATACCATGTAAACAACAGTGGAGCATGCTCTGCTCTCTTGTTCCATGGAAGAGTATTGTCCAAGAGGTAAGAGAAATATCTGAACTTTGGATCGTTCAACTGAAGTTGATTTTTGAACTTTTAAGGTTTGCTTACCACTGAAGCTAATGTGTTCCAGAAAAAGCTGTCTCACTTTGTGACCTTCTAATGACTGACTATTCTGCTCTATTTCATTTTTTATTTCACACCTCTCACCTTTGTATTTGGATGCCAGTGAGATGAACACCTTGAAAAGTGATTGAATTCAAAGGACTCCAAGTTTTTCCCTAACTTTAGCTGTATAGAAACCTATTTTTTGCTCCAGTTAGCTGGCCTCTTGGAGATTGCTTTCTGACAGTAAGCTGGGAACACTGCAGCCTATTATCCTACAGGATCAAAGGACGTGGCTTTTGCAATGGAGCCTTTTCCAATCTTATATCAACCATAGTAGCAGAGAATCTGCACACAGAGAGTTGAACCCCTTTTGGGCTTTAGGATGTAAAGGGTTATTTCATGTAGGGGGATAGAATATAAGTAAATAAAGGTAGTATAGAAAGTAATCCTACCCCCTAAAGAGTTGCAGCTGGGTTAATTATTAAAGATTAGGAGCAGGCCTGATGTTAACAGGCTGCATCTGTAGCCAATGAGAAGAGTGTTATAAAAGAGTGGATTGGTTGGCTGAGGGGAACTGGAGCCAGTTGGCTGCTGTGAGGACAAGGAAGAGTCAGTTCCTAGAGGAGCTGCCGGCAAGAAACATCAATGAGGTATGAAACTCTAGCAATATGGAACCCTTGCAATGTAATGACAATAGAACCTTTGTAACATAATGATAACAAATTCATTAATTTTTCACCATAGAAAATGTAGCTTGAAAGGTGGCTTGAGTCATTTCACAAGATGTAATGGGATAAAAATGTATACATCACCTTGATATATATAGACAATGTAGAATAATTCAAGTTAGAAAGGACCTTTAAGATCATTCAGTCCAACAATTTACCCAGCACTGCCAAGTCCACCACTAATAATGTCCCTGAACACCACATCTACGTATCTTTTAAAGACCTCTGGGGATAGTGACCCAACCACTTCCCTGGGTAGCCTGTTCCAATAGGGTTTGAAAACCCTTTCGGTGAAGAAACTTCTCCTAATAACCCATCTAAACCTCCCCTGGCACAACCTGAAGTAATTTCCTCTTGTCCTATTGCTGGTTACTTGGGAAAAGAGCCCAACACCCACCTTGCTAAGACCTGCTTTCAGATAGTTGTGTGGAGACATAAGATCTGCCCAGAGTCCCCTTTTCTCCAGGCTAAACAACCCCAGCTCCTTCAGCCACCACTTGTAAGGCATGTGCTCCAAACCCTTCATCATCTTTGTTGCCAGCAGGTGGATTTCCAGCCTCTCTGTCCCCAGCCTGGGGCACTGCATGGGGTTGCTGTGACCAAAGTGCCTGCACTTGGTCTTGTTGAACCTCATGGAGTTGGTGTTGAGGACATAAAAGATGTTATCTGTTACACAGGAGACATTGTATGGCCATCTGCTGCCTACTGTAAAGAGCGTAGGGCAAGGCCTTTCATTCAAAAAATGGCAGATTTGCCTGGATGCGTACAGGATCAACTGGTCTTTGCTTATATCTAAAACCACCCAGATCCTCCCAGTTTCTGTTAACTTGCTTTATGTGCTTAAATTTTCTTTAATGAAGTTTTCTAGAAAACAATATCTCCTGTTAGTCATGCCTAGAAATGCATTGAGTGGAGGGTCAATGAGATCTGAAGTTCACCTATCTGCTCCTTAATTGCTAATGGGAGACATTTCTGGAATACAGCAAGCACATGGATCTCTGCACCAAGATGAATATTTTACCCTACATCCTTTTATTCAGTGACTTAGTCATAAGTGCTGTCACTTCAGAGACGGGAGAATAAGATTAATTTTCTCTCTGCCTGAGGTTTGAAGTTGCATGTCCCACACTAATGGTCTGAATATCAGTCAATTAAATATCACGGGGTGAATAATCTCTGTTTCCCTTGAAATGTACCAGTTCATATAGAAAAAATAAGCGACTGAAAATCTGGATGGGGAAAAGAAAAGGACATTACTGCTTCAGAATTACAAAGCTACAGGGAAAATGGAAAAAATATTTGGCTTCAGTACACCTTGTGTGAATTCACTGAAATTATACACACATTGGAACTCAGGTCTCCCCTTTGCCAGATGGGTGGCACAACCATCTGTGTTTCTGTGGATTTCATAGGACAAAAAGGGTCCTAAAATGTTGATGTTGTACAATGCCTGATTCTGGTTGCAAGGGCCAACTACCTTTGGGAATCTAGCACTGACTTTTTGCAGTAGCTGGGGTGTTTTATAGTTAGTAATTATGGAAATTATCTATTATAATTTGCATTTTTATATACTTCATTCACTTAGCTGAATAATAATAGCTTAGGATTTAATTATCCCAAACATATATCCTTCTTGTCTCTAATTTTAGTCTGTTCTACTACACCTGTCTCTCATCTGCTGTGTTCATCTCCGTCGCAATATGATTGGAATGTATTTCATGGAAACATAGAATGGATTGGGTGGGAAGGAACCTTAAAGATCATCTCGTACCAACCCCCTTCCACTAGACAAGGTTGTTCAGAGTTCCATCCAGCCTGGCCTTGAACACCTCCAGCATCCACAGTTTCTGTAAGCAACCTGTGCCAGTGCCACACCACGCTCACAGTAAAGATTTTTACCTAACCTCTGATCTTAACCCACTCTCTTTCAGTCTGAAGCCATTCCCCTTGTCCTGTTACTACACGCCCTTGTAAAAAGGCCCTCTCCATACCTTCAGGTACTGGAAGGTATTTATCTTCTATACCTTTCGTTTACTAAGATTTCTGATCTCTGTGTCGATGACACTCTTGTTCTCTGAGCTGTTTCAGTTAGTATACAACTTTAAATCTTCTTAGAAGCTACGTTTTTTTTCCTTTTTGATGCTGTTTCCCCCTTATTTAACATGCTCTTAAAATAGAAATAAAACCATATTTGTAGATCTACTAATTTTAAGCAGTATCTCTTTCCTCTTGAGATCATTAATTTTATAAACCTTTTTAGAATATAAAGTGAAATATAAATATTTTTAGAATAGAAGTGAAAAAGTCACTTTAAAGGAGAAACTGCTAACAATGCAGAGCAGAAATTTTGAACTTCTTCACTTGCAACTCAGCCAAAGCTGTGGTTGATAAAAGAGTGCTGAAAAATCTTCTGATGATGAGCTATGCCATTAAACTTCCTGACAACTTCATTTCTTATCAATGTGGCAATCCTACAAAGACAGTGTTTTGATTCTCTCCTGTTTGATTTTCTTGTGCTTGGCGTAACAGTGCTGACTGATACACAACTTAGCAAATTTTTACTTTAAGAGGCATTCTCTCCTCAAAATAGCTGAATATTTTGAGCAAAATATATTGAATTCTGCTATGTTGTCAGTTCTTGCTGAATGCCAGTAGAATAATCTGCCTCTGGCACTGTTACAGTGGTGAAAGTAATGTTCTTGAGATCTGAAGGTAAACAAAAACTGGTTGCAACTGTTGAGCAACATCTGCAGCTTGGAGAGTAGAACAAAGAAGGCAGCAACAAGTCATATTATTTATTTCCCTTTATATTCCTTTGTGAAACCAGAAACCTTTTTTTTCTTTTGTTCTTTTTTTTTTTTTTTTGGTAGGTAGTGTCTGTTGCAGCTGCCAAAGTATAAAATTATGGAGCTAAACCTCTTTGCTGAAATGATGTCCAAGGCTAATTCATCTGTCACATGGCATCCTACATCTGGACATGCAAAAACTGTTTATGGGAGAGTCCCCCATGGGTAGGATCACTGCGAGTGATTGGCATATGAAGAAAATTCCAACATACTAAAGTTAGGAAATACAATCTCTGTGTGGAAGTTATAGCTAGGAGGCATATGTCTCATTCTAACCTGCTGGGCTATATACTGTTAAATCTGGAAAACAGCAGGAGTGTGATTATGAAAATGAAGCTAGATACCTGAGAACAAGCAAGTAGCAATTTTCCTGGGATATGACTCTGTAAGTGCAGGGCACTCAATGCCAGCCAGGTGGAAGGTTGTAGTAGCTGTTTAAAATCAACTGGGTTTAATCAGTCAAGCAGCACATTTTTGGGAAATGTGATTTTGTTTTCAAACTAGGTTGGACAGCAGGTTCCTCTGTAATGTATTCCACAGCATTGCCAGCCTCCAGCCATTAGCTGTGGATGGATTTACCCTGAATTACCATGGTGAGCCTGAGGTTCAGATTTCAGCCTTATGTATTTGTTGTGAATAACATTGTGAATAAGATTTCAGAGTTTGGAAAAATTTGGAGCTGGATGTAGTGACACTGGTAATTTGAGTCGCTGTATAAGCTATAGTATGTCTTCATAAAAGACAAGGAGTGGAAAGAATAAAAAACTTCTTGAGGTGATGCTGTATCACTGGGATCTTCCTCCATGCCTTTGTGTAGTTGTTGATGAACTACCACAAATGTACTGATATGGGCATCACACTGCTGATACAGACACAACAACCTGTCTCTTCAGCAGCACTAATGGGAGCAGTATGCTGCTACTAGCACAGGGGAGTTCCTACTCTACATTAGATTCCCATAAAATACCAACACCTTCACTGTCCCAGTTTTTGATTTCAAGATGCTCAGTGATTTGAGTCTGATAACTGAAGAGTCACCTAAAACTTCAACACTAGAGTGCTCAAAGACTTCTCTGTTAGAGATAAATTATACACAGCAAGAGTGAAACTTGCATGTGTTGGAAGTAGAACTGTTGCTACCTCAGACTGTGATCATGATGGCCTCAAAACTATCTCAAACATCACTAAAATTTATTATGATCTGCTGTTTAACTACCTTTGGTAAATGGCAGCTGAAATACAGAAAATGTTTGATAAGTAACTGAACAATAAACCAACATGAAAACCTCATCTTCTCTAGTAAAGCAAGAAGCAGAGAATCTGCTTTGAGAAGTATCAGTGATGTTCAAGTGCCAGTAAGGTTCTTCTAAAACATGTAAAAATGCTACGTTAGAACAGGGAATTGAACAGTCAGAGTAATATAATTTGTCACATTTCCCATCTATTTCCCTTTTCAGTTTTTTGAATCAAATTCAATGGATATTCTGATTGAAAAGTTTTTGAGCAAGACCACTTGCTCTCTTTCCTAAAATAAAGTATATTTTTCTAGGATGATTCACTCTACTTTTATTCCATCTCAGTATCATCTGGACTGTTGGCTATACTGGTAGCTGGTAACAGACCTTTGTAGGAAGTAACAGAAGAAGCAGTTCATGACTCCAAGTTCAGAAAATCCTGTTTTCTAAAGTAGAAATGGATTTTTGAGGGAAAAAAAAAATCCTTCCAGAAAGGAGAATTCCAGATTCTGAGATTTCAAGATATTTGCATTCGAAGAATGCAGAAGGCATCTCTTCACACAGCCTCAGACTTGGGAAGAGTCAATGTGGTCCTACACGCATCTGTGACAAAGCAAAAGCCTAAGCTGCTGTGCAACAAAGAGAATTGCATATGCAGAGTCTAAGAAATCCTGAAGAAAGTGCTGACTCTCCTAATTGCATCCCAAGATATAAGATGAACCCATGCTAGATTCTTTCCAGCTTGTAATAGAGATATGTAATCAATTATTTTCAGAATTTCTCAAATCCTTTAAGATCAGGGATAGGTTAGACAGGATCCAAGCACAAAAGAGACTGAATTAAAAGGCAATTGAAAAAAGAGCTAAAGAATACGAAGCCAAAGCCCCAGCAGAAACTGCTTTTGTTCTCATAGCTGGGGGCAGAGTCAGTGATTTTTCCTGAAAATAAAAAGTAAACAAAATAAAATGTGACAAGATTGTCCACTTGACAGATGGTTTAAATTTTAATATATCCTGCTGATGTTTAAAGGCTGGGAGGTTTTTTACTCTTTCAGCCACCCAATCGGTGTGAACTCTTAAGCTTATATATTTTCAATTTTTCCAACTGTAAGATGGAGACAATTGAATTATATCTTTTTACGCTGTTTTTTAGCAGTTGAAGGTAGGTGAAGGTTTCTGTCGTTCTTGTGAAATAGAGCAAATTTAATGTAAATGCTTTTCGTGTTCTTAGATACTTCCATTGCTGGTCAATGGAGAGACACAACTGCTGTGCCACTTTGCTCTTGTACAAGAACTGAGACAGACCACTTCTCAGTCTGGCTTCAAACTGTCTCCAAGTGCTTGTGACATGGGAGAGAATTGGACTCATGTTCTGGATCTATTTTTAGTGTAATAAACAATTTTCATCCAAACAGAAGTCTGTCTAAGAGCCATGAACATTAAGCTGAGCTTCAAGATAAGCAAACATGGGGGAAGGCACAAAACCAAGCCTCAATATATCCTATGTCTAGTTACTCACACAGCTGTAGAAAAGAAACCCATGTCTGCACTCTCCTCAGTCTCCTCTGCCCCTCAGGCTGTATAAGATTCCTCTAATTTTTCTGTCTCCCTCAGTTGAGCTAGTACTGTTCATCTTAGACTGAGCTCACAGACAAGCTTCCAAGCTTTCAAAATAATACTTGCAGCAACTGCAAAAATGCATTGATAGCAGGTGTTTCTGTAGTTATGTTAAATTTTTGGTTTTCTTTATTAACTTCAGAATAACAACATTGTCAGTCATTCTAGGATATTTTCTTTGTAAATCATATCCAGCTATAAACTAATATGTCTCAATAATTACACCACTTCCCTGAAAAATCATAGAGCTTTATCTCCATGAAAAATGAGACATTACATTCCAGTCATTAGACACATCTCTTTGCTTTTCTGAGTTTTAACATAGCTGATGTGTGACTCAGAAAACAGATACATGATTTGGTTTTGCTGTCATTAATTTCTCTAGCACATGAACAAGAGTATTTCAGCCCACTCCTTCGCTGCTAAGAAAATTTCTGCCAGTTAGGGCAAGTAGTATGATATGGATCTACTTTCCCCTATATTTTTCAGAGCTGCAGGTACTTGTTTTACTTTGCCATTAGCAAGTTTCACTTCAGAAACTGTAGCTATCGATTCAGTTTCTACTAGCAATGTATGAGCCTGGCTGGCACAAGAGGTGCTTAGATCCATTGTGGAGTAAGAGTTGACATTCTTGGGCTGATGTGACCTCAAAGAAGCAAGATAGATAGATCTGAACCTTTTGCACCACAGCAGTTCATTCCTCACTCCACAAGCTGCATGGTCAGCATGATGCTACAGGGAATATTACCTTTCCATCAGAATCCCAGTATTTGTCTTGTGGTGTATCCTCTCAGACACAGCTGCTGCATTTCACTTTACTTGTCTCCCTGGCACTTTGTTCTTCCAAAAGAAAATGCAGATTCCTTCTGGTCTTACTGACAGATGGAATGTTCCATTTTCTAGTATTATCAGCATATAATCTTAGTGGCAAAATTTCTCATTGATTTAAATGCACTTCAGTATGACTAATTCCTCTGTTGGAATGTCTTCCTGATTTTCAGAATTCCAGGTGTCCAGTTACTGATGGGAAATTTTCCTGAAAAGGTTTTTTTAACTGCTCATGGAAATTATAAGCTAAAGTTTGAGATTCTGGAGTAAAGCCTATCAAAGTGGAAAAAATCCCCAAAGTACCATCAACATTTGGAAGGCTCTAGATCTCACCTATTAAAAGAGACAAGCCAGATATGTCTTTTCATTTCAGTGATGAAATGAAATTAACTATTTATATTTGAGCTCAGAAATATAAGATGGGGTAAACAAAGGTCTTCCATCAGATCTTCATAGTTCATATTCTCATTTTTGAAGGACCCATATGGATTTACAACAGAACAACTAAGATTCTTATGCATGAAAACTGATTGAAAATGTATATGTATAAAAATACCAGAAGAAACCATACAATTAGAAGAATGACAAGAATTGTTAACCAAGGAAACAGCTGTTTTAAACTAAAATCTGGAAAGTGTGTATTTGCATCAGGACAAGAAAGCTGTCGCTCTGATAAGGTCACAGCAGAGATGACTTCTCAGCAGAAAGCTTGTGCTCTAATAGCAGGAGAAAGGCAACAAGCTACAACTCTGTGTGCTGTTTCTTCCCTTACCTGTTATCCCAAGAGGAATTTGGTCTGAGATTCGTGGAGAATGAAGCAAAACATATCTTGAGGTAAAAGGTCGTCATATCTAGTGTTGCTCCAGCTGTGTATGAAATAACCCTGGGTGATGATGCTTCTAGACATATTCCTTGGGGAAAACAACCAGTATTTAATAAGCCTGTCTTTATGAGAAATTTTTCCTTAGCTTATAGTCCCCTGAAATCAAACACAGTGTCCACACCATCATATTTAAAAATCGGTAAGACTTTCACTGAGGGAAAAAGCCCCATAGAAACCCTTTGCATTCAGAATAGTAAAATAATGCCCAGATCAAAATTAATTCTCATAGTTAAACATCTCCTGATTTTATATGGATCTGAAATTTGGACCAGAATTTTGTTTAGCAACAAATTATTTTACTGAAGGTTCTTTAAACTTGTTTGCTCTTTTTATCTCTGTGAACATGGCTGCCTGTATAGCCACCATAGGTCACTGGTAGCTTGTGGGGAAGATGTTTAACGGCCATTTTTGCACAGAAAAAGTGTTCCATTTTCTCTTCCAAAAGTGAAGTGTTGACTCTGTCTGCAAGACTGGATGCTCATTTTCAACAACAATTTCTTTAAGGAATAAGTAACCAATCAGTTGAGTGTCTTTTAATGTTGTTAATCCAGTTAAGTGCTTGTGCAAAGGAATCTGACAATAATGGCTAACCCATCTGAAAGCCACCCATAATTGTCAGGATCTGGCAAAAGGCTGCCTCAAACACACTGGCTCATACCCTGCAGCTGACATGTCTTCTTCCCTTAAAGCTCCCTTTCTGCACATCCTTCTGTTTTGGTTTATTTTGTCATGTCAAGTAATGTCATAGCTGTGAAAATCTTGTTTCCAAAGTCTTTAGCACTCATTCCTGACCAGTTTATCTCAGAAAACCTCTTTTCTTCCCTTTCAGTATTTTATAAACTATAGCTGGTGTCTTCATAAGATGGTTTTTCACAGTATTTAAGTTTTAAATGATGTTATTATGGCCATAAGCTACAAGACAAAGGATCATCTACTGGGAATGATTTTCTGACATGAAAATCAGTTTTTGCATAATTCAAATGTTCTGAAGAAAAAGAGGAATAAAAAATTTTCTTCTGGCTCTGCTCATCACCAAACATATTTATTACTGTAATGTAAAAGTAAATTAAGTAATTATTTTAATGTGTAAATGTATATTATATTGTGGAATATTTTAAATTTATTCAGTGAGCCTAAATCGAATCATTTCAACAGAACTTTGAACAGCACTTTTTATTGCCTTTTGACTGCTGTGTCTCATTGGACCCATGACAGCTGGAAATTATACATGTTGTATAACTGTATACATGGGCCCTTTAAATAAACTTGTTTATTTAACACACCTGGTTGCAGCTGAGTAATTGGTAATAAACTCTGCAATTCACACCCTGCTCCCCTGGTTTGGTCAGGCCAGTGTAACTGTGGAAGAGATGGTGCTGGTCAAGGTAGGACTGTGTAACAAGCCTCTGGAGAAAGGTTTTCTGAATCATGGTTTTGGCTGTAGGTGTATAATATCTACCCAAGCTCCATGGAGAGTACTGGGGACTTGGAAACCACTTCTATGTTGCAAATTTGCTTATAGCCTAGCTACTTAAAATGTTCTGTTATGAAAGTGCTGTTGCTTGCTATCAATATTTTTGGATGGCTATGCAAATGTAGACAGCTGCATATTAAAAAGGCTCTGTTATGAGCTAGTTGGAATGGATTGCTGTTTTACAGAAATGCATGTTTGCTGTGCAAAACTGAAAGAGAAACTGGGCATTGGAAAAAGGAGGCTTGCTAGAGTTCTCAGCTCCTATGATTACTGGGCAAGGTACCCAAACCAAAATATCCTATGTTAGGATTATATTCATAAATTCAAGTATCTACAATGTGGGCTTCCATACCTGAGTTAGTAATATAAAGATTTATAAAAGTGTGATCTGACCTGAATATGGAGCTTAGAATTTAATATTAAACTGAAGGCTGTTGGAAAATTTTTGATCAGATCAGTCACAGTGTAGACTGTAATGAGTGTATATGGACAAGATTTCCAGTGATCATGAAGTGGTTCCAGACAACACACAGAGATATCAATGTGTGTTTAACATGTGTTTAACACTTACCTACATTCCTTTGCTTCTTGCAAATATATGTTGCATGTGCTAGATCATAAAATTCAATGCTGAATGGATCCTTCAAAATTTTCTGGAAGGTTACTGCTTGTATTCATCAGAGGATTTCAAACAAATTTGCAGGCACATACCATGGCTAAAAGTACCAATACCATATGACTGAGAGTAGTGGTGGTAAAATCCTGAAGACGTTAACATTATTTACACTGATGCGGTTATTGGAAATGCACACATAAACAGAAAGCAAAAGACTTAAACCAGCCCAGATAACCGTGTGTGAGTCAGGGCCTGTGCCATAGCCTGTCCTTGGCAGCTGTAATGAGACATTGTAGAGGGACCACAAGGCTGAAAATTGCTAGGGTCAAATTCAATAGAGCCTCCTTCAGGCAATCCTTCCCACAGTCCCTTTCTGGTCCTGTGGTTTTTAGTGCAGATGTGCAGTTTGTTGGAGTCTTGTAGGTGCTCAAAGCAGTAGGTGCATCTTGCAGTTGGTCTTTCTTGCATATGAGTTTATTTGGCATTTGCATGCTGCACTGTATCAACTTTTCTTTTCTTGGTACGTATTATGCAAAAAGTCCTCAGCTCTAACAGATCAGAGAAGGTAAACAATATCCTCAAAGGCACAAAATAGTGGTGACAGAGCTGAAAAAAGGACTGAATATCCAGGACCTCTGATCCTTTTGCAATGAATTTTTGACAGCATTCTTTTCAGAAATTGCTCCAGTGCCACAGTTTTTAGGAGAGGACTGAAAGAAGTCCAATTAAAAAATAAAGACAATCAGCTCTTTATGATTTCTTGCAGGAAAGCTTAATGACATATCTCAAATTTTCACATTTGTGAAGCTGGAACTGGTTAGTTTTTCTCCATATAAAACAAGATATCAAGAGCTTGACAGCAATGAAACATTTATTTTCTTTATCTTTTTACAAGGCAGACAATTAGTAATTTTATGGTTGAAAAAGCTCATTTTTAAACTTTGCATGTGGATATTATTGCTAGACCTATTCTGATGTCGACTTTGTTGAAAAATAATGAGTCTGAATCAGCTCCCTTCTGAAGGGGGAAAAATCTTTCAAAACAAACAAACTGAGAAACTGTTTTCAAAAGGTTTGCAAGTCTTGTACACTTTCTCTTTTGATTTGTCAACACAGCTACAATGCATATTTTCACACTAAATTTATGCTTCACATAACTGGCCTTTCCCTGGCCATCTTGAATGTCTTTTCCTCATTAAGTGGAAAGGATTCTTTCTTAACCTTTCTCTCTTGTGCTGGCTCTTCCAGTGCCCTGATGCACTGGAAGTTCATCATTTGTGGTCTGAGCAGACTTGTTTCCAATTGATAGCCATGTATTATACAAAAATATAGAAATGACTTTTCAGTTGGAGCCCTTTTTTCCCTTAAATTTTTTCACTGTTCACGAATTTTGAGGCCTTGTTTGACATCAAGAAAAATGCTAGATTCAGTCTCTGAGAATCTCTACCTCAAAGGCTTAAGCAATTTTTACTTGGGACCCTCTCCCCTGAAATTCTCTTCCAAAAAACGGAGAAACTACATCTTCCAGGATTTCATAAAAGCCCTATTTTTTTTCCCTATCTGTTTCTATGCCAAGGAAATAAGCCCAAATGGATGCAACATAAAATTTTATCAGAGGAAAAGAAGTAAGAGTAAATAATCATGATAGGTAAATAAGAATTATAGGATTAAATTCCTGTGAGGGAATCCTAAACTACAGTCAGTGAGGTGTCTGGCTATTACTTTTCTGACCTTGTAAGTGAGGTTTCAGGGTTGATTGCTTCAGTTTGGAGAACATCAACCTCTGAGCAAATCTTAACCTGTAAACAATATCCAGAACCCAGTGCCTTTTGATATTTGAACAGTGAGTTGCTCAGGGGGAGTTCAGGCTGCTTCAAAGCTGCTTGTTTTGTCTCCCAGCAGATGGTTGTGTTCTCCTTCCTAAGCTAAACAAGTTCTCTAGGATCTTTGAAAAGACAAATATTTATTGTAATTATATTTGCAAACTGAATGTAATTCAGTGGCTTTGCAGATTTTGTTGACCTGTGCTGTGCAGTCCCTCTTGCCCTGGAAAGAAAGGTTTCCTAGTATGTGCGTTCTGTGAATGGCTGTCAGTACTTTCTGTGTTTGGAGTGGGGGCTTAGTCACATCCAGAGTTTTCTTATGTAAGTTCAGGCAAATCTTGCTTCTGAAGTTAAAACAAAAAAATTCCTTAATTTCAAAGTAGTAGTTGAATGCTTAAGCTGAAGGAGTTTGTCCCTTAACTGCTTGCAGACAGTAATTTGAAAGCTAAAATTTATCCTAGTTATACCTGTGTACCTACAGTCTTTTAGCAGAATTACCATATGAAAAAAAATCTTCTTGTACTTAATTTTGACTTGCTGCCTGGCCCTGAGCTCACTGACATCTGAAGATGTTTGAGGACTGTGTTTTTGTTCTCTGTGGTCTGCAAGCTCACAGGCCCAGCCTGACAGATGTTGTTGCAGCAGGCTGGAAAGCACAAGCAGCACTAAGATGGGTAGGTGCCTTACTGTCATTAAGGTTCTGAACTACTCACTGTTGATGATTTAGCTTTGAGGGTGTATACTTGAAACTTTGTGGGTTTCATGGGATGTGATATCAACACTGTAAACCCCAAAATGAGAGCAAAGGAGTTAAAGCCTTTTTTTAGCCAACAACTCCTCATGCAGCTGTGCAGCTCCATCATAAGCCACAGCACACTGTGCTTAGTCACACAGTTTCAAGTTCGCAAAGATCCTTTCTATGATGACCTCCATTAAACTGATTTGTAGAATGTTTCATTTTTTCACAGCTTGGACATACCTTATAAATTTCAGGAGTCAGGACCTGTTATATCACCATAATGGCTTTCCCGTAGAGGGAGGTTTGAAACAAATCTCTTCAGTGCAATGGGGATCCTTTTATGATCACGAGCATCAGCATGTAGTAGGGGCCTTAAAATAACATTATGACTTTCATGATTTTTCCTTTGTTGTTGCCTTTTAGTATTTCCCTGGTCTTGCTTGCCCAGTTCCAAGCTGCTGTTTTACAAGGGTCTCATGCACCTCCAAGAGGTGAAGTACAGTACTCCTAGTATAAATGCTACTAGCCTGTGTTGAGCTCTGGTTTTGAGTTTAGGAGAATGCCTGCTGTCTCTGTTAACAATTTAATATAAAAATCATTCTCCCTCTTGCACCACACCCCAAAGGAAAAAAAAAAAAGCTTCAGTTTTCCATGCAATACTCCCTATAATTACTTAAGTTGGTCCAAAATGGTTAAGAACCTTTTTAGTATTTTGGACTTTTTTTAAAAAATGATTTTTTAAATTTTTATTTAGAAGCTGTATCATGAGGAAAAAAATATAACCATGGTAGGAACTACCAAGATCTGACAGCACTGGCATTTGCAAGCCATTGTTTCTATACTTTCTAGATTAGGATTTTAGTTATGAGTTTAATGTAATGTATAAGCCCAAATAGATTGTATAGAAATTTGTAATAGTCTGAAATATCCACTTTAAACAAAGTTTTCAGGATGCAAAATGTCATCAAAAATTTAAGAACTAGCAGCATAACTGCTCATATGGGAAAAATAGAAACTAAAATTGACTAAAAATTCAAGATGTTGACTGATCAATATTCGTTGTAACAGTAAGGAATTAAAAATGTAAAGGGATGAGAAATGGAAATTAAATAAGAAAATCTCCTTATTACCTTTCATGTTCACTGTCATCCACCATGACTTTCAGGTGCTATATCAATAGCGTGACAGATATGAACGATTGTCATTTCAGCTAAGAATAGTGTTTTTAGATGTCTGAAGCCATTTTTAGTTTGTCACTGACTTACATCTGGAATAGCCACACGGATTTTTCTGGATTTATTTCAATTTCACACCTGCATTTCCCTGTGAATGGGTGTGAATGGTTCTTTTGAAGAGAGCAGCTGTGAAGTCCAGTCGTTGGCTGCACCTTGTGCACAGCGGCTCTGGTGAGAAAGCGCTTGGATGAGAATGGGGGGAGTTTGCTGCAGGCCCTGGTGCGTGCAGGAGCTCCCTGCTCCCAGAATCGCAGCCTGTCACACCCTCCTTAAGCAATGCCAGGGATCGTGATGGGTCTGTGGAGGGCAAACTAATTACCACCAACAATCGTGTCTACTTATTTCTCGCATGAGCGGATAACAACTTCAGCGGAGCTGGGCACTCATCCTCGCTCAGGTCTAAGGGCCGTTGATTGGACAGAGGATGGTTTGTGGCTATTCATAAAGAGGAAGAGTGAAAATATGGCCAGTTTCACCTTTTATAACTGCATTTGCAGTTCCAGGGTAATTAGCTATTAAATACTCTGCAAAATCTCTTCTAGATGCAGCAGGTGAAAAGTGCAAAATGTGGAGGATGCAGAATTAAAAAATGCCTTGATGCTTACAGATGTTTTAGGCATATTTTACCATAATTAAAGCAGCTCTCTGTCAGCTACTGTAAAGGGCTACTCATACAAAATGCTGAGTAACTCCTATATTTAATTTTTCACCCTCCATTTCCAGACTGTTCATAGAGTCCAGTTCTGCAAGGTTCTGTGCTTTCTTGGGACAAGCTGATTCCACATAGACTCAAGGGCACATTCTAGAACTGAGCAATGAGCACGGTGCAGATCACCAGGTGTAGATAGGCACACACTGAGTGTGGAGCAAGGGTAGGAGCTGAAATGGTGCTTTTCTCCTTTTCAAAAGGGAAGATTTGATCTAGGACTAGGTAGGAATCAGTTACTCTGTGGCTAAAAACAAAAGGAGCTGATATCTGTGGCATACAGGGGGCTCCTAAAGACAAGAAAGGGATATTTAAGTGGTTTTCCATGTAGCAAGAAAGGATAACTCTGCAGACCAGGAATCCTGGGAGCTAAAGAAGCCTGCAAATATATTTTCATACACATTTGTCTGCTTACTCCCTGCCTTTGGAGTGATGGCTAAAGATTCTGAGTGACTGCAGTGAAGAAAGTACTGGTCTTCATGAGCTATCACCGATAAAAATCCAAAACAAAGCAGAAAGATGGCAGGTTTTCCTACCTGATATAAACTCCTGCTGAGAAAATATGGACAAATTATTTGACTTTTGATTTTATTTTTAAATTTATACACCTAACTGCTATTTCATAGCTTCCCCAGGATGTATTACCAAGTCACTGTCCTTGAGATCAAGAGTGTGCCCGGAAGGCTGGTGATAGTAGTAATTGATGTGAGTACCAGGTTACTTTGGAAAAAGGAGGAAAGGAAAAGAAAAGCTTCTACCACTGCTGACTACATTTTATAAGAGTAAAGCATTTCAATAAGCACTTCAAGACTGTAAGAAAACTCCCTGTTTCAAACATTTCTCTCACCTCTCCCTCCCATCTGCGTTTCTGCACGATAGCTCCCAAGAGTATTATCACTGGACTAAATCATGTGAAGGACATTTCTCAAGGTGTCCTGCTTTCATTGTAGTCATTCTTCCCTGGAGCTGCTGCTCTTCTGAAAGAAGAAGTCAAGTTTTTTGAACTAAGAATTCATGATTGCGCTGGAGCCCAGGCTCCCCTGTGAAGATGCTCCTGAGCTAGAGAAACATCTGGATGCTGGATTTGGCTGTTCCTGACTGTCAGCTGATTTGGAGACCACTGTTCTTTTTATGCAGCTTGCTCTCTCCCTCTGTGCTTGCATGTCTGGAATAGGATTCTTAGTAGCTGTTCTTTTCCTTGCTTAGGTCCCTGTTGTGGATTCTGAGAGTGGCATTGATGGACAGTGGTGTCTGCTCTCCTAGCTGGAGGACTCTGAGAGATGACATACCATGGAGGAAAGGGAGCATGGAAACCCCTGAAGGTTTTGAGATCAGTGAAAAAAACCCCAAAATCCATAGAGGAAAACCATCAAGAATTTTCTTTCTCCTGCAGAACAAGCCGCTTGTCAGAGTACCACTATTTTGCTGCCTTCCTGCCACCTCTGAAAATTCTCTCTCTGGTTCAAGTCCATAGCCAGTGATTCATCTGTATCTGAACCTGCTCTTTAGGCTGGACTTTGGGTCACTGAAGAAAGACAATACATGGTGCAGGCAGAAATGCATGGAGAGGCATTTCCCTGGAGGATCTCTTGAGAATTTCTGGATCTCTGATGCATTTTGGCATGTGGTCCTGTGGAGGGACTGGCTCTCTGTCTTCCTGTCTCTTCCACTCGTGTCTTTAATGCTGCTTCTCCTTGGAGCTGGTGGCTGATGGCAATGCAATAAATGGGTTCTATGCAGTGCATGATCCCATCCACCTATGGAGAAGGGGTTTGGCTACAAAAAGGTTGTTATTCAAATATTACCGTAACCTTTGAGTGCCTCAAAGCCAAGGCAGCTCAAAAACCAGGCTACTAGAAGGATTTAATCTGAAAATAATAGGACTTTTAGATTTTCTCTGTGTGAGAACCCATGTAGAGCCCAGCTGTAGAATGCCTAAAATAATGACAAATTATGAGTTGAACTGAAAGAAATAGAAAGACAATGCTAAATGGTTAGCACAATTTATGCATACACAATAGTTCAAATATATTGTAAATATGCAAAAAATACACAATATAAATGTATAAGGGGGACCAAGCTGCCTCTTTCACAACATTACAGATGACAATAGTGACAGCCAGTGTTGTTAGTGCTGAGAAGCTGCAGGAATTCTCTATGCTAACATTTGCACCCCTGTCAAAGGCTGTATTGTTTTAATGATCAAATGCTCCTTATTCAAGAAGAAGTGCAATTTTCAGGCTTAGTGATGCCAAAAAGGTATAGTCATTTTAGAAGCTTAGGATTTCTAATTTTTCATCAGAAAGGAATTAATTGTTGGACAGTGTCAAAGAAATAATCTGGGTCAAGGCTGGCAGCTCAGATTCTTGGCATTTTGTTTAGTGATTGCCAGGAAAATATACATTTTGCTAGAGAATATAATCTAATGAATATGAAAATTTCCAAATTGGAATTTTATTTCTCTCTGTCTCTCTCCCAGTGTCCTCCTAAGTGACTTGGGAGAAATCAGTCATTGTGCTTCAATTACTTCATTTATATGGCAAGCAAAATAGTACAGAATTTGAATTTTGATACAAGAAATAATCTTGACTCTCATTTAGACTTCTAGTTTCCTACTGCAATCAATCTGCAGCATCTCAGTAAGTCTCATATTCAGAATAAGCTGTCCTTCCGTCTTAAAACATCTCTGAGTTTCTCTTAAAGTTATATGAAGCCGGTTATTTAATTCCACTAATTCGCAAACTTGTGATCTCTATTTTCATTGTACAAAATTACAAACTGAAGCAGTGGCTCACTGGCTTATCTAAGGTCAGACACAAAGTAAGCATCAGTCAGAAGTCTGACTTTGAGTCCCTGTTTGAAAACACAAGATAAAAATACTTATCTTGGTCAAGATTTAAGAACAGCTTGGAAAAAGAGCTTTCCTAGAGAAAAAACCAGAAAAGTCCAGGTATGGCCCATGCACTTGAGATCCCAGGTCCTCTAAATACCTTACTGAAGGAGCAGGCAAGGGTGAAATGTGAAGGATATTTATGTAGCTTGCTGAAGGTACAGCAAAGGGGAAAAAGAAGAGGGTCAAAAAGATTGAGCAGGTAAGTCAGTGAGCTTGACGTAAGGGTTAGGACTTGTGACATGGATTAAAGATTATCTTGGAGACTTATAGGACACAGGGGTGTCAGTGAAAGATAAGAGTTAGAAAAAGTCAGCAAGATGAGGACCACACTTATCTTTATCATGGGTATAAGTGAGCTAAAGAAACATGCCATTTCAAGCTGCTGAAGTTTGCAGATGTTGCCAAGAATGAGAACAAACTTGGGAAACACAAGCGAGAATGAAGGCCCAAATTTCTAATTTTTCTGACTATTTAGATTTACTGTCACACAGACACAAATTTAGAGCCATTTGAGATATGTGACTGTGTTCAAAGATGTTTTGAAATAAAGAACACAGATATAATAATCAAGTGTTGGCAATAGTTCTGTAATGTTAAAATCAGTTCTGTATTATTGTAACAGCTCTCACATAAATAGATAAAATATGATTCCTAAGTTTTTACTAATCTGTATTACTTCCCTCCAGGGTGAGGTATAGTAACTGTCTGCAACAGGGAACAGGAAGCATTTAGAATGATTGTCTGTGTCTGAGCAGAAATGAGAATCTGGGTTTATAACTGCACCCACTGGAAGTGTGACACTAGAAATTACATATTTTATGGAAAACTGCTCAAGGCAACTAGTGATTAAGCCATCAAGCAATCTGAAATCAAGGGATGCTCCTTCTAAAAACAGTAAAAATCAGGTAATTGTTCAGGGCTGTATCCAGACCTCACTGTCTAGGAAGGGGGGCTTGTGGTCTCTAGAATTAAACAAAGAAACTGGGCTAGGGTGAGATGAAAGGGGAGAACACTGCTATCAAATTTTCTGTGGTTCTTTTCAACAATATAACCAGCCCAACAGGGCTGCACTCTGCCCTTTGCTGAAAGCACAGAATGACAGTGCAGCCCTGTCCAAGTTTATGATGTAATTTTGTAAGTGCTCTCTTATGTGTGTTTGTTCTCAGTAGTGTAGCTCTTTCATCCAGTGCCACCACTGCCTTGGTATTCTGAGCACATTCAGAAGCCAGTCCAATTTAAATGTACCCCTGTTGTGATACCTTTATTTCTCAAACTCATCTTGAGTGTGTGGGAAGGAATCATTGTGGCTTTTTGTTTTCAATGGAATCTGATCTCTGTCAGGATCTTTGCTCCGGGCTTTCCATTAACAGCTTTTAGTTTACTAATCACTTCTTTTGAGCTACAGGCATTAACCATTTATGCAATCAACCATAATACCTGGATAGGATCTTTTACATGTTAGATTGCTGTTGTTTGCTAAGAGTGAAAAAATTGCTTGTTAAGTGGGTGTCTGATGAGAGGATAAATTGCTGGCAAAGGAAATAAAAACAGCCACACTGTAACATATCCACAGCTCATTTAGACTTTGACAGCAGCTGGATCTGAATGCTTCATCAAAAGGTGTAACATTTCCCCAGCATAAACAATTGTATTTCTGTGTTCCAGAAAATTTCTTTCTTATTCAAACTGGTGCTTATTTTATGCCAGAAAGCTTGAATACTAATAACCTTAATGTTCCTTGCAGTAATAATAATTAGGCTAACATTTGCCATCTATAGAACAAAACCAACATACTACAGAACTTCACAATTTTAATAAGAAAATCAAACAGCCAGTGTCACCCCAATGCAAAACCCAACTGGCAGGATTTTTATGATACATACACATCCAGCTCCCAAAGAGCTGTTTTGATTTATTTAAGTGGTAGAGTAACAACTTCTGCAGAAACATTGGAGATGCTCCTTTGCCCAGCCTGCCTGTGGCTACCACGGGTGTTTGGACTTTGCTGAACACATCATTTTCCTGTTGTCTCCCTGTATCATCTGTTGCCCTCTGAATCTTGCCTGTAGACACACCAGAATGGCTGTTCATGGAAACAGCTTGCTCCCAGCAACAGTCTCTTCCTGTGCTAGTTTAGCTGGGCCCTGTTGCCTCAGTGTGATGGTTCTGAGACATTTCTGTGGACTTCTCCTCCTTCATAGAGAGTCTGGGAATACTTACTCATCTCTGGAATGGTTCATAGAAATCTGGCAGATGTTATGTCTGAGATTAGACACCCACCTTCATTTCAGACACCACTGTGTGTAAGGCCAATGCTGATGCAGTACTGACATATCTGCCTGCAGTCATGCTTTGTTGAAGTGAAATCTGTTTTTTCTGCATTGTGCCCTGGCATAAATCCTCTAGAATTTTCCCATTTCCCAGAAAATGGAGAGCCACAGAACCACAAATAGTACTTCACAGGTAGGGAAAAGAACAGAAGTTACCTGTAGGTCTTCAGGTCTTCTTCTCTTTGGATGTGCTGCCTACCTCTAGAGGTCCTGGAGTATTTCAGTCTCCTACATTTTCTTCTAAGAGAGACAGTGAACTGTTCAGTACTCCTCAGCCATTGGTTACATAACATCTTGCAGTGCCTGCATTTTGAGCACAATTTGCTCTGAGTACTTTAAAAATTGTCAGAATACTGGTCTTACATCAGTAATCAGGTTTACAAGAGACTGGTGAAAGTTTTCACTAAAGACAAATAGACTCTTGTTTCATATGTAAGCTTCACTGGAGCTTGGCGAGTGAGAAACATCTAAACACAGATTTGATGCTTTCAGATATTTTCTGAGGTCTGAAACATCATACAGAAGAAGAGTATTTGCTGTTAATTTAGCACAGACCACTAGGGGCAAATCTTTTCTAAATCAGAAACAGGGTGACAAAATTACAATACACCACAATTTATGAAGGAATCTGATGTCTAGCATGACCCAGGGTAAAATGTCCCAAGATTAGAATTTTAACATGTAGCAAACTTTTAACATGCAATTAATTATAATTAAGGAATGGAATGCAGCACATGTTACACATAGAGGGTGATTTGCTGGCCTAGGGCCTAATACTTAGAGATCCTAAATATCTAACTGCTGAGTGCAAGATCAGTAAAAGCATGGTATCTCTAAGTATGTAACTAAAAGGAGATTAAACACCCCCCACTTCATCAAACACACCCACCTTTGAAATTAGTAATAAAACTATTATCATCAAGAACTGGTAATCAAGAGATAATCCTGTTTTATTACTTGGTAACTGAGACACTCGGAGATTAAAAGTAAGATTTGCTAAGAGATGAGAATTCTCCCAACTCTTGTCCTTATGAGATGTCTGAGAATTTTACTGCTGCATTTGCCAGTGCCAAAACATTTTTGAAATCTCCCTGCATTGCCTTAAACTCAGTAGGTGCAGAGCACCACAAAGTATTGTGTTTGTGTCCTCTGTTTGACCTGTGCATGATTTCTGTCTCTCAGAGCACACACTTCCCTGGGTCCTACAATGCTGAATACATTCCAAAGGATACAGATAAATCAGTCTCTTCCACATGGATTAAACCCTTTTGCTTCCTGCTTTCACCCCCTTCAAAATTTTAAACTGGGAAAGAGCAATCAGAAAGGAACCAGACATACTTTAAGAGAGATTTTTTTTTTTTAGTGTGTACAAAATAGGAGAAAATAGATACTGATGTAATTTTGAATAAAAGTAATTGAAAAATAGTGGCAGCAAACTGAGAGATTAATTAAACAAAAATATGAGAGGAAGGGGTTGTTTATCTGTGCTTTATCTAGTAGAAATTAATGGATAATATGGAAAAATGGCTACCATTGCAGATTAATAAATACTTCAACAATTAAAAAAAAATTATTATTGTTTACCTACAGCAGTAGTAAAGAATAAAGGCTATGGAGCCTGGTCCCCGTGGGGAAGTCTGTGAGTGCATCAAAAGCAAACTCATGGACACGTACTCTCTGCAAAACAAAGGACATTGTTTCCCTGTGAAATACAGTTAATGCTGGCACTGCTTCAGATCTTCTGCATTTCTTCACATGTTCCCAGCCAAACAAGGCAAGGCTTCATAAATACTTAGGTGAACTGTGATGCACCAGAAAAGAGGGAGCAAATAGTGCATTATGTCCCTACCCATCTGAAGACCGGGGGAGCAGAGGAGAACCAGGGAGCAGAGGTATAGCAAGGCAGATCTCAAATCTTCAGTAGTCTTGGATTCCTGCCTAGTTTTTGACTAAGATATAAAGGATTTGTACAGAAGAGCAACCAAGTAAAAATAGTGAGCCCATCCCCTCCCTGTGACCACCTGGAT
This sequence comes from Molothrus aeneus, assembly GCF_037042795.1. Taxonomy (NCBI): domain Eukaryota; kingdom Metazoa; phylum Chordata; class Aves; order Passeriformes; family Icteridae; genus Molothrus; species Molothrus aeneus. The sequence goes on along the minus strand of NC_089651.1, from coordinate 42,528,367 downwards.
CTCAAACTGCTAAGAGAGCACCTAGTGGCCCAGCCAAGTCAGGAATAGTCCTTTTCTTGGCCACTTGGCCAAGTATATTGAAATTCTTGCATTAAGCAGCATGACCAAACCCTGACAACATGGAATTTAGGCAGGAAGAAGACTGGAAGTCACTGCAGAGCTGAAAGGTGAGAGATTACTCCAGCTAGACAACTGGGAGGGTGACTGAAGGGTTTCATCTCATGGCACTTTTTGAAAGCAAAACATATTAATGCCTTCTGACTATTAAATCTGTGCAATGTCAGTGAAACACTGAACATTGTCCTAGCAATAACTAAAGGGGAAACAAAGGAACATGATTCTATGTTTTTGTGGTCCTTACTCCAGATTATTGAATTTGCAGCTATAATATCTTACCCTAAGAAAATTCTAAACCAGACAAAGGATTTTAATTTAATTTGTCACATTCTTCTTGCAAATTTTATTCAATTATTTTTCCCATCAATTAAGAAGATTTATGAATATGTTTTCCATTATGTGGTGTTTGTCAAGTAAATTATTCATTAGTTTTCCCTCAGCCAGCAAATTATTTGTGAACCATCATTTCCCCTTTTGTTTTTCAACCTGCTTAGATTTCTAAAATGGTGACAGACTGTGTTTGATGAATGTGCCTTGTTTTCTTCATAATTTTTACATAACCAAATACACTTTTTATAGGTATTTGGACTCACAGTTGACTAGTTGGAACAGTTGCACTTAGTAATGAAAACACGTAAGATCCCAGGTTTAGTCTAAGTTATTAGCCCATACTGTGTTCTGCAAAGGTAAAGTATGTTAGGTGGCATGTTATTGCTCAGTTGTCTAACCCTAAAGATTTGAAATGCCACTGAAGAAGCAGTGGACCTTAACTCTCTCAACTTACATGATGATCACCCTAACACCAGGCTACAGACCCAGTTGTCATTTCATGAATCCTAATTCTTTGAATAACAATGGCTGAAAGGCACATTCACCTGCAATACTGTGGTGGTTAAGGTGAGCTTGAATTTTCAATGTCCTTATTTGTTGCTGCCTCAGACAAGTGATGGAGGATCTTGTACAAGTTACAGCTACAAGACTGATAGAATTGGATTGTTGGTAGCAATGAACCAAAATGTCCATCCCTAGGACGCCTTTAATACAATTGTTTATCTACTTTGTAGAACTCAGCAATGAAAGTTAAGAGGGGCGATAACTTTGTCAAAAATACAGCCAGGGTTTGAGTTTGGCATACAGAAAATTATATTAATGGGTGTTGATATTTATCTGCAACATCCATGTGACATTAGGAATTGGCCTTCTGTCAGGTCCTAGAGGACAAGCACTTGACTAGAACAAGATAATGTTCATAATCAACACTGAGTTGCTGGTAGACTAAATGCAGGAGCCATATAGGGTGATGGGGGTAAGTCTCATTTGCCCTTTGCATTGATGTAAACCATTCTGAGCCCCCAGGCAGTGGTAAGGTACTACCCTGCTGACAACAGGGGAGAAAAAGTGGCCTGGTACAAGTGAGTCAGAAATGAAGAAAAACAAAATGGCTGGAACCATTCATGCCTATTTGATTGATTCTCAAAGTGTGTCCCATCCCAAACATTTTTCCAATAATTTAGCTGTTTCTATTGCTCTTGCTGCAGCTATTGTTTTTTCTGTTCCTTCTTGCTGCAGTGGAGCAAGTCTGTTTTTAACTTCTACTGCTGTGGAGTTTATCTCCAGGGCCATTGTGAGAATGTTAAAAGAGCATGACATGGGTGTGCATGTGGAAATGATCAGTAATCTTTAGCCTGCAATTGCAGAACTCTCTTATCTCAGGACAAGGGAGGAGGGAATGAAATTGGATTTCCTGCTTCTCATGACAGTTTCTATAGCTGTACTGTGGTAGCCCCATTGGGTACGATACCGCACAGCTAACCTAAGCTGCTTTTCTCATTGGGAGCAGCTGCCAGCTTCTCTTTAGAACTGTGGGTGTGAAAACTATGTATAGAATTGGCACTTTCCTTCTTGGTTTATAATTTTCTGACTCACCGTATGTAAAGTTTTCTCAACATTTGTGCCTCACAAGAGCACACCCAAAGTAATTAAGAGAAAAGCCCCAGTTCTTTACACGAACAATAAAAAAAACATTATTGCAATTGTGACCTTAGCTTTTGTCTGAAGAGATAAAGCAAGAGCAGATTTTATGTTTGAAAATAACTGACAGTGAATTAGCCATGTACAGTGTGTCTTGAAAGTGCTGTAATGCAAAACAGACACTGTGTTCAACCCAGCCCTCAGCAACGTGCTCCTTGTGTTGGCATAATAGGAGCAACCAGATATTTGCAGTGGTGGAACATGAGACAGGGAAGCTGCAGCTTGCAAATCTGCTTGTTGGAGGCAACTCTCAGTCAGGTGAAATCCATGGGACTATTCTCCTTTCTGTTTCTTGAGTCAGTTTTTTTTGGGGCTTGTAAATGTGAGGAATTAAGAAAGATCAGCTCAGTCTAGATTATGTCCTAAACTAATCTATTCCCTTACTTCTTGCCTTCTACTCAAATCATTCTCATCTTCACTTGTGTGAGGTGAAAGTGAATCCATTGGTTTATTCCTTTTGTGTCATGTTATTTATTGAGAGTGAGAGCCTTCCACCCTTTTTACTGCTTTTTGTGTTGCTATGGCAATGGTAGGTGAGGCCCATGCTTCTAGTCTGGTTAAATGTAATTTTAATTGCTTCAATAAATGTACTTTAAAAATATACAGTGAAGGCTAATGTTAATGTTGTAGTTCTGTTGCATCACATGTAGTAGAGATAAAAATAAACGTTAATGTAAACTTATGTTTAACTGGTTTTGAAGCTGGTGATTTAGCTTTCAGCACTCTGCCTTTTGTGCTGTGGCAGGGCTGATTGCTTTGGGTAAACATTTGTCTTCAGCTGAAGCCATGGGTAAATAGGATTGGAAAGATGTGCCTGAGCCATAGAATGCAGCTCCTTAGGATTGCAGGTGACTGTAAAATAGGCATTTAGCTTAGACTGATGCACAGAGCATCTGGATCATGCGATATTCTAGAAAAACCCTTGGAGCATACTTCAAAATCCTGCAATAGAGTTAAAAACTTTGTCTGCAGAGTGCTGTTAAGAAGAGGGCAAGAGATAGGGCTACTGCTGATATTCTATATTTCCTTGATTATCCTACCCTACAGAGCACAGGGAAATCATACGTCATGGCAATGGAATGCATTTCTGAAGGCCTTTGGGAGAATGTTTTAGTGGCAATTGCTTTTGTTCTTTTCACTCTTCACGAGTGAAATATGAGTTGAAATAGGCGTGGCTGTGTCATCTTCTGACAAGATGCTGAAGACTGGCAGTGGACCTGTATACTTGGTCTCTATATTCAATATTTCTTTTTAACAGTGAATTGTGGAAAGGGATAGAAAAGAACTGCAAAATTGGTTTGAAAGTAGGAGAAAACATCCTGCAGTGAAAAAGCTACAAAATTGCATGTTTGAATTATTAAAAAGCTTTAGAGGAAGCTGGGACAGAGTGAATAAATATCTTCCTAAAGAGAAAATACCATATACCAAAAGGGCCTTTTACTTAGCAGAGAGAGGACTTAAGACCAGGCACATCCAGACTGGATATAAACCAAATTAAGCTTGAAGACAGACTAATCAGATACAAAGAGAGTGTCCAGCAAGTCTTCCTATGAGGACTGGCACATTCCTAGAGAAATTGTTCCAGTTCTACACAAGCTGGTGGGCAGAAAGGGGCAGCAGAGGGGGAAATTCTGTAACATTTTATATACAGATATACCTACACTGTTTATATGCTCACATAAGCACACACATATAAGGCAGAAGTGATGACTTGTTAGGCTTTTCTGGCTCTAGACTCCCAGGCAGTGATCTGTGTGGCAGTACTGAACTTGCTGTTTATAAACTTCTTACAGAAGACTTCTTAAAATAAGAAAGGTAGAAAGCAATTATAAGTTTTGTTGAAACCAATTATAATTTTTGTTGCTAAAGCTCTGTTAGATTCTGAAGCAATTATAAGAGAATTTGAATTATAATGTAAGTGTACAGTGGTTAGCTTTGATATGTGAAGGAAACATGGTTTCTAGTAATGGAACAATGTTGGCAATTAAACCTTGCAGAGCACAAAATGTTTGTAAACGAGATAAAGGATGTGTGTTGGTTGCAAGGGTCTTTATATGCCATTAGTGAAGTCTCCTTGAGTTTTGAAAAGTTTGACATAACCACTTTTTCATGGGGAATGTACAAAATACAATTTTTAAGTTCTAGATTAAAGCATATTATATAGGTGAAATAACTGACCAGTGGACACCGTGTACAAGTGTGTGCATAAGCCTCATATTCTAAAGAAAAAATTGCTTAGAAAAATGCTTTGGAATCTGAAGAAATTTTACTAATACTTTTGCTAATATCAATATTTAGAAGTATAAGAATGATGCAAAGTTTGGCTTTGTGAGTTTAATTTGACTCATTGTTTACAATAAATAAATAGTTTATTGATATATAATATATAAATAATATATTGATATTCATAATATATTTATACAGAAAAATATAAAAAAATTATAAACTTAATTTCTGCAAAGTGCTATTTCTTTGTCTTGATCATGCCCGGGTTTATTAACTGAAAATGTTAAACTTATGTTATTTTGCAGATCTGCACCATTTCCTACAATAATTTGAACATTTTTGTGCTTTCCAAGGCTTTAGAAATATTAATCTTGAATAGTTCTTAGAGTCTGGTGATAGCATAATGTAAAAACAAAGTTAACCAATTCAAAAAGTTCTAATGTTAAAGCATACATCATCTGTTATAACAGAATATTTTTTAAATTAGCAGTTAGAAGAAGAGACTAATTAATGAACTGTTTTGGGTGGCTTTGCCGACTCAGAGCCTGATTGTGCTTTCCCCTGGTGCTGGCTGCAGCCTTACCTGCACTACAGGAGGTGCTGTGTGGCATCCCCTGCTCCTGTGGGATGCACAAATACCCTGGCAGTGCAGGCTCCCAGGTAAGGGCTGGGAGTGCCAGAAAGAGCCACTTGTGACCCCCTCCCTCATCCCCCCTTCCTGAATCCCCAGCATAAAGGAGATGTTGGAGATGCAGAGTGTATCTGTCTGTTGAAATGAGCAAACATGATGGTTTCAGGTAGTTAATGTTGCATTGAACAGCACTAATTTGATGAGTATGACATGAGCTATTTAATTTGCATTGAATCATTGCCTTGCAGTTGCATCCTAACCCCTAAAAACTATGGGTGTCTCATAAATCACAGAAGCCAAAGTGGCAGGTTTAGAATGTGCAGTACCTCCTAATCCTAGTAAAACAGTTATGAAGTAGGCTGAATAACTAATGGTGAAAGATAAAATAGATCTCAAAATCAGTCTTTTAGTTCATAAATAGCCTACCAAAACCTTGGGAGCCTTTTTAACTTTTTATTACCAATTATTTCCTGATTCCTTTCTGCCTGTAATTTTTGATCTGTCTTATAGATGAGATTGCAGATGCTTTGATGATCAATTCAGAAGTAATGAAAGTATATATGTGTTAAAGTAAAGTATACCTTTAATTATGAACAGCTCTTCCTGATTAAATATCTGCCTTCCTCTGAATTATGTTAATTGAATTCTTATTAATTTTGGAATAACTGCATCTGCTTATTACAAGTAAATAAAAAATGAATATGACATGTTTATCTAGGAGTAAATCATATGGAAAAAAATCTGTGAATCACAGAATTGGGTCTAGATGGGCTTCTTATGTTATCTAACTGCAAGAATGCACAAACTCCCATTTTAATGTCACTGCTTCCTCATATGTGAGATGAAACACTCATGATTCTGCCATCTTTTCTCAAACATTTTGAGATTTTAAAGTGGATTACATCTATTGTGATTTGTCCCTGTAAATGATGATCCACATCATAACCTTTAGGACTCAACTTTATGAATTTGATACTTTTTTTTTGATGTCAGACCTTCATTGCTACTCTTATAATTTCTTGTTAAAATTTCTTGGTCCAGTCCATATTTGTAAACTGAAATTTGGAGCCTGATAGCAAGCTTGTCTGTTCAAAATAATTTCTATTTTGTGAAAAAATTTAAGCATGTGTCCAGTTTCTGCTAAAGACACTAGAAAGGACTGCTCTTTCTGTGGGGTTGGGAAGTGTAATCAGATCAGACAATTTGATGTGCAGTTGCTTGGATACTTGCAGAATACTTTTACAGAGCTGTTATATTACTGAAAAATATTTATTCATTAAAATCTTCTGTAAGAGATGACTTTGACCAAGTCAGAGCTAAACCAAGAGCACCGAGAAAGTCTTCATAAGCTTTTAACTACTTGGGAGGTGTTAGTTAGTGAATCTCAGCTCAGTTGCAGTGGATGGTGCCCAGTGTCACAAACATAATACCAGTGAGATGGCACTTTATGTGGGTCCCAGTTCACTCTCTGTAATGTTCAAGAGAAACATGTGATTTAAATTAGGTGAATACTAATAACCTGGTTATTATTATTATTATTCTAAGGCTGAGAATCCCTGAAACAACACTTGCTCATAAAAAATGTGTCCCAGGTGACTTGATGCCCCTCATCCTTTCACCAGTCTAGACAAATCTGGTGTTAGACAGTGTCATTTCTAGCTGCAATATACGTGAAGGAAAACAAAAGAAACGAACCCATCCCCCTCGCCCCAAACGTCTCTGTTACATCGTTAAAGTTCACTGTCTTTGGCTGAGCTCTGAGACTTGAGACCCAGACAAAAACATCTATTAACATTCTGAAGGCACATTTGTTAACTGCAGAACTATTTCACTCAGTGCCTTGACTAAATTATCTTTGTGCAAATTACATTTCTTCCCTAATCACCTCGGGTACTTCACTTGGAAGGCTTCCTACTTTTCTGCATCCAACTGCCAGGTATTACTTAGAAAAGCTTCACACCAAACTTGTTTTGGATGATATCTGGAGTAAAAGGCCACTAATTCAACCTGCTGCTGTGAGCCCACCTCTGGGCCTTTAGCTGTCAGGAGCCTTGCTTGTTTCTTAGCTCATATTTGATATGATGGAAAACTTGAGAGACTGTGCTTTTCTAGCACCTGAAGCACATTCAGACTGGATTTAGTCATTGTCCTGAACCTTTGCCTATATCTTATATGGAGATGCAAATAAACAGCTCATGCCAACATTCACAGGGCTGTTATGTTAAACAGGTGCTGAGGTCCTGGGTGGGGTGTATCAAGGCAGATCAGTTTACATGGCTAACAGAATGCATCGTTACCCTCTTACTTGGACACCATGGCTTCAGGCAGACACAAGGTTTTTCTTGGCTCCAGGCAGGAATGAGGTGTTCCCTTTCTGCCTGTGTTTATTGGCTTATGCAAACTTAAGGTTCTTGAATTATTAAGTTAATTTTAACACAATGATTTCTGGATAAAATACTCAAGCACAAAGGCAAACCCTGTACAGATTAATTTATGATTTAGCAGAATGCTGAAGTCTCTCTTGCTTGAGGGATACATGGAAACCCAGACTCCCAGAAATCCAGGCTTGAATCACTGTACTGCCAACTATGCAAGTGGAGATGTTTTATATTCTTCATTTTGCAAAAAAAAATACTGTGGAGTAAAGACTGAAAAAAAAAATAATCTGAGGCAACTAAAATATCTGTGAGAGGACCTAATCTCCAATTCCTGACCTACAGAAGTCTCTTCCATCATATCATTTCTGAATGAAATACAGAACAATCCAGGGAATAAAGACCAGATAACAGAGCAACAGGTCATCAATAAAACCATGTCAACAACTTCCTAAACATGGGAACCATTAGGCACCTGTGCAAGAATCAGGCACCATGAGTGGCATTCTCACATTTAAGGTACTTAAAACATTAACTTTGAAGCTTTGGGCTGGATAAGCAGACAGTGATGTGGATTGAAACTGGCTTACAGCTGTACCTGGAGGATGGTGATCAGTGCTGTGAAGTCTGGTTAGAGGCCAGTGGCCAGCAGTAGGGGAATCCTAGGGTCAGTGCTGAGTCTAGTCCTGTTTTCGTCAATGTACATAAATACCAGAAGGGATGGTGTAAAGAAGATGGAGCTGAGCTCTTTTCAGTGACAGGACAAAACAATGTCAGTTCTTCTGAATTCAGACCACACTTATCAGACTGGACAATGAAAGGTATCTAGTTGTGGGGGATGCTTGGCTCTGCACATCAAACTTAGGAAGAATATAGAGATGGCTGAAGCCAGGTGAGATTGCAGAACCTCAGCTCTGTTTTAAAGAGAAATTTAATTGTTGACAACAAGAGGTTGGCTTGTATCTTTTTCTCCATCCTTTTGTTAAAAGACACCTATTTTGTACACCAGACAAATTAAATGGCCTTAAAGTCTCATACCTCTAAAAGCACAGCTGACGTTCGTGCAGAAAAGTGTGTTCCAGACTCCAGATGTCCTTCCCTCCCAACCCTCAGCTACTTTAACCATTAGATGATTCAGCCTCTAACCCATTAATTGCCTAAAAAACCCCATGGCAAAAGCTTTGTGTTAATTGCTGTCAGTTTTGTGTTAATTCCAGGTGCTGAGATCTGACAATGCTGACAATGTTTTTTAAGGCTTAGCCTACCTACATAGGCCTATCAAGATGTCTTTGGAGATTTATCTTGGATATGGAAAATGGGAATCTGGGCTGACCCATTTAGGGAATGAAAATAATTTGTGATTGAGAGATGCACATAGAGGGATATAAGTGTGGATCTGTATTTTAGTGTGAACAAGTAAACAGTCAGCACTATAATAATCTGTAAGGCATTTGATCCCAATAAACCATCTTAATCCTTAAGGCTATTCTGGCAGTGAGAGATAACTGCACAGAAACAGAAATGTTCTTAGCATAAAGCTTACATATCTATGTTTACTGTGTGTGTTAGACAGTTTCAGATCCCTTCCCCCTCTTTCCCAAAAGTGATGAGAACTTTGTCTGTACAGTCTGCTAGTTCCCTTCTTCACTAGCCCTTCAATTTGGATTTTTATTATTTCCAGAAAGGGCCAAGACACAAGGAAAATCAAGTCATAAACAAATGCTTGGGACTAATGCTACCCCACTGGCATGCCCTCTGCTTCAATGAAGTTTCACTGCAGATTTTGGTTTTAATAGCCATACATGTGGTCCTGCGCTTTGTGGGAGGATGCATTTCCACATCTCTGCTCTTAACAGGCCTCTGAGCTCAATGTTTTTGTGGCTGTCTCCTGGCTGCTGCATTGTCTTCATTGTTGTCTGCATTGCAGACAAAGGGCTACAGCTCAGAAATGCAGAGACAGTGAGTGCCTAGGCAGTGAAGTGCTAAAACTTGTTTAATTTGTTGTCATTACTAAAGACTGAATTATGCTAGTGAAAGGGTAGGAGCAAGAGCACAGTGTACCTCCAGAAATAGGTAGTACCACTGCAGGTTATGTTACCATCATTTTTTTATAATCTTCAAGCCAGAACTTTCCCCTTTAGTTTTGGTGTCCTGGAATCTAAAGACACTTAAGGTCTGTCTGGTACTTTGTGAACATACAGACCTTGTAAGCAGTGCAGGCGTGTAGTGCCTGGTGCTACTGCTCCAGTACAAGTGCTCTGCTGGCCTAAACTGTGTGGCAGACGTGAAAAGGGCACTATTACTTACAGCTCAGAAATCCCGAGGAGAAAGGCGGAATTTTTCTATAAGTTTCTTTCATTGATCAATTAGTTTGCAAAAATCTTTCTAGGTTAGATGGGTGAATAGCCATTAGGTACCAGGTTTTGACTCAGGTCAAGGTTGTTTGCTAGGGAAGCTGAAACCAATTTTTCCTCCTCCCACAAATAACAAGCTCAAGTTAAGACTCTTCAGCACAAATGTTGCCATGTAATGGCATTAAAAAAATACACATGTACTTGTGTTGTGAAGTCTTCAAGGTCTGGAAAAGGACTTTAGTTCCACCAGTCATGCAAATACCAGCAAAAACATTAACCTAGCTGGGAACTGCTCTAATTGGGACAAAAAAGCCATTTTGCATCCATATTTCACATTTAATGATAGCTTTAAATTGCTTTTATAAACAGGAATTTGTAGTTCTACTTCTTACTGTTGGACAAGAATGTATAAGAATCTTATCTTCAACAAAGCTGCACAGGTGCCACTGCAAAAAAACGATCCTTAGTATATGGGATACATTAGGTTGTACTGTTGACTGAGAATTTGAGGAGGGAAGTATATATCCTTTAATTTATGTAGAGAAATCAGGAACTGGCTTCAGATTTGCACATACTTTCCCTTTATTTGGTTTTTTTTTTTTTTTAATCAGTGACAAAGCATTTCTTAACTTCAGTAGTAAGTGCTCCAGGTGCAAGATGTCTTAGTGCTAAATAGAGTTGTCTAATGTATTCACCCTGCAGGTGTACCTTAAGTGCAAGAGCCCATGCTTATGTTAAATGCAACAGTCCTGTTGATGGATTTGGCTTACATTTACCCAGATGCACTGTGTATGCAGCTTATTTTCTTCCATTTTGCTAAGCAAATTATTCAATTAGTAAGCAATACTATGAAGTGCAATCAGCTATGAAAAAAAATTATAAAGCTATTTTTGGGTAAAATAAGAATTGTAAATTTATTTGTAGGTTCCTTTCTGTAGAAGAAATGTTGATATTATGGCCACTTAATGAATTTTGTTTTTGAGGGGCCCAGAAACATCAGGAGAACAGAGAAACCTTTGAGGTTTGTACTCTCAATCCTTGCATTAAAAAGGCTTCAAAAGAGCAGAAATAGTGCTTCAGAAACTTTACTTGTTGTAAAATAAGCCTTTATAGTGCATACCATAATTGTTATTCTTTATGATCATAATGTGGCTAATATTAAAAAAAAATAAATCAGTGAACACCATGAGGTAAGGAAAAAAAGGAAACATCCAAACAGTTTTTACAGCAAAACTTGCAGAGATTCAGAGATTTATGGAAAGGGAACACTCCCTGTTTATTGTCAGGAAGCTTTGCCATTAGCTTCAAAGGAAGTTTCAGTAGGTTCTGAATGTTTGTAAGAGTTATGACTCAATTTATCCAGATAACAATATCTTTGTTATCTAAAATCTTGGAAACACTGTGTATTTCAGTGCAGACTGTGAGCGATAACAATCAGCTTCAACTCTCACTGACCCAGGAGGGCTGTGATATGGCATTTAGTATTACTTCCTATAATTACATGTAATAAAATTGTGTTGTCATTGGTGCTATTGTAATTGGTATAAAAAGTTGTTTATAGCAAAATATTACAGATGCAGGCAGTGATTTTCTGCAGGAGTTCACAGATGGCAAAGCTAGACTCTGGCAGATTAGTACTGCCAGAGTATAGTATTTGCACAGTACAAGTAAGCTCTAGTTCACAATGCACATAGGAGAAAAGGGCTTGATTAACAGATTAGAAGCTGCTTTGGATGTTAAAATGCATTCATGTGCCTGTGTATTTATCAGTATGTATAAATCCAGGACATTTAAAATAAACAGTTAGCAACCGAATGGTTTCCATTTTTAAATGGTTTGTTCTTAGTTAAAAGTGTTTTATTCTCTTTTTAGAAGCTCCTGCATTTACACCATTTGTTCCAAGTTTTCTTAGCCAAATCAAATCAAGCCAGCTCTTGATTTGGAGAAGCTAGTGTTAATGGGAGGAATGCACATGTTATACCTTTGGCAGCACCACAGTGTACTTTGGAGGCGTGAGTAAAGTGGGAGAGTCTGGAAGCTTTGAGGGCTAATCTTTTTACAACCACGGATTTTCTATGTAACCACAGGCAAGTCTCTTTGTCTTAATTTCCATCCTTGCACAGGGGAGATACTAGTATCATCTTGCTAGGGAACCATGGATGTAAATTAATGTTTGTGACTCAGAAAACAGGCAGGAATGAATAATCATATGATGCAGAAGAAGTGGTTGAGATCAAATACTTACAGAATTCAAATAGACCTACTGGAAGTGTCCTGCATTGTACAAGTAAACTCCAGTGCATGATGCATGGGGACAAAGGGCTTGATTCAAGCCCTTTTACACAAAGAGTTTTTAGCCCTGGCACAGCTCAGCTCAGTATTCTTGGTTTTGGAAATCAAAATCCTGTTCTTCACCTGCTGCTTTACTAGGTGCATGGCTGTGCACTGCATGCAGGCTCTGTTTCTTTGTCTGTTCTTAAAAATAGCTCTTGGAAACTGTTCCTCAGAAGAGGAACCTCATCCATCACCTTGTGAGTGATCCTTCCATTTATCTCTTTCTCCACATAACTAAAGACTTGCTATTACCATCACATGATAGTAGTAGCAACTTTAAATTACTGGGCCAGACTATAAGACTAAAAACTGTGAGAAGCATGTGCACCTAGGAGGTTATGCAGATACAATTACAAGTGGTTTACAGAGCATTCACTTTTCCCATTTCCACTTCTGTTTCTGTGGTGTGAGTCAGTCCTGTTTTGTTGTTCTGTGTTTTAACACTTTATGTAAGTTTTCTTGAAATCCAAAGGCTGGGTGATTTTTTTTCAAAGTGTTACAAAGGCTTTGGCAGCATTATTAAATGTATATATATAATTCTTTCCCAGTGAGTTTAATTTTCCATGTGCATCAGCCAAAGCTGTTAGGCATAGTGCCCAGCTTACGAGCCATTGAAGAAAAGCATGCCTTAAGTTTTTCCAGCTGCTTGTTCAGGATGTTTCTGACCCATGTGGACATTGTCCTTTTGTTGTATTCTGTAAACAGGCAGACAAAAGAGATGCATGGAGTGATAGATGAAAACTCTTGCTGAGTGGCTTTAGGTAGTGCTTGGTGGCAGAAGTACAGGTTTTGGGCTTCAGTTGGGTTTTTAAAAGGTACATAAATAAGCCAAAGTTGTTTTTTTTCTTGTTTTTGGTCTGCCTCAACTGAATTTAAGGAAATAGCATGCTCATGCAGCTTCATCCTAGCATGCTGAAATGGATTTGTCTCCAGGCAATTTACAACATATCTAAACCATCTCTCATTTTTACTCCCACTCTCAGGGCAGGTGAGTTATGTAAGCCTCGTGAGAAAAAGCAGAACCCACCACTTGCCTACACCATTAGGTACTGCAAAAGCCCAAGCAATTAACACTAGCTAATTAACTTTATCTGACTGCTACACTGAAATAGCCTCAATTTTTAAAGGCGTTTATGTAGTTGATTTCCCCTGTTTTCAATAAGAATTAGCCAGTTTAATACCTCTAAAAATTAAGCCTTTCTTTATATATATGCAGTCTAACATAATCTCTTGAGTGTGCTCTTTTCCCTCTCTCATGCAATCCATGTGCCCAAATTACAAACATCAAATCTCCGCAGACCAACATTTACTGAAAAATTTCCTTGAATGGCACTGCATTTGCTGATGTGTGAAGGACAACATGAACAGGCATGCCAGAAAAATGGGGTTATTGGGAACTGTTTGGGGACAGAGAGGAGATATAGCACTGTGCAATGTGTATTGTCTGAAGAGAAAACAGAGTGCGATAGCTTACTATACAGTGTTTTACCAAATTGAATAAGAGATTCTGATTATTTTTTTTCCTTAAATAACCCAACAGATGTTGCTACTATGGGAAAAATTTCACCAATGAAGAGTAAGTATCAGCCAAGACCTTGCACCCCAACCTCCTTCATTTATCATGACACCCCTGCCTGCAATACTTCTATACCCCCTAGGCAAATGTGCTCTCAGAGCTCAGCCTGGGTCCCGTCCAGAGAGCCAAACAGCAGGCAATAGTCTTTCTTCTCATGCTAGTACCTCTACCAACCCAAGAAGGTCTGGTGAGGTTGACAGCTGGAAGGCAAGTCTTGTTGCTGTTCCATTTCTTTGTTATCACATGTGGGAAGGGAAAAGCAGTGACTTGCTCCAACATATGAGAAACATCTTCTAGGGAGCCAGTGCCAACCTTGGCAGCTAGGGAGGGTGTATGATAAAATGGCAGCAGCTGCACATGACTTTATGTTCTCAAAGGACCCTTGACAGAACCTTGTGGTCTTGCAAACGCCTTACAGACTGATAGCATTAAAACTGCATCTCCATAGAAGTAACATGCTTAACTTTGGCCCTAAGTGTCGAGTCACATTCATTAGTTACAATTCATGTGTCTTTGCCTTCTTTGAGAGTCATCATTACCTTATGATTGAAGATACTTTCACTATGGAATTGACAGGAAGGATATTTGTCTTTTAATCATTATTACCAAACTGTCTGATCAGAATATTCTCACTTCTTGTGGAAGAAAACAGCCTGGCATGGCACTCGCAGAGGAGACCAGCATATCTGCCTTCCCTCCCAGACAAGAGGCACAGACAGACAGGTCTGGAAGAGGAACCAGCATTGACATTGCTCCTAACTTGTCCTTTTCTGCAATAGCAGGGCTGGGAAAGATCAAGCCCATTTGTGCTCAGATCTTCATGACTTGTCTCAGTGAAGAACCTCTGTAACTGTGCAATAAACAGAGAGATGCTGAACAGTTTGGAAATACAGGACTAGGCATCTAAGAGAGGGATCTTCAAAAAGTGTCACAGTAAGTGAGATGTTGTTTACCAGTACAAAATGGCAGGAAGAGGAGCAGCTGCCCAGCCCTGGTTTTGAAAAGAGCTGTGTACCTAGCTCAGTTATGGTGATAAGGCAATTGTGTCTCCTCCAGATACTGGAGTGAATCTGATAAGAGACATGAAGATGAATAAGTGATTGGAGCGTATGTTGTATATGGAGAGGTTGAGGGAGCTGGGACAGCTCAGCCTGAAGAAGCAAAGGCTTATAGGGAATCTTACTAATATGTATGAACACTTGAAGGGAGGCTGTAAAGAAAAGAGAGCCAGGATATTTTCCCTGGTACCCAGAAAAAGGGTAAAAGGAAATGGGAACAAATGAATTAAATTTTGTTGAACCACAACAACAAAAAAAAATGTTTACACTGAGTGTGCTTGTACAGAGCAGGTTGCCTAGAGAGATTGTAGCATTTACATGTGGAGATATTAACAAAAATAGACATAGTCCTGGGCAAGTTACTACCATTGACTCTGCTTTGGGGTGGTAGAGCTTGGACAACATGATCTCCAGGGGCCCTTTTCTATCTCAACAATTCTATGGTTCTGTGATGAGCCAAAGACACACAATAATTCCAAGCCTTTTAGGCAGCAATGAAATCTCTTTTCTGACATTTTCATTTAGCCTAAGTAATAAAATGGTCATTAGATGACAGAAAAAATGAGAAAAAGCATGACTACAGCCAGAGGGTTAGGGTAAGTCAGGTTGAAATTTCTTGCTTCACACAATATTTCATAATGATATGAAGTATAACAGGTTTTGAGAGAAGTACTGAGGAAGAAAAATATTTTTTCAGAACACCAACTGCTTGGTGATAAGGAAATTTTTGGCAATATTAGAAGAGATATTTAGGTTCAGATCTATATCTCCCACATACCAGCTGATTGCTCCAGTACTGGAAATATTAGGTACCAGTCATCACTCAGAAATTTAAGGATTTTGGGAGGGAAATGAGTGAAGATTAGACCAGACCTGTGGGTTTGATACATGTGGGAATCTATCAGAACATGATTCATAAAAGAACTGAAAACAGTTGAAGAACCTCCCATGTATGTACACATACATATTCTCGCCTATGCAAATGTGAGCAAAAACAATGTAGAAAATCACAGAATAATCATTTTATCCTAAGTCGAATTTGATTGTAAATGAAACTTGTGGAAACACTGCTCAAAAGACCTATGGATTCCACCTAGGGGAAAAAAAGGTGAAGTCATCCCCGGCTGAAAATGAAAGGGCTGTGAAATACTCATTCGGCTGAACTCCAGATGCCTGTAAAAAGCTAAAAACCTTGCAGATAGCTTGGGAAGCTTGAATCTGTCAAAACCCCACACTGCCACTACGAACTGAAGTTCTGTACAACTTGCTGAATGATAGGGTATTGGCAATTTTACATGATGGCCAGAATCAGACTATAATGCCCAGTAGGACAAGGAACATTCAGTACCGTAGTTGGGGTTAACTGGAAAGAGGTGAATACTCAAAGAATCTACCATTGACTCCTGACCAAAGATGAATCAAGAATCTCATAAACATCATTGAAAGAGCTACACACTTCAAAGACAGCACATAAGAAAGGGCATACTAAGTCAATGT
The DNA here is from genome assembly GCF_037042795.1 of Molothrus aeneus. Lineage (NCBI taxonomy): Eukaryota > Metazoa > Chordata > Aves > Passeriformes > Icteridae > Molothrus > Molothrus aeneus. Next base: position 42,512,168 of record NC_089651.1, on the reverse strand, counting down.
CCTAGGTATGCTTTTATCTGAAATAACTGAAACCCATACTACAGAGAATGATGCAACTGAGGTGGTAGAAGTGGTATGAGATAGACTCCAGACTCAAGTTTAATTTATATCTCTGCAAAGGAAAGAAAAAAGGTTCATCGGACTAAAAGAAGAATGCAAACATGAACATGATTCTGTAAATTGGTGGCTAGACACTCCTTTGGGATGGGGGATACTTGCATCACAGAATATTTTCACCTTTAAAGGTCTGGAATTTCCCTGAAGTCTTTTGGAAATAAAAACGCAGCAAGATCCAGGGCTTTGGGAAGAACATTTTATTGCTAAGCATATCTTTAAACAAACTGCAACTAAGAAAAGAAAAAGAATCAAAAAGAAGAAGAAAAAAGAAAGGAAAGAAAAGCAATAACATCACGATAACTCAAATAAAAATTCTCCAGGTTGTCCATAAAGCAACAGGGATATGGTAGTAGCCCACATACAGAAATGCACATGTTCCCAAAAACTGTCCAATAGAAACTTACACAAAAAAGGAAACTGTAAATATTTTTCCTTCAACTTAAAAAAGGAAAGCAAAAAGGAAAGGAAGAAAGAAAGCAGGAAATCATTTCACAAGACTCCAAGACTCCAAGAACAGCAATCTTTTACAGACATCAAGATATAATCAACTTTTATATAGTTTCGGCCAGTTAAGTCATCTAAAATCGTGCTTTCATACCTTTTTAAAACCTGTCTTTTTTTCTTTTTAGTATAAAAAATAAAAAAGAAAAAGCTCAACCTCACACACGCACACACGCACCACACACACGCACACATACACGCACTGAAAATATTTGTTAACATGAAAGTGCCTTCTCTATGTGCTTGAGAAGACTGTTTTTCTGAATTTAAGTTCCCATGTGCGTGTGTGTATCTGATGAAACTTCTTCAAAGTCAAATATTCATGCGACTTATAAACACCAGCAAGAGTAGATTTCTAAACCTAAACAGCTGATTAGTTTTCATCCGCATACAGCAAAAGTTTTCATTTCTGATATCCCAGGGCTCTCAACCCATCTTGGTTTCTGTTGTTTCCCACTCTGTCTTTCTCCCTCATCTACTTTTTTGCACATGATAGGCATGGCCGTCAAACCACCTCACTATTGTTCTGTACAGTAAGATAATCCTTTTCACAATAACTGGGAAAATGTAGAAACCAAACAACCAAATTAAATAGGTTAAATAAAACATAAGACATTCCCAATTTAACCATAAAACATTATATACACCATTAGGGTATCCATATAGAAATTATACTAGCAAAAAAATAGTAGTAAAATATGTAAACAAAATTTCAGGTTTTTTTTTTTGACACAGGTAACTGTGACAAAGCTAAAACACACGCTCCCTTCACATTTTAAGGTTTGCTTTTGTTGTCTGTTTCTTTTTACTCTGTTCTTCAAGAACATTCTTATTCCGCATTTAGACCATAACAGAACTTCTGTTCCAGCCGTCCCATCAAACATACCACGATAAATATATCTGTGTGTATATATATATATTAAATTATTAAATTAATTTTTCTTTATTATTTTTTGTGTGTCACAGCAGCTTTATTTATTTTCTTTTATATAAAAGAGAAGGAAAAGGGAGAATAGGGCAAATGGAAAGACAGAGATGATCTGAAATGTCAAGCTACAAAATTAAAATATTACATATGAAAACCAGTTATATGTCAAAAAAACGATGAAATTTGCATTCTTTTACAAGTGTTTAGCTTTTCTGATGTTCATTGGTCTTGTCACAAGTTGAACTCCAGTGGTGTCTTTCTGATCACTTTATTAAACTGATTTATTATTATTTTTCGCATGCATTGCAGCGTCACAGAACCAGATCCCAGAGGAAGGCTCCTTTACTTTTGCACAGTATATTCAGTTCAGAACAGTTAATAACTTTTAAGCATTCTTTTTTGAATCTCCGAATCCCATTAACCATACTTTGGTTGTCAAATGCATACTGAGTGCTATACTCAAATAAAGCCAATAACTGATCAGAACAGACCTTAACCCATCTGCTCTTCAGTTCAATTGCAAATACTGGAGCCAGATCCAAGAGAACCAGCTTTCCATGACAATTTTCCTCAGCACCACTCATCAGACACTGTCACTGCATTGTTAGCAAACAACTTACTACAAGATGATGGATTCTAGAGACAATACAACCAGATATGCAGAGTAAACACCATGGGTAGCTTTTGAATTCATATACGGCAATAGTCTCTCTTTATTTATTATGGATTTTTTTTTCCGAGATTTCGTCTAGTGTCCTGGGTCACCCCCCACATCATTCCACTCCACTCTTCCCTCCCTCACCCAAAGTAACCAAAGAAACCAAACAAAAAGCAACCCAAGAAACAAAACAAAATCAAACCAAAAAACCAACAATCTCCAAACTCATTTATTCCCCTCCTCCAATCTCAAAAAGTTATGCGTATGCTGGACACGGCCAGATCAGTTTGTTCGATATATCTTTGTTGTTTAATAATGTTTATATTTTTTCCTTTTTCCTTCTTTTTTTTTTTTTAAATAAGTAAACTGAAAAATTATTGATACAGTCAGGGATCACGAACATTGTTAAAGACTCACTTGGAGATATGAAACAAGTAAGCCATGAAGTCTTCTACCTTTGCAGAAAGTTCAGCGGAGGAGGAGATTTGGAGATGTCCAAGTTCACTAACAGAGCAGAGCTGTGCGCGCCATCTCCAGAACGCTAAGTGTGCTTTATAATACATAAGGGCAAAGTTTGCTGACTCCAAGTGAGGACTTAGACATTAACAGTCACTGCTGAAATTTTTTCCCAATACTTTTTCCCACAAACGATATCTCCCAATCATCTCGTTTGCTGCAATGGTTCTGATATCTCAGTTAAATCTCATTAAGTATTTCTATATTTATATATAAATAATTATTCTTTTTTACACATAATACTCTTTGTCCTTGTTTTTCTGCTTCTTGTGGCCGCTCTTTGAGCTCTGCTGCTTCTCCTTCACGAGCGTGCCGTTGCTCTGGGCTGAGTTGCTGATGTAGTTCCGCGTCTCGTCCACCTGATAGGACCCCTCGTCCCTGTTCCTGTACTTGTACATGGCGTACAGGAGGATGAGGATGCAGAGGGCGGCAGCAGCCACAATGCCGACGACCATCCCCGTTGTGCTGCTCGACTCACGGACCACCTCTGAGGCCCCCGGAACCCGTCTGATTCCCGGCTCCGTGGGGTTTGCTGTGGGCACATTACGGAACATGGGGGAAGTGATTAGCGGGCTCTTCAGCTTTGTGCTGTCTAGCTCATAGGCAGTGGGCAACGGAAGCAAGACTATGTCAGGCTGGGGTTTGAGCTCACGGTTATTCATTTTGCCGGCTGGCAATTTGGGAATCATCACAGTCGAGGACGAAGCTGTGGAGCGGATCAGCTCAGGGGACAAAGACGTGGTAGTAGTCCTACCAGTTTCGGAGACTTTGTTAGGTCTAAAGTCCTTGGATTCCCACTTGGGTGCGTGTGCTTTGTAGCCACCTTCGAAGATTGAAGTGGAAAGACTCTTATCTGTTACCAAGGAGAAGGTGGTGTAAAAATCTTCATCATCAGTAGGGGGTAGGTTAGAGTCAAAGGTTTCCCCTGAGCCATACCCAGATATCACCAAGCCATCATCATCACAACCATCGCTGCCTTGGTCCGACAAGCAAGGTAACCCCGCCTCAGAGGTCATGGACAGGGAATCTTTGGTGGTCTCAATAATGGTGAGGAGGGGGCGAAAGGTAGGGGGAAGTGTAATGAAAGGTGCACGAGTAGCAATAGGAGGGATATCTAAAGGGTCTTCTACAAGTAGAGGGATAACTAATTCACCTCCTGGGATGGAAAAGAGAAAAAAAAAAAGATTAGTACATTTTAATGACACATTGCACCATTTTCAGTTCACTTAAGGGTGAGAGAGGATCTGGGCATTATGAAAAGGTGTCAGGGATCAGCTTTTTTTCTCTCTAGCTACACTACCAACATACTTTCCTGGGGCTGCTTTTCATTGTTCCCTCCCACCCTGCTCGGGCATCGGCAAAGTGAATGCTCCATTTCCTACCTATGCTAGGTATGTACAGTGAAATACCCTGAATTTTTACTGATCCAATTTTTTTATTTTTGGAGATACTCTCAAGTGACTCTGTGGTCATCAATTTTTGGTAGTGATCTTTTTCGAAGACTATTTAAATTAATTACTTTAGACTACCATAGACCAGTGTTCTCCTAGCTTTATTTTCAACCATTCATCTTGCCATTTCATGAACCTTCCTCTTCTGATTATTTTCATTTAAAATAACAGTGATATTTCTTCTCTGCCATTCTAATATGCTCACCCTCTGTAGCAGTATATAAGTCCCTTCCCTAAGGTGTTGTCCATTCATCCATTTCTTCCTTATCATTGTCTGGCTTTTAAATTGTGGGAAGATTCATGAACGTGAGGGATGGAATAAGAACCAAGTACTTACTGGGTCCATGAAGGTAGAGAGCTCTATTCTCTCATTTCTTTTTAATCTTTCTTTAGCATTCTGTTTGACACTAGGAATGTCCCTTTCCTTGCATCTTTTGGGGCTACTAGTGCCATGCTATCTTCATCTTCCATTCTTCTTGATATTCATTTACTATAATTTGATTAAAAATTAAGATAGATTTTATAGTGATTGACAAAAAAAACTGAATAAGGACTTTGATGAACCAAATTAGCACTTGAGTCTGGGATTGTACTGCAGAAATTGTCTTCACACCTACTGTTACTTCTTCTTGACAGGCAGACAGTTGCAATCAGTTCTACTGATTTCTAACATGATGGTTACCTGCCTACAGAGGGCTGAAAACAAGGTGGACTTAATGGTCTCCTCTTCAAGCAGAACAATAAAGCTATAGATGTAACATTTTTATCTTACAACAATATAAGCTGCAAATGAAACAAGAAAATCAGTGTATCATTTCTGTGATTGGGATTCTGAGCAGCAATATTGCTACTTTTTGGGTAATAGCCTTCTGTTGTCTCTATATCATAATGTGACTGCACCTCTACTTTTGAGTATATGGCAGTTAAAACTCCAGTGTTTTATATTGTGGACTAAAAAAAAAAAAAGTGAGGAATCTTATTAATTTGTCTAATTCCTCTACCTCTGTTTATATAGTCTTCTGTTGACATACAGGTCATCAAAAATTTGTTTTTAGAGTGAACTATATTGATTTTGAAAGTTTGTGTATAGATTTTCATTTGGGTAATTTTTCTTTGCCTAGCCATGTAAGAAAGCAGCTTAAAATATAAATCGAATTGTTCAGCTAACATAATAAGAATCACCTAGATATTTTCAAAGGAGTGCAACTCAGTAAGTATTTCTAATGCACAGGAAATTTTGATTTATACTCACCATTGCTTAAGGAGAATGTACAAAAGGAATTGTAGTTTCTAAATAAATAATTCTCAGTTTTAGTTATGTATTAATAACTGCTAATGAGCAGTTTGGCATTGCTACAATGCTGAATTCATCAGAGTCAAAAATTCTACTCTCCCAATTTTACCCTATATATTATATGCACTTGTTTCCCATTGAATTCTGCTAGTAATGTCTATGGAATGTCTATAAGGAATATTGTCTAAAATCAAAATACCTTCTAAATGTATTTGGAGAGCAATATATTTGAACAAATTACACATAGGAGATAGAAATATACTGAAAAAGGTACTTAACAGTTTGATTAAATCTGGATAGCTGAAATAGCAATATGGCTTATTCTTTTCCTTAATGGGAAACTAAGTGGTGACACAGTTTAATCAATTGAAGCAGTTGGAATTCTCTCAGAGGTACCAGGGTAGAAATAATGCCAAAATAATAAATGTGGTACCTTGCATACTTTCATGCAAAGCTAGTTTTAAGTTAAGATACAAAGGGACAATTTGAACATGTTGTTTAGTTTTCTGAGCTTTCTCAGTATGTTCATATATCTCTTTTGTTACTGCAGAGAGACTGAAAAAATAAGTATCAATGTCTCTAAACTACATACTTTCAAAAAAAATTATGTAAAAAAGCCTACAGTGTAGTTTGCCAAATGGCTACACTGCATTTTGTGCTCATGCATCTGAGCTGTTTTCTGAGCAATGCAGAAACTAGAGCATATAATATGATTTATATATGTCCAGAAGGCCTATCCATGGCTTGAGTAGAGCATCTATAATCTATGCAAACAGGTGGTCTCAGGATGAACTTGGAGTATGCCTTGGGGGAAAGATCATCTGTGAGCCTGGTAAAAAAATGAATAAAAATAACAGAATTTAAGTGAGGATTGCAACAAATGACATGAGTCTGGAGTTTAAGTTCCAGAAAGTCAGGGATAGATAGTGTTCCTTTAAACAGTTTTTTAAGATCAGTGTTTTACTGTTCAATTGCAATACTCATCTGTGATTTTTATTCATCATCTGTGACACTCAACTGGAAGAAAAAAGTTTGTCAGCTTTTAATTGCTCATCTGGAGCCTTGAAGTGCCTTTGTTCTTAAAAGCTATTATACTGGCCTACAGCATCAGTATGTAGTTAATCTGCCACCCATTGGAGCAATATTTTGGGTAGCTTTCATCTAAAAAGAAGTTATTTTGGTCCTCTTAATGATTAATTTTCTGGAAGGAATCAGACATTTCTTATATTTAATATGTATTTATCCTTTTGCCCCACTAACCTTTGCATTTAAAAGCAGGTCATGGTTATATAGTTTTGTTGCTATTGAGGACTTGAGATAATGATCAAAACTACTGGGATTATAAAAATGATCACAGCTGTCTTGAAATATGAAGTAAAGTTGCTATGATAATTCGGGTTTTACATAAGTGATGGAGATTTTCAATGCCAGCAAGTCTGTTGGATGGAAGGCAATAAGACAAAGTCAGGACTAAGTTTTACAAAGCTTTCATCTCTCAATGTATGTGAGGAGAGAAATAACTTTCATACCAGGAGCACTGGATTAATTTTGATTCAATTATTTAATCTCATCACTAGTTTATATTTCAAATTGTCCAGTGATCCACACTATGGCTACTTGCATACTCAAGAAATAGAGACTGTTTAAGCTCCTTCCTTAGGAGTCACTTCTCCATTAAGGAGTTAATTTATTACATTTACCTTCATGGTGTATCAGATAGATGAAAAGATGGTAATAATGTTTTGATTTTTAATTTTTTAATTGTCTGTAATAGAAGAAACTGAGGCCAAAAAAGGCTGTGTGACAGTAAATCAGAAAAAGCACTTTAGGTATCAAATCTGGCTTCTCTTTTATTGCATTGTTAGGCATCTATGCAAACCTCACAGCAAACTTGAAGCTGTCAGTTTAACAGGATGCAAGCACAATGAATACTTCCTGGGGTATGTGATTTATAGGGGAATAAAAACATCCTTAAAAATGACATGATAAAAATGCCACTCAGCTTAAGAGAAATGTGTTATTTAAGGATAACAGGGAATGTAAATCCTGAAAAGTTCCCAGGAAAGCGTGAGAAATATGATCACCAATATCTATGGAGCAATTGCAGACTTTCATATCATACCTGCAAGCACCTCTGTAAGTGGTACTACATTTCTACAGGTAAGAGACATGAGAGGGAGTCTGATGACCAGCAGATTGAGTGTGTGTGTAGCGGGAATCATCTTTCACAGAAGAATGGCGGGGGTGCAGGAAGCTGACTGGAGCCAGTGGTCCTTTGATGGCAGAATAGTGATGTCTCTTGCCCAGGCCCCACATCAGATTAAAGGTGAACACTGAAAGATTTTAAAAACTAAAACTTGGTTGTCAAGAATATCTTATGCAGGATTTGGATCCTGAATGGTTTGCTGTGGAAGGAAAATGTTTTATAGATTTAGGCCTCTAGAAAGAGCTAGAGGAGCCCTTGAAAAACAATGACAATTTTGAAGAGAAATATGTTTGAGAGAGGTTTTATGTATGTCAAATTTTCTTTTCTCCTCACAATGTTTACCCAATTTTCAACTTCAAAATTAATGCTTTGCAGCCTTGAATAAAACTTACAGGTTCAATTTCCAAATTGCTCTGTTCTATGAAAAGAAAAAAAAAGCAAGGCTGCAACCCCATTTGGGCCATGGCTCATGGCTTTCAAACAATTATTCATGTAAGACTTAGATTCTGCTTGTGAATGATACAGGCTGTTTCCTGGTAGTTGCAGGTTTCTTTCTCCCCTTTTTTTTTTCCTGTTGGCTGTTAAGCACCTGTTAAAAGTGCTCACCGGTATGCTTTGAATTCGGGGTTACTTTAGCAATCCAAAGATTTCACAGGGATTTTCCAGATTTATTTTTCACCTACTTTGTGCTTTCTCCCTTAAGCAGGGAATAGATGTTTCTTGAATAGAAATATGTGTTTTAAAAAGCTCCTCTTGACAACACAATGCCAAAGAGCTAAACAAAAGAGATAAAATTGCTTCCTCTGCAGTGACATAGATGCAAAACTCATCCACAGTGTAGATGAAACTAAAAACCCAACCCCAAAAAAACTTAACACCAAACTGGAAGAAGCTCTGAGAGAACTGAAGTCTGTGAGGTGGGAAATCTTATAGCAAACAGCCCAGTGGTTTGCTAGGCCCTCTCATTCCAGAAAGTGTACATATATTAATTAAAAATTAGCCTTTTAACGTAACACATATACTACTTTCATGGAGTTGTGCTTTTCTTTAAACTACCAAGAGAACTGGGGGTATAAAAGGTCTACTTAAGCCTTGGAGCTGCCCTGCTTTTTGCTTTATGAGTGTATTTATAGATATATAATTCATACCTCTGGAGCTGAGCTCTAGTCAGAGACCTCTGCCACTGGAAAAGATGGAGTGTTTAAAATTTAATAGAAGCCTTATGAACTGTGAGGATGGTGCGGGCAAGCCAGGAATGCAGAGGGCACCAAAAAATTCGATAAATAAAACAACATGAAAAACTGTGGCAGCTGGTGGTTTTCATCTTTAGAGCTACAACTACTTCAGTGGAGTTTCAGGCATCAAACTGATACAGGACAAAAGGCACACAAAAAGGAAGCCTGAAAGATTCATCTTCTGCTGCTGATGATAAGGAACATACCTTATCGTCTCTCTTTTCCAGCTGCAACTGAGGAGCTTTAAATTGTCATCCATAAAGGCTGCACAATTCATCCATTCCTGCAGGTACTTGAAATTCTGCATCCAAAGTTTGCAATTTTCATTCTATTCTTTTGATGTTCCTCTGAAGTGTGACTCCATTTTTAATATGGAATACTTGGCAGAGAACTAATTCCTTACCTTTCCCCTGCCCTGTATCAACACGATAATTTCTTATTAAAAGACTGAGTTCATAAATTTCGGTCTAATGGTATTTAGTTAATTCTGCTTTGAGTCCTCTGAGGATAAAAAGAGGAAATTATTCAGAATATAGTCTCTGATTCAAAGGAATGATGATGCTAACACAAAACCCAGTATATGAACATTCTCAGTATTTTCTACTCTTGCAGTCTGAATTAATTGCAATTGACAGAGAGTAGTAGAGAGAAAAAACAAGATTTCCACAATGGCATACTGCAACTCTTTATCTCAGATATCTCCTTTTAATTTCAGAGACTATATAGTCCTCAAAGTTACTCCATAAAACTGGATTTCTGGTGGACTTGGTTGAAAAGCATTTCCTAAGCCCCTCCCCCCAACGATATTAAAAGACATCAGTAAATGCAGTGTTTCCCAACAGATGGTTCATGAGCAACATGAAGGTACAGAGTTTGAGATGTCATGAATCTCAAGTTAATGTTGGGCTGTCTGTTACTGATGTAAATTATTGCTCACCTTTGTGGAGTTTTAGTGAAATAGAACCTTCCAGAGAGGTCCTGACATCATGTCTAGAAGCAAAATTCTAGAGCAAAACCAAGAATTTTGGTGCCCAGACACTGAGCATCTCTGAACCAATTGAGGCATTCCCTCTTCTATCTCCCACCATTATTTTAAACTTTTATGATTACCTGGTGACAGCTTCCTATTCAGTATAATTATTTGTTGTGTTTTCAGTATCAGTTGTCCCTGGGACTTTGATGGTTGAACCTAATATACCTGCTGAGCACAGCATTACTATGCAGAAAGGGTGAAAAAATACATACTTAGAAAGAAGTACAGCTTTCTCTTATTTTAGTCACTGCTTTTTGAAGAAACTAATGCAAACTTCTTTTGTAGTAAGGAAATTTTAGAGGTTCAGGATCTGTCTGCATCATTTCTGGACGATGCTATCAAGTCTGATACTAATTGCAATATGGTGGGTGCACTAACCTGGTAAGAGTACACTTGAGAGTATCATTTGGACTGGACATCAGGCACATAATCAGCAATTAAAAAATTCATTAGAAATAAAATACTTTCATGGGAATAAAGTAGGAATGGTGTAGAGCTGCAAGAGGAAAACCCAGAGAACTACCAAAATGCTAAAGAAGCCCCATAAATTTTGACTTGGCATGAAGGCTACACCACCAGGTTAAATACAATTTAAGTAACATGAAAAGAAGTAATGTTACTGGTGATTCGTGTGGGGAAAGGGAAAGAAAGCTTCTAGAGGGGGACTGAGAAAGAACAGAACCAAATTGCCTCAGACTCCTTCACCCATCCTATGCATAATACAGTATGGCAATTGACAATATACAAAGAGCACATAACATAAAGGCAATTACAAACTGATTAAAAAATAAATAAACTTATATATATTTTCCTAAAGCAAAACCATACACTAGAAAATAAAAACGCCACAGCGACAAGGTCAGAAAAAGAAAAACAGAACAAGTAATTCACTTTATCAGCAAAAGAAAGATCAAAACCTATGAGAACTTAAAAAAATTATGAAAATCAAAAACATTATTTCCTTTAAAAAAAGGTAACCAAAAATACATAAAAATATTTAGAAAGCATACCACATTGATTTCATAACAGTCAACTTACATCAACAAATTGCCCGCATGTTTTTTGGCATGAAAGGAAAAATTTACAAAAGAAAGTTGTGTAAGAATGCTCTTGGACAAGTAGCATTGCCACATTCTTGTAACTTGCTTTTTTTTGCTGTTGTTTCTTAAAAACTTTTTTAGCAAAATGTTTATTATTTCTTTTTAAATATATTTGTTTTACAACAAAGGGCGATACAGGGAGGCAACAACACATACATCCACACCACATAACATGAAAAGAAAAAAATCTTGCACCTTAACAAATTTGAACTTTTTTTTTTCTGCTGTTTTTGGTTGTATTTTTTTATCTTATGTAAAGTTGTTAGCATATTGCAGTTGAAAAATCCTGTACAATTTATTGAATTTACTTTTGCTTGTTTGCATATCTGCATATAATGTTTTTTGAAAAGCAAAGTTTGTTGCTTTTTTGCCTTTTTGGTCAATTTGATATATATTTTTTTAAACATTTTCTTTTTTTCTATAATTTTTGTGTGTGTGTGTTTTAAGGAATGGATGACTGCACATAAAATTTTAACAATGCTAAAGAAAGGGGTGGTGAAGGGAAACTTATGGGAAGAAAAAATGCTTAGGGTGGATGGAGTGGGAGTGTAAAAATCTATGAGTGTACTACACAGGAGATGAAGATGATGGGAGTGAATGTGTAAGTCAGTTGCCATGTCCATGTAAGGGCGGTACGGAGTGATCTAGCAGCATTAGAGCTTCTGGCTGTAAGGAAGGGATGGGCAATATACAAAAACAAATGAGCATATTCATGCCCATCAACAAAAAGAAAGAACAGAACTCTAACATTGACAATCTCACAAACCCTAAGCTGCAACTTCTTCAACATGCAAGTTACAAAAAATTAATAATTATAGTATTAATAGTTACATTTTCATTAAATGTTCTCAAATTATAAAACCAGTTAAGACTTTTCCCTACTAAAAATAGCAGTAAAAGTACACAAACTAATAATAATAATAATAATAATAGTAGTAGTAATAATAATAATAACCAGAGAGTAAAACAAAAAAAACAAGGAAACTAGTTTTATGCATTGGAATTAGAACAACTTCATCTGTAGCTACCCACAGCCTTCTTGTTCTAAGAATCATCTTTTCTGAAGTCCATCAAATTGACAGTGTATTCTCAGTAATTTGAGGCAATTGTTTCTTGAGTACATCAAATGTACTGTTTCAAATGTAAAGATCATGTTTGCACACCCCTTCCCCACTGTCAAATTAGACTGCTTTCATATTCAGATTCCCTGGAGAATATAAAAAATACAGCTGTAGGATTCTGCCAGTGAAGTAGTTCCTTATTTAAAGACAGAAATAGAGGGAAAAAATTGCAGAAAACAATTCATAACTCTTTTGTTTTGTTTGTTTTTTTTTCATTATTAGATTGGAACAAACCAAATCTAAGATAGAAATTCAACCATTGAAAAGAAATACATCAAAATAGAACTATGAAGAGATATACTAAAAAAAAAAGCAAAAGATGAAATAGAGAGTTCTCTTTGTTCCCAGGAAGAAGGGAGATAAGAACAATTGCTGGACTTTGAAAATTTATTTTTAAAGAAAAAATTATTCCACACACTTTCAAAGATGGACAAACCAGATGAACACATTGAAAGGAACAGACAAAGCAGTCTAGGGACACTTTCATAATTTGAAATTTTTTAAAAAAATAATCGGATTCACTTTCCTTCCATCCCCCTCCCATTCAAATAAGTTTTCAATTGTCGGCCAAAAACCCCACCACCCTTGAGTGTTGCTTTTTTTTTTAATACATCTTTTTTTTATCACTTATTTTTAAAATAAACATGGAGAGGAAAAAAAAAAGGACATGCAGTCTGGATGTACGTCATAAATAGACATAGAAAAAGATAGAAGAAATTGGCTGAGATTGACAAATGGGTTATATAATAGCTTAATTTTACTGTAGGATGTTAATAATAATGCATGCTTAAAGTAAGTTGCATTTAGGGAAAGTAGAAAAACAGAAGAGCAAGCAAGGATTTGGGGGCGGGCAGGCAGAAGGGAAGGCGCGGACAAGGGGTGTACCATCCATGCCTCTCCAGAAAGGGCAAAGCACATTCCAGCAGGATCTCTGCATTTCTGGGGGAGGTCAGAAGGGGAAAAGGGTGAGGAGAAATTATAAGCTATGCTAGGACAGACTTTTCACCCTGACTGTGACCTAGTTGAATCTGTTCAAAACACCAAACTCCATCCCTTGTTCTGACTCTGACTCTCCAAGGCACACCTGAAATCAGTGGCATATTTTTCTGCCTAGTGGCAGAAAATGCTGCCACTGCTAGCATTAAGACAGAGACTACTTTCTCTTATGCTACAAAAGTATTAAAAGTTCAAGGAGCTATTACTAATTGGTTCTTTCCTGAAACAGTATTCCAGATACTGTATGTCCTAGAGGGGTCCTCAGCTTTCTCTGAATTCCTTAATGACACATATGATGTCTGCGTTTTTCTTGTGTAAAGACCATCCCTAAGATATCAGAGTCCTTCCAAGAAGGAACTCAGGACCCCAGGCAAACAAACTGTTTTGTTTGGTGTTTTAAAAGACAATAAAATTACATATAAAACTCTGGACCCTGCCTAAGAAAAATCTCTCCAGCAGGCAGGAAAATCTGGCTGTAAGCACTGCATACACCTTAGCTTTCCATCAGGAATGTCAGTAAGATCATTCCATGAGCTTGGTCATTCTACCACCAATCAGTTGAAGTGGGAGCGATCTTGAGATTGAATTTCTGGGAATAATGGGGATTTCCTCCCTGCGGATGTGGCCAGGGGTATTTCTGTGTAGGTATGATAACAAACAGGTAAGATGTTCTGGTACTTATAAATGTGAGGAGCAATAGCCCCTCTAAAGCCACTGACAGATCAGTGTTAGTTCTGGGGAATATTAATTAAGTATAAACCCCATAAAAATTAAATAGCCTGGTTTGGTTTTGGATGTATTACTGAAAAGTGTCCAGTTCTGAGAGGAGTTATATAAGAGCTCTACTTCAGAAGTGATGAGGTTGCACTGACTAACAGCACAGTGCAGCTGTAGCTGGAATGTACCATGCCTATGCTGGGAGGCTACAGTGGACCTATCTCCTGCATCCCTTTGGAAAACATGTTAGGAAGGGAAGAGGTCACACCACAGAAGAGGAAACCTGGCCAGGGTAATCCCAGGGACAAAACATGCAGGTTACAGGAAGCAAAACATTGGTCTACATAGGAAAATTTAGGGATTCATTTATGGATCAGAAAAAAATTGGTTAGGAATATGAAAAAAAATTACGGAAGCGAGGCCTTTTCAGACCTCAGTGGAGATTTTTGGTTGGCAAGGTTACAAGGCTAGTGTCCCTGGACATCACTCCCCACCAGGATTCCGAGCCTCTGGTTTAATTGTACTTAGGGAGTTTCACAAAGAGGCATTTAAGCTTTGAATTTTAATCAGTATTTGTCATGACTTGCAGCTGGATTTTCAGAGCAGTGAAATATCCCCCTTCAGCACATTAGAATTGAGTGCCTTCTCTTTGATGCAAAACAGACTGTAAGGCATGAGTCTGGTTGCCAACTGTGCAGTCCATGTCAGGCCTCTCCAGAAAATACTTATGCCCTATTTGACGATAAACTTCTAACTCATTGCCTGCAAGATCAAAAGACAGAACCACAACTGGAGCCAGAGACACTTCAAGAGATGACAAGATTTTGTAAAGGAAATCTTGATGTTAGCCTTAGAAGAGCATTTGAAGGGTGCTAAGCAATTTTTTATTTGGTCAATACAGAGGTGCTTGAATAGAGTTCTTTGGAAAATTTGGGTCCAACAATTTCTGTTGAGGCTGGCAAAACCTTCTTCAGTATTTAAAAAAATTCTGGCAGTTAATAATAAAAATTAGACATCCTAATTTGAAAATTTGATCCTAAATGCTTCCACATGAAATTACAAGATGCTATTTTATTACTGAACATTTATCAAATTATTCCTCAGAAAAACAAAGACTAAAAAGCATTACTAGTGCAGCTTTTTTTTTTTTTAATTTTCAAAAAACTTAAAGTAGATCAAAGGACTAGGAGTATAAACATCTGTATTATCAAAGCTTACAAGTTTCTTGCTTGAAGGATTGAGATGATAGACAGTGTTTTCAAATGAAAAAATCCATATATCAACTGGGAAACAATTATACAAAAAGCCCCTTGTTCAGTGGCTTCAATGATAAAGTTTTATTATACTATTTTTTGTTTTCAAGTTGCATTTTAAAGGGAAATAAGAAAAGTAAGGCAATGCACATTTCTCTCTGTGTGTGCATGTGTGTGTATGTGTTAAAAAGCAATATGAAAGATGGATGGTAAATTAGGATCTAGGGCTGCACTGCAGTACCCAGATTCGTGCTAACCTCTGGAACTTCCATGTCTTTTACCACTCTGGTCACAGAATCAGAGAATTACAGAATAAACAGAGTTGAAAGGGACCCACTAAGACTATCAAAGTCCAACTCGTGGCCCTGGACAGCACCCCAAGATGAGTCCCACCATGCACCTGGTGGTTGCCATGTCATAAACACTTGAACTCTGTCAGGCTTAGTGCTCTGACCACTTCCCTGGGGAGCCTGTCCCAATGCCCAACCACCCTCTGGGTAAAGAACCTTCAAATATCCAACCAAAACCTCCCCTTACACAACTTCATGTCCCTGCTCTCCATTAAAGCTGATAGTTTCTCTCTTCCCTAAGACACTGAATCCCAAATTATTTGAGTTCTATCCACTGCAACACAACTCTGGTTCTTCCTGCTTGTACTAGCTCCCAAAACAACCTGTTCATTCTTGCATGCTTTTAACCTTTCATAGTATTTTTCAATCATCCAGCCAAACGAATGCTTAGCATACCACAAGTAACAAAAAACTTATAGATTAATAGGATTAAATACTAAGTTTCAAAGCAAAACCTCTTCCTACACTCAACTCAGAATAAAAATCTGTTCCTGTGATTCCCATCAGGTATCTGCACTAATTTAATCTGCAAGACAAGTGTATTGAATTAGCTGGTCCACTACAAAACACAGAGATAGGAAGAGCCTAAGAATATAAATTAGTATATCACTTCTCTTGCACCAGCTGTTTGTACTGGTAAAAAGCTCTCTCATTCTAAGCCCATGGGCACAACTGAAGCTTAGAAATAAAAAAGCAATCCATAGTAAGATTATCTATATGAAAATGACTGGCAAAGTCCCACATGCTGTTCTGTTTGGGTTTGTGTTAATTAGTAGGGCTTCTTTATAGCAATGAGCAAAAAAACTATCAGAAATGAAAGCACATTTATAGCTCTGAGAGCTAAGGAAATCATAGGGCTAAACTGCCACAGCAGTAAAGAATTTTTCAGGTGTTTGCCATAAGCTTATTATCTTTTCACAGTCCTTCAAATCAAAGAGTATTTGATGCTTCCAGTGCTAAGCAGCCCAACCAGTATCACTGGCCTGAAAGCATTCTTCCCATGCATCTCTAAACTGTCTCTTTCTCCAGGGAGCAAGATCTGTTGTGATGTTTTTTGAAAGACTGAAGATTGATATTTGTAGTCAGCCCAGCTGTAGCTTTTTTTTTTTTTTTTAATGTTAAGCCAAACTTATTTAATCCTAGAAGTCAGTTAAATGGAAAGAAGTGTTTCTGAAGGGATTTTGCAACCAAAACCCAGATTCTCATACTGACAAACTCAGCAGCAGAATGACATCCAATAATTTGAGTGGGAGCAGGAATAGTTTACTGTCTTTGGTCTACACATATGTAGCAAAAGTTTTCTGCATATTTATGCAATACTAAAATGTACATAATTTTCTGCTAATCGACAAATATAGAACAGCAAGGCTATATTAGTGTCTCCTCCTTTCTTCAGTGTACAGCTATGAAGCAGACAGGTAAAAATACATGTCATCAGGTTGTCCAAATGCTAGTAAATACTTCATGACTTCTGCATATCTTCTCAGTAGTAGCATCCTAAGAAGTCACATCATGTTGGACAGGTTGGATCAATGGGCTGAGATAAAACTGTACAAGGTTCAACAAGGCCAAGTGCTGGGTTCTGCACTTGAGTCACAACAACCCCAGGCAGTGCTAAAGGACAGAAAGTGCCTGGAAAGCTGCCCAGCAGAAAAGGACCTGAGGGGTGCTGGTCAACAGCTGCTGAGCATGAGCCAGTGTGTGCCCAGGTGGGCAAGAAGGCCAGTGGCATCCTGGGCTGTGTGAAATAGTGTGGCCAGCAGAACCAGGGCAGTGGCTGTCTCCCTATGCTGGTGAGGCCACACCTTAAGTGCTGTGCTAGATTTTGGGCCCCTCACTGCAAGAAAGACACTGAGGTGCTGGGACATGTCCTGAGAATGGCAACAAAGCTGCTGAAGGGTCTGGAAAGTCCTACAGGGAGTGGCTGAGGCAGCTGAGATTGTTAAACCTGGAGAAAAGGAGGCTAAGGTGAGAGCTTATCTACTACTACCTGAAAGGAAGTTGTGTACTTCAGAAGTAGGCAGAACACTTTTTCAGTGCAATATTTTTAATCACTTGCAAACTAGGCTACATTTGCCATTTCTGTTGAAAGTTCCTACAAAGGAATTGAATTAATCCCTAAAACAGCATAAGCACATTACATTTTCAAAGTCTGCAGCTAATCCAACTGCAAGCAACTCAGTGGATGGAACTTCCTTCCTTGCTTTGTGAGAGAAGAACCCAAAGCACAGCAGAATCGCTGGTAAAAGGTTTCTCTTGCAATGAACATAAGCTTACTTTCTGAAGGAAAAGTAGTGATTCTAGTTCTGCCCTCTTCTCTTAGTATTTCATACTCCTGTTACAGAGACAAATCAGTGCTGGGAGGAGCCTGCATTTGCAGCTTGTGTCCAGATATAGATATTGTGCTTTTTATCTTGGAGTTGTAAACAAAATAAAGCAAAGTAAAACCACACAAAGAAAAGTGTCCACTTCTTTGATGGCTAAATAATCCAGGAACATCCTAGGCATTACTTATGTCTCTGGAAGACATTAAAGATCCAAAGCATTTCACTTTAGAAGTCTCCACTGATGCAGCTACACCTTATTCTCAAAGATACATGGAAATCAGTACAGCATTTAACAGTGTACACACAGTACACAGATAAGCTCTAGAAAAGAGCAAGGGTGTTAACATGTAAACTGGACTACAAACATGGTGATGAATTCCAACTAATAACAATACACAATTTCCTTGGTAATTATATCAAGCTAAATAGTGCAATTACCGAGAAAAATAATTAACCATGTCTTTTCAGCATTGTGAACATCAGTTCTTTGTAAATTTTTTACTTTGTAAAATGTAGAGTGAAGAGAATTTACAGTGTGAAGGTTGGGAAGAGGCTAATTCCAGTAGGCTTTGAACAAGATTAATTTACCTGTGCCTTCACACTTAAATTTATTTATTTTAGTAATCACAGGGCATGATAGGGATTCTTATAGGGCATGCTTTATTCTACTAAGTTTGAGCAATTTTAAGTTTCCTTCTAGAGTAATTGGGGTGTAAGAGTTAAGACTTGAAATGACCTATTCAAGCACGTGTTAAAAAACTGCACTAAACCAGGGATTAATAAGCTCATCTTCCAAATGATGGAAGCAGTACAGACCTGCTGATAATGCCATTTTCCTCATGTTACCAGAGGCCTTTGGAAGTTCAGAACTGAGTCCTAGGACTATGGGACTTCAGTCTCCTCTTCAGACAAAAACAAGGAAAAACAGTCCTCAGAATGGATACAAGGACTGCCCCACAGCCATCCTAAAAGGCAAGGGCAAGCTCTCCTTCAGTAAAATGAGCTGATGTTGCATACACTAAGGCTTTAATCCCCAGTAACTTGTAAAGGAAAAATGCTACATAAGAGACTGTTACTGAGGAGAAGTTCACTACCAAGTAGACTGCTGACAGGTTCTACAAAATTACCACTGGGAAGTGATAGAAAACCCTAGGTGAAAACCCTAGGTAAAAACCCTGATAATCTGTAAACATAAATAAATAGAATTCCAATTCTTCCTCCAGAAAGGAAAAATGTGAGTGCCAAGCTTTTGGGCAGTATGCTAGGTGTTGTTCTCTCACACCACTTCAGACAATGTGAGATGCTCTTTCCTTTTGATTTTAATAATGTTTAAAAGCACTACAATCCCCTTGAGATCTCAAGCAGAGGTGTTTAGAGATGGAATGGCAAATGCCTGTTAATCCATACTTTGACGTCAATTCTCCTACTAGGCAGCACTTGTAACTGCATCAGTCACACAATAGAGCTAACTAACATATGAGCTATCTAGCTCTGAAGCACTGCAGGGGGAATCCTTTGTTTAGGAGCTTTCAACATGTGAGCTAGTTCTATCATTTAGAAAAGACAAGAGGGGATGGTGCTGTGACTCAGGCATTTGGGAATGGATCTTTGGCAGGACTTCTTGTTTGTTTTTGCAGGGAAGTTTAATACTAGACATCAAGTGCAGAAGCATAAAGAGAGAGTGGTGTTTTTGCAAATTTTCTTTTGAAAGTTCAGGATTACAGCGATGGAAGGCTGCTGCAGGCAAGTTTGAATCCTCTTTTTCAACATCATGAATGACTGGAATAAATTCTACTGTGATTCAGAAGCCAACGCTTTAAGCTGTTTATCAGAGGTTGCATTACAGCAAGAAAGTGGCTGGGAAGGGTATTTGCTCTGTTTTCATAAAAGATTGGATTAGAAGAGAAACAGATCTCATTCCAAAAGTTAACTTATTTTAGTATTGATGATATTGGTATCTGGGGCCCCCAACATAAGAAGGACATGTGAGAGCAAGTCCAGAGGATGGTCATGGAGCTGAGGGCTGGAGCTTATTTCCTGTGAAGACAGGCTGAAAGATCTGGGGCTCTTCAGCCTGGAGAAGAGAAGGCTCCAGGGACACCTTACAGCACCTTTTTCCAGTACCTAAAGGGGGCCTACAAGAAAGCTGGAGAGGGACTTTTTATAAAGGTATGTAGTGGATAGGACAACAGCTTCAAAATAAAACAAAGTATATTTAAATTAGATATTAGGAAGAAATTAATTATTTTGATGATGGTAAGGCACTGGAACAGGTTTCTCAAAGAAGCCCCATCCCTGGAAATGTTCAAGGCCAAGTTGGAGCAACCTGGTTTAGTGGAAGGTGGGCCTGCCCATGGTGAAGAGGTTGGAACTAGATATTTGAGGTCCCTCCTCACCCAAACAATTCTACGATTCTATACTATGATAATTGTATCTATTTCAGAATCACAAGTTAAGCCAACATGTCCAAAAATAAAGATTGACACCAGAATTCTTCAGGTCCATACAGACTTTTTGAACAAAAATTCAGGATGACTGCTTTTTGCTATTGATTAATTCGGCTTACCTCATTTGTAAGCTGGGAGGCCTTGGCATTCTTTCTCCCTAATCTTCACACCATGATAATGTATATCCCACCATCCCAAAAGCTTGTTTTCTTTGTTAGAGAAGTTTAAGCACTACCTTTCAAAATGGATGGAGAAGGGGGATGGGGGATATCTGGGAGTATGGTGTGTATTTTTCTTTTTTTTAACCAACAGTTAATTTTCATAGACCAGGGCAAGCAAGACTGCTGTGGATTTTGCTATTTAAAGGGATATATAATCATATATTTGAATATGTTTTCCATATTATTCCTTACTGTATTACCTGAAGTATTTACATTTAAATATCAGGGTCATTGTTAGACAATCAACTGAGAAATGACTGCATAGATATTAACCACCATGTCTGAGCTTCATGGTTTAGTAATTCTCAGGAGCATAAAAATCATGAATACCTGTGAAATGAAAGTTAACTGAAGATCAAGTCTAATAGGATGGAAAGTTAATTAAAAGAGACTAAAAAAATCTTATCACATTAGGTTTTCCTCCACTATGAAGTAAGACATTGTATGGTTAGATTTTAATAGGAAAGTCTATTACTTTCTCATAGACTCTAATTTACTTTATCTGTATGAGCCACAAAATTTTCTCATGTAGAATTATTTTTCTGATGAATTCATTATTTCTATTCATATTCTTAGTCTAATTGATGGTCTTAAGCACTATCAAAAATAGATATAGCTGGAAACATTATGTTAATAGAACAAACACGTTATTTGAGCAATTCTGCTATTGGCAAACTTGCAGCTTTGAACTTTGTGAATGAAACAAAAAGGTATTCAAATTTTAACTTTATTGCCCTGTGATTTACTGCCTTATTAGGGTATTTATGAACAGCACTGTTTTAAAGTTAGAAGAAATGTTTCAACTTCAAAAGGCTCATTATAGACACTTGGGCCTGTTGCTTGCCTTCTGCAAAGGACATTAAATGAGAACAGACACATGGACCAACATTTTACTGAAGAAGAACTGGCAGATTTGCCTGTTTTTTTCCAGTGCCTAAATGATTCTTGCTAGTCTTTCATGGTAAATTTAAGTGTTTAATGCAAAGTGGTTTCTTTTCCCAACCTTCCAAGGCATTGAATTATTCATCAAAATGGAAGCATGCCAGAAGCCAAATTATAAGCTGCTATCGCTGTCTTATAGCTCCATCACAATTCCTTATTATTTCTTATTTCATTGTCTGGTAATTTAGTAGTGGTAACCTCAGTTGAAAAATACTGAGAAAGGGAAGCAAGTGGCAACTCAAACGTACAACTACAAAGAGCAGAATTCAGCACAGGAGCAATAAGCTTTGAGATAAGATGACAGATCTGTCTTCATAGGTAGGGAAGCATAACATGGAGTTAACTGGAAAAAACACTTCACTTCTGCTCTTTCCTCATCTTCACCTTTCTCTTAAAAAAATACATTCCACTTCAAAACTCTGCCATGGTGTTTCCTGCTTATTATGTCTCATTGGATGATTTTCCAACGTGATAAATAACGTCTTCCAACTCTAAAGACATTCTTCATTCCAACTTGCTGCCAACCTAAGTTAGGGATCTGAGAGATGAGTTCAGGTCTCCTTTCATTACCACTCAACAGGAAAGACTGTAGGTTAAGGTATGTACTTGGCAATCTTGTAGCTACCCTATTGCCTTCAGTGATCATACAGAAATAGGACGGACTGAACTTTAAAATTGAACATGGATAAATGACTCCACAGGGAAAGTGAGGGACAGATTGGAACCCATTCCCTAACCCCAGGACTGCATGGAATTTACAGGGACCATCAGGACAAAAAACCTTAAAAGTCAGCAGACTGATCTCTGAAACCAAACACACAGATCAGTGAAGAGGAGAAAACTCTTTCTGTTTGCTCATCTATGGCATTCAGGTATAGCTATGGGTGAAATTATTCCTTTTGCTTAAACAAATATGGCTTTTCATAATGAAAAAACCAATTTTATTTAGAAACATTTCCTCTCCTTTATTAATACGATTCTTCTTTTAAACCCAGCAATAGTTTATCCTCTTCCACCTCTGCAACTGTTGCATGCCCTACAAATAATTGTCTCCCTGCACTGCTCCATGTTTTGCTCAACTAAAGCTTGTTAGTGAGACACCTCAGGAAGGATCCTTTAAACGTCTCTGATTATTGTATTTATGAAAAGCAGACAACAGCATTCATCACTCTTACTAAAGGTCTGAAAAGCTTCTTTTAAATACCTGCAGAACACATTTCAAATCTGAGATAAACAATGCCACTGAAGTAGTAACAGTGCATTTCTGGTCAAACACCTTACCTGGCATAAAGGGCTGGGTGCTCTGTTAGATAAGATCAAGAAGATCCATAACATTATCAAGTGCAGAAATTAAAATGGAAGCATATAAAAATGCTTTTTTCTGTCTTACTTTAAGGACAGAAAAAAGCAAAAGGAAGGTTTATCCCTGCTCCCTTCAAGAATATTAATGTGAAGAATACAGATGCACCAGCTGGGCTCAAAAAAGTGAGTGAAAGTCAGAAACTGCCTGATCTCAGAAAATCAACAGGCATTCCTTATGTATTCAAACAGTGTAGAATAAAGTAAAGCGTTGTAATGAAATACAGTAAAAAATGTAGATGATACGCACCTTATGAAAACAAGCTGTTGTATTTGACAGCTGAGCTTTGAAATGCTCCAGCTAAAGTCTCTCCTCTCTGTTAAATCATCTGGACTTTTTTTCCAGTCTGTGATTTAAGGTCTAGCTAACTCTATATAGTGATTTTTTCCACATATAACTGTACAAAAGCCCTAATACGATAAACTGCTAAATACTTTCTACTTTCATTAATCCCAAGTCACTCAACATCTCATCAGGCTGCCAGTTTTTCCAGCCATATGGTTAATGTAATTAGCAAATATGCAGGCATATGCATATATACAGGAATCTACACAAATTTTTTTTCTTTTTTTTTACTATGAAAGTATTTAATTTGCATCCAAATTCCAAACTGCTTTAGACATCCAAGTGCTGACTCTTTCCTTTCCTAAAAGAAAAATCAATATCCTGTTCACAAATGCTGGGGACAAAAGCTTTGGAAGAGAGTTATAAAACAAGTGAGGAATGCAGCAGAAAAGTTATGCTTTTGGAAATTGAAGCCTATTACCAAATGTAGTCTCCCAGGAATTCCTCGTACATACACTTGGGGTTTTTTTCCTGTATATGCTATGAATTACCTAATCCACTCTTTCTGATCTAATGTTCAGCTCTGGCAAACAATCCTACTTCTGAAACTTAAGAGCATGATTTTCTACTCACCTGCAGCAGTTTTACACTGATAGTGCTTATATGCATTATTGCTAACTTACATTAGCAGTAAATGAGAGGTACAGCACGTGCATCATTTCTTAGAGTGGAATCAGAGAAACCTAAAATATGACATGCAGTCTATCTCCTGGGGACAGGATATTACCAGCACTCTGTTTTCACATCTAAGATATTTGCTAGAACTATCTGAAATCTGTAATAATATTATCTAACTGAACAATACTTACGGGTTTTCATATATATTTACTATATATAACCCTTTATATATATTTTTTTCTTTTTCTTTGCTTTCTATTTCCAGCACCTGTCTCAGTGCTCCAGTCAGAGACATAAAGCTCAAATTTATTGGGTTTTATAAAAGGAAACTGCATTTGCCATTCCTTAATCCTTTCTTGCAAAGAATCTCCTTCCTCCACACCAGTTCCCTATGCTTATTAAGCTCCCCAGCTACATTCAGAACCCTGGCACTGTATAAGCAGAGGCGGCACTGTAATGGAGCAGAGAGATAACAGTGCCTCTCTACTCAGCTTTGTCAGCACTACCCCTGAAATTATGTGTATAGTTCTGTGCATTTCATTACCAGAATAGAATAGCACAAGACAATGCAAAAGAGAAAAACAATGAAGAACTGCTGTTCAACAAGGAACAACAATCATTGCTTGAAGCTGATGTCTAAAATCTTTGCCTTCACTGTAGATAGCTTCATCATCTTGGTTTGTACTTGCTGAAATCTCCCCTGAATTAGAAAATTGATGTAATATGACACACAGTAAAAGCTGTCATTGCTCTAACATGGCTAGATCCCCAGAAAAATGACCTCCTGCTGTGTGTATCTGTCTGAAGATTTGAGAAATCTGAAGGATCAAAATACAACTTTTGTTTAAAAGTAGAGGAGATATTAACTAAGGTTGGAAACTGAAAGAAGTAAGACTCCAAAAGGTCTAATTTCAAGTTCTGTCATTCAGCTAAACCTTAAGGGCTCGGTCTACAAAAGGATTGACTATCTCTTGTCAGTGTATAAATCTAAAATTTAGATCCTAGAAGCAAATGCTCAACTGCTCTAATATCCACAAAGCTCCCCTTAGCTGCTAGAAAAATCATACCAATATAACTATAAAATGTTGGGGCTATTGGACACTCACATTTGCAGCCAAGGATATATCTCAAGGATATATCTATTAAAATTAATTTAAAATAAGCATCTTGAATGTGCAGCTGGCTTCTGAGATTAAATGCCAATAAAATACAATAAACAATATTGTTTGTATAGGGATTTTAAGGCAAAATCCATAGGTATCAATAGTAATTGATATTCTGAAGATCTTAAAAAATCTGGGCCTTCACAAAATGTCTGCTACTGCAGTAGTCCAAATGGCTTTGACCTGACTTGCTGTTTAGACTCCTAATTAATTAGTTTTAATGAAATGTAAGCAAATTTGGTTGTGGAAAAGAAACAAAACTGTTCCAGTTCCTCAGAATACTTTAAACATTTCATGTGAATATAGTGTTCTTACATGAGGCATGCCAAGCTTGGCAGGTCTTAGGAGTTTCTCAAACTATCTGAATTGGCAGCTTGTGTTTGGACACTTGCCACCTATGAGACAGGCCAACAGAAAACTTGCAGCTTGTCATCAGGAAGGAAAGGTCATCTGAGAGGCAAAAGAAAAAAAGTCACCAAGAGAATAAAAAAATCTACTGGAACAATAGTAAATGACATATAGATGATTGGGATTCATTTTTCCTATGCTATCACATCTTTGTGTTTGCTGTAGACAGCACTAACAGAACACTCAGTCTTCAGCAGAGAACTGTGTAAATCCTTTCCAGAGGAGGCAAGATAGGGGGAAAACTGCTGTACCAGGATTCCCCGCTCTTCTTGCATGGAGGAAGAATTACTAACAGAGTGAGTTAGACACACAAATGGCTGCTTTCATCTTTCAACAATCCCGTTATTAGAATAGAGGTGCTGCAGGCACAACATCTGCAGTTTGTTTTGCCATCTGCTTCTAAAAATATCATCTCAGTGAAAGAGACTTTTTTCCTGTCTCTCAAAATCATTTTTGTTTGCTTTTTTTTTTTTCCAAGGGAAAAATGATGGATTTGGAAAACAGCATATGTGGGAAAGATCACTCAGCTTCAGGGGTGGACTTTACCATTGCTATTCAAAATACAATGAAAAGCTGTGAACAAAACAACTGAACATTTTGAAATATACTGGCTCAACTCCTTTGATAAATGTAATCAAAGAGCTTAGTCTTCTAATGTAATTCCTACAGAGCTAGTGACAGATGTTTCCTATGCAGGAAACTATGGTTTAATATTCTGGGGAACCTAATGGGGGAGAAAAGAAATTGAAAAAGTGAAAAGAACTGCAAGAAGCCCCACAGTTATTTACAGGTGAAGTTTAGTAGTCATATTTTCAGAAATCAAAATTGGAGACAAATGAAGTGGGGGGACAAAAGAAGTTCCCATAAAATATTTCAAAACTTAAGTTCACTTTGTTTCATAATTAGAGATTTTGTTAGAATGCAATTTTCACTGTTTTTAAAAGACCAAATTCAAAATGCAAAAAAATAATCAAACTCAGCATTTTGGGGGTCAAGGAACATTTTCTTGTTTTGGATATGACACAGACAGCTCAGAAGAGACTAGATGGAGTCCCTACAGTATTTTGAAAGCACCAAATTTTCATTTTTTACTAAAAAAACCTAAGGTGTGAATATATTCAACTAATTTTCAGTCTCTGAATTCCTTTGGGGCTTACTTGGCATGCTTAAGCATGTGAAGTAAAGGGTGTGAGAGACTGAAATGTTAAAGGTTAAAGACTCAAACAACAGGCCATTTGCAAAAGCAGCAGGTGCTTTGCTGAGGCCAGGTTTGCACCCCCACACCAAAGGGGCAGAGGAGATTTTTGGGTGCATGGTGGAAAAATCTCTGATCTGTGTAAGAACAGCCCCAGTGCCAAGGAGGAGCCTCCCACCAGTGGAGTGCATATGATCCACAGTGTTCCAGGGAATGCCACCCATCAACTCTGGGAATAAAGGCAGATCAGGTAGTATGGCCAGTTTACTGAACAAAAGAGCACTTTATTTTATTTCAGATACATACATACTCCCACTTCACTGACTTTCTCTCCAGCTGTCAAACCTTTTTAATCCTCTCCACAGGTCTCTGAGAGTCCCCAGAAGCCTGGCAGACGTAAATGATTCAGAACCTCACCAAAGACACCTCCCTGCTGTGAGTTCAGATGCGTGACAGGGATCCTCTGGTTCTGACTGTTCCCAGATCTCAAACCTGAGTCACACATGCCCTCACTCACAAAACACCTCCCCCAAAATGATGGGATGTACTAGCAGCTTCCTGAGGTATACAAAAGCCAAGGACCTGAACTAAAAAAACATAACAGGCGCATGAGAAAGAGGATAAGGCAAGATTCAATCTATTTGTTCCACATTTGCTTATAAAGCTCCTAAACAAGTTTATTCTACTATTTCAGGTCCCTAAAGTGCTTCTTTTAGCCAGAACATAAACATGGCATTAACAAATGTATAAATATACATGCATGTACAGAGAGAGAGGGAGTGTGTGTGCACGTTTTGCAGTATATTTATCATCCCGGTCTTAGCACTGAAAAAATTAACATACAGGAGAACCATGGATTCTAGAGGAAATACAGATCTCCAGGCACTCCACAGTGGACTTGTTACTGAATGAACAGAGGTCAGAAGAAGAGAATGAAATTTTATTTTGATGCATTAGAAAATAACCATAACAATTTACAGGACTACTTTTGCTCTTTTCATCGGTCAAATACGAAATTTATGAACTCTCCAAGATTTCAGCAGTGAAATCAGTAGTTGCTAAAACTAGTATCTAAAATCAGTCATACTGGTTTCAGTATTAGGGAAAAATCCTGAATTACGGACATATATATATAAAAAAAAAGCTCAAAATTGCTAAAATTGCTTTGCATTTCTGCTGTCCCTCAAAGACAGAGAAATCTTTCCCCCTTTTTGAATAACTCTGACATTTATTGTTCTGACACTGAGGTGGAGGGAAACCAGTGGAGATAAAGTTTGGGGCATTTTCTTGTTGCTCTAAACCAAGCTAATGTTGAGATCTTGCAACTTTGTTTGTAAAATAGTTGTAGTTGCTCTTGAATGTAAAAAGAGGAGCTGATGATCCTTATAACACCACCCCCTGGGACCAAAGAACTTTAGTTTTTATGAGACTCTGCAGAAGTACAAAAAGAAGGTCCTTGGTGGTGGGTCTTTTGCAAGGTTTTAATAACATATTTGTTAGTGCAAAGATCAAATGGGTTCTCAAACTAGTAAACATCTGAGATTTCAAATCAAGCCAGTCTGATTTATTTTTGTTTTCGTTTTTTTTTGCTTCTAGATCTAATTTCCTAATTTCTAATATGGGCTTTGTCTTCTGTGCCTTACAGAACATTTAAGCTGAGTGGTATTAAAGAAATACTACACTTGATGTCCCCTAGGAACTAGGATGCCCCCTTCTTACACTTGGGAGAAAGCACTGATTTCTACAACTTGTAAATAAAAAATTGGAACTGAAACAGAGAGGCAGAATGAAGACAAAGTAATTCCTTTAATGTAATTATGAACTTTGGTTTCTCATGATTTACTTGGGTGGAAAATAGAAGAGGTTTTCCTGCTTTACTGAGGCATTATTCTAGGTGTTACAGTTCATGTGAATGTCAGTAACTTTGAACTTCTAGTACATAAGGCATCCTTGGGTCTAGGCATGATGTCCAAAAGAAATTTATAAGAAAAACCTCTAGAAGCAAAAGCCTATCCCTGTCCCTAGTATCTGTAAACACTCAACATGACTTCTTTCTAACAGACATTATTCTCTTTCAGAAATCAGGTACTTTCTTCTTGTTTAAAGGTAACTAATCAGTGGCTATAGACATTTAAGGTTCTAATAAACAAACATTTGCTTTTGATGCAAAATCTGTTTCTGAGTCATGTGCTAGCTCTTCTCTTCCACTGAATGTGTCATTGGCTATTTTTATTTTCTTTACCATATATTTTATGAAGCTGAAAATCAAAGCTAACAGGGACAAAAAGCAAGTCACAGCAGGTTGAAAATATCATATCTTAGTATTTTAGACATGTGTCAGCTTGATAACATAGGCACAGCACTAGAGGGATTGCCAGAATGTGACAGTGCACATGGCTTTGAGTTTAGAGAACACGCTTTAAAAAAAGACTGGAAGGCAGCAAGGGCAAGGTAGCCAGACTGTGGGGCTGATTCTCATCTTTCCTGATCTTAAATGCAAAAACCAGGGAAACTTACACCAGCTAAGTCAGGCTGGAGAAACTGTTTCATTTTCAAAGCAAAATTGTATGAGCATGCAAGTCCAAGCAATGGAAGTGCTGATATTTAAGATCTTTATATTGCTGTCCACACATGACATTAATTTATGTAGCCTGAGCATGGTTCATTCCAATGCATGTGTTCATTCTAGAGGCAAAAATGATATTTAATGAAAATAATGTCACACCAATGATCCCTGAGATTAAAATACTTGACTTTTGTATCCCTCACTTTATTCTCTCTGCATTAGCAGAGTAGGAATTATACCAACTTTATAAAAATATCTGATAATATTACTTCTCACAGCAAGTGAAGATAGCATATAGTACTAAAACCTTAACAATAACACAGTTTATTTGCACATTTCTGGTAGGTAGCAGTACAGAACCATTTTGGGGTGTTGAACAGCAATTTGCACCTGAATATCAAAGTCCATTAAAACAGTAATTAAATCTCCTTTCCACTCATCTTTACCTCATTCAGCTACAAGTATTTCATTTACCCTGCCTTACAGGTAGGCAAATGAACAATATACACACACAGTCACAGAAGGAATCAAGAGTAGAATTGGGAATGCTACACCATAGTTCAGGCTTTTCATTCTTGGCTTAACTGAATTCTCAGCTCTTCCCTTTGCTCAGTGACAAATATCACAAAAGCTGAAGCCAGCAGCCTGCCCTAAGACAGAAAACAAAAATAAGAACTAACTATTTCTAGTACCAGATATCCATCTATAACCTTACTGGGATAAAACAGAGTACAGTGGGATCTCTCACAGCATTGCCTGAGCTTGAGTGAGCCCCTTGCCCCTGCAGAAGGCTGGTCCCTGCAGAAGGCTGGTCACAGGCATAGCAGAGGCTACATAAGGCAAACAGAAGTCACCATTCAGTAGGACACAAGCTTTATCACAGCCTGGAGGTTACTGTCCTGATGCCCGGACACTTGATCCTCACATTGCTCCAGTCTGAAGGTTACCCTGAACTTCATGATGCAGGGGGCTAAAACTCCAATTGTTCTGCACCAATAACCTGCCACTTGTTCTACAAAATTGGTTTCTTTTGCTGTTTGCGTTGTAACATGACTGTCCTGGTCTCTCTGCCAGAGGGCAGTATTACACAAAACTACAAGCTTGTTGATTACAATATAATTTTATAAGCAGTTGCTTTACTTAAGGGAATGCCAAGAAAAAGCTTTAGATTCAGTAGGAATTACTGGTTATGAAAAACACGTGAGATCTAGAATCTAAACCAAGCCAGCTTTAAATATTGATTCATTTTCTGTTGTAATAATTACACTCAGTAATTTTTCTCAGATTATGTAAGAATTAAGAAAACTAAACTGAACATAAATCATTGGTTCCCACTGGTGAAAGAAAAGTGATCTTTTTATCTCTGTAAGTACAGAAAACATACCTTGGGTAAGTTAAATGAACTAACTAAATAATTCCATGTTGGAAACCTGAACATATCCCATCACTTCCCTCTTCCGGTAGCTCTTAGCCTAAAAAGATATTATATCATGGTCCTGTGAGAAAAGTTCACAGATTTCAATGTCTTCTCTTCAGAACAAACTAATTCCTACAAAAAAGCTGGAATTTTAGCTAGGCTAAAAGTATGTGTAAGTATGCTTTTTGTGATGATGTGAACATTATCTGCACAAAAACTGTCTGCCTTTTCCTCCACTAACTGAGCTGATCCACTGATGCCAGCTGATGTATCCTAATGCACTGAAGCTTCCTGTGCCATTAATGTGCCTAGTACATTCACAAAGAACTGAATTAAGGTACCAGGAAATGAACCACTGGACAAGCCAAACTATAGTTTTTTCTAAACAGTATTTCTAGTCTAGGCAGATGCTTTGAAAACTCAGCTTGTTTTCCTCTGCTTTACGCATTATTGCACATTTATGATGCATATGGCAGAAGACACCCCAGATGCGATTCCAGAATTGTGTTCAAGTTTTACAAGTAAACATCAGCAAGCCAGTTTTCACCAGCATCAGTAAGAGGCAGAGATCACACACTGACAGACAGAAGACTGGCCCTACAGAGTGAAGACACACTACTCTTAGAAATCCTAGATAAATCCTAGACTTTTTTCTGCTAACTACAAACAAACTATGAACTGTGGATTTTAAAAATACACTCACAAAGGTATCCTTTCATCTGCACGTGCACAGTGATATTCCTTTTCCAAGACTGCCTTTTATAAAAAGTCCTAGGTACATCCCATTGTCTGGTGCCTAAAGCACAGATAGCAGGAATTCTTACTCTAACACATCAGCATGTAGGCACAAATCCCTTAAGAAGCTGTATAAGAAATCACTTTAGCATTATGCCAGCAAACCACTTCTAGGAGTGAAATGATAACAGAGTTTGAAAACTATTGAGAACAGAACAGCTGCAAACTTGGTCTTATGAAGCTCTGCAGACATCTTGAAACATCCATCCTGAAGCCTCGGGGAGACACTCAGAACATCATTCAAAGCTTGGTGCCTCTTTGTGGACCTCCCTCGGGTAGGTGAGGAAAGGAAGAGGGGAAGGGAAGGGGATGAGGGATGACAGAGCGCCGAGGAGCTAAACACCAGCTTACAAACAGAGAACAGAATCACATAACAACACTGGACCAATGGACTCCAAGACACAGTGACAAGACAGATGGACACAAACAAGACGCAAAATCACTACTGAGAAATTAAAAAAAAAGCAAAGAAACCCCATTAAAAAAAGTAGATCTATAACTCCGAGGCTGCAAGAAGCAGCCAAGGGTACTAGCATAACTCTTCCAAAAAGAATAAATTATAATATAAATAATAAAAAAATCAAAAGAATACCCGCCCCCAAATCATACACTACAGACTTGCTCAGTTAGCCTGAATGCGTAGCTCTGATGGAACATACGATGGTGTCATCACAGCCCATGCACCAGTTAATGAAGGCCATGGTTAGTTACATCAGCTAAACTACAGCATGCCAGAAAAATGATCTTGCACTGACCCAGAAATAAAAGATACAACAGACACTCTGCATTGCAATAAAATTCTTTTTATGCCATCTGCAGTTTCTAGGGCTCTTTACATTGGAAGAGTTTTTCCTGGGAATATGCAGGGTAAAGGGGAGGGTTTTTTCCCTTCTGGGTGTTTTTTTCTCTGAACTCAATTGAAAAAAAAAGGGAAAGGGGAAAAGCAGGATAGAGACTTTGCAGAAGTTTAAAAAAGTAGGAAAATAAAAATAAAGGAGGGGTAATACTCTTCATTCTTTTAAACACAACTTTCTTGGGATATCCAAAAATGTGAATTTCTTGAGGATGGCAAGAAAAGATTTTGTTGCCTTTATTGGTTTGCAGATCTATATCTCATTCTTGAGATGATGAAACCATTATTTTGTTGGAAGAACTCCAAAAATATAAATTGAGAAGTACAGCGATGATTTTAAAAATTAAAAAATAGCAGTATGGCACGATTACGAGCCAAAAAAAAAACTGAAAAGGAAAGAAATATAAAAGAAACTAAAATATCAATCACCAAAAATTCATGCGGCACAAGATGAGGTGAAACGACAGAAAATGTTCTTCAAATATATACAATGTATATATCTATCTATATATACACGGAGTAGGTGTGTATATATCGATGGATATACCTGTATAATTTTTTTGTTCTCCCTGCCCCACCCTACCCCAAGGCTAATTGGTAGATGAAATTATCAATTAAAATCAAAGAAATAAAAATAAGGAAGACAGAAAAAATCTAACAAAAAAAAGAAATTAACGTGCTTTGTTCACCAAGAAATAACAATATCATGCATCTGTCCACACCAGCGGATGCCAGGGTTAGATGAAGGCATGAATTTCTGTGTAAACATGTGATTGGATGATAGGGACTACTGCTGATATTGGTCATTTATTACTTTAGCATATAGATATATATGCACACTGTATATATATATAGTGCATATATAGATAAAATATCCTCATGGGTGGGGCCTTTGGACCTTACATAGATAGAAAGACCAATATGCTGAAAATCAATCTCAGTATTCCTAATGTAAAAAAAAAAAGGAAACACAAAACGAAAAAGAAAACAAAACTTCCTGTAAGTCATCTGCATGATTGTAAAACTCATTTGATTTTGTTTTGGCTGTAAGATTGTAGCTAGGAAATTCCACCAAACAAGTGATTCTATTACACCCTGGGAAGTGTTGTGGATGAACCTTCGGGTCCATATGGTATTCAGCTTATGAGATTGGAAGTCTATTTCTCTGAGTACTCAGAGGCATGCACACAACTTTAAAGGCCATTTCTTACTCACAACATGAGAAATGGGGAAGCATTCCTGCTTGTCAGAGGGAAAGACTGTGGGTAACTGAGCACTGGATTGTGGGGAGTGTTCCAGTTAGAGCAGTGAAAATTCCCTGGGTCCTTCAGGAAGGTTGATGCAGTTATGGCAGACAACAGCCAAATCAACACTTCTTTTGGTTTCTTCAGTGGAGTCTTCACTTCCAACATATTGGTTTTTGTACTGTGCCAGCTGTTTGGAAGACAGATTATGCTTGTTTTCTGCAAATCAATCTCTGACCCAGGCAGGCTGCAGGTGGATGGCTACAGGCCAGTAAATTATAGATACAGAGGGCATATCTGTTGGATACGTGCCACCTGTGTGTGAGTAAGCGTACAAAACTTCCAATGCAAGGAACTGTAGATTCTGGCATATCTACTGCTGTGTCCAGTCCCCCATCAGAAAGGCTTACTAGTCTGATTAAACAATGACAGCCTTAACATATATGAAGCCTTTTGGGAAACACAGAGTAAATTTCCCTGGGGAAAGAAAATCAGATTGGAAATTGATGGGCTGATAGGAAGGGAAAACTGGCAGCTACATCAGGGAAGAAACACAGGATGTGTCGAGCCTGGGAACAAGCATTAAGCCCTACAGACCATTTCAAGAGGCTGTATTGTGGGCTTCAGGCTAATTGGTGAGTGTTTGAGTCTCACTGTTTTGAGTAGTCCAAGGAGCAGCTTGGGCTATGATCCCAACCAGCTGCTTGGCCACCAGCATCCAACCTGCCTGGTGCCAGAGCTCCACTATTGGACATCCTTAACAGGAATGAGGGCAATGGTGTGAGGAGACAGCAACAGCTGTCAGGAAAGCATAATTATCATCCTCAAGGCTTTGAAGTCTCAGTAAGATCAGATTGTAAGGGTGCTCCTCATTTCACTGAAAAGAGATAAATGCTCTTTCTTCACAGTGCTTCCTAGTCATTCCTTGTCAGAAAAGATGTTTTCCTTACAAATCTTACATTCTCTGAAAGCAGATGAGCAACCAAAAAACCACCACAGAGCTGTGCTCAGAAGCACAGACTCAGAACCTTGGCTTCAGTTTTGAGGAACTTGAATATTTGAGCCTCAGATCTCCTTGGAGCAGGCCAGAAGACAGTCCTGAACTCATACCAGAGAAAAAGCATCTGTTTTGGCACAGAAAAAAGAAGGTTTTTGGCTGTGTACTGGGACAAGCAACATTTTCATAGAGATAAAAGAGGATCTTCTCTTGACTGTTAAGCAAATGTTTCTTCAGGGCAGATAAACAGGTTTTTTGCCCCCTGTATCATTTAGATTAAGTCTTCCAGGGATCTAGAGATCTAAGGGTATCTAGGCTTGTCTGCAATAAGATGAACAGGGGGCAATTTCTGTCCCTGAACTGGTTTCTTTTGCATTACATAAAATACAGGGGGGTTTCAGATCCACAGCTGTCATTGCTGTCACTTAGAATAATTCCTTATGTATACATTCGTGTCTACAGGTGGTGTCTGCAAGCTACCTCGGTCAGAACAAGTCCAGTGACAGCTCCTGTTTTTTTAAATGAAGTTTTTCTACCAAAGTTCCACAAGAAATCACTTTTGGAAGGGGGTCACAAAGTCTAAGCCAGCCTGCTATAGTATTTCAAGCCAGCCTGGAGAATCCTGAAGAGACCAGAGTTAGGGAATCACATTCACACTGTCTTTTTTGAAAGAGATGCAAGTGTTCAGACACAGATTGTATGCACATGAGATTCAGGTCTTAGATTCAACTGTCAATAAGAGTTAAGTGGCAGTAAGACCCTGCCAAATGGTCCTCACATGGTATTTAGTCTCAAAGAGGACATGATTTTCAGCCTCAGAGTACACCAAAAACAAAGGCTTCAAAAGGACTCTACATAGAGTACTGCCTCTGATTCCAAGGACCAAGACCAAAGTAATATCTCAAGATACTGGGATTTGATTCTGACCCATATAAAATCTGAAAACTTCTGATCTGCAGGGAAATATTTTCTGCTGCCCTTGTCTTGGCTATTGCACAGCAGGTTCATAGTGATGTGTATCATATCTCACAGCTGCAGCAGTGAGTTCAGTAACCTTTACATTACTAGACCATGGCACTGAGGGTGATAGAAGGCCAAATTTGGCAGAAACTCAAGAGCTTTAAAAGCTACACATTATCAGAGCAACAAAAAGAAGACTGTGCTGGGTTAGGTCATTTAATTTTCAGTCTGCTGTAAAAGGGATCAGGCAAGGCAGAAGGCAGCGACCTGTCAACAGAAAAGGATGAAGCAATTTCAAATGAGCCCAATTAAAAAAAAACCCAACAATAAGTTTAAAAAAAAAATCTGAAGCCACACGCTAGAAAACACAAGCAAGATAATCTGGATCTTTTCTCTCCACAATGTACATATTTAAATACGAGATCTTGGCATGTGGCCAGAATTCTGACTTGGCTGGTGAAGTGTAAAGGCAAACATATCTGCTCAGCCAAGCCAGCACTACTGGATTTTGATAAGCTGGCTCAGATTGCTTTAGTGCTCCAGAGCAGAATGGGCTGAGTGAGCGCTTTGATACTGCCTGTATGGCAGACACTATGCACTGAGAATGCAGACAATAAGATAGACAAAGAAAATGAGAAGCCCCATAAACCTGCTGCTTTTCCTTCTTATTACGATGGAATGAGTTAAGTTTATGCAGAAAGGACCTGCTTATTCCTCCTCCTTCTGGCAATTCTGTACACCAGCACCTCTGAGAGCAGAAGAACTCAAAATCTGGAAGTGCAGATTTCATCAGCAAAGACCATCTGGGAGACTTATTTTTACATATAATCAAGCTAACTTTTATTCTCAATGTCATAGTAATTCCCTAGAAAAGAATCAGATTTCAGTGGCTTATGTGGTCTACCCTCCTATGCAGGAGGAGTAGGGTGCAATGAAAGATACTGGGGAAATTTACAATAATGTCTGGTAGTTTAGAAGAGAACCTTCAGCAGATTTTCAGAGAATCATATTATTTTGCACAGCAGATATTCAAACGTCTGTAGGCACTTCTATCTGCCAACTGTAATGCTTAGCAGGATTTTCAAAAGCAAGTAATTTTTACAAATCCAGTTTGTACCTGTTTGTAGCATTAGATTTCTAACTGTGTCAGGAAGGAGGTATTTTTAGTCTGGAAATGTTGCTGTACAGCACTATGAAATTTCATGCTAAACATGCTGTTTTACCAAATTTCTACTCCAACTTTGATTTTTCCACTGGCAGCACAAGCTGAAAGTATTTCTCTTACAATTTCCAGCTGCTGCAGTTATTGTGATTTTTTAAAGAAAAATTTACAAGAGGAGTCTGATAAAGACATCTTTTTGTCCTTCAATTGAAATACATGACAATCAGAATATAAATTCAAAAAAAGAAGTCTTTACATGTTAGTGAAGCTTTAATGAAGTGACTTCATTTATTTGCATATCAGTTGCAATAATTTTGCCCTTGTGTCCATGGTCCTATTAATTTCGTGCCTCACTTTCATTACAATCACTGTGCTGGCATTTTATTACTATTTTTATTTAAACTCTCAGTACCCCCATTGTTTGCTTTTTTACTTCACAATCTAGTTATATTTTGACTGATTTTCCTCCAGATGGGGAGTAGAAAAATTCATAGAAATCTGTGAAAAAAGAGATGGGAAGTAGGCTGAGCTACCTGTTACCAACAGTCTGTGTCACTGCCTTCACTGTCATCAGAGGGCAGTCAAGAGTATGGGTGGAAGTTCCCAGCTACAATGCAATGCCAATCTCAGGTTACAGCAAGACCAAGTTCTACTTGATGCAGGTACACCATGACAAATTGAAAAGAAATGTGAAAGCACTAGCCTTGGGTGA
Organism: Molothrus aeneus; assembly: GCF_037042795.1. Classification (NCBI taxonomy): domain Eukaryota; kingdom Metazoa; phylum Chordata; class Aves; order Passeriformes; family Icteridae; genus Molothrus; species Molothrus aeneus. The sequence goes on along the minus strand of NC_089651.1, from coordinate 42,474,960 downwards.
ATTTTTATGTTATTATTGTATTACTCAAATGGCTTCAGGAAATTAGAAACAGAACATTTGTAATACTTTCTTGGTATTTTTTGTAAGAAAAAAAACCCCATCATCCCAAATAAAACAAAGCAAAAACAAACAAAACAAAGCCAAATGAAAGGACCCCCTCAAACTATTTATATGTTTCACTTTGAAAGACAAAAATTCTAACCAAAATTCCTCTTTCTCTTTTAAATGTACACAGAAATTCGATGATGTCTGTTCTCTATTATAGAAATGCTTAACTCATGGCAAGCCTCAAAAAAGAAGACTTGAAAAAGCCTGTAAGAAATAAAGTAGACTGCAGTTGCCTGCTGGATACCACATAAAATATCTCACCAGAAAGAAAAGCCATAAATTTATCAAAATGTATCTGAAAGGGAGAAGTTGAGTCAGTTCCACATGGCCAGTCCTTCTGACTCTTTAATGGATACATTTTGAAGCATCACTGCAGATAACAAGGCAAGAATTACTACTAATTTTGTTAAGTTAAAACTATGTTTTGGTGCTCCCCAATTTCTTTGGGGTCACAGAAAACAAAATTAGTATAAACACATTACCATGTTAACTGTACTCAAAATCCCATGGACAAATGTATCCCTTAACATACATCTTCAGAGTATTAAGAAAGATTAAACATCGCTAATAACTTATTTTTATTTCACTTTTCTCTTCTGTTTTCAAATGTTCACCCTCTCCACTTCATAAATCTTCATTATTTGTCACACTCCATATTGATTTTTTTTTTCTTAAAGTGTTAGTAAAGTAACATCTAGAAATATGTGAACTATTAGCTGGAATCACTTTCAGAAAGTTTGCCTCTCCATGCGAACAACTTTATATAAAGCAAATAGTGACTACATATTGGTGTTTTGCTGTTGCCAAGTCCATGGGATCTGATGCTTGGCTGTATAGTTTCTTATTTTATATACAGTGTATATATACAAGAGTGCGTATATATACACATATACACACATATATATACATATATAATTATATATGTATACATTCACACACATATAAAATATATGTATGCATTGTTTTTTGCAAATGAAATCAGAAAGCAAGCAAAACACGACTGACCTGACTTACCTGTACTGGGTTCACAGTCAATGAAATCTTCATCATCACTGGAACATTCAGCTGATGAAACGATGTCATCTGTTGTCTGGCATGTGAAGCAAAGGAACAAAAGAAAACAAAAGTAAGATATTTGTAAATCAAGAAGCTATTACAGAGGCAGCTAAATATCCAAGGGAAAAAAAGAGGTTTCACAAATCTAACTTTTAAATTATTTAAGTTGTACCAAGCACTCCATATATGCCCGTGTAAATGTGTCCCCTACTGAGTTGGTCTCCTGTCGGAGTAACAGTGCCTATCCTGTGCTGCTGAATATTTCAGGTGTGCACAGGTGCTGTGCACCTGCTGGGCTGTTTAGGGCAGCAAGGGGATCACACTGGTGCTGTTGAACGAGGTACAGTGGGCTGCAAAGCCTGCTTGGCTGGCAAACTGTCCTCAACAGCCACTGTAGATGTGTCTGCTGGGAGGAGGCTGGGCTCCTCCATAAATACCAGTATCATGTAGGGCCAGCCAGAAGGCACTTCCTGAGAGACTTACATGCTCAGACATGAACAGACTGAACATGCTTTCTGCAAAGGAAATATACAGTATAGACCTAGATAATACACACTGCTCAGCTAGTAGGACTCTTTGCTGTGCCTGATGCACCACCCTGAGGCAGACATAATTCCTGCTCTGTTAATGCACCTCTTGGGCTGGGAATATGGTGTTGACCCAGACAGTAAATATCTGTGCAACTCACTGGTTGCATGATGAGGAACTGTTGCATGTGTCAGGTATGCCCAACATGCAACCTCATCTCCTTGCTTAGCAAGTGAACAGGGATGTGGATGCAACTAGGTTGACCAGATGTAAAGTCTGATTCTGAAAGGGTTAAACCAAAGTGTAACCATTCACAAACATTACAGGTTTCATCACATTCCTTTGCATTTCCAGCTGGGGATATTTTCTTCTTTTTTTTTTTAGTTTTCATTTTTTATATTTTTTCTTTCTGTGTGTGTACTGCTCTAATTAATGAGCAGCATGTACTGCAGCATGTTAGAGAGAGATGTGTACTGGTGTCTCTTCCCAGCAGCATCTCCTGCCTGTAATTGCTGCAATTAGTTGAATTAGTAATGCAGACCATTAGGGAGAGCCTGTGGCAGCCTCTGGACACAGGTTGTAATGTTCCTGTGCACAATACAAAATTACCCCAGCTCAGCAGCATTGGCTCAACTACGGCTTCTGGTGAAACTGTCTCCCTTAACAGCTCTTCCTTGCAGAGAGCTGCCTATTCTGCCAAGCAGTAGGATCAGTGGGATGACTCCTGAAACAAAACAACTGAAATGCTCCTCACCAGGCAGGAAGCATTGCTGAACTCGGGAGCAGGACAGCTGCACTTCAGTACTCTAGGTGAATATTTCTGGGAATCTCACATCTCAACAAGACTTTCAAATCCTTATCCCTGATAAAGACTCTCCAGCTTTAAATAAGGTCTCCTTTACATTTTTATATCTGCTATGGCTGCCTCCAACATGTTCCTTCTTCCCTTTACAAAAGAGTTCTGAGGACTCTGCCCTTTCTTCAGCCTCGTGTGCTCCCAGCACTATGAAATACCTCTGATCCCTGCTAGAAGTTCCTTACCCTCCCCGTCTCTGTATTTGAGATAAGGGGGAAAAAAGAGAACCAAGAAGTCAGTCAGAAAGATCAGATTGAACCTAATGATCCTTCAGTCTAGATTTCAGTGGCTTAGATTGAGCCAAGAAAGAAAAACAGGAGAGGTCAGTTGTGAGTAAAAATTATAAAAATAGAGTATCTGTGAAAAAGCCAGTCATGAAGTATTTTATGAGTTAGTCATATCCAGCATGGACATTTGGCAATGTTTTGTGGAATGCTATCTTGCAGTAGTTTCATTCTTAAATACTTTCATTAAATACTTCTACAATCTTGCTTCCATGGGGAGTCAAGATTAAAAGGAACTGAAGGTAATATGTTCCTGCCTTACATGTCAAGGTAATTTTTTTAAGATCTTCTTTTAGTCATAGAAAGTGAAGAATTCTATTGAAATCTTGCTGACTTCTCTTAAGACAAGCTGTCTTTAAAATTTTGTCTGCTCAGTAAGGGAACAAGAAAGGAGGAATGCACAAAACTGAAATAAAGAAATTTACTTTTTTAAATTCTCCTAGTCCTGTCACATATATTTTAGAAAGTATTATTTATCCCCAGAAACTTTATAACTAATACAGTAATCACATTCTCCAACACTGAAATGCAGCTGTCCCTGGGTAAAAAGATATTAGTTTTTAATTGCACCAATGTAAAGTAATTTAGTACAATTTAGTAAACAAGGCTATACTGCTAGAAATTTTTAAGCAGGGTAAATGTAGTTATAGAAACTGGAGATTCATACTGTAGTTGTCTAAGGGTAAGGATGGCACTGTGAATAAAGAATAAATTAAGGACAGTACTGTGAATAAAGAATTAACTACCTATCACTACTAGAAGACCTTGCTCTGACAGTGCTAAACCCCTGGCAATTGGTTTTGCTTTCCAGGTTAAATTCAGATCATGTGGATTTTGGTCTTAGTTGAACACCTGACAATTCACACTTCTCATAGAAAAACAGTGATGATTTGCTCCAGTAGGAAATAAACATAAAAATGATGACAATGTGTTGTTGTCACTTATCAGCTGCTATACCTATTTGATTACCCACTTACTTGCTCAGATCTAAAGGCTTCATGCAACATTAACATGGAATCACATCCAATTGAACTGACAATGTGATTTAGTATTTGTAAAGAATAAGGAGTTCCTTTATAACTATTTTTCCCTCTTGCTTATTAGGGGCATCATATGAAACCAGGAAGGTAACAAGGCATTTTTTTTTAACTGGACACCTCCTTGCAACAGGACGCTGGTAGATAATAAAAGTTTAGAGCATTTTGGAAGTGATCAGCCAAACTGAGGGTCAAAACATCCTTCCAGACCTATTAATTACCTTATATCTAGTTTGGGAAGTCCCTGCACCACAAACTGAAAAGTCATGAAGCCTGGCCCTTGTTCCTTTCCTGTTCAATTTCCCTTCTCATAAGCAAGTTAAGGTAGTACATGCAACACATTTATGCTGCACTCTGATATGTGTACTAGATTTCCTGCTATAAAATCCTCTTGCAGCTTGTGTTGGTTCTGAACAGAGAAGGGCACAGTAAGCCAGACTCAGACAAAATGCAAATATGTGATGTGCAATACTAATCAACCCTGTCAACTTCAACCTCTATTTGCACTTTTTCATGACTGGTTCCATACATGATTTTATCAATTAATATCCATCTTTCCTCTCCATCTCTATTACTTACTATTTCACCTGATATTCTATTTTTTTTTTTGCTTGGTGATTGCTCTTTATTCCATCCTGTTGATTTTGTGTGCATAAAAATGAGGGTTAGAAAAAGAAAAAAACCTCTGGAAGTGGTGTAAGATTTAAGTCAAGGTCATTAACGAGATCTCTACAAACCACAGAAAAGATAAGTACACTAATCTGTCTTGCCATTTCCTATCTTGTATTTTTAATCTCAGTACTTTCCATCACAATTCATCACTAACTGATTTTCTAGTCCCACCACATATTGGTTTTCCATACACCTTCCGCTCAGATACCAACATCTGAATCATCCCAAAGGAATAAAGCTATATCAGTGACAAAGAACAGCAAATTCCTGACCACAGGAACAGGGTCAACAAAACATCCAGAAGGCCATTACTTCTTGTAACAGGAATTTGTACCTTTCAAGACCCTCCTGGAGCTGGGAATTTTCACTGGATGTTTATTAAACTTGCTGGTTCCACAAGACAGGAGAGGCTACTGAGCAGAGACCCTGGAAATCGATCCACTAAGATAATTTCTTCACTTCAGAAACAGCTCACTGTGAGGCAGTTAGCAAAAACACGACCCCATTTCTGGTCACTTTTCCTCATTTTTGAAATGGTTCTCATTATACTCACCCACTGGCCCCAGGGAAAGTAAGTGGATTAATGCTTTAGTGTCTGCCCAGTGATCTAGGGATAGTAAATGCTAAACATTCTTATGTACAGGCAAAAGGATAGTAATGAAACTTCTCCATATGCTGTGATGGAAATGATGTTTGTGTTTTCATTGGAAAGAACATGAGAGAGAAAATATTTTTCTCTTCCCTATATTAGCTAAATTCTATATTAAAAATAATAAGTCACACTATACTATTTTAAAATATGTATTTCATTTCTAAAGAATCCCAGCTTTGAAATTACTTGGCCTGTATTAAAGGCCATAAAACTAAAGATAGGTATTATAATAACTTTCAATAAAATTTCTCTCTGGCAGGAACCCTTTTTATTCCTTCCTCTGAAAGATTTTTTATGGGATTTATATTATTATTTTTTCTCTCCCTCTCTCTAGTGTTTAATGAAATTGCTTTGGAATAAAACCAGGGTAGGAGAAAGTGCTAAACTCTGAGTCCACCCCAGAGGATTTATGGGCATACTTACCTTCAAATTCTTTCTATTTCACTGAATTGGCTCCCCATTCCTTTCCATGAGTTATTAGTTCTGTAATCACCTCCTCCTAATTATTCACTCTAAGGGCCTCTTCAATCTTGACATGGTGATAGTTCTATAATCTTTGTTCATTACACTGTATGTACTGGTGTGGGATATGTAGTGCAAGGAAATTTGGCATGGTGTGGCAAGACCTGCTCAAGATGACTCCATTCCTGTCCAATGTTTAAATTGCCCAAAGCCCTAATTTATGTATCAGATCCATGACCCTTGCTCCTTTGTTCTACACAAAATGGCAGGTGCTGAATCTTCCTTTTCCCAATTGCAAAGTTTTTTTTGACACCTTGCTGTTTGGGTACACCACTATATAAGAAATATTAAGAATGCTGGATAAAATAACCTCTGTCACAGAACAGCTTTATGAAATTATAAAAAACACACCCAGGAATGATGGAGTTCTCCCTTCTAGAGGGAGAGAAAAGACAAAGACCCATAAATTCAACCCTTAGACAAATTCCCACAGAATTACACATTTGGCAGTTGCTTGACTTGATAAAGTAGGATTCCATTTTCCTGCTTGCTTTTTTCTTGAAATTCTTCTGCACACTATACATGTTACTTCCAATTCAACACCATTATTTGAAAGGCAACACTTAAGGCTTTGTTGTGAAAGAAGTATAAATCTATTTGCCACTGAGGAACCACAATTTACAGTACTTGAACTATGACCATCAAAAAATGCTAGGCACAAATATCTTCCCAAGAGTGGAGAAATACAGTTGTATTAACCTGGGCACTGCATTTGCCTTTCACACCTAAAATATACAGAGATGAAAGTCAACAAAACTTTTCCTAAATACAAGTACTTGACCCCCTCCATTGCTTCTATACTGCTGTATTTTCTATAGATCTCAAATTTATTATGGTCTATGGACTACATATTTTCCTCTATGCCTAACAGCATAGAGTATAAATGCTCCCTTTAGAATAGCTAAAAGTTAGTGATGCTGTCCAGTCTTCTAGAAATCAAGAAGTTTCTTGGCAAAGAATAGGCTCAAGGCATTTGCTGTCATGCCAAAAGAAAATGGCAGATGAAGTGTCTGTCTCATTAGGAGCCATTTCTAGTTTGAATACCTCCACCTTTTGTACTTTGGCAACTGGGCTTTTTAAAGAACTTTTCGTATTCTGTTCACACTATTCAATTAAATGAGAATCCTTCATCTGTCCTTTCTACACTTTACATTTGTTTCTCACTTTTTAATTAATCTTTATTTTCAAAATACCCTGGAGGTCACTACAGCATAGCAGACCTGAGAGACTCAGTCTGGACAAACTCAAACTACTACATACAGATAGCAATAATCTGCATACAAATGGGAAAAATTAGAAATGTTGCAAAAATCATAATGAAGTATTACAAAAGAAGCTGCAGTCTGGGACTGTATAAACTTTTTAGGGGAGTCTTAGGTCTCCTGTCTTTTGCTAAAGTGTATGAATCTTCTCATTACCTGATAGAACAACATGTATTTTCTTATCATGGGACAGACACAGCCACAAATATGTGCAAGCCCTTTGCACCCCCACATACTAATGCTGAGGTTCTGTCTGCCTCTGCAGAGGCAATGCATCAGAGAACATGAAACTAATAATTTTTCCTCATATAGCTAATTTGAGTTAAATAAAACCAAGAGGACCAAATCCTCTGTTTGTTTAAATTGGCATGGATTTCAACCAGACTGCAACAACTTGCAGCAAGAGAGAATGGCTCACTACATTTAGTTTTGGACAATTCAATGCCAAAAGATTAGGAGTAATTTTAGTCAATTCAGAGAAGAGCCACTGAAAAGAGAAAAGAAGTTGACAGATGTATGAATGAGACAGGTTTAGTAAAACTAAACATCAGAACTTGATTTTACAAGGACTTAAGGTATGATAAATTTTTACAGGTGTCACAAAGGACATCAGGAAGAATGATGAACTATTTAGAGGGCTTCAAAAAAGGAAAAAATTAAGAGGAAAAAAAGGTGTTATTTTAACTAAGAAAAATTTCAGTAGTGATCTTTACCAGCTATGGAGAAGTCTCCAAGAAATACCAGAAACCATTAGCACTGAGGTCAAGCAGTAACGAATACCATTAGTGTATATGCTCTAATAGGCAAGAGCTTGCTCCATCTATCTTCAGTCCAATCTAGTCACTCTAAATCAAGTCCATATTTGCATCTTCTCTGTCACTATGTAATATATAAACACATTACACATTTCTCTGTCATTGCAAAGCAGGCAGCAAAGCTATCCAGCACAGCCTTTCAGTTTGCTGTGCTCAGAGCCAGAATCACAGAATATTCTGAGTTGGAAGGGACCCACAAGGATCATCAAAGTCCAACTCCTGGTCCTGCACAGGACAGCCCCAAGGATAACACCATGTGTCCAAGGATAACACCCCATGCCCTTTGTCCAAATGTTTCTTGACCTTCTTCTTCATGCTGTGACCACTTTCCCTGGGGAGCCTTTTCCAGTGCCCAGCCACCCTCTGAGTAAAGAACTGCTTCCTGATAGCCAACCTAAACCTCCCCTGACACAACTTGAGGCCATTCCCTTGGGTCCTGTCACTGGGGCTGGTGGGTATCCAGCAGGCATGTACCCTTCAACAGTAGCCCAGCAGAAGTGCATCTCCTGGCTGCATGTTCCTGGCTGCATATAAAACCTGATTTGCTGTCAAATTATAGCATTAGGTTGGGATAATGAGAGAGCAACCCCTCAACAAAATCAGCCATTTGTCCACTACTATGGCAGATAACAGATTAAGGAACTAGAAAGTTAAGTAAGAGAAAGCAAAAAATAATCTTCCCAACTGTATGTCAATCTAGATTCATGAGCAGTCATGATTAAAAAGAGCTTTGAAAGCTTGAATTATTCCTTTGAAAGCCAAAAGCCTGTCTCACTAAAATCAATAGTTCATTAAGACTGTAAAGTCTGACTCTTCTGGACCAAGTTTGATGCCAAATTTCAGAGACTTTGTTCTGTGCCTGAGCTGTGGAAAGTCAACAGGGAAAAATCATGTTTCTGCCTTTTGTCTCTGTCTGTTGGCAGTGGGAAGGGTGATGATGTTGTGAGGCAGTGTGAGCAGAGAGAGAAAGAGAAGGGAGGGCAAAGAGGGGAGAAAGGAAAGTGGGGAGGATTAATTCATCTGTTGTTCAAGGCACCCTGACAGGGGAAAGAGAAGTATTGAACCACAGCAGCTTAACCCAACTTCAATGTACCTACCCAAAAGCATAAGGAATGTAATTCTTCATGGTGTTCTGCTGATAAGCAAATCCTCCTAAATCCTTTCAATTTATTTCTTGGCCTGAAGAAATTACATACTATTTAGGAGCTAAATAAATAAATAAAATTTCATTTCCATGAATCTAGATTGGCTGTTTATTGATTACATAGGCCCACAGAGCCACTTGCTTTTCTATTTCTTTCCTTTCCTAACAGAACAGACTCTCTTTGACTTGAACTAGGAAAGCATCAACTGGCAAGCCTTTTCCAGACTATTCAATGTAACCTTCAAGATTTGCAAGAGCTTTAAACTGGACTGTAAAATACCATTTATTAGTTTTAATACAAAAGATAGAGTCTTCTCTCACACCAAAGCTGTTTCTCCCCTCTTATCAACCAATTTCTCCTTTCCATGTGAATTTTCCTTCTTCCAAACAAGTACCTTTAAGATGAAAGTTGTGTGTTTATACACTGAAGACAGAGACTCTTGGAAGAACCCCACAGGAGGAATATTGACACTGATTATACTTTTCATAATTTGATGAAGGAGCCTGTGCTCCTTCCCTATTATATTTTTATTTCTTATTGAAAGAAACTGTTACTTGAAACAGTTGTATAGTCCTCTGTTGTATAACCACAATTATGCAGATGGTGCAGGTGAAAACTCCCTAAGAAAGGTACAGAAGGTATTTCCATCATGAACTTAAGTAACTAAAAAGCTAAATGCTAAAAATCAAGCCACTACAACTGATCCCACGACAACTCCCACTCTAAAGTCAGTGAGAGCTGCTGGAAGAACAATTTGCTGAAATTCAAACACTGCTCATGAATGTGACTTTCTGAATATTACATTAATCTACACAATGGTGTTTCCCAATTCTTGTCCAAAAATCTTCAAGTGGAAGACATTTCTTTTAGGAAATGGTCTGAAAATAGATACAGTGTGTTCTGCCCTGTGCCATTATCCCACTGAGAAGAACCAACAATCATCTGAACACAGAGAGCAGCATAAACCTCAACTTCCTGCTCTTTTCAGCATCTGCTTAAAGCAGGACACAGGAAGCAAAAGCTGAATAAAGATTCTTATCAATATGTTGGAAAAAGCCAGACTATTGACAGAATTTAGCATCCTGCTGCTGTGGGCTCTAGTCCCTTAGGTACACATTCTAATATGTTAAATGGCCACAGAAATAATTTTATTAATATGGTGGGCTACAAACTACACTTGCTGAAAAAAAAAATGTTACATACTTCACCAGCAAAAGGGCAGGGCAGATCACTGGGATGCAGTTACTTTTTGAATTGCCCCAGGCCAAATTGCCAAGGACATTGAATCAGAGCCCATGTGTTACTTGATTTTATTTTCCTGATATTGTCATAAATTTGCTATCTGATGTCAGCAAAATTGCCCCCTTTCCTTGTGCTTCTGTTTATATTGCCATAAAATGGAGAGAAAACAGTTTCTCTGCTTGCTTGACGTACAACCATAACTTTAGTAAACATTTTACATTCTCAAAGCAAAGCCTAAGTACAGAAAACTCCTTTACCTTTAGTAAAGGGAAGCCTACGTTTCAGAAAGTTAGAGACTCAAATGATGTGAGATGAATCAGCTGCCCTTTGAAGACTCAGCCTCTAGTAAGAGTAAATGGGTTTTTCTTTGCGTGCTAGCTGGCACTTAATAACTGTGTCAGAAGAATATTTTTCATTTACACTTTGCTCTTTTGCTGGAAATCAATATGTCGTTTGCTGGCATTTTCTCCTGGACATCTTTATTTAGCTTGTCTTTTTTCCTCAGAGGGGAGGGAGTTGTATTTGATTTTGTTCTGTTATTGATTGGATCACTCCGAGCAAGAAATAAATAACTAAGCACAGCACAGTAGCTTTAATGACAATCTCTTAAGCCTCAAAATCTGCACATTGTGTTGCACTCCCCCCTAACACATGATTCAAAAGAAACAAATCTGTAAAGTACAGTTACTGTATAGAAAAGAGGTAGTCACACGTCCAATTTAACTGGCATTTCTACTTATGTGATCACTTAATAAAACCATACAAGTTCTGCTTCTATTAAAGCAGCACTACTTTTCCTGTAGCACCTCTGCTGGGATCTCATAATCTCTTGCAAATGACGTTTAACGAGAAATTAAAGATAAGGGAGATCTCCCAGCAGACATCGTTCTCTGGAGAAAGAGGAGCCCGTTCACACACTAAACACTGCTGGCAGTGCAGCCTGGTCCCTGAGGTAGAGCAGGCCAGCGAGTGCTGGCAGAGGGGCAGTCACTGTGCCCCGGCTGCACCGAGCAGCACCAGCCCCAGTGATCCTGCCAGCATCCAGCGGGAAGGGGTGGGCAAGCCAGCCCCAGGGGCTGCACAGTAATTGCCCATCATATTTTTTTTTTTAACTGAGGAGTTCTTTATCTCCTCCCCTGTGTCTCTCTTAATTTCTCTTACTCATTATTACATTGACCACAAACAGTTGGCAGACACAGCTGTAAAATTCATAAAGGAGAAAATACCCTCGTACGGGTCCAAACTGTGGCACTTAAAATCTAATGTGACAGGGAATGTTATTCATAAAGTAACAATAAACGTAAAGACTCTGAATAAATGTGCCTTAAAACAACTTCTGCAATTATTATAAGTACCTCTGAGTGCAATAAGATAAACAACTATCTTTGAATATTCACATTAATGTGCTAGACTATTCTTGCCAGACAAATATTCCTCTTGCTCTCCAAACATTAACCCACACTTAGAAAATGGCATTTAAATACTGTTACTCACAGGATTCACACATTAGCTCACAAGGGGAAGGCAGTTCCCACACATTTAAATGCAGAATAAACATAAAGTAGAAGAAATAAATGCAGAATAAATCCTGGCCCATTAGGTACCAACCAGCACTTAGAAATGCTCCCTGAATAGCGTTAGAGAGTACAACATTTAACAAAGGAAAATAGCCACTAAATACCTATACGTAAGCACATATGCAACATACATGCTAAAAAGGGCTATGAATGGTTTTAATTTATAAACAATAAGAAGTTTATAAACACAAAAGTGGCTGTGGAAGAAATCATATTTCCCAGGAACATTGACAGCCTCTTAATCACAAGCCCATCCTTCCTCTCTTAATATAGGATGTAAATGATTATCAGCACTAGTACAGAGACATCTGTTTACTCAACAAAAGGCATATATTACCATTAACCTATTAACATACTGACATTATCACAGTCAAATCTAATAAAAATTAAATTAAACAGTTCTAGACAATATTTCACCCAGAAATACAACTGCTAAATAGCTAATGTTTAAAAATTATACTTTTCTATCACTGTCTTTTTTTCCCATTTGAAATATGAGTAAACGAACACCTTTACTGGAGGGACAGGGAACTGACTTCACACCACATGTTAGCAAAAAACATGTAACAAAAGAGTAAACAGAGAAATGAAGTCATTACCACTACCACAAGGGATCATGGGGGAAAACTTAGGAAAGTTAGAGCCAGAAATTGGTCTAATCATAACTTTATCAAGGAAAGAGATCTACTCCCATCAAACATATACCCATCAGCTTAAAAAACATACTTGGTCCATCAAATACTGATGAAACCAGGCAAACTTCAGCCTCATGAGGTGTGGAACATGACAAATGGCTCCTGAGCATTAAATCTGAAGTGAACTTCACTTAAACGGCACATGAAGTGGTCCAAGCTGCAAATGGTTGTTATGCAAGAAAATTTTGCTGTTGGGTAAGGCTGACTCGCATGCTTAGCAAGCCTGACAAACACTTATCACCGCTGGGTTTCTTAGCAGCCCCTGCCTAATCAGAACATTTGCCCTGCGAAGGATAAGAAGGCCATTTTCCTTGCTTATTTATTTAGTTTTCTAGTGAGTTTGATTAACTGTGGTAAAGACAAATCAATCTTTTGTGTTTGTGTAAAATGGAAAAAGGAACTAAGTTAGCTTTAATGGCCCCAGAGATGCTCAGCTGGAAGGCACTTACTGAGCAGAGAGCTAGACAAAGGAATTCAGGCTTTAAACACCATCAAGAATGGGCTGACATCATCTATACTTCTACCTGCTTAAAGAGAAAACAACAAACCCACTCCACACAAAGTGAAGAGGCTTTCTTTTTCTCTGCAATTCTCTATAAAGGCATCAAGTATTACAAAGTTCTTCCTAGAGTCCTTCAGATCTCCATGGTGTAATTTGGGAGATACTAAGAAACAAGTATCCAAAGGAACATCATCAGAAGGACAGAGGATTTGAAGCTCTAAATCCATAAGAATACTTTCACTGTCAGTAAACTTGCTTCTCAACTCAGTTGTGTGGCAATTTTGCATTTTTGACATCAATAACCTCTTGGCAAGGACTGAAAGATAGCATGAAATTCATGCCCACAATGCAATGAAGAAGCCTTTGCATAAAGAATTTGAATGAGACACTTACCAATTCAAAGTAGAACTCTGAGAAATTTTTCCTCTCATATATTCTGATTATAGTGTTGACAACAGTGGAAATCATAAAAGAAATTATGCCATTTGAATGCAATGCCCATTAAAAGGGTTTAGTAATACAAATAAACAACCAGGTCTTCCAGACTATGGAGAGCCAAGTTTTAGCCCATGGAGGATTTAACCTTAGTCTCAGCAAGACATAGAAAAGGACAGCTTGACCAGGATGGAGCCAAAATGTAGCAAGAGACCCCATATTCAAGATATTCCAGACCCTAAATAGACAGACAAAAGTGCATGCTTAGGTTTCTTGATACATCAGCTTCTGCTTTTTCATAAGAATTAAAAAAGCAGAAAGAATCAGAACTTTTGTTCTAAGAAAAAACTCCATCTTCCATTGCTGTAACACCTAAAGCAACAGCTTCGGGATGATGGTATGTTTCTGGTCTCTCCTGGGAGGAAACAAATTCAGCATCCCTTAAAATTCCCTTTTCAATGGTGTCATTATTGTAGCTTCACTTGTACCAGAAACAAGACATAATAGCCACTGAATTTAAAAGGTGGTACCTCTGCATTTTCAGATGTAGGCTCGACTCACATTAAAGAGATTACTGGCATTACAGACATGAGGGCATACCCAAGCTGGTAGAACTCCTCCTTTTAGGTCCAGCAATGCTGACTGAAGAAGGCCTTCTGCCAGCAGAGTTACACCACCCATGAGTGTTTCAAACTCAGCTGACAATAATTGGCATAGTTATGTCCATATCAGGATTTTGACTGGCAACAGCAAGTAAAATCAAAGCACGTGCATTTCTGCACTGTGGGACATGCAGTGAAGTTGCCAGAACTCCAGAGTATGACACTGTATTCCTCTGAAATGCTTGAGGATGGAAAAAGTGTGTTTCTAAGAAATCCTGTAATTGAGTCCAATTACCAGCAGCTGTTACTAAATGTCTCACAGTTATTAGCAGACTTCAGTCAGGAATTTGCAAGTAAAAGACTGCAGTCAGTGAGATTTCTTTTGATTCAGAAATCTTAGATGAGAGGTGTCCATTATTTTCACCAAGTCCGACTGCCCATTTTACACAGCTGTGAAATTACACAGAAGAGCTGAGTGCCAGGATGCCTCTGCCACTGATTTGCAATGACCCTTTACAGGGCTGTTAATATGTCAGCACACCATGGCTTAATTTTTAAGATAGTGAAGACACACATGTATCTCTTGGAAGCAAATGTTTATAAATTGCTCTGACAGTACCTTGAAGACAGTGCTATGTCAAGCATCTGAAGAAAGATTATAGAATTCTGAAATTGTTTGGGTTGGAAAACATTAAAATCACTGAGTCCAACCATTAACCTAACACTGCCAATTCCATCACTAAACCATGTCCATACATGCCACATCTTTTCAATACCTCCAGGAAGGGTGAGTCAACCTCTTCCCTGGGCAGCCTAGCCTGATTACATCCAGTTCTTTCTATTTTGTGAGCAGAAAGACTCACACTGTCAAAATGGAACTCCCATATGGACTGTAACAAACTGTTATGCAGGGCTGAGGTAGGAGGGACATAAGAAACATTCTGCTCTCTTTAATGTTTCAGTAATGAAATAAAATATTGGAGGTGACTGCACAGTTCCTACAAATGGAAGTTCCTGCAGACAGGAATTTCTTGCAAATTCTTCTCATCAGAGGGAAAAGCCTGCAGTGCACATCTATAGAAGTAAATGGCAGCAGAGCTTAACACCAAAGGCAAATGACCCTCAGAAAAAGAACCCTGCCATGGTGCACCACCAGTACTCATCAGACCACAAGCTCTAACACAGCTTTTCCAACAGGTGCAGAGTAAAGCTCTGTAACCTCTCTACCAGGCAGCTTTGAATCTTAGCACCTCATAGGTAGTGGAACAAATTACCTGTCTGGTCCCAGGACATCCCTTTTACCTAAGTCTCCCACTTACTCAGAATGTGCAATTGATCGAAACAAATGCTACAATCTGACACCATGGAGCGCTTGACAGCTGTCAACTCATTAAGTTCTATTCACTGGCTTCCCACCTCCTTGCCAATGTATTACATAAATTGCATTTTAGCTGGCAGCCTTTTCCTTTGCCTGAAACCATTTTGTACTGAGCATATTTAAGTTCATTGTTTTTTTTAAAAATGAATTTATTCTCTTCCCTTTGGTAATTTGCCTTGCCTTGCAACAGTTTGAATGGGCTGCAGGATACTGTTTCATTATCAAGCTGCAACTGGAAATGAATATTTTATAGCAGCTGAACAGAGGTTTGGCTGTAAATGACTATATCCTAATTACACAAAACAAAAGGAAGACAGAAAGAAAAATGAATTTAATTAATGAAATATTGATGCAATTTACAGACAAAGGCCTTCCCATTTAGAAGGGAATTCCTGCACTGTGAATTTTATAAAGAGCTGGAGGTTCACTGCCTCCTTCTTGATTTATCTAGTTATGTGTCTCATATTTAATTTTTGCTTCTTTCAGGCTCTTTAAAATGCCTGAAGATATGTCTGGTATCTGTCCACACTAAGTCAGAGATGTAAGAGCTTCAAATGCAAATATATACTTATAGTGACTGTTATAAGAACATGTAAAAGCAGAGCAGAAGTGCAGTCATGCTAGCTCAAACTCCACTGAAGTCCTGACTCCTGCCGCTGGCATTAGACATTTATGATTGCTGATAGATAAAGGATAAACACAAGAGAAACCTGCAGAAGTACTTTTCTCTCACATATGCTAGTTGGAGTGGCAAGCATCAGTTAGGAAGTGGTTATACCTGCAACTCTGTGCTGTATAGATTTTGTATTTCATGGTTCTTAATGGGCTTTTTGACCACATGCTGACATATTAGCTTTTAAAATCTATTTATATTTTTTTTCTATAATATCATATGGCAGTCAGTTCCACATTTTGTAAAAAAGCAGTTCCTCCAGTTTGATCTCTGCCTGCTTCTCCCTTATTCCACTCCTCAACCTTTGTTTCATGAGAAACTGTGAGCAGTCATTGCCTAGTCACAATTTCTCAGATACATTTTGATTTTAAAGACCTCTGTTATCACCACTTGGTTACCAATCTTTCATCATGAAGAATGTCAGCCCATTTAACCTCTCCTCATGTGGAAACCGTTGCATATCCTGCAGCTTTTTATTCATCATAGATCAGTTTTTGAGAGCTGATAGCCAAGTGAGTGCAATGCACAAGGCAAGGCACAACACAGCTTTACACAGTGGCACAATAATAGTTTAGATTTTTTTTTCTCTAAATATTTCTAAATTTTCGTTTGCCATCTCGAATGCAAATTCATGTCCAAAAGTAACCAAATCAGGTCATTTGTTAGCATACAAACTAATTTTTAATGTTCTATGTGGTTGAGATATATAAATCAGTGCCAAATAATGCATATTTTTTTCTGTTCTGGCCTCAGTTTCTGAAATTTTTGAATTAAAGCCCCTATATCTGAAGTGACTTATTGATTCCTGAAATGCTTCAGAATGACATCTGTTGAACTGTATATGGAGTGTGATCTACAAAGAAATAATAAAGCTTTGAAAAGGATGCTGCATTTTTCAATCATTCCAAGTCCAACAAGCTGACACCTTTCTGAGGTCACAGAAGGCATCTGAGAAGGCTCCAGGGATGCCTGACAGGTTCACTGAGTCAGGAGGCAGAAGGAGAGCATTGTGATGCATAATCATTTAAAATGATTGGACTGGAGCAAGCCACACAGATCAGTAACAGGCAGAAGACTCAGTATCACAAACAGAAATGTGGAATGTATTATACATTCCAGAAGTGAGGACCCACTGTAGAATCTCCTCCAACTTGTTTCCTTATCTCTTTTTGATGGTAAATGGTCTTTATTATCATGCATGTTGTAAAGTGAATTAGGCTTAAATATAATGTCAAAATGCTGCCTGAATAAAATGAGAAGATGAGAATAGACCTGGGCTTTAGAGAAAATCACACACAGCTGTACTTTGTAGCCCAAAAAACAGTTAAAAATAGAAAAACTATGGCATATGTTTGCCCAAAATACCCTTTATCTTCAAAACATCTGTATCATTTTGGATGAGCATGACTTTTCACCCTGGTGTGGACTCTATTGTCCACTGAGGATCAGTAATGAAATACTTTTAAGGAAACTGCTCTGGTTTAAAGTTAGTAAGGTCAAAGAGAATGCAGACTAATATATCCTATAACTATGGAACCAAGCAACCACAGAATCTGGCTCTATGTGAAATGCAGTCTTTCAGAAATGTGGAGGAGAAGCTATTGACCCTTGCCAGGCCAATCAACCAGATACCAGTAGGCAAATCTTGGCAAAAGCAAGAGAAATCATTGACCTGAAAGTGTATAATCTAGAATTTTCTCCAGGCATAGTTTCTTTAAATCCTGTGTAGGATGTGAAGATAAAAGACATAAATGAAAACACAACTCCTATACAATTCCATACCTAGCCATTGATTTAAGTAAATATAATTTCTCATCCACTTCAGCAAAAAGAGAAAAATATATCAGGAGTGAAGGAATGAAATAAATGGATATTTGACAAGTTTGGAAGGGAGACAGATACCTTTCACAGACTTCAGTTACATCTCTCCCTGTGCTATGATTCGTTTTCTAGACTTTAGTCTCCATTTCCCACGCACTGTTTCCACCTTCAGCCCAAAGCTGTCAAGGTCTTTCTGCTCCTACTGTGCCTCTCCCTCCCCTGCATTATTACTGAAGCTCAGCAGCTTTGGTCTTCTACTTTCAACATTACTCCTCTTTTACTCTGCTACCCCTTCTTCTTTCAGACTCTGAGGAAAACTGAGCGTCTCTTTAATACCAACAGAGATACTGATTGTAACTCAAACACAGGCTTTTAAATTTGCAGGGGAAAGATTTCTTTAAATTACGTGTTATCAGAAGGCATAAAACTTATATGTGAAGATACAACAGCTATTACCTGACTTTTAACAATAATGATATTATCCACAGCCTCAAATCAGATCAAGATACTGCAGTATAAACAGGATAAAAGAGACCTTGTTGCAAATACTGCTGCTTAGGTGAAGAAGCAATATATTTAGTACAGCTGACAGGGAAATAACAGCTCAGTTTTACGGTGAGTTATGATTTTAGAAGATTAGCTTTTGTTCTATGCTTGAACAACCCAAAACACCTTTTAAAAACAAACTCAAAACCAGAATGTTATCAAAGAATTGGTTTTTGGATGATAATGCTTTTTTACTTGCACCTCAATTTCAGACATACCATTCAGTGTGTGCACAACAGCAAAGCATCCACTGGACGACACCTTGGAGGGTGCAGCCCCCACAAAAGGATCCAGGCTTGACATCCATGCTTCTGAATAGCTAAAAGCAGGGAAATTTCTCACTGCATCAGGAGTGTAGGAACAAGAACCTGCAACATCTCCTTCCCGCAGCAGTGGCCCAATTGCAGCCTGCTGGGGGGAGAGAGCCTCTCCCCTCCTCGCATGGCAGAACAGAGAGCACGGCAGAAGACAGCCTTAGAAAACACCACTTATAGCCAAGATTAATGAAAGTGCAGAGGAAGTATGGGCAGAAAAAGACTGTTTGGCTAAACATGGATTCCTTAATCTGGTTAGCCTGGGAGATTTCCAAAGAGGCTAAAGAAGATTTTATTTAGGAATGCAGTTAGTGCATCTGTAACATTAACTGAGATTATACCTTAATAGTCTACAAAATAACATTAGCAAAGATTATACTTATGCATGTAGGGCCTTCTGACAAGAACAACTTCAGAAAAAAAAAAGGAAGAAAAGAGAGAACAAAAATGTAATTGCCTGCCTATCAGCTCCACTATCATAATTACTTTCAAACTCTTGACATGGGTTGAATCAGATGAACACCAAATCAATTTTTGCACCCAGCAATCATTGCATTCTTAGCTCATAAATTAAAATGTCACTGGTAGACTGAGTACAAAATAATGCCTGTTTCAGTATTTTAGCCTGCAGAGAGAGCAACATCTTTCTCCTTGTTTGTAAATGTAGCTTGTGTATCCTTAATCACGGTACAGAACACTACACTCATCAAATTCAAACCAAAGCTTGCACCGCTGGATCCCACACAGGAAAACAAGAAATGATATGCTACCTACAGAGTGGGGTAGTTTATCCCCCTGGGCATCCAGAGCCCCATTCCAGATCTGGGGAGATGGTGACATGAGTTTTTGTCTTGCCTGCGCACAGTAGCAGCATTGCAGCACTGGGGATTTGCTGGCTGCGCACTGGTTTGGGGGAGGAAGTACCTTAGTCCTGCACTGCACTGTCCTCCCTTCATCCTTTTCTGACCTGCAGTGAACCTCATCAGGCTGAAGTGAGTAGAGGGCTCCTCAATACAAAGAAAATTCTCAAAAAAGGTCCAGATTTTAAGGCCAGAAACTATTAATTGTTGTGATTTCTTTAAGGAATAAAGTGATCAGGTTAAATTTATGAGTCAGCAGCATCTGTTGAAACCTGACCCATAATAACAAAGTATTTAATTTCATATTACCTTTTGTGTCTCATTTCTGTGTCTGAGTAGACGTAACTTAATGGGCTGTTCTGTGCCCAGTACCTTGCCTATCACCTCTCCCTCTCTATTTTTAACCACAAACTCTGCAGCTGAGGATCACAGAACCAGGCCACTGAGTTTACTTTTCATGTTAACTAGAGTTACCAAGATATCCCTTTGTTCTCCCCTTTTTAGGGGCTTTTGCACTTTACATAACAGTTAACTGTATTTTTAACTGAAAGCACATTGCTTAATCTTTACCTAATGATTGAGATATTTTTTTTCTCTCATGTAATGAGAAAAAGCCCCAAATAACCTGTTTTTACTATGAACTATCTCTAACATCATACCTACTTTCCAAAAGATAAAACTTCAAGCACCTTACTCTCTCACCCACCCAGCAGAAAAGGCGATATGAAGATAAACACAGGTTTAATTCCCAATTGCTCCAAAATTCTCCTCCAAAGCTTCACCTCCAAATACCAATGAACAAGACATCCAGCTGCACTAGCAAATCCAACTGATAATTTTAAATGCATTTCTGAAACAGCCAATGCCAGTATTCAGAATTTTGCCTCAAGGGATATATTTGAAGAGTTGAGGATTTTCTTCTGCTCTTTCTAGCCTTCAGAAGCTGAGCTATAAACTCATCTACACCTGTACTGTAAAGTACTTCCTTATTTAGTAAAAATAGGATTGCCTATCAGTTCAACCCAACCAGCAGCCAGTACATAGTGGAGTACTGCATTTAGGGAAAGCCTCCTCTATTTCTTACAGTTGATTATTTCTCTGGTTCAGAAAGAGAAGTTTCACTTTAAGTGGAACGGTTGACTCTTTACCTGATCAGTGGGGTAACTTGACCTCACAGGATGTGATTAGCCAAATGATCACAAGGTCTGGTATGTTTTTCAGTAGGTTGCCTGCTACTGTCTGCCATGGGGAGCTCTGCACCTTTGTGCAAAAGCTTTCTGCTCAGCTGTGCCACCTAAAAGCTGACAACTGATCACACTGGAGCTCAGCAGAGATATGGTCTCATACCTCTATGATATTGTCATTAGTACAGTACCAAAATGACAGTAGGTGCAGACTCATCACATACACAAATCACAAGAAAACAAGAAGAAACGTACAGGAGCCAGTACTAAGCTACTTCTGTTCTACATCAAATAAAGCCATAATAAACTTACTCTTCTGGACCTCTACCTCCAGATGACTGCCATTTTGGATAGGAACCCATTTCTAACTTCCAGCTGTATCTTATTCACAATTGGGTAGCAGCCATTTTGGGCCATGCAACCCTTTTGTTTAAAGAAATAGTTTCCCAGTCTCCTCTTTGTAAACACAACACACTTTCCGAGAGCAAGCATCTCTCTTTTATTCTTTCAGTATGCAAGCGAAAGAAGTGAAATTGTGAAATATTTCTTCTACTGAGACTGACTCCCAATTCACAATTTGTCCCTCAAAACCTTCTGTGTACCAGTGCCAAATCCTTCCAGTCATTCTGGCAGATATGCTCTGAAACAGCACTGAGCAAACTTGATTTTTAAAAATAAAATACTTTAAAGAACAATTCTGCTGTACAAAATAGTGGCACATTTGTGTGAAGATGTTTACAAGTTCTTTACTTTCACAAGTAAAGGAATACAGATAATTACGTTCTGTCAGATAGAAAATCAGGTTAGCTATGAGACCACGAAAAGATCTGACACCAGTTCTCAAGGGAGGGATTTCTAGTGGCTTAAATGCAATGATGTTTAAGGATCAGCCCAACATACTATTGAACAAATTCAATTCAGACCATCTACAAAATGGCTAGAAACAAAAACGTGTGCCTTGCTTGAGCACAGGAGGAAGTAAAGAGATCAAGCTGAGAAAAAAGGGCAGTTACTTTTCAAATTGTCATCTTTTATCTCTGAAGAAACACAAAAACTGAAACTGATAACTGTCTTGATATGTTATCAGTTATAATATCTACATTATGGAGATGTATTACAGAGTAAGTCCTTAGAAATTCCAAACTAAGAAATCAAATATAATGAATAAGTGAGAAAGCCCCACATTCCATTTCAATTCTGCTCTCCTTATCTGCCATGCTAATATTTAGAAAGTAATTATTACTCTTGATGATTAAATTTTTTTTCTCCTCTTGAAATGACTGATTTTTCTTTTGAAGTCTGCATCACCCTGAAGGGAAAATACATTTCTCAGCAGATTTTTTTTCCTATTTGCCTAACAAGGAAAGGGGATTAGAAAAATTAGAATAAAATGACAATAAAAATTAAAAAGAGGGAAGGGAAAGAATGAGCAAGGAAAGACAGGATTTTTATTTTTAATGAAGATTGTCTTTGGGAATTCACAAAGAGAAAGAAGTGAAAAATTATGAGTTCATCACATAGGGTAAGACACCTCATGCTGCAATCTGGAGTTCCAATAATGAGGTGAATGGACACTGCTGAGAGCTCATTGCTGGGGAGAGGTTAAAATGAGTTCTGCATCACCAGGCCAGGAATTTTCATCCTACCACATTACACATAAATTTTTTTGCTGCATTATGCAGCTGGGTTAGTTCTCTAAAGTGAGCACAAATGCATCTTATCCCAGAGTCTGAGTGTCATAACCAAGTTAATCTGGGCTGGAGGGAAAGGAATTCACACAATAATGAAGAAGGGAGGTGAGGGAACCTAGATAGTTGGATACTTTATCAATATAAAGACGTTAAACTATGGAAGTTTAACTACAGACTCATGTATCCCCTATAATAAAAGGCAAAGTAAATAAAAACTTAATATACTATAGGATATACCAAAAGCAAAATATAGACAAATGTCATTTCTCATTCTGTAAACTTCTCTCATTGAAATGATCTAATGAGACATCGGGGTTTTTGGATGTATGATATACTGAAACCATGAGTGAAACTCCCTAAGAATCAAAGCCCACACATAGGAATGCAACTCATCCCCTCCTGAGTTTCAACCTGTGAAATCAGTGTATGCCATGCATATTAGCTTGGCCAACCTTAGATAGAATATTACCACATAATTTGTGAGCATGGCTCTACACTGCTGCAATGTGAACATGCTGGTGCAAAGTTAATGGTTGGACTCGATGACCTGAGAGGTCTTTTTCAACATCAATAATTCTCTGATTCTCTGATTACTGCACTCTGCTCTTGCAGAATGGCAAGCATAAGATGTGCATTATCATAGATGAAAGACACTTTCTCGATAGCCCCTACATGAGGCTGAAAATGTTGAAACTAATACTTCAAAGCACTCTTTGGTAAGAGTACTCAAAATACCACATGACAAAGAAATTTCCTTTTTTTTTTGAACAAACCCTCAAACCCCAAACTCATATGTGGTTGTTTCCAAGAGAAAAAAAAAAAGGAGGAAAAGAAAAAGGCAAGGTATGAGGTCTTAGAAGATGACATACTGACCATGATTTCCAGCTAAACTCTCAGATATCTGCTGAAGCAGCTACTCAAGCCAAACTATAATTCACAGAAACAATTTGGAGAAGAGCCAGCTCTGGATGAAGTGATTGGCTTATTTTGGAATATGAAGTGTTTTCTCTTGACTGCAAGCCATGTTGACTGTCCTTGGGGAGATGCTAAGAAGAAACTTTGATCAGCCATGAGACAAAGCATCAGTATTGGGTTGTGTAATGGATGGCCATTCTATGCCTTTGTATCTGCAAAGTAGCTAGGTAATATCTGCAATAAAATAGATGTCTTCAGTTGCTCAAGAGGCTAAACATACATTTCCTGGCATTGTTAGCGCTTGGTAAATCATTAGCAAGTTTTGTCATTGTCATCTTCTTTATTTTAAATACACTGCTTTTGAAGTTAATAAAATGACTTGTTTCTCCCTTGTGCTGGACCATTTGCATAATTATAAAGAGGGTTCATGAAAGAGAGTCAATGAGATAATTCCCACATGCAAATTAAAGATCTTTCAATTAACATGGCAGGACGTGTCTGAAAACCATGCTAATGCAGTAGAAGATATCCCTGGTGGTACTTCAGTAATCTGCCTGTATGGTAAGGCACCTCTTTGTCTCACTTTGCTTTGTCACTGGTGGCCTTTGGGCAACAGGGTGGTGGAACAGAGCAAAAAATGAAGCTTTTTGGGAAGGATCATTACTTCAATGTTACCGGTGGTGTGGGAGAGCAGTACCTTAATCTTTTTTCAGACAAAAATCAAGTTGATTGATTAAATAACCATGTTTCTTCATATCAGGGTAAAATATTAAGAAGAGTCTGATTTCTAGAAAGCTTTTTCATTCATAGATCAATTTGCTTCTAGTTCCCCTCCTGAAAGGTGACTTCCCTCTCTTGTCTTCAGTAATAATATATGCACTACTTTCATAAGGCTTCCCTAGTTTCTCTGCTTACAATTAATGGCCTCTCAGAACAACTACTGAAAAGCAGATATGAGTAGAAAAGGACACTGGGTACTTGCTAACACTTAGCTTATACCTGATAAAAAGCAATAAAATAACACCTTTAGAGTTCATATATATAAGTTGGTAGTCAACTTCAAAATCAGAATTTAATATTTCCATGAGTATAAACATGCTAGATGATCCTTTATGGAAGTATTACATCTTTCCCTCAAGCTTGGGAAACATTAAAGACAAGATACCAGAAGACAGATGCTTGCTTGCTACTCTGGCACCCTGCTAGTTTTCTAATCACTGAATAAATTTTCAAAAGCAGCTCTTACCCAGGATAAGTGATATCTCGGTGTCTTCCAGCAAAACAAACAGAACTGTATTATTTTAGGTGCTAGTTGCTCCTGAATTGGGACCTGAATTAGGAGTCTGAATGTCGGGAAAATCAAGAGTCCCTATGTGAGCGTGTCAGAACTCTTCCATGAAGGTATCTGCTTTACTGTCATCATGCTGAAATCCTCCCCAGGAATCTGAAATACCCCTAAAAACTGCTTCTCAGGGAAAAACTTACTGATTGCCTTAAAAAAACCCAACCCACCATGCAAAACCCCAAAACCTGTGGTTTGCTCTAGGTAGGAATAATTCAGTAGAATACATATTTATGTGGATGATGAAGGCAAGTAATAGCAATGACTGTCACAAACTCAGAACTATGTTACAGAAAGCAAGAAAGTTATCTTTGCTGAATGCACTCAAATTGTGTTTGTTTGTTTTTGTTTGCTTTTTTTTCAAAACCACAGACATTCTCTAATTAAAGGAATATGACTTTCACAAACAGGAACAATCTCCTACCAACTAAACACGAGGATGAACTGGTAGTGGCCCTGGTATTAGTATCTCTCTGTCAGTTTTAATAATTTCATCACCAGCCCACAGGTCATCCTTGTAGGTATTCTGCTTCCTGGTACTGATGTATCATGGAGCACAACCTAATTTAATGGAATAAATACAAAAAACTGGGAACCATGAACCCTTATTGTAAGGCCAACTGCTTTCTCCCTGGCTTCTGCACCATACTGGTGGAGCAGACCTAATCCCTCTCATCTCCCTTTAGGGGCAAATCAGTTTCCCATTCAGGTCTTAGTGTTCAAAACTCACAAGGAGAATAGTGTTGTGAATGAGTCCAGCTGAGATACAAGCCTTGGAGAGCAGCAAAGTTTGCAAGGAAGCAACTGTAGCTCCCACTTATGTTATTGTGCATACAACATCCAAATCATTGGAGTTTCCATCTATCTACCAACATTTAAGAATAAAAAAATGATAATTACAAAAAGCTGCTGTATTTGCATTCCTGTCCCTCTGGATTTGACCAGTTTATACAGCGGTTCAAACAGATCAACAGTTTTAAATGCTATTTTTGTGGTAGCAAATAAAAATCAGGAGTTAATTCTCAGCAGGCAATTAGTTTTATAATAATTATTAATACTAGTTGTTTTATTATGTAGCACTAACAAAGTAAACTCGAGCTTTTCCAGCACATTTTAGCTTTAACAAAGCAATTACTTGAGTCAAAATCATGTATTAAATTGAGCAACTTCAAGCAAGAATTGTATTTCTGTCTTCAAGTCTTTGTTTTTCAAATAGTAAGGCATAATAACTTCTTGAAGAATTAGTAATCAATGTGTCACTCCTCTAAGTAATTATTTTACTTGAAACAAGTAATAAGACTGTTCCCATTTGAGGGCACATGTAATTGCAGTGTATTGTTAATTCTGCAGTCTTTTGTACAGAATGAATACTCAACTTTAATAATCATAGGAAACTATCAAACTATCTCTAGTGTACATTCTCTAGAAAAAAAGGAATGAAAAAAGTTAGGACTCTGAGTACCTTTTTAAGTTTCAAACTTCAGAGAAAAACACAATTTACTGAAATCTACTCTGTGTGTGGTATTTGTGTGCATACTCAGCATGTCCCAAGGTTTTGTTTGTTTGCTTGCTTTTTTGAAAGAAAACTATAGGCCTAGTAGAACTTAGAATCAAATGGGCTTGTTTCTTTATGCTTGTCTCTTCAATTACATTTTCTGTCATACAAGGAGCAGAGCACAAGGCTCTTCTCTGCCTCAGCTTCACTGCCTTTAAAGTGATGAAAAATAAAACATCTGCAGTGAACATTATTGTCATGAGTGATTGTTTGCTAAGCACTTTAAGATCAGTAATACATGTTCTTAGCATTACTTGTTTTTAAAAGATAAATTTAAATATGATAGAACTTTTCAGCTTAGTATATATCTTAGGACACATTAGAACTTGAAGTTGCATTTTTGGAATGAATTTTCATGTGAAATGAAACAGATATTTTACAGTCTACATAAACACTATACTTGAGTAAGAAATGACTTCCATCCACAGAAGGTGTTCAAGAGCTGAAGGATATGGCCCTAAGTATGATATGATGAGACCTACTTTGAAAAGGCTCTTGATGGAGCTCCTTGTTAATTAGAGCCTTCCTGGACTGTCCTCACTATCTGTATTTCCCAAGTGTGAACCTCGTATGAGCACATAAATAGACAGGACAACAGTGAAGCCCTCAGTCTGAACAGCACTTGGCAGCACACAGGATGGAGCCAAGGCTGTGCTTTGAGCTAGCTCTGGTCCCAAAGGTGATTATATATATTACCTCACAATTGTGCCTCTGCAAAGCCTTTCCTCACAGCTGGACTTCATTTGTGGGCATTGTCCTGTGTTAAAGCATGCAGATGGCTTTTCTACTGCAGAGAGCTCAGGGAATGCACAAAACTGTCCACACCTGGCTGTGCAGTGCTGCCTGTAATGTCTCCTGCCACTACAGAAAAGCACCATTTATCCCAGACTCCAAAAGTACAGGTGCCACTGCTGTGTCTCTGTCATTGCCTCCCACAGCCTGTGCTTTCAGCACCGTGCTGGGGCTTGAATTAATTGCTGCCAGAGAGAGAACAGCAGCTTGTCAGCCATCAGAAAAGCCCATGACCACTCATCATACACCACTGACACAGGACCAAGATGAAGCTGGATGTCCAAGCTGGATGTTTATGTTATTGCTCTTATTCTGCCCGTTTGTTTGTGGTTTAATGCCTATGTGGTTAATTTGAGGGCGATAAATAGCTTTTTGAGAAAACTCATTTGTACACAGCTGCAATTAATCAGAGTGCAGAGAGGAGTGCACCAGAGCTGAACGCCCTGCTGAAACACATGGCTGTGCTGCTGCCACACACTCCTGCATTCCTGTGAAGGTTAAGCCAAATTGCAGAGCCCTGGGAATTTGAGCTTGCACACATGCTGGCTCTACCCCCACATCAGGTCTGTTAGGGAAAAGCTTGAATGATTTCCACCTGGAAGCCTCCTGGGGCTTGCAGCCATTAGTTGAGAAGTTTAATAACCACTGGCAGGGGGGAAAAAAACCCACCAGAAACAAGCAATTCGCTGAACTTTTCCAACTGCACAGCTGAAATTTAGTATCTAGTCCCGTTCCTGACTGTTTTCTTTATATTGCCTGATCCTCAAAACTTTCATGGTATGAGAGCAAAACAATAGCAGCCAGATGGCAGCTCTAGCTTACAACACAGCAACCTGATAAAAATCCAGTAGTTTTAGTTGTTTCTACTGGATTCCATCTGAATGCAGTAAGAAGTTAATATTCCCAAGGACAGAGAAGCCGAGGTACACAGAGCAAGGTGTAATGTTGTAAAGCTTCTGGAGTGCAGAGTGGGTTCCTGCAAACCTTGAGGACTGATCTGCAGTTGTACTGAAGGATGTGCTGAATCAAGTGAAAATTGTGAGTGCTGGTGTCAAACAGAATTTTTCTGAAATGAGACAAAAATTCTACTTGGTGGCACCCATCATGCTTAGGGCATGCAATGGCTTGTAAGATGGTTATTAGAATTCACCATTTGCCTAAAGTGTATCCAAGAGTTACCAGGAAGAGGTTCAGCACTCACTACAAAAATCTTGTCATTAAAAAAAACCCAAAAAACAGATGAAAACCAGAAACATTATGTTTGAAACCTGAACCTCTTTCTAATACATAGATGCTCTACATAATCACTAGAAGATGACTAATATCCTTTAAGTATTACTGCTCAATGAGTCTTAAATGCAGAAGAACAGTGATTGTGCAAATGCCACAGCTATTACGAGTGATTCTTCAAAGGTCAGAGTAAAAGGTCCTCCCACATGTGCCATTATATCATGGAAGATAGTCTCAAAAGAGACTAGTATGAGATATCCCAAAAACAGGAGATCATGTAATCTCTGCTTTAATGTTGTTGATTTCAAAAGTGCTAGAATCAATTTTCATGACTGATTGAGAAACAAAAGGCAACATGGAAGTTAAGGTCTGACTGTATGGGCTTGCTGCAGCTAAAGGAAGAGAATTTCACTTTCCTATCTGTTTTACTTTCCTGTGCAAATACACACAGCCTAGCAGCAATACCTTGAATAAGGGAAGTACTTCAGCCAGGGAGTAAAAGCAGGTGGCCAAAGAGTTAAAACCTATATATGCCCCTCCAATAAATTCACATCAGATAATTAGTGTCAGGATTCTAGTTCTTTCTTCTTTGCAAACTCTTCAATGGCTTTGATAATTTGCCATTATCTTGAAAAGGAGGGATGAGAAAAAGGGCACTGAAAATGGTAGCTTAAAGACCTAAGCACTGTGGTATGCACTTGGGGAATTCTAGTTGCAGGGCAGAAAAACATCTGCATAGATCTTTAAGGAGACTGAACTTGTGAACCCTGGAGTTTAAAGGCTTTTTTATGATTCTGTACAAGTTGTGTGTGCTTTTTCTTCTGGCCAGAACCTTGCTTTCCTAAGAAACAAAAGGAATTCCAGTGTGGATTCCAATAAACTTAGTGATAGTGTATTATTTCTCTTGTTTACACCAAGTACATGCAAACATATTCAACAGGCTATTGTCTTTGTTGCAGGCAAGAAAAAGGAGTCGCCATTTCAAGATTAATCATAGCAGTGGGGATAAAAATAAGAGCCAGGCCCAGAGTTTGATAACAGTTCTGAAGGTAGTGAGATGTAGTTTTGGGCTTAGAATCTGAGAGGATTTCTATGTGGGCAATAAAAACTGCACATGCAACATCAGCTGAGAAACCAGAAACCCAAGCAGGACTTCCCATCACACTTTAGCAAGGATAAAAAGCTGCGTTATTGCAAACTTTACACAGTGTCTTCTGCTATTAAAGTCTGCAAAATACAAAGCTATAGATCAAGTAAAATTTGTTATTTCAGTCAGAGACAGAACTCCAGACTTCTAGTTTCTGCTGCTGGTTCTCATATTAGACTTTACTTTATAGGGCCATCACTATTATAGCACCTGACCAAATTTTATGTTTTATCCT
This sequence comes from Molothrus aeneus, assembly GCF_037042795.1. Classification (NCBI taxonomy): domain Eukaryota; kingdom Metazoa; phylum Chordata; class Aves; order Passeriformes; family Icteridae; genus Molothrus; species Molothrus aeneus. Next base: position 42,445,287 of record NC_089651.1, on the reverse strand, counting down.
CATAACTGATATAAAAACTATTAACCTCACTTTTTCAGAAGGCACTAAAGGCACCAAAAGGCTATCTTCCCTAAGATCATATGGGAAATTCATAAAAGGAATGAACTGACCCAATTCTCCCAGGACTCATGTTTTGAATTTTCTTTGCTCACATCCACTCAAATGTCCATAACCTCAGTTAGCTCTGGATATAATTTTATTTTCACCAAGATGGGTAAGAAGACTGAATTTTAAAGCCTTCTGAGTTGCTAGGATGAAAGGCATTACAAGAAATTCAGTGTACTATAATAATCATTGGCCTCATGCCTTGAAGTAGTAAAACAAAATAACATCACTGCAGCTTATTATTCTTTAGATATAATGCTTTTCTTATTTCCACTATACTTGTAGATCTGCAACGCTCGACTCCATAACACTCAAGCTCTCCTGTTCACTCCTCGAGCTCCAAGCCATAGTTAAGATTTGCTCTGTAGTGCCTCACAGTGAAAGCTTTGGGTGAGTATCTGTGGGCAGTCAGCAAACAGCGGAAATAAAACTGATCTCAAAATTTATTGCTATAATATACTGATGGTCTTCACTCCCACTGCGCTGAATGGGCTGAAGATAAAAAGTCAGGGATATCCTGTTGGGAGTTATATATCAGCATTACAAAGCAACCTGATCAATGCCTACACAAGCACATCAGCCAAAACCAGCACAAAGGCATAGCAGCAGGTAAAAACCGACAGCCTAAGTGTGACCACACCATGTTCTTACTGCCTGGAACGGGACAGCTGATGCCAAGTTCAACAGTAAGCCTGGAGTACTCTGCCTTTATGTGACAGTGGTTCACTCAAGTGAATTAGAGGAAAAAAAAATCCCTAGGCTGAGCTAGCAGGAACAACACTAACAGCTATTTGAGATGTACTTCTACAGTAATAGAAGAGGACTGCTGCTACCAGCTTTTGAAACAGGTATGAGGAGCTACATGGCAGCTCAGCAGAATAAATACTCTCATTAAGAGCTATATCCATTAAAGCTATCATGACCCTCTGCCTGCAATTTATATAAGCCTTTCCTATCTACATCAGAGTTGAAAGGAAATGGTGTGAAAGGGAAATGCACTGATTTGAAATAAAAGTTGCACAAAAATCCTAAATCATATTCAAGTGCTTTCTGCTGGATCAATTAGTGAATTCCTATTGCTTCTTGTAGAAAGGCTCCTTTACAAGGTCTATAACTTCCCTGCACTCTCCTATAACAGACAAAGAAGTTGAGATTGTCTGGAGGCGATCCTTCTGCCTTCCTGTGCAAAGCACAGAAAGCTTTTTAAGGGCTATGCTGCTGTGACCTGCCTGTGCTGGTGTGAGCGCAGGGGAAGCTGTACCTGCTACACATGCCAAGTGTGAGCGTGGGCTCACACATGCACTTCTTGGTGCCTGCTGAACAAGATTGCTCCTTGTGGGAAGGAGTTTGCTGTACCTGAGAGCACTGACATGTGTAGGCGAGGAAGATGGTGTGGGGAGGGTGGATTACACAGACACATGAGTAGGTGTGTGGGTCTGAGAAATAGTTACAGCCGACAGAATGACATGATTGGCAACTTTTCTGTAACTTTTTGGAGTACATGAGTGTATACTCTCTGGGCAAATGGTATCTATATGGTCATTTAAGGTGTACTGGAAGGCATCATATGTAGCTGTACACACTTTGACGAACTTGTTGAAGATGTCTAAACTTAGTCCTCTCACCTTACATGTTGGCCACGATGGGAGGGACCAACGCATTCTAGGACAAGGGTTTTTTATGCAACTAAAGAGAACAGCCCTTCTCTTCCCTTCTTGGTCTCTTCAGCAGATTGCTGAATTACCACCTTTACTTGTCCTGTCCATGATGATTTGGGTTTCATTCTCATCATGTGCCTGGAACATGCATGAAGCACTTAGTTCTTTGGGATATAAATCATGGGAAACCTTCCCAACACCAACAACAAACTGTCCTCTCTGCAAGAAGTAGGCAGAAAGCTGAACTGAGCTAGAGAAGATGCTTCTACCTATTTCAAATCAGATGAAATTAAAGTCTCCAAAGCCAGAGGCATAAACTAATTTATTTTTTAAGTGTTTTTTCCTTTCTGGTTCTGAAAGAAAAGGTGACTATCACTTGTATTATGCTTTCTCTTCCCTCTAGTCCAAAACTTCTGCTTGATCCTTGAAAACTGCAGCCTCTGTAATCTCTTTTTGGTGACTGGCAGTCTGTGGGGCAGGAAAGCAATCCTTGCAAATGAAATTCATCCAGCATTTACAAGCCAGACAAGAGAAAAGGAGGCTGAAGTGAAAAGGAACCTTTTGTTTTCAGCAGGGAGCAGAGCACAACAAGGAAATAAAAAGATGAATAAACCTGTCATAGACTCTTTCTTTATGGAGCAGAAGCACAGTTATTAGGTACCCGCAAAGAAGGCATTCTGGATATATGACTCCTAATACATCGTCCATAATACAGCACTGTGCAGAAGGCATACAACTTTTCAAACAGTTGTCAGAGACAGAAATAAATACAGTGTCTTAGTGGAAAAAAATGGCCAGAAGGATTAGAAGTGAGCATTGGGATGGTGCAGGCAGAAGTCAGAGAGCTCTCTCTGACTACGTGTTTTCATACACGATACTTGTCAGAAAGAAAAGAATTATTAACCTATTATTATTATTTTTCTTTTACTAATCAGGGTGAGGTTTTTACTGCTCATAAAATGTGACAAATTGATAGTGCTCAGCAGAAAGGGAAGGCCACAAACACAGAGCTCTGCCAAGAATATTTCCATCCACAATTGTGGCACTCTTTATTAAACACAGGTCACACCACACATTTGAAACCCATGATCAGACTCATCTGAAGGCCCAAAACCCCACTACTAATCCTCCTCACTGCTAATTGGTAACTTCCTACCATTTCATCTCTTCCTACAGTTCTGACAAAGTTCAGTGATCTTTATATCATATTTCTCTTCAGTTTTCTATGTCTGGCGTCAACTGCACATGCCACCATGCTCTGTAGCCTTCCTTCTTATCTCAGTGCTGACCTCCTAAAAATGAGCAGAATGTTCTAATGCTTGAGTTATGCAAGTACTGTCATATCTCCTAATGCAATAAAGCTGTATTTTTTTGTCATACACTGACTCCATTGCACAGTCTTACCCATCTGCCTGCCTATCTATTTCACCAGCATCACAGATTTGGGGGCAAAGAAGTATTAGAATGTATAGATCTGGATGCAGAGGGGCATATTAGGAAAGATCAGGTGAGAAATCAAAGGTGGTTTGTCTGCTGTTGCAAATGCGGAGTGGATGATGTTTTGTTCTGTAAATTTCTGTATTAATACTTTGAAATAAGTAACAGCCTTTTTCTTTTTTTACATTTACATACTGCTAAATGCATTTGCTGGTTTTTTTTTTTTTTAACATTCAAATATTATCAGTAAAAGCTTCAGGTAACAGCAATAAAAACATTTACCAATTATTGTTTATGCCTTCATGATGATATTAGATCATGCTGTCTCCATGCTAACTAATAAGAATCTATTCAGAAATTAGAAACTTGGAAGGTCTATCCTTTCTATCCTTTTTTCAGCAGTTTGCCATTTGATATACTACAATTCAACAGGAACCACTACAAGACTATTGCATAGCCCAAATTACTTTATAGACAGCTTCATTTGAGACCTGGGCCTGAAAAAGAAAATACAATTATTTTCAGTGATGGTTGATCTCAACAGTGAAATTTTGTCTGACCTGTTGCTAGAAGCAAGGACCACGTTACTGACTTGAGGTAAGTTGGTCAGGCTCAAATATCAGAAGCTGCAAAATTTGCAAATGAAACTGAACTTGCACTTGAAACTTTTGCTCTGAGACAAAGGAGGTTTTTTTTCCATATGAATGAAGCAGTGTTTATAAGAGCTCTGGCTGAAATGACAAGTCCCCTACCACAGTCAAAGCAAAACAGCTGACCATCCACCAAAGTTGGCAACACTTTTTCAGTTTCACTGACCTACCTATCTTTCCTTCCCTAGCCTAATCTCTTTCTCTGATCTTTCTCCTACTTGCCTCCCACTAATTGTTCACAAATTATTTCCACTGTTTCAAGGAAACAATATAGCACAAAACCCCACCCCTTTCTTAGACTGTACTAAAATGTTATAAAAGACACAAGTAACTTTATTCTTTCTATCCCTAAAAGTAAGCAAGAAACTCATCTCGTACGCCAAACCCAGCAACTGGTGATCCCTAGATATGATTTACAGAAAACAAAAATGAAGTTGCAGTAGTAACAGCTCAAATTAAATAAAAAAAAATTATCAAAACAAAAAGCTGCATTGCTTTCTGGCTGGCTTGTAACCAAACAGAATAAGATGTAAAGTAAGGCCAGTTTTTACACCAGCCCTTCTCTTTGTGATGGTACTGGTACAGACATTATCAGCCTCTGGCTTTGAGCTTCTTTCCTCAGTACCCTCCTGTTCACAGAAATGTACAAACATGCAACTTAGCTTTATGGACAAGGCCAGGGCAATGAAGCAGTGATTTGTCCTCTCAATAAGGGTGAAAGACAAGTTCATATAATTAAGTACTTCATTCACTCTGCAGCTAAGCTTTATTCACATAATATTTTAATGTAATATAAACAAGTTTTATGGGTCATTACTCAGACAGGTGTGCTGCATACTGCATCTTTCAGATCTCAGGCCAGGAAAATGAAAACAGGGATGGCAAAATTACTTGGCTGCAAGCATTCAGAGAATGTGGTGAAATGTTTAATGACAAACATTGTTTCACTTTCTGTCTTACAACAACTCTTTTGAAGTTTGACATTACATTTCTTCACTCCTTCCCTCTTTCCTACCTTTTATACTTTACTGAAAATGGCATCTTTCTGATACCAAACTAATTCAAAATCAATTAATTGCTCTCCTAACTCCATAAACTAAGTGCTGCAAAAGTGAAATATTCACCTCCCAAATAAATCAAAAATCGAATCTTGTTAATTTGCACTCTTTATAATACAATCTGCTGTTTGTACATGGTGTGTAGGACTCAGGGAAGATGCTCTTCTCAGCACAGTGATGGCTTGACCACTTCCTTGCTAATGCGTAATTCCATTCAGAAATAATATTTGATGGGCTAATTCTACCTTCAGTGGAAATAAATGTGCTTCTGCAGTTGCATATAAATGCTCTATGGCATTACTTTCCTTTAGCTTCAAGATACTGCCAATAGGCTTCTCCTGATGCAGTACCCAAATTTCCAGAGAGTTTTTATTCAAAATAAAAGCAGCTTCACCTAATTACCTCCCCTGATGGCTTTGATTAGTGCATTCTGCACTGATGTAATCAATTCCTATATCTCAACCAGGGCCACTAATTTCTTTCATCATGCAAACTAACTTGAACAATCATATTTGCATCTTAAGCATCCTATATGACCTGTCCTGTTTCTGCAGTGAAGTGGACAAAGCTCTGACCACCTGTTTAGAGAGTTGCCTATTCAAAAAGTTCCTACACAAAGGTAAAATCAAGTAGATAAAATTCATCCCATAAGGCAACTGATGAAGTATCACACCACAGGAGGTATTCAATGATTGCAGTAAATGTTTTACTTTCTTGGACAACAAAGAGTCTTTTAAAATCTCCAGAGAAGAAGGCCTAACTTCTTTATTGGATCAGTACCTGCAGAAATCTGAACTGGATATGCCATTCCTTCTTTTGTTGCTTTCCAATCTCCTCCCTCCCTCCCCACCCCCGGTCTTCATGAAAGTCAGGATTAAAAAATGCAGCTTTAGGAATTAAGTGGATTTTCACTTAAATCTGAATCACCAGCCTCTCCTGTTCTAAACTACTTCTGCACATTACTACACAGCTTTTGCACTCTGCAAAAGACAGATGCAAATGAGAAATGAGGGAAATGAAGCGTGAACAGACTAGAAAGACAAATATGCAGCCTGTTAGGGATCTAAGACATTTAGTGCTCTGCTTATGCTGAAGGATTGTAAAAAGTTGCAAAAAAGCAACCTATAAATGCAAAAATATTTTGGGGAACATTAGCTTCAAACTGTATCACAATGGATGGGTAGATTAACATTCACATACCTACTTTTTTTTTTGATAAATATTTCTCCATGACTTTTGCAGATTAAGAGATATAGTTACAAACACATATTATAGGGCTTTTTCCCCTAGCTCACAGAATCTTGGAGCAGATGAGATGCCATGTTTTGATTTACCTGAAGAACCTTTTAATCACAGAACTGTAAAGAACAGAGACTACTTCGACGACTCAAAATTATTTCTGTAGAGGCTGCTTTAAAGCCCATAAAGGGTGAGAGAATCCCATTCACTTCTGAAAACTCTTCCCATTCTGAAATTTGAATGTGTTACTTCCCCACCAAAAAGAAAAATCGAACTGTTCTAACAAGAAAAGCTTTCACATTGTACTTCACTACCCAGGAGAAAGGTTCTAGTATTCCAGCCTAAAATCATGCTATTCTGAGTGCAACTATTTACATATTACAGCTTGAACAGAGAGGGAAATACAAGATCATTTCACAGACACATTGGCCAATTAAGTATATGGAGTTAATCGTAATTACGTCAAAGTATGCCAAGCATGACTAGAAGGTAATCACAAGGCAAACACATCTTGGTTCAACTGACAACAGAAGCAAAATTTCTTGTAAAATTAAAAAAAAAAATTATTAATGCTATCCAGTAGCAGAAAGATTCTATATAATTTGAATGCCCATATTTTACTATATCAAAACTAACATAATTCCATATCAGTTTTACAAATTTGTGTATATAAGGAGAATTCAATTACTGTGAAAGTTGAAATAATAAGTGTACATGCAAAATAAAGTGTGCATTAGAACAGTATGTGTATTTAAATGACAAAGGTACCTATTCATAAGGACTGACATCTTATATTTGGTAAAAGCAAATATAAAGAGAAATATTTCTTTTAATAAAGCCAAATGGAAGGTTTCAAACCAGTGGGGATGTGAAAGACAAAGCTGTTTTTTCATTTCTCTCACTAATGAAAAACATCACAGATTTACTCGTTACAAGTAGGAGCTATTTTACCATTAGGGTGTGCAGGGTTCTATGTACAGTGCTACCTACTATGCACTGAAATTGCACAATGCAGTCCAGTGGAAAAATACTTGCAATCTAAATAAGTAAATTCTGATACTAGAAGCAATAAAGCCATGTGGTGCTGCATACCACATTGGCTGATTTTCCCTGTTTCTCAACCAGGTAAAATTATCTGCATGGAGCTCTAGGCTTCTATGGTTAAACTGCTCCCAGTATCTGTGCACATTTGTTCAAAGCTACCTTGCCTATCTCTTTACAGGATTACAGCATTGTGTGCAGGTATTTAAAAATATTACTGAGGGAAGAAGTCCGAGCCGCAAAAGGCAGACTTAACTGATGTACTGTTTATTAGACTTGGCTTTAATAGCAGTCAATAACAGCTCAGAGCTAGTGTTTTGTAATGTAGCAGGCTGGGTTTGGAGGAGGATGTGAAGGAAGACCGTCTGCTTTGTGCTCTGTTGACGCGAGCATGCAGCACCTGGTAGTGCTGCAGCTCTGAATCACATCACCATTAACAGAAAACACGGTCACCCAAGCAGAAGACAGGAAAGCCACAATACATCTTGGAGTCAGTCCCAGCTAGGACAGGCTCCTTGACAAAAGTTCAGGATGAAAGTGGTATAGTGCAGATACCAGCAAAAATGCCAACGAGAAATTGCTTGCAGAGAAGGAGAATGAAAGATAATCTCTGCATCACATCTGCAACATGAAGCTTTAATTAACATTTCACAAGCCCTGGCACACTTGAAATGTCAGTTTCTGTTTGGTATGGAAAATCTGTGGGGGGTTTAGAACCACAGCTATGGATGAGACACAAAGGCAGGACTATGATTAGGACACAGCTGAAATAAAACCAAGCTGCCTTTCCTTGTGGCCACGTGAATCATGACAGAAATAGAAGCAGCTGTTTCTGTTGGTTTGGTCGCACTGGGGACAGCTATTGCCACTGGCATGAGTAACTGGCTAGCTGCTAGCATTGCTGTAGTGGTTCCACTGGCACAGACCACCACTTCCCTGTCTGCAACAGCTTTATGAAAATATCAGTGTTCAAAAATTTTCATTTGGTTCAATTTCTTAGCTGATTGCTTTCTTTAGAAATTAATACTCTAAGTGTTTTTGGGACTAAGCCCCCTCAAGACACTGTTACATATAAACTAGATCAAAGGCAACAGAACTGAAAAGTATGTATTTCAACATGATTTAAATTTGCTAAGCAAGGATATTTTCAGTTCTTTCTTGGAGAGACTATTCCAGAGTACACCAATTCTTGCTTTTATGAAATTGCTTCTGCTTTCAGTCTAAATTTATTTATTCTTAGCTTCAGCCCAATACACCTAGTTGCCTCAATACACCTATATGCCCTCAATGCATCACTCCAAAGCATTTATATCCTTTAAAAATGTAATGTCTATCACAGTTCTCTTGCTTCAAGTATCATTTAGCAAACAATGCACATTTATAATTTGTGCAATTTCTTATCAGCTCAGCTTGTGTTCTAATTTTTACCTCTTTTTTTTGCTAGTTAGGCATCTGAAGTGGCATGCAACAATATCACAGGAGAGGCAATTCTGTTCAAAGTTATTTTAAAACACTTTTTTGTGCTTGACAAGCTCTGCAGACAGGCAGCTTACAGGGTCATTTGCTATTTACATAGCAGTATGGTATCTTGGCACAAATGGGCAAAGAAGAGCCTTGTGTTCTTGTCATCATCTACAGCATCATCTGCTGACTTGATGAAGCATCTCCATTTCCTGTGTACATAGCCCTAGCTAGAGGCTCTAATTCAACTATTGCTGCACTAAATTCAGAAGGAGGAGATATAACTATTACTATGGCTACCTAATTGTTTCATTGCTTTTGTTGATGTGACTCATATGGCTCATACTGCACCTTCTCTGGAACAGCCCTAGTTCCCTTTATCTTGTGCCTTAGCAAATGTACTTCATGCTTCAAGATTCAAGCAGTTCTGTGTGGCCTCTCTAACAGACACTTCAGAAAGTTAAAAGCCCCATTCCTCTGATAGTGTTATAGAGGCACTGTTTCAATTTCTTCATATAAAATTGTTTCAGAGTTTTCAATACATAAGATGTCCCAAATGACCTTTATCTATTTTTCCCAGAGCTGCCAAGACCATTGCCCTTAGAGGTACATCTGAACAACACTCCAAATCAGGATAACATAACTTCTGACCTCGACAGCTACTCTACACTTATCCTTTGTCCCAGGAGAAGAAAGCTTTTTCTTTCAAAAGGTATAACAGGAGGCAACATAGATACAATTTTCATTTCATAACATCAGAAGCAGCTGCCTCTTTGCACCAGGGTGTACACACTATAAATGAAAATATAAGCCCAGGAATGTACAGAGGGATTATTAGAAAGTGGAAATGATTTTGAAGCATTTTAGGTTGTAGATGTTTGATATGATGAAGTCCTGCAATTGTAACTGACTGCAAGTCAATGAAGAGAGGCCCTGCAGAGAAACCTTGACAAATTAAGAGAGCTGGACAATCACCAACCATATGAAGTTTAACAAGTGAAAAATACAGATTCTGCATTTGCCCTGGGACAGGGAAGCCCTGGATGTATGGACAGACTGGGGCATGAGAGGCTGGAGAGCAGCACTGCAGAAAGGGACCAGGGGCCCTGGTTGATGGCAAGTTGAACCTGAGCCAGCAGTGCCCTGGCAGCCAGGAGGGCCAGCCCTGCCCTGGGGTGCATCAGGCACAGCATCACCAGCCAGGCAAGGGAGGGGATTGTCCTGCTCTGCTCTGCACTGGAGTGGCCTCACAAAATTAAAAAGACCCCAAATTATTACAGAACATCCAAAGGAGGGCTACAGAGGTAGTGAAGGGTCTGGAGGGGAAGCTGTATGAGAAGTGCCTGAGGTACTTGGATCTGTTCAGGCTGGAGGAGACTGAGGGGAGACCTCATTGCAATTACAACTTCCTCACGAGGGGCAGGCACTGATCTCTTCTCTTTAGTGACCAGTGACAGGAACTTGAGGAAATGGCCTGAAGCTGAGTCAGGGGAAGTTTAGGTTAGACACAAGGAAAAGGTTTTTCACCCAGAGGGTGGTTGGGCATGGGCACAGGCTCCCCAGGGAAGTGGTCATAGCACCAAGTCTGACAATCTCCTGAGGTATCCCCTGACAGAGCTCAAGAGGCACTTGGACAACACTCTCAGCCACATGGTGTGACTCTGAGGGAAATTCTGTGCAGGGACAGGAGTTGGACTCTATGACCCTACTTCCAACTCAGGATATTCCATGATTCTATGAATGTTAAATAAATGCTTCAGAGAGGAACCTAATGAAGCTTTACCCTTGCTTATGACTTTTAAACTAACAACATCTACTTTACCTTTCTCTGATGCTTATATTTATTATTTATTTTTGTGAGATATTAGAATTTGTATTTATAGAGTATGTATCTAATATAATTTTGCATATCTGCATGAATGCATGTGACTAAGGAAGGAGGCAGGACATTGAGGTGCTGGAGTGGGTCCAGGGAAGGGCAGGAAAGGTGAAGAGTCTGAAGGACAAGTCTTATGAGATATGGCTGAAGGAGCTTGGGTTCTTTAGCCTGAAGGAAAGGAGGCTCAGTGGGACACCTCAGGGGAGACGTCAGGAGAGACTTTATCACCCTCTACAACTGCCTGAAAGGAGCTTGTAGCCAGGTGGGAATTGGCCTCTTCTCCCAGGCAGGCAGGGACAGGACAAGAGGACAAAGTCTCAAGTTGTGCCAGGAGAGGTTAAGGTTGGACATTAGGAAGAAATTCTTCACAGAACGGGTGATTAAATATTGGAATGGGCTGCCCAGGGAGATGGTAGAGTGACCATCCCTGGAGAAGTTTAAGGAAAAACTGGACCTGGTACTTAGTGCCATGTTCTAGCTAACAAAATGGTGCTCAGTCTCAGGTTGGACTTGATGACCTCAGAGATCTTTTGCCACCTAATTGATTATATGATTCTGTGAAAAACTTTGTATTTTGAATGTGTGTAAGGATAAGCTCTTCCTGTGCCAGTGAATGAAGAATTTAGACATTTATGTGTGCAAGAGTAAATGTGAGCAGGAATGTGCAATGTGTGTGTGTAAGGTGCAAAGTCGATTTAAAGACAGTCATGTGAATTCAAGCATAAATATAAATAGTCAGCTCCCTGTTTGAATGAAAATCTTAGGTAGGCAGAAGCTTGGAAAGGCAGTACAATTTTGTTTTCTTTTTTGAGAATTCTTTTGTAAGCCCATCTTTTAGGTTTTGAAGGTTTTTGGAGTACTTTTTATATTCTTGCTCTTCCACATGCAGCAAAATATGTTCTGAAGATGATAGTTATCTGTGAACTCAGCAACTCTGCCAACTAGAAAAACAGCTTTCAGCCCCACAAACCGTTTGGAGCGATAAAGAATTGCTGTGGTCTTGCACTGAAATGGACTGACTTCATTATCACACTCAATGATGGTTTTAACTTCATATTCCTCAGCTCTGCCTGAAGGAAAAATGATAGCTCTGATAACCAAAGAATATTATTAAAGATAGTTTCCCAGGGAGTTTAATGATAACTGCATTATTTCTCCTTAAGAAAATGAAATTGTGAAGCTAGTTATGTTCAGTGTGCTTAACACTGGGAGACTTTGTACTACTGGGTTTTAAAGGGCAAGCTGGCTTGATTTTTTTTATACCTATATGTGTTAGATTATTCAATGGAACTGGTTTTGGGTCACACTTTGAAGGTAAAAATGAAGTCTTTCTACTAAGTGATCTTTTAATAAGATTGTGGTCTTTTCTTTGGTGTTTGTAAACAATGAAAATGAAGTCTGGATTTAATTATTCACTCACTGTGTATTTCACTGTTTGATCACATTAGGGATTTCACGACAGAGAAAAGTTCAACTTTACCAGCCCCTCCTTGTCTTTGGCACACATTATACAGTTGATCTTGCTGCTATGTATAAGATTAGTGGACTATTTTTTTAAACTATATGCACATGTTGATGAGTGTTTCTAGGCTCAAAACCTTCTTAAAATTGTTTCTTCAAACACAAGGTGATGAATTATACACAGGAATCTGTTATTCTATTATACAATAAATTCTTGTATTTGAAGGGATAAAGGGATGGATTCTGTCCTTGGTTGTATTTCACTAAAATGGTAATTATAATCTGGTATACTACCAGATATAACCAGTTACTGATATAACATGGGCTACATTAACATCCTTCCAGTGATAAGAAATCTGCCCTGACTTTATGAGTTCAAATTTTAAGCAGCAGATACTTCCATCTGAAAAGGCAAGCCAAAAGGAACTATTTAATCTGAAATTGCAATATGCTTTATAAATTTTTTCACCAAATTTAATGTCATCCTTAGCGAGATAGGAATTACCAAGCAGATCAGATGAGTGATCTATCCAGACCAGTATCACACCTTCCTCAGAGCAGATGCCAGCAGCTGCCTCCAGAAGACTATACCCACAATTTCATGAGGTACCATGAACCACAGTACCACAGTTGCTTTTCTCTACAGTTTCATGGTGTATTTCTGTTAGTGCCTTAAAACAAGCTGATATCTCCTTTTGGAGTCCTACAAAATATTACTGAGGAGTTTCTCATTAGTATACATTTGTTTAATCCTCTTTTGAGCACTGATAAATTCTTTGGTTTAGGCTCTTTTTTGTAATTAGTTTTATAGGTTAATTATCTTTTGAATAAAGAACATTTTCTTATATCATCTCAAAAATATCACCTTTCAATTCCTCTGAAATCTTCCTGTTCTTGCCATTTTAGAAAGGACAAATAAGAATGTTCAGTATTTCCTCCCCAAATCATTCAGGAATTTTTCCCGTGCCTGCCTTTCTTGTGACAGCCACAGTCTCCTAAGTATTTCCTGCTGTAATTTACTCTTGTGTCCCTTGTCAACATTAGCAGCTGTTTTTTGAACTTCCTTTAGTTATACTACTTCATGATTCTGTGAGCAGAAATAAATGCTACATCCTTGGTAAGGATGTACCACTGTTTTAAAAAATGCTGTGATCAGTGGAATTTTCTACTCCATTATTCCTGTATCACAGTGTAATACTTGCTTTTTGACTTCTGCTGTGCAACGAGCAGATGTTTTTACAGAGCTTCTGGCAATGTCCCTTAGGTTTTTGTTTTTTCTCCCTGAATGGTTACAGTTAATTTAGAGCCTAGTAATGTGTACGAACAATTCAAATTATTCCTTGCAATGAGCATTACTTGGTAGTTGTCAACAAAGGATTGCATATGATGTTCTGCTGCCAATACAACCTTCTTTATCAGGTGCCTCTGAAATTCCTCACCATCTTCTTAAACACAGACTTCCATAAATAATTTCTTATTATCTGCAGATCTTGCAACTTCCTTGCCAATTCCCTTTTCCACATCGCTGATTAAATACAGTGGTCCTCAAACAGAAGTTTGAGGCACTCTTCCATTAACCTCTTGCCATTTTTCTATTAACCTGAAAATCAAGCACCTATTTCTCTTTTTGGTCTCCTGTCCTTTGTCAGTTTTAAATCATGACAGACATTTACCTTTTCCTATCTGACAGCTTCTCTTCCTTATCAGCTCTTACAAGGAATTTCTGAAAGACTAAATAAGTCCCATTTATTTGTTTCACTATCCTCACTGTATGGATGGCATAGAATTAATACTGGCAGATTGGAGAAGCACATTCAATCCCAGATTCTCACTTTCATATTATATTAACTTAGGTGCTGGTTCATACAGTAAATTCATTTAATTACCAATCCAACCATTTTTCCTAAAGTCACAATCACTGAGCTAAATAAATATGTATTGAAATAACGTGTGCTCTGCTTCTGTTCTACAGAAGTTATTTATTTCATGAATATTTTTGAGCTGTTAAAGATTTGCTCCTCTATTCTATCTGAACTCCCTTTTTGTTAATCTAACAACCCATTCCTTTATATTATTCTGATCTGTCTTCCTGAAAAGAGCAGGTTTGAGGCATGTTCCCTCTATCATAGAACAGCTTCCAAGAAGTTATTCAGCAACTCCCTAGTGCTTTCTAGGAGGTGTAATTTCTCCCTTTACTCCTTCATTGTCAAACCAACACGGGGATACTTTATTGAACAGTCTGATTCTGATATTCCATCTGTAAAAATCATTAGCCTGTTACTGCAGACAGTTAACTAAGAAATTCCAAAACAATTTATGTCTTAAAGCCAGTGACTTGAGAGGAACTAGAGAGAGAAGTCCAGGATCATGAACCATCCTGTAACTTTCCTATGACATTACCAGCTTCAGTATTTAAGTGGTAGAAAAGAGGGGAAGAATATTAAAACTGAAAGTGCCTGGAGAACAACAGGGAGATGAATAACAGAAGAACTGGATTTTTCAAAACTAAACTATGCCAAGGCAGCCAGCTTTCTCCAGGGGTTGTTAATGAGGGTAGAACCAGAACTTTATAATTTGAAAACCCTTCAACAGAGTTTCACATGCCACAGGAAAACACTCTCCTACATAGTGGTACAAAACTATCTGAAAAAACATATTCTGAGAATAATTAGCAGTGGTTCTGAATGAAAATGGGAGATTATATTAAGTTTGTTTGTCCTGCTTCTGGTATTAATACGTAATTTATTTACGACCTGGAGGATAGAATAAAAAACAGGCTGATAAAATCTTCATCTTAATCAAATTTGGAATTCACCACAAAACTGAATTTACCTCAAATTGATTTTGAAATTTAAAATATAGGAGGTGCAATGCAATAAAACTAAACACAGTTTCTACAGTAGTTTAGAATAAACCTGCCTGACTGTATAATGAGGAGTGATCAGCCTGGCAGAAGTTGTGAAGAGAAGGACCTAGCAGCACACAGCAGTGAAAAAACTCATGCTGACATTAAAATAGGGAATAGTAAACCAAGGTGTATAAATAAAGTTATAGCTTATTGCAGAAATACAAACCAGGGATCTACTGTAGCCTCCTGTACAATGTACTCAGTGTTGGTAAATCTTTCCCTTAAACACTTTATTTGGGTGCTGCTAAGCCTGTGAAGTTACAGGGCAAACAGCTGGAGAATATACAGGACACAGCAACAAGAACAGTCAGAGCTCTAGAAAACGGAGAACAGAAGAAAAGTGAAATAACCTGCTCTTTTTGCCTAGAAGCCTGGGCCTGAACATGGCAGCAGTTAAAGCATGTTAAAGCATGCTGCAAAGAAGGTGACTTGAAAGATGGACATGACAAGAATCATGAGCTTAATTTGAAGAAATGGAGGTTTCAGATAAAACTTCTGTCTAGATTGAACAGGTGGCTTTGTGAGCTTCTTTTCACCCTCATTATCTACAATACTTACTTAAAAGAAAAAAAAAAAGAAAACAGCTGCAAGAAAAATGCTGAAGGTATCAGAAATGGCCTTGGGCAATTGGGAATAGGCCATGACACTGAGGAATCCAGTTAGTACTATGCTAGTAAAAATACCTCTTGGCTCCCTCTTTTAAGCCATAAGCAGCAACTGAAATGACTGCATTCATCAGAGAGAGCACCATCTAGTCCCAGTAAGTGAATTGAGTCATCTACTCTGGATTCATCCTGTGGCATGGCACTGATTCACTGCACAGCCTTAGGCAAAACACTTGAGCTTTCCGCACTTGCCTTCCTTCTCTAAGGGAAGAGTACATAACCTACCTCAAAAGCACATCACAAATGAATCATGGTAGAAGCCTTGGTTAAAAGGGTTCATCATCAAGGAAACTGAGAAAAAGCTTGCTTCCTAGAACACAGCTTCAGATAAATTAAGGGCACAGGATCATTGTTCTCTGCTACTGTGGCCGAAGCCTGCATAACACAGGTTGTTTTGATCCTTTCAGGCAGGCTGTCGGAACAGCTGAAATAGTTCCCAACAAATACACATAAAAATCTCAGCAGATGGTCACCACATATCCTTTCAGCCTATTTCTCTGCTTTTTGCCTGCTTTCTTGAGCAGAAAAATCACTGCTCCTAGTACACTCCTACTGAAGGCATTTTGCAACATACATTTTGCAACAAACCATTTCAGTCTAAGGCTGTTCTACAAGACATTGCCCTCTGAAGTTCCTGGGCAGTACCAGGTCCTATGTCTCCTACTTGACATCACACTACCCTGCTTTCCTCTGTACACTTAATCTTCCTTCAATCTTTAGGTATTTTATGACCATTAACTTAATGGACCATTATCCTAGTCAGATCCATCTTCACACTTTATAACCAGAAAGTTGGAGTCCAAGTGTTGAATTCAACTTTACAAAGCAGGGCAACAGCTGAACTGAAAACAGGTTCAGGTTGATCTGATTTTCAATTATGTGCTATGATAACCTACATATATGTATATATGAGTATGCATGGATATATATGGATCCATATTAGATGCATTTTATATTTCCATATGTGCATGTGTAAAACAGTTTTCTTAGCTGTGAAGACAAACAGAAGCATATGATTCCAGTTTCCCTTTACTCTGTAAAAGCATATTCTGAACAGATTCAATTTCAAAATATGCATGAGACAACTAAGTGTTTTAAACTATAACTTTCAGGGAATAATGAACACTTCTTAAGGAGTCTTTAGGGGAAAAAGAGTAGAAATTGTCTATGTTGGCTATAAATCTTTTGATTACTGTGTGCCTTATTTAGAAAGCCAACTCTGACCTTCTAATTTCTGGAGAGCTTGCATTCCTAATTTTGGTTGCTGTTTTCTTTGTTGACTACAGAACTGATACACTTTGATTTTCATACATGACTTATCTAGTTTCCATGTGCTTCAAAGCTGTCCAGCCTGAAGGCATCTATTCTGGCCTCAGTCCAAGGCAGACTTCAATACTTAGAGGCAACTGGGGACATGCACGATAGGAGAACACAAGTCCTCTGCTCTTAGATTTCTCTATTTAAAGGAAAAGGCTAAGCTGTCAAATAGAAAAAATGGAAGCTGTGACAGGGCACAATGTAGAAGTCACTGTATAGAAAAGAACAAGAAAATTGTTTGCCTTTTTGAAAGACTCCAATTGATAACTGACACTCCTGTCACCTTCTTAAGTCACCTGATCCCATTTTCTACTAAGTGGTTCAGAAAAATCTATAGGCAGCACAGCCTTTGCCAAAACAGATCAGAGCATCAGTCAGTCCTCCTAGTTACAACACCCTGCCCCTTCACGTGCCTGGAGAGCAGTAGTTTCTCTCATCTCCTATTCAGTCCTGCACTGCAGCAGATCAGATAACCTCACTCAGAATGAGCACCCTGTATTCATATCTAGCAGCAACCACATGAACCTACATTATCACTCTGTTGATAGTCACTGTCTTATACACAGGAAGGGGGCAGTGAATTTGTTCTATGTGAGAAAGCTCTTGCACCACACTATTGCAATATCCGAGCATCTTACAGCAGTATTTTAAAGGCAGTGACTGTATAGCTGCAGCAATTGCTTCCTCTCACTTCATCAGCCTAACCTATTCATCTGGAAAACATATTTTCCTTTGGCAGAGAGGAAGATCATAAGCTTTTTCCTGCATTCTTCTCTCACAGAAACAGCAATCTTGGTTAAGAGGTGGGCTAGAGAGAAGCAGAAAGAGAAGAGAAATTTCAAGATGATAAAGTGACCACTGGCTATTAGAAGAACTGAGAGACAGGAAATACTTTTTCCTGTTTCAGCTCTGCATCATTCACAAGAATGAGGGAGCAAAGAGGTTGAGAAGCTGAGATGAGCAGAGGCCGTATGTAGTCATGATTCTCTGCAGACACAGAAGCACACTGCAACTTGCCTTTACAGAAGTCTAGCATAAATGGTGTTGATTTCATAGCTGGTTCTTTCTCACAGAAGAGCAGAGCACAAAACAGCATTGCTTCAGGAATACATTATGGCTAAAATATGTGAATGCATATGCAAGTTAAGCACAGCTTTCCACTCCTGCAACATTGCTGAGTATCCCCCTGTGTCAGAGAGTTTGGGAGTGCCTGTTGTGCAGGCATAAAGGTACACATCAAAGCTCTTCTATTTCTACAGGGAATAGAGGGGTAAGCGGCTCTTCCTTTCTAGCCAGTGATTAATCATTCTGCACTGCAGCAGAAGCCATACTCCATAGGCTTCTGTCTGGCAATGTTACAAAAACCAGAAGGATGGCCATTTGACAGAAAATCGTTATCTTCCCTCTCCTGTGTATGACCACACTGATAGCTGCACGGGAGAAGTACATGAACAACCTGTAGATAAACAACAACACACTTCCTTCAACTCCGCTTTCAAAAGCATCATCCTAGAATGGCAAACGTTCTTTAAAAAAACCCAATCCTTTTGAGACTTTAGAGAATCTTTCTCTAAAAAAAGTCTGGAAACAGTGAATTTCAACAGTGCTGAAGGCCAAAGATTTCCCATTGCAAATATCTTTTTATCAGAAGGTCATAATCCCATTCTGTAGAAATAATATCTGTCATTAAGAGTAATTGTTTCCCCCAAAGTCATATGTCTCTGGCCTCAGCAAAAAGGTGCCATTTGAGGGGAACAGACTTACACATACAAGGCAGAGCAGTGAGGGTGTGCAGTGATTGAGCTCTTGATTTTATCCCTGGGCACGAGATTTCAGCAAATTATTTTAGATTTAAAGGCTTTAACTTTTCTCCTCATGTTAGGAAGCTTCTCAGGTTATAGCTCTATCCCTTAGATGTTGGGATCTATCAGAAAATGACAGAAATTATGCCCTCAATAACAGAATATATTAATGTCCAGAAATGGGATTGCTAGTGGAATATACTTGGAAGCTACAGAAAGCATTTTTATAAAAAAACTCAGTGTATTACAAACAATAAATTAATAGATCTGTGCCATTGTGATAGAACTTTTAAGGACTGATCATTCAAGATATTCTTAATAAAATAAAACAAATAAACTAGATCACCCTACTCCCACCTATGATGTTCATACTATTTGTCTAAAAGTACAAGATCAGTATCCAAAGTGTAGTGCATTTCAGTAATACTCAATTCATTAGTCATTAAATCGAAGACCATTAAAAATTCTCTCTTTAACAATATATGCATCTTTAAAAAAAAGAAAATTACAATTTTTATGGAAAGCTTTTTTTATCCTCAGTTATAAATGAAGAAAATTTGCATTGAAGTGCATAAACTAAAGGGAGAGAGAAAGAGGAAGATGAGAGAAAGTGTGTGAAAGAAAAGGAGTGTAACTGATTGCAACACAATTTATTAGCTTCAAAGGTCAAGGCAGCCAGTGTTTTTATTGGATCTGTTTACCTAGGGGCATTTGCAGTGCCTTGACCTGAAACAAATGAGTTGCTGTGGCAGTGCTTCCATATAATTATGTCATTCCTAGGCTAATGCAAGCATTTCTTGAAGTCCTAGTGCAGCACAGCTAGCTCTGTGCAGTCATTATCCATTGGCTGAAAATGCCAGGCAACAAGCAGTGGCACAGAACCATCAAATAAGTTTTTTCAACCTTCACTTCATTGCTACCAGATCCTCTTCGCCCTTGGGTTGGTCTGGTGGCAAACATCCTCCACAGGAAGGAGATGGCAGCAAGGGGTTGTACAGAGCTGCTTCACTGAGGAACATGCCTATCCATGCAGAAGGAGTGTTCTCTGCAGAGTTACTCCTTGCCAGGGTATTTCAGTTGTGCTCTGGGATACTCACAGCACCAACAGTAGAAAAAAAGGCCAATAGCTAGGTAACCAGCAGCTTCGCAGATGATGTACTTTCAGCTGCATTTCCACGTGAATTTCCAGGCTTGTAACTTTTCTCGAAAAGAATGGCTCATCTAGTTAATAAGGAAAGTTCAGGATAGTGAAGTTTTCCAATTCACTCCAGTTAAGACTATTAAATCTTCTGTAGCAGTGGCTAAGATGTCAAGCCTAGTGGTAGATGGCATCCTGGCTGACATAGCAGATGTTATGAAAGACCAGCTTTTATGTTCACCCCATCTTTTATTAGCTGCTTTGGTATATGGGCTGAATTTTTCTGTCTCGAGAATATAACCCTGAAATTCCTAGTAATACTTCTGCCAGCCAGTCTTCAGCCTCTGCAGCTGGGTTGCTGAGACTCTCCCAGAGGGAAGCACCCAAATGAAGAAAAGATGGTACCTGAAGATGCTACAAATATCCTGACTTCAGAAATGCTTCCTACAGAAAGTGTTACAAGTTCAGCCTGTGAAAAAATGACTCTAAAACAGAGATGTGAACTGAAGCTCCTTACATGAAATGAAGGAGGAAATGGCAGATAGCAATCTTCTCTTCAGCTGGTGGCTCTACAGTGCCACACTGGACAAATGAGGCATCAATTCTATGAAACTATAGGTCAGTACTACTACTTGTTCCTGAAAACGTGCTCCACCATTGCTAAAACCTGAACTAGTGGTAGGTTTACCAAAGGCTTCTGCAGCTGAAGTACAAAGCCAAGTGCACTAAAGCAGCTATGAATTATGGCATAATATAATACGTGAGCACTCATTTCACATAAACCGTGGAAATCTTACAAATCATATCGACTCTGAACCACTAGCGATTTACATTGGATGTGTTCTGGAAATCTAAAGGCATTAAATATGGTCTTATTCACATGACTTATTCAAAAATATTTTACAAAAACAGTTGAAGCCTTCAAGAGGTTAAATTAAAAAACCTATATAGTAGCAAAGTTAACTATCTTTTTCTTTTAAAATATTCCTTCCATCTCAGTGAGCACAGTATCACTAGTGCTTACACATGCCAGCAATACAGAAATTTGTCATCTAATAACAGCCAAGGAAGTACTAGAAGCTTCTGTGATGCTCAAAGACTGAATCACCATTAAGGTCCTTCCACCTAGGAATAGTCTGAGACACACATCTTGATAGAGAGGGGAAAGAACATTGCAGCCTCAGGGTTTCTTACATATACAGCAAAAATTAGAAAACCAAGAGGTAAAACTGTCTTGAGAGCAGTGCTTTCATGGGATGACAAAACTAATTGCAAGTTTTAGGTCTGCAATGTTTAAGGAAAATTTTATTTCAGCCTCTAACTAAAATGAAGGCCCCATAGAGGGAAGTTTTTACAGAAGCTAAGATACAAACAATTATCCATGCATTAAAAATACTGTAAGAATTAATTTAAGAAGAGCAATAATCCTTTTCCTGTATGGTGCAGATACCAGACGTAAGAGCAGGGAAAGGCTGATAAGAGGTAACTAGAACTCACTATAAAGTGTCAGAAAGTCATTGTCTTACAAGAATGAAATGCTGAAGAAATGACATTGACTGAAAATTCTCCCCAGTCCCATTAAAAGTTTGAATTAGATATTTTAATTCAAGCTTATATTATTCAGTTATACACTTCACTTCATTTTTCAACACCCACTCGAACACCAGACCAACATTTATATTCAGTTTTGACAGTTCAAAGAGTTACAGCATTTGGGAGCTGTTGGTAACCATCAGATACCACATAATGTCATGCTGGCACAGTACTGGTATCTGCAATTATAGTTTTACATAGCTCAAAGAAACAACTTAATTGTACAAGTATGTACCAGGAACAAAAAGACAAAAGATCAGCTGGACACAGGCTTACTGTAGTACCGCTGTTATAATTATGTGATATATTTGTTTGCAATACAGCTCTAGCAATGTATTAAAAAGAAAAAGTTTAAGGTTTGCCACATAGCCTGCCTATGTGTAAAAATGTGCCTAAGGAGACAGATACCACATTTAGTTGACAGAGTTAAGAGATCAGAATCTTGACCCATCATTCTTATCTCTGACCTAAAGCTCTGGCCAGGCTTTCTTCTTAAAACCCTCATTTTAATTAAAGGTAAACAAATGTGATGATTCAAAGAGGTGAATGTGATGCTGCAGAATGGAGAAACACAAATGGTTTTCCAGTGAGAACAAAAAATCTCAAGTTTGAGAGTGGTCACTGACATTTCTGATCAATGCTCTTTAAGCATCTCCAACCACATGGAGAGAAGAGCCATATGAGTTCCCTGCATCAGAATAATTGTGTCAGACATTACCCATTTGTTGGAGATGCACCCAATTGCTCTCAAAGACCTACAGTGTCCCCTGCTTCTCTGTATTCAGAAGTGGAGGCTTGTCCCAGAAACACTACCAAGTTTGTGCAGGCTTGTGTAAGGCTCTGGAAGAACAGTGCTGGGCAGGACAAGGCGACAGCACTCAGAAAAGAAAATGGAAGCTATTTTTGCACAACTCAGAATAGAACCACAGCTCATCGTCTGCTGTGGTTACCTTCAATCCCAGCAGTGACAAGTACTGAGCTGTATGTGCTTTTTCATTTATCTCTGCAGCTTCAGGCTGAGGGCAGACAGCACCCATTTTACCACAAGACCATGCTTCTGAGACAGGACAAGTGTATTTTCAATTTGCAAGTAAGCAGAGTCCTGTCAAGGGCAATATTAATTTCTACAGGGTCTGAAAAGCAGATCATTATTCCTGACTCTGCCTGTGGATTACTGGTGCATTAAATAAAAAAAAAGTATAATCATCCCAAATAAAGGCGTTAGTTGTTATTGCCAGCATTCTGCATTGGTCTCCAGGAAGGTGTGTCAGCTTACTGCAGGTTTCTTCAGATGTATAATGGCAGTACTAATACAAGCAATTAATTAGTATTTTACAGCTATACATCCAAAAACCCTTTACAAAAGAAGAAAAAGGAAATACTAATGCCACATCACCTAAAGAAAGAATTTGGGCACATAGGGGCTTAAATGCCCGGGGCAATACTATGTTGAAGTGCCAGGCAAAGTCTGGAAACAAAATGTTCTTGAAGAGAACAGAGAAAATGGTGCCTGTAACAGCTGGGGGACTTGACCCAGTGACTCACGTAAGGTTTTCACCATGTAAGGTTTTCCTGCAATGGAATCCTGTAACTATATAGTTTGTGCCTAAACAGTTGATTCTGCTGTCCTATCTACTAGACTGTGCTAGCAAAGGAGATGGCACAAGTCATTTATTTATTGGTAAAAATCAAATCAGCACAATGTCACACAAAAATTTCTACACTGAAAAAATTGCTCAGTGAACTACAGAAAATACCATGTGGTTCAGGACCACTGTGAAGATTGGTGATAACAAAAGGAAGTTTTGAGAGTTGAAGGCAATTTCTGCATCTCTTCGTGCTAATTCAAAAACAACTGTCCTCCAGAAAAGTCTCTGTCCTCTTGAAAAGAAAAAAAAAAAACATACAAAAAGTCAAACTCAAAAAACCCAAACACACCCAATGACTATCATAAATTCAGAACAAATTTGGAGTTCCCCACTCAAGCTGCAAATGTCAGACCACAGCCTGCCTGCATAAAGAGCCATTCCCCTCAACAGAAAAGAAGCCCTCACTAGCAAGTGTCAGGCAGTGAAGGCAATAAGAATTCTCATGATCCCAGATTATAATGTTAAATATTTCTGCAGTAATCAAAGAGATTATGGTCTGACTTTATTTCAAGAATGAAATGAAGTCCTGCTTTACCAACAGAAAAGAAACAGCTTTGGGCTGTACTGAGTAACCCACACCATGTAATTCTTAGATCATTGTGAGGTGGCAGAGGACATTTACAAGCTGGATCTTAAGTTTGTCATTGCTTGCCAAAGGAGAAAGGATAAAAAGAAAAAGTAGCAGGCCAGTATAAAGTAACAACTAGTTTAGAAGCTTGCTTCAACATTCATTCTTATTATTTCTCTTGTGTAGTTATTGGGCAAGTTATGTTTTGTTTAATTCTGATTTGAAAGAAGAGACTCAGGTTGTTTCAATTTACAGCTAGCTATACATAGCTAGAGGTTTTCACCACTCTATAGTCACTGCTGTGACTACACTGATATGAAGTCACACGTGACTCAGGCTTGAAGTTATCTGTTACCAGGTGAGTGAGAGAATTCTAGACAGAAGCACAGAGATTAATGAACTCTATCTTAACCTGCTTCTCCTATATACACTGAATTTTAGGCTGCCAGTTCTCATGGACTGGATTACAGAAAACAGCAAACAATAGGTATGATTGACCAGAGGGTTCCATTTCTGTAGTTTTGTAACACAAAACCAAGGCTAGGCAAATAAAAATGCAACTGAATCTAAACAAATAAATGCCAGTATTTTATATTTTGTGAAATGTACCGCTGTATTACTATGGCTAATTGAGTAATAAACATCCTGGGAGGATTAAGTATTTTCATAAACAGTGCTTGCAGGAGTCTTAGCCACGACAGTAGTTTAAGGCAGTAGTTTAAGCACTCCTCATGCTCTGGGAATCAACATCTAGGGACAGAATCCAAAAGAAATATAGCACAAATACAAAATTCATGAGCAGGTACACTGGGAAGGTAACAATGTCCTCAGAAACCTCCTGGCTGTTTCATGGGTTCAGCTACTGCCTGTTAAGCCCATTGATCAAATTAAGACTAAGCCCTGCAAGGCAGGTGCCTACCATTGTCCCAGGAAAGAGATTCATTCTCCTTGTACTCCACAAATTTGCTGGAAAAGGAAGGGTGCACCCTATTCAAAGGGGGCAGAGATGTTACAGAGCCTCTAGCATTTGTGAAACTCATAAAAACAACTCCATCCAAGGGAGTTCATATCAATGTATTACGTTTGTATTCAGCTGGCATTAAAATAAACACAAGGTGGAAGCACTGAAGAAGAAGCAAGGAGCTATGAAAAGATGACTGCATGAGGAAGGAGAAAGACAGTGTGGTGAGATGTAATGGCAAGACAGTGGAGAGAAAAAAAAATACCAAAAGCAGAACAAGCAAGCTGAGACAGAAAACATTAAGTCTGAGCCCTGGCAGTCTAATGAATTTACTATGAATTCTTTGTGGGGGAGACAGCTGCCACTGAGTGCACATAAACACCCCACAGCAGAGCAGCTTCAGAAAGCACAGCAGAGGTCATTCAGAAACTCTCCACATCTCAGAAAGCCTTTTTTATTTTAGAAGAAAAACTCCAGAGTTTGACATGAATGGTTTGATTTGTTTTCCAGGTCTGCAGAAACAGATGACACAGTAAAGCCTGGAAAGTGCATGTGAGCTCATCATTTTTAGAGAAGCCTTAAACAACACAGCAAGCATCTCAGCCTTGGTGAGAGGACCATGCTGGTGTGCCTGCCACTCTAGCTGTATTTTAATAAAAAACTTGCCTTCCTGGACAAGTAACTAGTTTCACTTGGCTCTTCTATTTTAAAGAGAAATAAATTCCTCAGAAACCATAAGATGTTAGCTTGGAACAGAAGGAGTAAGGAATAAACCATTCTCATGGGATGCCAACATAGGCATAGGGTGTAAGATACCAGTACAAGAGGTCAAAGCCAAAGGTAAGTTTAATGAAAACCCTTGACAACTAACAAAAATCTTTCACTGATTCAAGAAGGACTTCAAATTGGCAGAACTGTCACAAAATTAAGTCCAAGAAATAAGTTATTAGGTGAATCCACCTAGGGGAAAAAGGATATTTGTCTGAAGCAAGTACTGTATTCCTTTAAAGGGTTTGGATCTGTGTCTTCATTGGGCACTACAGAATGTAATACCACACAGAGAAACTTCAATAACACTTTGCAAGGGCATTGAAAAGCTTTGCCATGTTAAGAAATAGCCTCGTTCAGAACAAAAGCTTCTGACTGACATCCTGTTTTACTGCTGCGGCAGTGGCTGAAGACATTAATGTCCCCACCAGAGGTTACTGTCCCTGCAGCAAGGGCAATGAAGAAGACCCATGTGTCCACTCCTCCCCAGCTCCAGCTCAGGAACCAGCATGCAGTCTAACCTGATCATCTGAAGGGGCTGGCGCTGCAGCACAGGCTGTGACCTGCAGCAGCTCAAGCACAAGCATATGTCCTGATCTGCCAGCTCTGCCAGGAGGCAGCTCAGAGGAATGATCAGAGACATGTGACTGATGACCTACTAAATGGCAAAATTCAGTAAGGAAAGTCCTTAAGTCTCAAACATTGAATCTTTTCCGTCTCTTTGATTCTGCCACTGAAGTTGGCCACTTGCATTGTCTGTTCATTTGCTACCCATGAACCCCAGTGACCTCTAAAGACAGTTGCAGTATAACATCCCATCAAGAAAGTCAGGTCATGCGTGAACCAATTAATCTGAGACAATAGATAATATTTCCTGCTTTTCAATAAGCAATGTGACAAGTTAATATGGTGAACATTTAACACTGCCTAAACTGAGTTAATTTGGACTTAGTTTGGACAGTGCTTCTCTGTTGTCCAGACATGCCTGTTGCTCTTTGACAGAAAAAAAAAAAAAAAAATCAAAACCACCTACTGTCTCTGTGGATGAGAAGAGCTTGCACTTGTTAAAATGATATACAAAGTACACCATGAAATGCAGATGGGGAAGATTCTCATTAAGCAGTGGATGTAATTTTGCGTGTTAGAAGGGGCCATTGTTGAGGTAATAGTCATATTGAGATCATTTGACTATTCAGAAACCTTTTCTTAAATATCAGTTTTAGGGTCTCCTGACAGCTTGGTTATTTACATCCTGCTTTGGTTTGTTTTTGCTTCTTGCTTCATGGCCATGTTGAAAGCATCCTTCATTGCCATTACAGACTGCTGGCTTGGCTATGCATTATTAAACAATAATTAGCTGCTAACCTACAATTAACTGCGTATCTGTGATGAAAACAAACAATCCTTAGATACAATTTGTAAGGTGCTTCATAAAGAAATCTTGTCAACAGCTGTTTTCATTACTGCTAGCATGCATACACAATGATCCAGCAGGTTCCACAAGGTCCATCCCAGAGACTGAAGCCTTTGGGCAAGCAGGTTTGAAATCCACCTGCTTCCCTTGCTACAAAAAAAAAACAAACACAGCCCTACACAGTAAGATTAGGCTGGAGGGATTGCTTAAGTCAAGTCCCTCTACCTGGTACTATGTCAAAGGCATCAGCTGAATTACCAGTTTTCCCAAATTACACACAAGTAGGAATGCAAATTTTTTTTCCAGAACCAGGAATGGCTGAACTTCTGCATACCATCGGATGCCAAACAAGGTCAATCAAGTTAAAATTGGCTTTGTGATGCTGCCATGTAGGCTACAGCCCACATTTCACTGCTCTGTGCACAGGAAAATCATGCCAAATACATTTAAATAGAGTGAAAATGGCACCTGGAACAACATGATCTGGTTAAATGAACAATGACTGCAAGCAGTGATCATAGAAAAATGCAGTCCCACTACAGACACCATACCAGACTTACAGGACAGTCCACACTTCTCCATATCTCCCCCAGGACATATGTACAATTTCTAATTAGAAGTGCTTATGATGACTCTTCAGTGATGTGAATTTTCTGTTAAAATATTGCTTTGCATTTTCAGAAGGCAAATCAATGTTCCCAAACACATCCTCCCTTCTATTATTCTATAAGCTTTAGAAGTGTCCACCAGATTTTCTTACATGAAGATTTCCAATACAGAAAACCTTTTTATAATAAAAAAGAGTATGACCACTCCTGTCCACTGACATCTTTGACGCCATAATTCATGTAATAGCTTTTATCATAATTTTCATCTGCACAGCTCAAGTCAGAAAATGTTACTTTTCCAGACCCACAATTCCATGGAAGTAAAAGTAAAAAATTAAATGATGAACGATAAGAAAAAAACCCAAACCTAAACAAGTTATTAATTCAGTTCTGCAAAACAAAACCCAGCCTTCCTCTATTTCAGAAAGTATTTTCTTTTTTTTTTTCTTCTTTTAAATGGTCTGCCTGGATATCAAAAGGGAAGAGAAATGGCAGGGGTGTGGAGTGATTTTTTTTCTAAAGTCGTTGCCTTCTATGAATGCCTTCTATGAATTTGCACGAGACTTCAGAAAATAATGCCCTGACTTGAAACATGATGAAGTTATGATTTAGTCCTCATCTAAATTCCACATAGTAAAATGTATCCATGATATTAATAAAATATACTTATAAAATATGAGAATTTCTGTCTCAAAGAGAATAAATAAACAAGTGGATTTCTGAATTCTAGGTAAAGTACATAGGTGTTTTGAATTAATAGTCATTATTTCTCCCCACATCCTTAGTCTGAATTAATGGACCATTGCAGGTGGATGGCACTAGAGCTGCAAAACTCTCAGATGCCAAGGCAATGTACGTGACAGGTACTGCAAATGTAACTTGCCAAATGGAGCTTAGCTCTACCCATGGATAATCGTAATCATTCCTCTTGTTTTCTCTGTAATGTCCTATTGGGAGAAGTGGGCTACAACACTGCCTAACCACTGTCACCTTTCATTGCCACCAAGTTGCCTCTCAGCTTTAGAAGGACAAAAAAGCATGGGAAGAACAGCTAACAGCAGGGAAAAAGTCTCAAAAAATTGAAATCCCCAAATCCTTCTGATCTTCAGCTACAGCTGCCATTAAATCAGGTTTGAATAGAAGAGAAATAGTAAGTTCCAAGTGACCAAACCTGACAGAAGTAGAGGGATAGACAACCTGTGCTATTCCCTCTCTTTGCTTCTAGAACAATCCTCAGTGTTCTAAACTGTTATTTACATACACAATCTTCAACTCTCTTGGGAAAGGTGACGACACTGCCTTCTTTTCACCCTTTTTCTCCCCTCACAGTAGAAGCCCTGATGCCATTTAACTGTGGCTGTCTTTGATGCCTCACATCCACCACCTCAACAGAATGCAGGACAGCACAAGTGCCTGCCAAGAGTTGCAGCAGCAGATCTTCCCAAACCATGCCAAAGGAAACCTGGCCCTGTGGAGAGAGCAACTCAGGCTCAGAATGTGAAACAGAGACCTATCTCGAACGGTGTAACAAACCATCATAAAAGAACAATCATCAAAAGAACAAGTCACAGACTGCAGGTGTAGCAACTCACTCCTTTTGATATGGCAATTCCTAAGGCCAAAGTGAACATAGCAGATCCTGGTCCTTAGCAATCCATTGCCAGGCTCTCACCTTCCTGTCCAGTTCATGCCAACTTCCCTCCTGTTTTTCCTCCAGGAATCACATGGAGCAGATGTGAGCACCATTCCCATGGCTTCAGTTAAGAAAGGACAAAATAAAGAACTTGCAAGCATTGGACATTAGCTGAGAGGCATCCAGAGAGACACTAAGCCTTTTCACAGCAGATTGTAAGTGGTCCTTGCTTCTTGCCAGGGCAACAAATGTTACAGCCAAGCAAGCAGAAATATCTCTGCTGTGCTTGAGTCCATAAACAGGACAACGTGTAATCAGCCATCTGAGCACCAAGGAATTATTCATCTTCAGGCAAGCAACAATACCTCAGAATGAGTCAGATGTGGGGGTGGAAGAAGTCCTCTATGTGACAGGCTCCTACTGCAGTGGCTCTTTCTGAGGCATATACACAACATACAACCCTCCTTCTTCCTCCCATCCATCTTTCCTTTCCACCTTGGCATTCTTATTTATGTCTAACAGCTGGAAATCCTGCTGATTCCCAGCAAGCACACACAGCTCTGTGACAGAGCTGTTCCAGCTGCCCTCCTAGCTCTGGAGGAAGCCCGTAAGCTCTGCTGCACACATCCTCCCCTAGTGCTTTTAAAGCTGGATGCCTTCAGGGACTCCAGAGAAACAGGCTGTATATTCTGACCTGCCTACCACATCTACATTTCTAAATTTCATTCTCACTAATTGCTAAATCTCAAGAAAAGACAAGCAGGTCACAGCAGTAGTCACCTGAACAGCCATTGCTCACAACATTAAGAACAATTAATTATGCAAGTCTGACAGGTGACAGAGTAAATGGCAATGCATTAGGCAGTTGAGACAATGATATACAACTTCAATAGTGTATGCAAACATATATGGAACAAACATGAGGGGAAGAGTGGCATGTATGAGGAGTACAGAATCAGTTTTAGCTTGCTTTTCTATGCATATCTCTAATGAGGCTATGTTTATAACAATGAAACAAATCTACAAATCTGGGCACTAGAGACCCAAGTGCTCATATAAGTTTTAATACAAATGGCATTCCTCTAGCAGAGAAGAGGATTAACTGCTGCCTAAATGTAATCAATTGGGAGCTAAGACAATGATGCATAAGATTTGGGCCCTAAACATATTTGCAAGTCTTGAGTCTACTCTGAGGGCATTATGCTAATACATCCACAGCAAAGAGTAATCAAATAGTCTCCAGGAATACAGACCCCACCAAAAAAATGCTTCTAAAGCACAGATATCACAGATCACAGAATGACTGGGCTTGGAAGGGACCTCTGAAAATCATCTCATCCAACCCCCCTTCTAAAGCAGGTTAAGCTTGAGGAGGTGCACAGGATCACATTAATGCATTTTTTGAGTATCTCTAGAAAAAGAAATCTCACAGCCTTTCTGGGAAGCCTATTCCAGTCTCTGCCACCTGCACAGTAAAGAAGTTCCTCCTGTTCAGAGGGAACTTCCTGTGTTTCAGTTGTGCCTATTGCCCCTTTCCCTGTCACTGGCACCACAGAAGAGTCCGGCCCCATCCTCTGGACATCCATCCTTAAGATGTTTTGTATACATTGATAAGATCCCAAACAAGTCTGTTCCTTTAATTCAGGTATTCCTTTTCATATTCTTCTGCTCAAAGTGAAAACAAAATAAGGTCTGACCTCTTAATTATCATATCTTTAAGTCTTAAGATCCTGAGGAAACAAGACAACTGAAATCCAATCCTACTCACTTATAAGACAGGCCTCCTACTTAAATCTAAGTCATATGCATTCAAAACATCCATTTCTGTTTTTACCACAGAATAGAGTAAATTTTTTGCTCTCTGCTTTACACTTCTCTAGAATTAAAGTGCAACTTCAGGGTCTAAATACCACTATGAAAGACCTAGGCCAAGAACCAGGGAGAAGGGAAAGGGAATACACCACCTGATGGAATTTACAAGGTATTATCCATACTATCAGAACAGTGCCTGTGAACTTGGTTGTGAGATGGACCAAGGACACTTATTTTACTACAGGGGAAAGAAAAGAATCATCTACAGAGCAGGTTTCTTGACAGATGCTGAATGAATAGAGTAAGGATTAGAAAACAGTAGCTCAAGGCTCAGGACCTGCATCCAGCCTGCTACAGCCTTTTAGCTTTCTAGCTGAAGTACTGCAACCCCAAAGCAGCTTGGCAATTCACCTCCCTCTGCAAGATGCTTGTGTTCCACTTGCTGTGGTCTGCCCCATTAATCTTCTCACCATCAAATTTGCTCTTACCTCTTGCTTCCTGCATTAAGTTCTTCTAACAGAAGGATAATATATTAAAGGAATAATAATAACACTGATAACAATAGTCTAAGAAATACATACTTCTTTGTCCATATTTCCCCTCATTTGATTAGTCTCCTCGCAAGAGCAGCATTAATCACTGGGACAAGAGATAAAAGATAAAGTCCAATTTGAATTTTGCTGTGTGCTACTGAGAATGTATGTGTGTGTTCAGGCAGGAGGGAGGGAGGCCTCAGGATAATCTGTCATTTTATATATTTATGCTGTTGGAGACAGTCGGGACTGGTTCTCCATTGTTACCACAGATAAAAATCATTCATGTCCTTATACTTTCATTGGAGGTCATCTTTCAGGAAAAGAGAGATATTATGACCAAGTTAAATTCAAGCTATTTCTGCAAATCTCTGTGTATGGCTTGGACACCAAGGCAATAGCTTGGATGTTAGAAGAACACAACATATAGTATTTTTTTCTCCTTACCTGACCTGACTCTTTTTACACTGAGTTTACTTGCTTTGAAACAGTTATGGGAAAAGAACAGCAGCAAGTGAGATGAAAAGGTGCATTTTAAATTATCTTAGTACAAGTGAGTGATCCCAGCTCTTTTCTGACTTTGAACTGCCATGGAGGATCCATGGATCCTCAGATCTCACTTCCAGCATTTCTACTGAACTGAATCCCAGCCAGCTCAGCATAAATAAAAGACTTTATCCTTAGGGAACATGGAGTGTGGAGCCAAGCAAAGACTAAAAGTAGACGAGTGGTTACTAGGCCATATAGTATGAGTTCATCTTTCCCTAAAACCTTTACTTCTCCAAGATAGAGTTCCTAGAACCATCAGCCTACCAGTTCTGGCCAGGTCACTCTCCCTCTAAATCATGCTGGTTCTTTCCCATATCTCTGTGAGAGAGATGTATCTCATCCTTTGTACCTTAGTTGCCATCTGCCCCTCATTATTCATCCTTTCTGTACCCACTTTGATACATTTAGCCATTGGAGCATTTTCAACATTTCCTACTCTCTTATTCATGCCTCCTATAAAACTACTGGTATTCCCTGGGAATCGTCCTTACCCAGAAATCAATTTCCTTAGAACACCTAACTGAGACCCAGTGATATGGACAATATAGCACCAGTCAAAAACTCTAGAAGTAATTATTAGGGAAGAGGATCCATTTCATTAGTCATTTTAAGGGCGAAAGGCCAACATATTTTGTATGCAAATACAAATACCAAATCACCAAATAATATTTCGTTCAAAAATCCACTGTAAGAAAAAAGGGAAGCACTTATATCCTATGCAATACCAGGAGAACTGAAATCTAGTTTTTCACCCCTATGGCTTTATTTTTCCTTTGGAATTTTGTGGAAACACATTCTTATCTTTCAGAATATAATAGAAGTAATTTTTCAATCAAAATGAACAACATCCCACCTACTCATATGCCATCTAAGGGAGGAGATAAAGAATTGGTGGTTGCATAGCCTGTCTTGTTAATCACTACTTTTACGAGCTGTACCGTGTCAGACATATCTTGCAAATCAGTGACAACTCATCCCACAGATGAAAAGAAACTAGCAGAAATCCTTCTGTTTCTGTTAGCTAACAACACCATCATTCTGCAGAAAATCCAAGGCATTAATTAGGTGGTTTCAGAAAGCAGGTCTGTCACAACAACACGGATGTGTTTCCAATTTCTGTGCATTCACTGAAATGAATGATCTAGGAAAGGTAAGAGGTATATTCCCACCTCTCTGCTAGTCCTATTAAAAAAAAAGAATGGACCAAGAAAAAAAAAAAAAACCCCAAACCAAACAAAAAAAAATGGAACTATATGTTCAGGAAGCATTCTGGCAATGTCTGCAGCTTCTAGGCATTTCCCTGAAGTATATAAATAGCAAGAGGAACAGATATGCTGTAACAAAACATGAGCCAATCTTCCAATTATATTTAAGCCATAACCATTGATTCTACTCCATTTGTTTCCAAGTAGTTGCTTTTGCAATATTGGATCTCTTCATCATATCTTGTCGCTGCACAACCATTCTAGAACAACATGCTTGTCCTATTCTTTCACTTGGCTTGGGATCAAATGTATGGTCAACTAGAATAGCTTCAGTTCCTGAGTACTGTATTAACCAGATTTTGAAAATAATCTTTCACGTGACTTTCAAGAATCCATTTTGACAGGGTAAATGATACATCTAAATGCACAAAGGGACACTGTGCTCTGAAAAAGTGCATACTGATGTTATTAATTTTGCTTTCTGAGAAATGTATGCCTGACTGCTTGAAGAAGGCAGGTATCAGCTTACTACTGCTGTTATTTCAGCTTCCTATTCTTTTATTCAAGAAAAAGGTGTGTTCTTGTTCACCTAGAGGAAAGTAAAAATTTCAATAGTTATTGATCAAGGCAAAAGAAAGTATCAGAGAAGAATCTAAAAAGATTCTGGAATTCTAGAAAAGTGCTAACCTTTTATACTCCCCTTGCTCTTTGATGCTGGACCAAATCTTCATTTCCAAAATTGACAGGAGAACAGAACTGGGTACATGTGTCAAAAACATCAGCTGAGGTTTTTCTGCAAGACCCAAATGATTGCTCAGACCTGTAAGTTAAGGAATGTAATCTCAACCCTTTTAGAGATGAATCAGCCAACTCAGACCTTCTGTAAACTATTAGACTGAAGAAATAAAAAGGCAGTGTGGATCCTAACAAAACACACAGAGGAGTGGCTGAAGTGACTACTTGCTAATGATGCTATATAAAAACAGGTTATCCAAAGAACTAGTGTAACCTATATTTTGAGAAATCATGCTATATGCCAACTTGTGACTCTCAAGTTTGCCATACACTTTCAGTCAAACCTCTTCCCTGGAGTCATGAGAAAGACATCTCCATTTGGAGCCAAAAATGGCTACTAAGTTTAATTTTCCAATATCACTGCTGATAATGTCAACAAATGACAGCACAGACCCATATATGCATGAACTGTTTTATAAGCACAATGTTCTTTATTGCTGTAATTGTGCTTAGCAGAAATACAAGGCTGAGTTTACTTTCATCATCAGTATCTGTCAGCATGGGCGAGTATAGGCTGGAAAAATAATATTACAGCAAAATCACATTCTTCTTTTGAATGGGCACTGTACTTGTGGCTCACTTATGGCACTTCTAGAAGACTGGATCCCTATGGCACTTTTAGAAGTGCAGCACAACTGTCTTCTGCAGAGTGGATG
Source organism: Molothrus aeneus (assembly GCF_037042795.1). NCBI lineage: Eukaryota > Metazoa > Chordata > Aves > Passeriformes > Icteridae > Molothrus > Molothrus aeneus. The sequence goes on along the minus strand of NC_089651.1, from coordinate 42,410,724 downwards.
AAACCATGAAAATGTAAGATTCTATTTTAGATTATATGAACATTACAGGTAATCTGAGTATCCTGAAAACAGCATCAATAAATATAATTTAAACACAGCATACCACTTGCACATCTAATACTCACTTGGAGAATATTTTTGTGCCTTTCCCATACAGAACATTATCATATCATATACATGTTTCTGGTTAGGTAGCTACTACATTACACACCAAAGATTCTGTATTTCAGCACTAAATCTATTTCTCAATTACATATTTGTAAAGTATTTAGACATTATTTGGTATTATTGAATTAATAACTGTAACCTACAAGAACAATAGTCTGCATGACAATTTTCAACATTTGGATTCTTGCTTCCAAACTGCTTTCTTTCTCTGCTCAAAGCATACAACCATTTACAGAAGAGATGTGACTGTGAATAAGTAAATGCCATTTTGTGAATGTCACTGCAGAAATGCAAGAGTATAGTATAGGAGAAGGGATTCCACTCTGAAGCATTTGGAGCTTTGGTCTCTTTAAAAAAAAATAATGGAGGAAGAAGCAGATAGAAAGGGATAAGAGCCAGACTCCGTAATTCTCAGCTGTGCCAATGAGCCAGTGAAGTCAGTCTTTAAAGCAGAGACTCATCAAAAGCTCTTTTTTCATTAGAGCTTTGCAGTCTTGGGATGAAAATGTCACTAGTGACTTATAAGAAGCAAAAACCAAATTAAAGGCCAATTTCTTTCCCTACCAAATTATTATCTATGAGTGTAAAAGAAAGTACCTAGGCAAGACCAAGGGTGAGACAATTTTATTTGTCTTACTGACAGTGAAAGTCTAATTAGACTGACAAATCTTCTGTGCTATTTTCCTTTGTGATATACACTGTAAGGAAGGATTTAGCCTGGAGCTGCACGTTATGGAAAGACATTAATCAAGATTATTGGACACTCAACAGAGAACACAGTTAGAAGGCTGAAAAGCCTAATGGTTAAAAATAAAGGTTGAGAACCTTATTCCAAGCCATGACAATGGGCTGGACTCTCCATATAGATAATGGGAAGATCCCCTCTTCTACTCTCTAGAGAGAACAGTCTGCAAGAGAGAACAGTCTGCATATAATAAATCATGAACTGTCATTCTATGGCTCTAAGATCATAGCTGAAAACATCCACAAGTAATTTATTCTTGTCACCTACAAGTTATAGTTTGAACAGTTAGGCAAGTGTCATTTTCTGCATCTCAAGAAGTTGAGTCATGCCCTGGCTATGTAACAGAGCACACAGTTTCTGGCTCCTCATGGAGAGCATAAGTTCATCTGTCCTCCCAGAAGGGTTCTGATCTCTTTTTCACAAAAAACTGTTTTGATCTTGGGTCCTCAGCCATCCATGCCATAGGCCAGACTTATTAGGAACCCGCCCTAGGGCCTCCAGGAGATTACTTGGTTCTCCACTTGGATTTGATGAAATGAGTGTGTTTGGAATGGAAGATGTGTATCACAATGAATAATCTCTAGACTAGCTTTAGTAATTAACTCTACACAAATTGTTTGAAAACTGAATGACCCAGCCGGAAACAAAGACAGAATGAGCCACATAAAAGCAAATGGAGAGTCTCCTAAAGAGCTTTGAACAGCAACTCATAAAAGAGAACTCTGACCACTCAAGCAGCTGCCATGGAAGCAAAAGACAAGAGAATGAGTATCACTCTAATTTGTTTTCACAGAGGTCTCCCAAATCACAAAAATCCCTGAAGTACTTCATTAATAACTGAAGTTGTTCTTTAAATCAGCATATAGGGATAAATAGAGATTCCAGAACCTCTAACTAATGAAGTAACCCTGTGAGAAGCATGACAACCTTGCAAGAATGCAGTGTGGCTCAGCACAGTGACTCTCATGCAGAAGCACTCTGCATGGCATCTTACTGTACCACACAGAAAAGCTAGCAGTTTGTCTTTCAGGCCTTTGTGGCTAATGTGGCAAAGCAGAAGTCTCTGAGAGGATATTATTATCACAGGAGAACTGATGTGCCAGGGCCCTGAGAGGCAGCAAGAAATTAGTACAGCACATGCCACTTCTGAACAGACTGTACTTAAATTCAGGACAAAACCATGTGTGACAAAGTCAAATCAGTGCTTCTTCTTGTGGCAGCGGAGCACAAGCACCATTTGCAACTCACTGAAACAAACACAAGTTGAAACTTCTTTCTCTCCCTTATTTTCAGTTAGCAAAAAAGAGTCAGCTCTTGCTACTTCCTTCTCTGAATCACAGGAACATTCCCAGCAGTATAGCATACAGCCATATATCTCACCTGTTTCTCACTCAAATCCTAGCTGTCCTCCTTTGCCTTGAGTTTTACTGCCTTGGAGAAATTTAGTAAAAATTTATAGACATTTTAAATGCTAATTTCAGTGCCACTGGGTATTTCCAGCAATATTTTTCTCACAATTCCCTTTATCTTGGTTATTTGTCCAAAACTATATACCATGTCTGAGATCTTCAAGAGTTGATGCATATCATAGGCCTGAACATGTAGTGTGTATTTCTAAACCTCCTCATTTTCCCAGCTGTTTTATTCTAACTGTGCTCTAAAATACTTCCATCATTACTCAGACTACCTAAGTGCAGGAGCTGTCTTGGTGTGTGTTACAAACAGAAGATATCTTTGCACTTATCATGCTCTTCTGTAGTTTCTTAATGAGTGATGTGTAAATCTAAGTCCTTTGGAAATTCCGCTACATTTTGTAACACTTTGTGATTACTGACTTGATATTCTGCACAAGGTTTATATGCATTTCAAAAAGGAATAGTTTAAGTTACATATGAAAATGAGTAATAAAAGTAGCACAGATACTCCTAACAGAGTAAGAACAGTAATTCTTTATCATGATTTGTGCTATTTCACATTGGATGCTTCACTTTAATTTGTATCATGCCAGGTATTTTTACAATTGGCCAGAACCGTTCTGTGCCAAGTAATGTGCATGTACAGAATAAAAAGTACATTTTGAACCCTAGGAGTCTGCAATCTTAGCATAAAACAAGATACTACACATGCACACAGAAACATGGATAATAAAACAAAATAATGTGACAACATTGATTGACTTGATAAACAGTTATCTTACACCATCATCAGCCTAACTTTTTGACTACTTTTTGGCATGCATCATGATAACAAAAAAGTTTCAATGGGATTGGAAAAATAACCTGCTATTGCCTTTTGTATGGTATCAGGGAGCAGAAACATTCCTATGATCAAATCTAAGAAGTGAACAAAAAGTACCTGAATCATGCTGATTGGAATCAGAAGATGCTAAACTTTAAACAGCCTTGAAAGCAAAGAATAACTGTTCATTTCATGAGCAGAAAAGACAAGAGAAATCTGCAACAAGGTAATAACTAACTGTATTTGTATCTCTCATAGCCTTAGGTATCTATATTTTATGTTTCCCAAAGAGTAAACTTGCTCTATTAGATTTTTCCACCACTTAGATCTAAAATTGTAAGCAGGCTTGATGATGGTGATGTTGAACACAAGCAAGATAAAATAACCATTAGGCATCTGAAAAACCATGGCTGGTGATACTGCCCAAACAGGAAAAGACAATTTCTTCTCACTTTCACCACACAGATACTGCAACTTAAGCAGACAGAATCAAATTCCACCAAAAATAAGGAAGAAAGCCAAGCTATCTCTGCTGCAACAGTGATAAAATGGCCCAATATTGAAATGCAGAAAGTTGTAATGGAGGTACATATTGACCTTTATTTTTCTTTCAGTGGGTAGCATGAAGTGTCAAAGAGTTATTGCTTTAATATCAGCTGAGATGAGGCCATTTGTTGTGGTGCATGTGTATCCAGGAAATCGCTGCTCTAACCATGTTTTTAGAAGCACTTTGACACTTTATTAAATCTTCTTGATGCTCTTTCAGCACACAGTGGTCTCTGTAGGCTGAGTGAACTGCCACGTAGGCTAGGCAGGAAGCTTTCAGAAAGAGTTCCTTTTCAGGCAAGCCAGCATCATTTCCAGCTTGATCCAGCCCATAAAGGTCCAGTGCCATTTTCTGTCCACTGGTATAGCTAAACACAGTTCTGCTGCCTTTAAAAATTAAGGAGGGCAGGATAAGAACCACAGACTTTATCATTCTGGAGAAGTAACTGTACAAATATTTTCTCTAAAATTAGAACTAGTCACTGCAGAGAAGGAAATTCTCACAAAATTTATGACAGACAGTGACCAAACATGGGGTAATTTCCCCTCATTTAGCTGTAACTTTATAAAATCACCTACTGGGTGCGTGAGGCTAAAAATTCAATTAATCCCAGTCATGTTGCCGCCTGGATTTACAGAGTACCAAAGCGGGCACTGTTAAACCTCAGCTTGGAATTAGTTACTCTAATAGCTGTAAATTCCACCGGAGCCAGACATACCTCACAGAATTGCTGTGGTTGGAAGGGACCTCCTGAGGTCACCTAGTCCAAACCTCTGGTCAAGTAGAATCATGCAGAGTCACCTGTCCAGGACTATGTGCAGATGGCTTTTGAATTTTAACAACATGGACTCGCCACAACCTTTTGGGGCAATCTGCCCCCATGCTCAGTCACCCTCATGTTACAAATGTTTCCCAATGATTAGAGGGCAAGTCCAGTGTTTCAGTTTGTGCCCATTGTCTCCGGTCCTGTCACTGGGCACCACTGTCATCTTTACACTCTTCCTTCAGGTATTTGTACATACAGTTAAGATCCTCCCATGAGCCTTCTCTTTTCCAGGATGAGCTGTCCCAGCTCTCAGCCTTTCCTCATACAATAAATGATCCAGTCCCTTACTCATTTTAGAGACCCTAGCTAGAGACTCCGGCAGCTCCATCTCTCTAATGATTTCAAAACACGTTTCATTCTAGTTGATAACACAATAACATGATAGCATACTGCTGAAATAAATAATCCACAGCTCAGATTGGTTAGTCACATGATTCTTTGCACAGACAAGGACAGCCAATTGAAGGTGTCTATTTCTAATCAGTACCATATTCCGGCTGCCACAAAAGCGGTTCCAAAACCACTGCATTTTAAGGGTTGAAATAACTACTTTGGCACAATTAAGTCAGATAATCTGAAATTAATTTTTTAGTTAGGAATGATTTTTACCAAATGGGAACTGCTCTATGTTAGAACATCTACATTTTGCAAGAAACCGATCTTGATAGCGTTCCTTCAAAATTCTCTGCAGGAAGGCTATAAAAGGGAAATAAAAAATTACTCCAAATGGAAGTAATGCTCCATTGCTTTTCTCCTCATTATGAACTTCACTATTGCAGCAGTTCATCCTGTCATAATAATAAATAACCATACACCCACCTCTCATTAAGCCACGTAATTCTCTTCGGAATACATTTCCCCACATATGGAACTTTTGAAACATAGTTAAAACCTTGTTCTAGATCACATTGTAACACTCTCACACAAATCGGATTGCACAAGATCAGGAGCAAAATCTATTCCCACTCTTACATGTATGTGCTACAACAATTCAGCCAGCTGTTTGTCCTGTGTCCAACACAGGAGGACAACATTTTTAAAATAAAGAGTTTCATGGAGCATTATTCAGAGAAGATAGCTCCTATGAACTTACAAATGAGCAGCAAGACGAATTAAGATCTGAAGGAAATGGAGAGGACTAACTGACTCACCTGGATGCTGGGCGGGGAGCGATTTTTTCGGGTGGTAGTGGTCGCCATCGTGGTTGTGGTTTCCATGACTGTAGTCGACATTTCTGGTGGCACCGAGGTTGTGGGTGTTGTTCCCAAGATGGAAGGGACTTCCCCAACGAGTCGGACGCTTCCATTGATTTTAATGTTGGGGTTGTTCTCTGCCGCCATGTTCAGCACTTTCAGGCCATTGTAATAGAGCCCGGAGAGCTGGCCTTGGAAGAGACGCCCTCTGTCCTTCCCTCCTATGGCTATTTGCGCCTGGGTGTTGAAGATCGTTAACTGTCGTCCTAGTGAAGGGGGGTGAATAACATTATTGACAGACATTTCCTTCAGTTTGCATACTACATTGAGCCCTGGCCCGAAGTGATGAACAAAGGAGAAGTAGATTCATTCTTGGGAGTGTATATGATGACTGTAGAGAAACAGTATGGAAGTGTGGTGCCTAAAAGTCATTAATAAGGATGATTAGCCTGGAAGTATGAATACTGAAAACTGAACCTTATACCTCAGCATCCACTCACACATAAAAACTCTGGAGGATCTTTAGAAATCTGAACCTGTTCTTTTGGGATTGGATGGATTTAAAACTACAAATAGGACTTCAATGTGCGGCTATTTTTGTACTATCAATTCAAACTGCAGTACCTGTCAATCTTTAGCCCATAAATAAACCTCCTTTTGGACTTTTTGGTTAAAGCAGTAGATTAACTCAAAGCCTCTTTTAACAATGCCAAGGTTTCAAGGGTTGGCTCAAAAACAGTAAAACATCAGGTAAAAACAAAGCAATATAAGAATTAAGTAGGAGTGTTATGATAGGATCAGTCATGATCTTTCACCTGTAAACTTTATGTTGTGAAGGCTTGAAAATCTAAACCCAAGAAAGAACACACACAAACATTTCTGATGTCTCTGAAAAAGCAAAGCTTTTGAAATAGTGAAGATAACAGTGCTTCAGATGGCTAAGCCCCAGAATGCCTTACTCCACTCTACAGACAGTGAAATTCAAATGTAGGCAGGGTTATGTGGTTTAGTTGAGGTCACATCTTGAGCGTTACAAGAGGTCCAATACCATATGTAATAAAAAACCCAATTATTAAAAATAAATCTAGCAACAATTGCCAATTCACCTAGTTCTGCAGGACACTTACATCACATTCAGCCTGGACTGCTCTATAAATACTGTTTATGTCCCAGGCTGCTCTAGGTTTACCACGTTAAGAAATAAATTACTTCATGAAATGCAAAGGCAGTGCCTATAATTTCACTATTCCTCAAAAGATTAGGGGCATGCCACCTGAAATCTGCTGAATCAGCAGACAACCAGACTGGACATTGCTCAGAAGGGTTATCAATGCAGCTTCAAGTCAATCAACATTTAAATATCTTGCGCTTTCCCATTTTTATGAAGTTTGATATATGTTTTCCAATCCCAATCCCACTCCCCAGTTTTCATTTGCCACTTTCTGCCTAGTCCAGGCTGATGAGCGGTGCAGAATGCCACCATGTAGGAAAGCACAACCTATGATCCACTGCTCATTCCTTCACAGCCAGTGGTTAGAGTAGATCAAAACACATGGGGGAGCTCACCAATTTTGGTCGTCGTGGCAGGTCTTGAAGCCAAGTGGTGATGCGATGTAGCATCATCTTATGGTGACAGGATGGACCATGGGGAAGAGAATGGGGACAAGAGAAGAAATGTATCTGAAAGTAGTTCCTGTCCCCAAAGAGGGCCCTAGCTAACTAAGCAACAGTATATGGAGAGGTGTAAGACACAGACATGTGGAGGTGGGCTGCACATCCCTTGTGCTCCTCACTCTCAGCTTTGTAAATGGAAAATCAGGAGTTGGTCAGGGTGGAGTGAGCGCATTGATGAGAAATGAGAAATAAAAATGGAGGATATCCTTCCCCTGGAAAGTGTTGAAACACCTGATGCGATGTTCTGCATCTCAGGGGGTTTTAAACTTGCCAGAGGCAACATGTGTCTGTTAAACATCAATAAACATGCACTGAAGCCACACATCCTCAGAATGTAAACAGAGCCTTTACTCTTGTCTATGACAAAAATAGGGCCCAGGAACAACATCTGTTAAGATATTCATCCCTCTCAGCCCAGCTCCTGTCTGAATTAGAGGACATGGCACTGTACACTGTAGAAGGTCAAACTCCTGTCCCATACCATGTCCTCAGAGCTTGCTTTTCTGTCATGCTGTACTTTGGATTTTATAAGGGATATGCTGTAAGAACCTTACTACACCATTTTCCCTTCTCTAAATATGTTACCTCCCTCCAGCACCATAGTTCTGTCCATATTGTCCCTGCCCCCAGAAACTCAGACATGTCACTTGCAACTGTTCCCTTCTTCCCACCTCATGCATGATAGAGGTAAAGATGAGTAAAGAAGGGACTTAGGAGTAAAAGGACTTCTTATTTCACTAATCTTGAGATTTTATCCCTAAAAATAGATGGAAGATAACGGTCAGTTCAGTTTTCCATTTGCATTTCCATTTCTTTCTTCCCTTGAAATAATTTAGTATCTTTTTTCATCTTTTGCCAAAGGGGAGAAGGTGGAAGGTGATAAGAAAATTTTTTGCTTTTCCAGGTAGGAGAGCTCCCCAAACAAGGATAGGAGAGGGGTTCTCTCACTTTTACTGAAGGATTATGACTCAGCTCAGAATATCAACTATTCTAACCTAAGCTCATAGCATAGCTTTACATGTCTGTCATATTTCTTGCATTATTTGTAAGAAGGAAGACTAAGTATATTAAGCCCGAAAAAAAGAGACCATGTCTCCAATTCTGGGCCTTCATCTGCATCTTCTAATGTTGAAAGAAAGTGTACACCAAGGAGGTGACCCTTTTCCAGCGAAAATAAAAAAAAAAGCAATTTGATTGTGCATTTTGGAGTCTTCACTGTTAAATGGTTTTCCAGATCAGGATTCATGCATTGCACCATATGGTTAATGCTGGAAACCACACTAAAAATGTGTTTGCTAAAAGAACAATCACTTGTTGCAGTCACCTACTACTTGAAATTCCTCATTCTTTGCTCTTACATGGTGTGCATGTGCATGGTAAAGACACCAGGGAAATGAACATGGAATGAGAAAAATTTTTGGAGAGAATATGCATTCTGCCACCATATGTCTCTTCTGATCATTCTTTGAATGGAATTTAGCTGAAGCCTTTTACTTCCCCCAAGTAAAATTTATCTGGCCACTGGATTTTATTGATGAACTATTTATATTAGTAAATTCTACTAGGTGTGTAATTCAATTCTGCAGTGCTTTTTTTTTCCACAGAGAACTCTTCCTACTGCTATATTAGTGTCATACTAAAGAAAAATAATGAGGTGTTTTGTAAGCATTCTGAATAGTTCAGGCTCTTGTTTCTTTGCTCTCTCATTGTCTTCTTCATTTGGAAAATGGAATTCTAATTAAAAATACCACAGAGAAATCTGAAGTGCAACTTTGCCATAGCACTAGAGGAGATTTTGGGCCTGATTTTGCAAATCCTAATTCATACTAATAGTACTTGCTTCAAAAGTACAGCCACTTACATCAAGGAGACTTTACAGGTAAGAAAGATTTGAATAATTAAGTACTTCTGGGATCAATCCTTTTGATGAGATGCTTCTGGGTCTTTATTAGCTCATCCAATTGCAGAACAGGTAGCATCTGTTCCTTAGCAGACACCAAGTATTCTGCTAAGGAAATCTGCTGGATTTATGACTACTGAAGTTGAACAATTTAAGACTAAGACTTCTTTTTATATTCACATACATAATCTCAATGAAGTTAATAGCATTTAATATTTTGCTTATTACTCATGCAATTCCAGACTATAAACCTGGGCTCTTAAAATTATTTTAGACTAATTCATAGAATTTAAAAGCCCTTCAAAGCCAACAGTGATGCCACTTCAGAAAGATAATGTGTTATATTTGTTTTCCAAGAATGAACTATTTCATTATCATGAATAACATAGCAGTACCAAAGGAAGACCAAATCTACAGCATTCAAAATATCAATCAAAAAGTGTTTCACCTTACCTCACCCAAGCCAAGAACTCACATGGGCAAGACAGCTATTCTATATATGATGACTCTTTGATGAATCTATTCCTCCATCCATCAGTTTGTCTTGCTCCATTTTGATAGGAAACTACCCTTTCACTCACCATCTTTATAAAATCTTCTGACAGAAGGTTTCCATGTTACATTAATTGTTAGATGGATGACCAGATGGATGAGCAAGCTGGTGAGCAGCTACATAAATTACTCATTCTTATATTTTTTCAATTTGAGTGGTACCTGAATTGCTGAAAATGTCTGTCTACTTTAGAATGAACAAACCAAGTTATATTGTCTCAGGTGCTACACTGTGCAATGTCATTCCCTGACACATAATGGAAAGACTCAATTTCCTTTCACTTTAGTAAAAACATAGCCCTATCCTTCTAGCCTGACCACATCCAGTGCTTTGAGAGTGCCTGAAGACTCAAATATTGTCTCTTTTAGACTCTAGTGCATGTGTGATTGTCTTTTAACAAAGCATCAATATCCACAAAAGGTAGACTTCAGTTCAAAACTTCAGGATGGATTACAAATGAAAGTGTCTTGTCATGCTTTTAAGCTCAAACTTGTAGAAGCTGTGACATAAAGTAAAAGATTTTGTGGAAAACCAAAAATGAAAAAAACAAAAAACCAACAAACCCACAACCAAACCAAAAGAAAAAAAAAAAAAAAAGATGGGTTTCTCAAGCACATGAATTGCATCAAGGAATTAGACATGCATCTGTTTTAACAAAATTGAGGCAATCATTGTCTTTAGCGTTAAAGGGACTTTAGCAATTCAGACTTACCAAAATTATTCTCTTTTTAGTATTAAACTTTATTTATCTATTTTAGTTTGATCTTGTAAATTAATAGGGCAACCCATTGAGACTCAATAGCATTTTCTGTTTATTGTTATCTTCAAATTTATTTACAATTTAGCTGAATTAACTGTGTATGACATACTGGTGGTAAAAAAACCAATTCTGTTTTGGTTACACAAATATTTTTGCCTTATTTTCAATAATAATTTAGCTTTAGTTTTAAACATTACACCTTTGTAGACCAAACCTGAAAAGTGAGCAACACTGCCAGCTCTCGTTGATAGGAGTTAATAGGAACTGAGCGCGCACAACACTTTGCAGGATCAGGCCCTCCACATGAAAATATTTTGACTGGATTTAGCCACATCCTTCCTGACCTTAATTCATACTGGATAAATCAATTTGTTAATTCAGCTGAGGTTAGAAATTTGAAACAGAACATAAATTACATTTTTCCAGTCCGACAAGAGATTGGTTTTCCTACCTGGAAAATGTGTTAACAACCATAGTCTAAATCAGCACAGAAAATGCAAAAACTGAGTTCAAAGGTCACCCCCTTTTATTAGCTGTACTTTCAGAAATGGAAACAAGAGAAGATTGTGTTCTGCATTGTCTAGATTTCAAGGCAAGGAGTTAGATACAGGGCTTTTGTTTTTTAATACCACATTAACTAATAGAGGGAGAAAATCTTCCTGACTTTAACTCCACTGTATTACCAAGAGCCTAGTTCATGCCCTACTGAAATCAGCAAGTTATTCTGTTACCTTCAACAGGCTTTAAAATGGGTTCTACATCCAAGATATTTTATTTTTACGTCTCCAAATTTACATCTCTTTTCCTTGCAAGAAAAAAAAAATTACTGGTCTGACACAAGTCCCATTTCAAAAGGTCATGGACTGTATGCAGAACTTTCACTCAAGACATCTGGACTTATTCATGTTAACAAGTTTTTTTGTTGAACTGAGGCCAATTACTCCAGGCAAACCCACAAAATTAAGTGGCACTGCCTTAGACTAAGAATTTGATATGTATTTCAGACAAATATCATTTGATTGTTCAACCTGTACTCCAGACATAGCATAAAAGCAACAGAACAATAATTTTCTCTGTCTCCCTCCCTGTAATTTAAATGAAAATGTTAAAAAATGTTTTCTTTACAACATTTTTTAAAATCATTTAATTATATTAATACAATTAGGAAATAAATAGCCATAGTGGCTAATCAGACTCATGACAAAAATCAACTTAAAGGAAGTGGTTTAACAAGTAGATTTGAAAATCTTTTAAGAAAACTTCAATAAAAAAGATATAAATGTAGCTCAAGCCCAAATTAAAATAGGAAAATCATGCAGTGGTTAAATTGCCATAATACATGTTGTTGCTCTTCACTCTTCTTCATTTGGCTTTTTTTTTTTTAGAAATCATCTCCTGAATTTTTGCTTGTTTGTCATTGCTATTACAGCAAGCTTAGAATTTTGTCCCTTTAACTGCATTTTAATAGCAATGTATTATAGCATGATTTATCAACATATGGCAGGTGGAAGCTGACACAAATTATAATGAAAATTAAAACACTCATTTATGCAGCAGGCGATTATCATTTAAGAAACATTTATTTGCAGGCTTTAAAAATGAGAGTTTAGAACCAAATGGGTTTAAAATGAAAGTTTTAATGACTGTTACCTTTTTCCTGCAGCCACTCCTCTACAGGCCGGTTATATTTGAAGGGGATTTTCTGTTTTACCATTTGGAACCGTTCACTATCAGTGTTGCCTTTAAAGTTTAAAAAACAGCTTAAAAACAATCTGTAAAGTCAATGAAATAGTTAAAACATCCTAGATTTTTTGGTTTTTTTATGACCTTATTTAGCTATAGATAAATAAGTGCGCACGTGGGTACATATATATATATATATTTGAAAAGAGAGAGATTTATCTTTAGTAGAGTGGAGAATAGTTATACATCCAATTGCCTGAGGTTCTGGAAGGTCAAAGAAATTAAAGCCTACAAAAAAAAAAAGATTCTCAGATTCTCCTCAGAGTATTTGTTTATCCAAATTGGTTAGAAGGCATGTGCAATTTGTCTGCAATGTGAGACCTTGCGTGAACTCAGTGCCATGAATTAAAACATTCGGATCAGGCTCTGGATCTGATTGCATATGGACATGGCACAGTATGTCAGTCACGTAAACACACAGTAGCAATTTGAAAAACCTTCTTGCACTGGTAAAAGACACGTGTTAGGACTAGAAACCCAGTAAACAGGAAAAAAAAGAAAGGAAGAAAATGTAAGAAATTGAAGCCAAAGTATCTAATATAATTAGTTAAAAAAAATCCAAACACCTAAGAATGGAAAGATAAACAGAAAAAAAGAAAAGTAAAATTTGATACGAGGAAGAACTGTTAATTAAGGATACATGAAAACTTCTGTTCAGTTACCAAAGACTTGGGCCTGTTGCCAGAATAAAACAAATGCTTAAAAACTAATTTAAATAAAAGCAGAAATAATTGGCCAAAATGTAAATTGCGGCAATTACAGTTCCACTGTTCCATGTTGATGGATAGTATCCTCATCCATTAAAGTGTGCTTTGGTGGAAAGCTCCTACAACTTGCACAGCACAGAGAGGCACAGGATTCACACAAAGCCTCTGTCCAAATTCCCTAGCTACTGGAAAATTGCACAAGTCAGATGGAACCTCTAGTAGAAAGGAGCAGCTCAGTTTGATGGTGCTAGGAAAGACAGTGAACAAGTGCCATCATTCTGCTCTTTCATCTTCTTCAACTAGAGTAATTTTCTGATTAATTCTAATTTTTGCTTCAAGTATTATTTTTACAAAAACTCTTCAGACAGGCATAAGAGAAGTCCTTTTTTTACATGCAACATTATAAAATTGTAGAAAAAGGATTAAGCCCACAACTTACTGAAGTAATGCTACCATAAGCAGATCAGTAAATCAGTTGTGCTCCAGTATGTATTTTGAATAAATGGTGGTCAAAGTCAGCAACTGCTCTGCACAATTTGCAGTATTGCCTTTAAAGTCATACATATAAATATTCTAATAGGGCTTCATATTTATTTGACTTTCTGAAACAGATGCTGTAATCTTTTTTCAATATAAAGAGACACCAATAAAAAAAAGGGTAATTAAAAACTAAATCATGGAAATTCAGCCAGTCAAGAGCAGACACTGTCATTCAGCAGGGAATATGACTGGTGAATGTCATGTGTTTGATCATCCTCACTGCATAGCTGTTGCTCAGAAATGCTGCCAGTGAGTGTGAGGTACCTGCTGACCACAGCTGGGCTCTCCAGCAGCACCTTGGGACTGCTGACTTTCAGCTGCATGTGAAAAGCACTAGAGCAACACGCCAGATATAGTCCCACAAGGGTTCATATGACCTAATCTTAAGGATATTTGTAAAAATCATCATCTATATTACTGTAAGCTCAGTTGTAAGGAAATCAGCAATTTGCATTTGTGTTAGTATCTCCAACTATAATGATGGACATTGAGGAGCCTTGCTGCTTATTTGGGGTACACGGTAAAAAAGAAGCAAAAGCATTTAAGAACAACTTTACTGGCCCAATTGCTTACTACCTTCCTGAAAAGTCAGATGACTTTTAACCTTCCTTATTATATATTAATTGTGGGAAACTCCTATTCCCCATTGCAGGAATATCTAATTAAGCACCATCTGACACACATTGCTCCACTTTCTCTGTTGCACCTCAGATGCCTGTCATATACACTTGGTTACTCAGATAAACTAAAAGGAAAAGATAAAATTGAAAATACTTTCTGAGTCATCTGCCAAGTCATATTTAACAATGTACTGTGGTGACTTGTAGTCACTCACAAAAATGAAGTTACATTTAATTACATTCCCAGCTCTCATAATTCATATCAGCACCACCAAAAGTCAATTCTATACTTCTATGAATACATATTCCTAAACAGAAAATTTGAAAATTTGAACCATGTTCAATCCAGGAACCAAGAAAAAACTGATAAAGAGGAGCTGAGTTAATATAAACAAAAAAAAAAAAAAAAAAAGAAAAAGAAAAAAAAAACCAAAAAAAAAAAAAAAGAAAAAGAAAAAACTCTACCTAAAGCTAAAGAGACAGTAATATTAACAAAACAATGATATTTGATCTGTTTAGTAATAAGAAACTGAAACGACAGTTTCTTTTCCTGCAAATTCTGCCATTCATTTAAGCCTAGGGGCAGCTTACAGGACAGGGAAGCTGACCCATTGGTTTGTGGAGAACAGAAACAAAATTAAGTCAAGCTCACTACGAAACCAATTTTTTTTTAAGATCAGTTAGCAAGACATTCAGCTTAGGCCTTTTCTCAACACACTCATCCACGCCCACCAAAACAGATCAATCTCATAAATGCAATCATAAAAAACTCTGCATCTCCTTTAGGATTTTTTTTTGTTTAGTTGCAGTGTGCCTATTTTTTTTTTTTTGTGTACAGGGAAAGGGTACTAGGTCCTGAAAAATTCTCAGAAGGCACTTCAATGGCACTTAAAGACCTTAATTTCTCTCTCAACTCAAACTAGAGGACTTACAAAGAGGTTGCTACTGCATCTATATTGCATGTGATAGTGACAGACACAGTTTTGATAGAAATGGGGGTTATTCCCCACTTGATAGAGTACATTTTGAGCTAGGACTGGTTACATGAGTGCATTGATAATACAACATTGATGGGCAGGCACGTTTTCTATAGCCCCAAAGAAATTTTCTAACACTATTTACAAGCAACAAGAAGCTCCACTGTCTTCATCCATATCAGCATGCACATGAGTAACCTTTTACTGCTGGAAATAAGATCTTTTTCAGAATGAAGACAATTCAGAGGAACACTAGAGTCAGCCAGGGGCTGGCATGGACTGCTTCTTCCTCTATGTGAAAGGCTGACTGTAGAAAAGGAAAAAATGTGGTGAATTGAAACTCCTCAGAAATAGGGTGTCTGACAAGAACAGGCCAACAAGACTGAGGTAAAAAGAGGAAGTGGGACAATCAAAAAAGACATGATGATGATAAATGGGTTTCTTATAGCTTTAGACCTTCAAGAAAGCCAGAAAGGACAACTATTCCCCACCACATCTTTAAAAACTGTTTTTTTTAAATCAGGTTTAATTTAATTTTATTATGTTATTATTATGCAGATATATTCAGCGAGATTAAAATACATATAAAAATCATACCTTTAAAAGCGATGAAAAATTGAAGGGCATTAGAAAATTCAAGTAGGTTTATATTGCAACATTAGTGTCTGATCTATTATTTTTTGGTTTGTTTTTAAATTTTATTTCAGACATAAGTAAGAATGATTTTTAAAAACATGTGCATGAGAATGTGTTTACTTATATACCCAATTACAACAGTGAGCTAAAGAGCAACCTTTTCATTGTTAAGTACTTAGAATAGCCATTAAATATAACCAATAGAACCACACAATCATTAAATTAATACTGACTTGGAGTTGTGCTTTAAAAAATAAACACAACATTTGATATGAGAGCTCAAAAAGGAAATATCATGGTTTGCAACACGAAGTAACATAACTTTGGCATGAAGAAAGCTTACTGAACCTCTGACAGCTGAGGCATGATGTGATTAAAGGTGTTTCTCATCCATCTTCATACACATAAATTTTAACAATCCTTTTGTGACCTCAATGCAATTTCTTTCTATAGTTGAATGATACAAACATTCAAATAACCTTTTCACGTAGCTAATATAGATTCTCTCTTTTTTTCCTTTTGAGTCCAGATTTGATTCCAGGCTGTTTTTCAGAATAGAATACACAGGATAGAGTGGTTTAAATTTTCAGAAAATACTCCTAATCACATAATTCTTCTGCATTCAGAATCAATGTGGGTCTCAAAGGTCGCAGGATATAGCTTTTTTATAGTAAAATTGTGTTGATTGGTTTTGCCACTTGTGATTTACTAAATATTTTCCTCCCGTAGATTCTAGCTGCTTAAATGATTCAAGTACCAATAGGATAGGCTCATTTTAAATGTTTCCTCTTTTTTCCTTCAACCACATAATAAATTCCTGTATATCAATATGCCTTAGATCTGCTTAACAAACTTAGCTTCTTCTACAGAACTGTGCCTCATAAACACATTATTTTGCCATTATTCCTTTTTTCATGTAAAAATTCTAAAGCCAACTGTGAAGACTAGGATTAAAAGAAGTCTTTTGTCCCGTTTAGGACTTATATGCACAATTAATAGAAATTCTGCTTCATTTCCTAAGTTTTTCAACAAACTGCTAAGCAATCAGACTTTTATGACCTCAAGGATTTTAACAGTAACATCTTGAAATCTTCTAGATTCTTGAATCTTGGTTAACCTGAATATTCTAAATATTTCAAATACCATTGCTAAGGGCTAAGTACTTTGGAAAGGAATATGGCAGAAGTGCTCTATATTTTTTTTGAGTTTTCTTGGATTGTCCCTCTTTTTCCAAAGGAAATGTGGAATCTAGTCATAAAAATAAGGGCCTACTGGTTAAATATGATCAGTTGCTGGCATTGTGTCTTTTTTCTGAAGCCCTTGGTATCCCTGCTCTACAGACTATACTGATAAATAGATCAGATTCACTTTGAACTTCAGCTTTTGATAATCTTCAATTTAGACAAACTAAAATGAGGGGGAAAAACCCCAAAATAACTTGCTTGTGCCAATCACTACTGGCAGTTCCCACAGGAAATACTTTTTATGCGGTGCAAGAGTCCAAGGGACACAGTTTAAATTTGCTCATGGGCAAAGCAGAATTTTCTTCCAAAACCCTTCAGTGCTTCAAGATGTTATTCTTTTGTGCTGATGCTTCCTTTAAGAAAACAAGCAACCTTTATTGCATTAAGCTTATTTCTAAACCAAAATGGAATCTTAAGCCAAAGAAAGTACAAGAACAATTGAAGCTCTGAAAAATCTTGCTTCTTGGCCTAGACCAATCATAATGATGTACTACCTCTTAGGTGTGAAAGAGAAAAACTGAAAGGTTCCAGCAAATTGCACCAGGCAGAAAGAAAGTACTTGCTTTTAGGTTGAATATTAATCCATCCTGATGTGTTGTCAAATCTGTGAAGATGCTGAAAAGAATACCACAAGAAAACACTCATCTGATCTAAATTATTGTCACAGGCTGTTCTATGAAGCAGAATTTTCTTCATTGCTTCTACGTCTCTAAAAAGAATGAGACATTTTACCTAATGAGCAGTTATTAAGTGAAAGATGTTACAGTGATACTAAGGATTTAAAGAAACATCTTGACATCACTGTTGAAGCTTTAAAATGTTTCCACCATTTTCCCCATATTGTAGAAGGAATATCAGTAGGAAAAGGGCTTGCTAACACCTAGTGTTTGATAGCGCAGTTCACCCAGCAGCCTGTAATGCCAGCTCCCTTTGAGTTTTTATGGATGCCCATAATCTCACTAAGATTTACACACACTTAATTGACATCATCATGAGAGAGAAGCAGTCTGCTACTGCATGAAAAGTGTATATTTGATGGGTAAATGCTCTTCTAACATAAATTAATTCAGTTCAATTCAACTCCAAAACTCTCCTAGGGCTGATGTTACATGCCCTGGAAAAGGAGACTTGCATGCATCATGGAGAAGCTGCCAATTCCCCTCTGATAAAGGGAACAAAAGTTTCCCAAGTGTGCTTGTGATTGGCACAGACTGAACCTCTTTTACCACTTCTGTTTTCAAGCAGCTGCACTTGAAAACCTACAAGATACTGAATTGCTCCATTTTCACATTTCCTTAAGTACATATTTTGTTTTAAATACTACGAAGTACAACCACTATTTGTTCATAGTTGTATGCAATTAGATAACTGACACAAGTCTATTAGTAAAGGATTGGAATCTATTTTTAAGACTTGACCTTCCTTCATACATCAAAAATGAATAACAACACTTACAATCAAGTTTTAGCATCAGGTCTGTTTATGTATAGATGTTTATTTTGTTGTGTTACTGTAAGACCATATTGTGGTTTATATAACATAGAGAATGGTTGCACTAAAATTCAAACATGCAAAAAATCTCTACTTACAGTGGCTTTAGAAAATACTTGAAAAAGGTCCAAACCTGAAACCACAGATGTGGCTTATACAAAAATGAGACAGGATGGCCATGCTAAACAAAATAATTACAAGGCAGATGATCTGGAATCTTTCTACCTATCACAAGCTGTCCCTCTAAAAATTCTTGAAAACCTTCAGTTTTGCCTTGTATAAAAGGAGAGCTATAGAAAATTAATTACAATTTGGGATTTAATTTCATTTTAGTGAATTGAAAAATAGACAAGTCTTAACATTGTTTAGCTTTGCTTCAGTTCTTGGATATTATATTCTTCCCCTGCTTTCACTGTTCAATAAAGTTGCATCTTTTGCTACTGAATTCTCATTTTATTTCTTGTCCTTATTTTCCCCTTAGTCCTGGATGCCCTTGACTTTATCTTCAATTCCCTCTGATCACATTGTTTGCTGGGAGCAACACCTTTTATTCTGTTCATCTCACTATGGACTGGAGTTAAAAGCTGACCTTCACACTGCAACCCTTCTCAGCTCACTGCCCTCGTGATAAGAGACAACAAGGTCTTGGTAATGTAAGTACTAAAAATATGAGAAAGAATTAGCAAGCAAGACTCCAACAGTAAAAATTATTCAGGCAGCTGGAGCTGTTTCTAAGTCTCTAGTACCTTGACCAAAATCTTTACAATGCCACCACTCCCTATTTTGTCTGATCTTTTTTGGCCTAAAAAACCTGAGGTTCTAATTTAGAGTAAAGCACCATTCAGGCCAAAATCATTGGGAAATTCAGAAGCAAACTAAGGGATAGAAGTTTAAATGTCTGTGCAGGAGGTATAGCTAACGTGGACCACAGTGACACTAATAAGACTAAGAAAGACTTGAGGAAGTAATCTAATTCAATGCTCTGCCCCAGGACAAGATCAGTAACAGTTCAACCTCCCTTAGATTAGTCTTTCAATCCTGTTTTGGATGACTGAGAAAATAAGTGCCTTACCTTTGATAATCTAACACAGAAGCACAATAGGAGCAAAACGGAAGAAAACCCAGATTAGCAAAGGTGGAAGAAGGTTAATCAAACCTTTTCAAGCATCCAGAAGAAAAGAAATATTGTCAAAAATTTGACTCAAGTCCTATTTTATATGTGCACATTATGCTGAATCACTTCAGCCCTGTAGAAGTTGAGGCCATGGGCATGAAATAAAAGCAGTCTGCTTTAGTTCTCCTTTGAGCTATGTTGGAAAACTGAACTAGTGTACAGTGCAGAGAAAGCAGTTACCAGTTCAACCTCTCTAAAAATATGAAACAATTTGGGTGCCTACATTACTAGATGTTTGAAATGTTTTGTTAGGAATGTGTAAATTACTGTGTTTTTTCACTGACCAGACCCAAATTAAGCCCCATGTCAGGCAGCCAAGGCTGAAGTGTCTATTAAAGAAAAACTGAAACTACATATTGATCTTTCCATTTTAAGCAAGGAAAAAAAACCCAACATTTTGCAGGAAGAAATCAGAGATTGGAATAAAATACACTGCTATTATCCCCACATCCCACTTCTTTGATTCCCTTGTGAAAGGTCAGGATATGATTTATGTTGCCCAGTGGGAACAAGCAGCAATAATCAAATACCAAAAGCATTTTATTTCTATTGACACTTTAAATTCTATTAACTCTCATTTATCTAGAGGTTGTTTATCTGTTTTGTGCATTAGGCAAAGTCAGGACATAGAAACACTTATATAATTTACAAATTTGAGGTGAGGCATTTGAGCTACATGAGTGTAGCTATTTTGCTTCCAGGAGCAATGTGAGACTGAAAACAGCTCAGTTGCCTTTGGAGGGTGCATGATCTGAGGTAAGAAAACTTGTGGCTTTATACCTGCTTCTTGAAGGGTCAATGGCTCACTACCACAACCCAGCAAATAAGAGCAGCTCAGTTCCAGCAGAGCTGAAGTCTCTGCCTTGGTGCTGGTAGCTGGATTGGCTCCAATAGAAACCTTCAGATGTTTCTGAATCTCATTTCCCTGTGCACATATTATTAGGGAGATAATATGGGGAGTTAAATGTACAAATAGAGAGAGCATGTGAAGTCCTTTCCCATAAATACAGTGCTACTGTAGGGAAGCTGCTCAGTCAGTAACAATAATGAGAGTAATGCCTGTAAGGCCCTTAGTCAAATGTCACTGATGAGGACTGGAAAGCTAACCAGTTACAAATAACCAAACGCAAAAACTCTATGGAAGTGAAAAGTTCTCTAGAATGAGTTCCAGGAAATAATTAAAAGCATGTAAGAAACTGATGAAATAAGAAATTTATTACAAAGCACTTCCTACTGGGATTGCATATTAGACAGTGCTACAGTATCCTCAGGGAAATTCTTGAATTATTTAAAATTTTCCTTGAAAAAGCAGTGGGGGATATCAGTTTATTACAGAATGGAATAAATGAGACCAAACAGGCCTTTCCCATTTCTAATTGCTGCAAATCAGAAAATCAATTCTTCTGTTTGCATCAATTTAGAAAAAGGAAAAGAGAATTCTAGGATTCTGTAGCAATCCAATGAGTCTTCTCAAAGACAGATGCTATTCGCAAAGTTGTGCCATGACCAAGAGCACCAGTTACTCAGTAAGTAGCAAAGATGCAAATTCATTGACCCAGAAAGACTTCCATGTTCAGTGAATTGTAGAATATTTTCTATTTAAGTCCCCAAAGATAAGGTAAATTGGAGCTTTATCCTCAGTTTAATGATGGGAAAAGCCAAGCTGCAGAGTGGTAAAAGCATTAGCCACGATCACAGAGAAAGGCATCTCTAAACACAAGGCTGGGATTCATGAACTTCTGACTCCTAGTTCCATGACTGGCCCCTTTCATTTCTGACCATCCTTTCACACAGTTGCTGTACTTCAGATTGTAGCATATGATTTTAATGACTTCATGCTTTCCAGTGCCTTTAGAGAGCAGGGAAAAGGCTGACGTGGATGCATAAACCACTTCTGTCACTGCATGTCAGCATGTCAACCAGGGATTACAGCTGGCACTGTTTTTTCTGCAGGCAATGTGATCAGAAAAGCACAAAGTTGTTCAAGCCTGTGATCCCTCAGGACAGATGTTTGTTTGCTCATTCTTACTGTGCACACATGTGTGTTTATGAGAGAGAGACAGGGACAGAAGGAGAGTTAGGGAGAGGGAGGGAGATCGAGAAGAAATAAAACATAAAAACTCTGTTTGATCAGGAGAACTGAAACAGAACTAACCCAGGAGAGAAACGTAAATATATTCATGTCTGGGAACTCACTGCACTGTGCTGTGCAGCAGGATTCTATTTAGCCTGAGTCTCCATCTGAGAAATATTTCTCCATCCTTCTCTGCACTTTGTACAGCTACATTTGATGTATCATCAAATGGCTGAAGCAATAGCAATTGTTTGGAGGGGGCTTTGAGCAATGTGTTCTAGTGGAAGGTGTCCCCACCATGGCAGGGAGTTTGGAACTAGATGATCCTAAAGGTCCCTTCCAAATCAAGTTCTTCTATGGTTCTAATTAATCTTATGCCAGCAAAGTAGAAATTTACCAGAAATCACTGTTGATAAGGTTTATGCTTGGTACCTGGACCTCATACAATCATGGAGCAATGGACACCAACAGATGAGAACAGCTCAAAATATCTGAGGATTCAGTCAGGGTACACATGCTTGTGTGAATGGCGGTATACTTTGGCATTGTTGGGAAGACCAAGCTATCAGGATATACCTATATCTCTTAGCATGTAACTACTCTTCATGGAAAATGGCTGGATGTCAAAGAAATACAGGGAAAACCACATGGATTGTATCTGTTTTGCACCATAGTATCTCAGGCACTGGGACTCAAAGGCCTGTGGTAAGTATATGAATGCAATGCCAATTCCTTGGGATATTCCAGGGTTCTTAAATCAGATGCCAGGTGAGAACAATTAGGCAGAAAGATGCATCAGTGCCCTATGGATAGTGTATCTTGGAATATTTTAAGTGATCATTCTGACATAGAGCAAACCTAGGACTGGGAAATCATAAAGCTCATCTCTCTCCTCCCGAGTTTCAGTTTATGCTGTACTACCATTGTCAAAGGTTAATACAACTTTTCCTAGGCATTCACTCTGTGCTCCAAGAATTTATCTTACAAAGAACTCTAGTCAATAGAACTAAGCTAAGAGGAAAGAACTGAGATTTGAGAATCAATGGAAAAAGAATCAGAAAAATAGAGGAAAAATTAGAGATGCCACTAAATTACCTAGGTTTTGGGTTGTTACGGTTTAAATTTGGCTGAGCAGTGGGGTCACAATGCAGCAAAGTAACTTCTCCAGCTGCAGAAGTGGGAGTATTTCCACACAATCATGTCTTCCTGAATAAATTAATGAGGAAAAACGAGGAAACATTTGCTTTCCAACTGAGAAATACAAATGTAATTGCTGTAGATATGATACAAACACATAGAGCTTATTTGACTTCATATTTCAGATAACAAACTAAATGCAGAAGTAGGGCAATTTTTTTTTTAGAAGGACATCTTTTGGGGCATATTTTTGTTGTTGCCATGGTGTGTTATTGTAATTCTCTGGAGCATCAGACACTTGACAGGTCTCAGACTCAATAAGCTTGATTAGATGAACAATCAGGCTCTGGGAAGACAGAAGAGAATCCCCATTGGAAAAAGGTGTCATTTTGACCATTACAGCAAATATTCTCCTAAAGTATTTGGTATTCATCTGCAGATTTGACATATTGGACATCTAGTCTGATGCAGGAAGATGTAAGAGTGTTGCTACACTAATTCAGCTAACAGCTGAATATACAATACAAATAATACATATCTCTGGTTTTTTGGACAGCACCAAAAAACTTTTACTCAAACTGTCAGTACTTTCTGTTAATGTTCTCTTTATCTAAGCTATAAACAAGATAAATATTTTGGCTAAATTAAAGCTAGTATTGCCTCTAACGTGTATTTGCATATTAGAAGAACCTTTTATGTGATTGTTATGTAGCAGTAATAAAGACTGCTACAGAAGAATACTTCTTACTCCTCTCCCCTCTCCCTCAAGGCCTATCAGTGGGATCCTGGGTGGGAATTAGATGGTCATGGCAACTTGCATGAAGATACTTTTCTGTGTTTACTTCCTTCCTTAGGTAAACTCCTTCTTTCAACCCTACTGCTGTTAAATCATACTGTGCTACTTGCTCTGCTTCATTACCTTACATGTCTTCATAAAGACCCATGCATTTCCCTCTTTCTTGATGCCAAGCTGACAAATTCCAGGGCTTGACAGACTGCCACTCACATGGGCTTGAGGTACTTGAGGAAGTTAAAACTACATCTCCCTCAGACTGAATGCAGTGTGTTGCAAGAGCTCAGATCAGCTTTAAGAAACAAAACAGGAGCAATGGATACTGGAAGCTGCAATATAACCACCTTTTTGTTAGTTTGTTTTCTGTTTTCTCTCTCTTCTGTCCTCCAAACTAGAATTTGGAAGACAGAAAGTTCTTACAACACTTTCATGAAACTCTTTGAGGATGGAGCAAATTAGAAATAAACCACAGCTTCACTTTTTCTGTGGAAAAGCAAAATACAAAGTACACAGCAGTTAAACTCTAAGCGTAGTGGCAACATTTATGTAACTTTTATATCGTGTCAGATCCTATCCCGTCATCCAGTATGCAAACACATGCATTAACATGAGGTTTTTTGCACGAATTTCAAACTATGTTCATTTGTTGATGACTTCATCAACAAGTCTTATATGTTTTATATGTCATTGGATACAGGGGAACAAAACTTGAGTGTTCATATCAGGTAGCCATATTTAACAGTTTTCCAACTCTAAAAATATATTATAGATGCTACGGCCCTGCAGTGACAAGCTACAATCAACTTTTGATTTCATCAACTTGTCATGCTTTAATCATCCCTCTTGGCAGATCTTTCAACATATGTTGCAGTACTGCCTTCAAAATGTGCTCCTCCAATTCTGTTTTATTAACCCTGTCTTTTTATATGTTTTAGGCTCATTATGAAATGCAGTAAATCTGTCAAAGGCACTTTATATGCTGTCTCCAATTCATGCTGATAGGAAGCATCTGAGAGCTCATTTAAGTCCCACAAAATGAGTACAATATGAAAAGTCAAAATCCACAACAAAGTATGTGACAAGAACCCTGGTGATCGCATTCAGCCTACAGGGCTAATCAAAAAATCAGTTCTTTTGTTCCTTACTCATTGCCCACTCAGAAGGTCATTTGGATAGGAAAATATTAAGACTACAGTGGGATCTGGTAGCACCAAGGAAAAAATCCCTTCAGCATGCAGATCAAGTAACACATTAATGATTCCAAGTCATCCAGCACAAGATCCATTTTCATGAAGACAACGGGGTTCAGCCAAACTTCTTACTATTACCTTGGTTTCAGAAGCAAGGTTTCAGAAGTGAAAAGGAGATCATAACAGCCTCAAGTCTGAGGGAAGGAAAAGATTGCTACAGGGACACAAGAAGGCAGAAGCCAAAGTTTCAAAGTTTTTGTGGGGAGTTGAAGGGCGGAAAAAAGAGGAAATGACATGTCAAAGTCATTCTGCAAGACAGAATGAATTTGGGGGAGGAGGACCCAGGCTCTGAACAGCACAGAGAACTAGAAATTTCCTCTAAGGAAATCACTGAAGTGGTGCAATATGAGCCATGTAGAGGTACTGTGCAGGGATAAATACAAACTCAGAAAGAACTTGTTGCAGTGACTCAAACATCTCAGTGAGTTTTCCTTGTTAATTTCACAATCAGCATTAGACTTTGCATCACTGAGCTCACAAGAACTAATAATCACAGCATTGTATATTATTTACAATATCAGTGCACATGTCAGCTGAAGAAAGGATATGTAGTCTTTTCCTGATTTCCCCAGTGATGCTACTATTACACCTTCTAAACTTACTTCCCTTTTCTTGTCTAATGCATTATAAATTAAATAAAGCAAAGTTGGAAGAGGTAATATCCCTTTGACAACAGTTAAAAACAGACAAGCTCTCAGAAACAGAAGACGCAAAAAAATTACAGAAGTAGAAAAATATAATGCCACTGATTAAAAAAAAAACCTACCATGAAGAACTTATATATCCTGAAATGAGGCTGACTTTTTCAACTGTATTGGGCTGACTCATAAAAACTAGTAACCTCCAGTAATTATGCCTATGTAAGTGAAGACTAATACAAATATCACACACTATTTCTCCACAGTTAAGGCACTCTTATTTTCTAGGTTGGTCAGCAGGTACCAAAACAGAGCACAGAGAAGTCAGCTCAGTCCCCTGCTTCTGTCTTGGGAAATCTACTGTCTCCCCATGTTCAGTAATAAAGTCAGTGAGATGAACTCTTGCATGCACAAAGAATCTGGACACAATCTTGTGAGACCTTCTGTTTCCAAGACAAGATGGGGATAATGTATAAAAATCAGCAATCATGAGTGGGAGCTGCCCTGTATGCATTACATCAAACAAATCCTTGCTAAATTTTGTCTTTAACAACTACAACAATCACTGCATTTTCTGAGGAAATTCCTCATCATAACAAGCTCTTGTGTGTTTTGTATAATTCCTTTACAAATAACCTTGAGCCTTCTGTATGTCCTCTTAATATCTCAGGAGAGGATCTCATTTTCTCCTTCTCTCTTCCTCTCCTGCCTGCCTTCCCCAGCCCCCCTCCTCAATTATCTCTTGCTGTCTTCTGGGTGGTTATGTTTAATCTCAGGATTAGGCAGAAGCCTGCAGTTTGCTTTGAACAGCTTATCAGCTTCCAAGAGACATTTACAGGGAGAGAAAGACTCCAGTTTTGATAGCAGTAATTGTATTTAGCTTGTAAGATACAAGGCTATTTATCTCATGGCTGGGAAATCACAGAGGGAGAGAAAGAAAATGTTGTCGATAAAAACTAAATAAAGCCTAAAAGAATAGAAGAGAAGAGAAGAGAAGAGAAGAGAAGAGAAGAGAAGAGAAGAGAAGAGAAGAGAAGAGAAGAGAAGAGAAGAGAAGAGAAGAGAAGAGAAGAGAAGAGAAGAGAAGAGAAGAGAAGAGAAGAGTCCTCAGAATCCTTTCAGTAGAGGGATGAGGTGGGAAATGGATCTCATTGATGGCTTGAGTAGGACAATAAATGACCTGTTTTAAAGCAGTTTATGAATTCTTGTTCAATATTCACGGTTGTTTAAAACTCATGGAATTTTATTTGTAGAGATGGGTAGAAGCATTTTTAGAGATACTGAGAACCAACACTGCATTTGAAGATAGCTGGATCTGTGGATATCCACATCTCTGGAAAAGAAATCTGCTTTTTTGTTTTTCACAGAAATTTACAATAGTACCCATCATGAATTGTGCAGTGCCATGCAAAACTTACTACTTAAGCCAACTTCAGGTTCCTCTTTTATAAAATGCCCTTTCCATCACACATTAGCAGTATTCAGTCAGTATTCAGTCTGCTCTTGCTGAAACAGCCTCATGCTTCAGTTTTCCCACCTCACAATTCCCGTAAAATCTCTGATGCTGGCTTAAGTTCTCCTACTGTATTACTCCATTTTTAAAGTACCTACAATAGGTTTGGGTGGGTATTTATGGAAAAAAAAAAGTTTGAGATATTTTGAATCTTATTAGGCTGCAACCAGTATTCTAATTTGCTACAATCAAACAAAGCATGGAAGGGTTAACATCATCTCACTGAGAAATATTCAGCACTTTGCAAAAGTATCAAATGGGTAACAGCAATTTGAAAAATGCCAGATTCCAATTATTCTGATACTTTTAGTCATAGAATACTTTTGCTAAACGAAGAATAAGATAGAACCAAGCTTTCAATCTTATCAAGACAAACACAAATACTTCAAGTTCTTTCCACCACCATAATTAATTCTCTACAGTTAAAACAGATGAAATGAAAAATACATCTATTTTTTCTGTGTTATAGAGATGCAGTATATAATTTCAGGTGTCCAAAACATATCTCAAATTCATGAAATCTTCTCAAAGACAAGAGATCACAAAGTGAAAGAAAAATTGATAAAAACTGACAGACATGAGATTCTTCTTGTAGCCTTTGTTGCATCACCTTTCACTTGAACACAGAACTATAACCTCTACCTGACATTCTTTATTTCTTTGTGAGCAAGTAGTTTAGACTACACTAGAATATTTGGAAAGTAGCTACAACAATTATCTAGCTCAATCAGGGCTGGCCAAAAGTCAAAGCATGTTCTTAAGGGCAGTGTCCAAATACCTCTTAAACACTTATGGGCATTAGGCCTGGTGACAATCTCTCTAGAAAACTGGTTCTGTTTGACCAGTCTGTGAGTAAAGTAATGCTTCCTAAGATCTATTCTGAACCTCCTCTAGAATAGCTTTGAAACACTCCTACATGTCCCATCACTAAGTACCATGGAAAAAAAATAGCTCAGCACCTGTCTCTGCTTCCACCCTCAGAAAGCTGCAAAGAGCACTGTCACCCCAGCCTGCTTTGCTCCAAACTCAGCGACCCCCAAGTCCTTAGCCACTCTCCATAGTACATGCCTTCCAGCCCTGTCACCAGATTTGCTGCTGTCCTCTGGACATTTTCATGGATGTTCACATCCTACTCAAATTATGGGACACTACCAAAAGTGAGACCACACAAACACTGAATAGAACAGGACAACCACTCCTTTTGACTGGCTGTCTGTGCTGGTTTTTATGCTCCCCAGGACATGGTTTGCTGTTTTCACTGTCAGGGTCCACATATGACTTACACTGAGCTGCTGCCCACCAGCACTCCAGAAAGACCCCTTTCTTCACGGCTGATCTCCAGCCACTCCTCTCCTAATTCCTAGTAATGTTACTCTGCTCCAGGTGCAGAATCCAGAATTTGTTCTTGCTTAATTTTATCCCATTAATCATTGTCCAATGCTCCCAATACAGCTAGAATCCCCTGCAAGGTTTTTCGTCCCCTGAGGGGGTCAACAGCACCGGCCAGTTTAGTCTCACTAGCAAACGTCCTACATCGACTACCTTCCCTTCGTCCATGAGATAGGTGACCTTACCACAGAAGAATGAATATAGTCAACAGATCTGTCCCTAGAACTGAACCCTGAGGAGCAGCTCTGGTGACCAGCTGCCAGGCAGATGCAGCCCCATCCACCACAGCCCTATGAGCTCTGCAGTTCAGCCAGTTCCTCACCCAGTGCACTGTGCACAGCTCATCCCACAGCTGGGCAACTTGTCTGGAATGGTGCTGTGAGGAATGGTATCAAAAGCATTACTAAAATCCAGGAAAAACTACATCCACTGCCTTCCCTTCATCCATAAGGCAGATAGAAAGACAATAGAAAGACATAAAATTAGTTACAATGGAACATTCCCCTTGTGAACCCATGTTGAGTGTGCTTTATGACTGCATTATTCTTCAAATACCTTTCAATAGCATTCAGTATAATCTTCATAATTTTTCCTGGAGCTGAGTTTAGACTAACATGTCTGTAGCTCCCTGTATTTTTTCTCACACCCTTCTTATAGCCTGGAATAGCAGTGGCTACGTTCCAGTCAGCAGGGCTCTCCCAGACACCAAGACCCTTGCTAGATAATTGAGAGGAGTCCTGTTGCTAGCATCTTTCACTATTCCTTCAGTTAGCTAGAAAAATTATTGAAAAAAGCAAGAAAGAACTCAGCCGGTTTTCTTCCCTATCTTAGATAAAATGAGGGGCACAAATCTAGCTACTTCAGATCTTTCCACCTAGAAAATGAAGAAATACATTTTAGCAAGGCAGGGTAGGTAGCAGAATCTAAACCACTATCACTTTGACCTGCTTTTAGAAAGCTTATTGTTTTACACAAAGACTTTGTCTCACGTAGACTAACAAAGATGCAGTTCAAATTGGATTGCTTCCAAATGAAAAAAAAAAAAAAGATATGCCCAACAGTTCAGGAACATTCAATCCTTGGAACTGGAACTACACTGAAAGAAAATCCCAGCACAGACACCATGGTCTCAGAATCAGCTTTTTGTTTTGTAGGTATGTACTTATCTGGCCAGAGCAGTCAGTTCTGCTGCCAAGAGCTAACAGTCCAGCTTTCCCAGAAATGCAATTTCATCTCAGAAATGTACTTCAGAGATCAAATAAAGTAGGGACATAGAGGATGAACTATTTTTTTCTTTTATCCATAGCAAAAAACCTGCAGAATAATGTAATTTGAAAGGGCAAAGACTAGCACAAGAAGAGTGAGAGATAACTCGAGAATGATAAAGGGGAAAAATATAAAAATGTGTACTGTATGGATGAAATAATGAACCCTGGTAATAATCCAGTTGTTTAATACTGTCTTAATTCTTGTTTCTAAAATGCATTAAAAAATCCAGGCTACACTTGTTTTGCTGGATCATGCATTTCTTTAAATGACAGCTCCTTCCTACCTGTTGCCTTCTTTCCTTTAATCCTCTCCTTTAAAAAATTACTTCAATAAGATAATAAGATTTTATTTTTTTATACTGGATACTCTTACTTAACAGCTTGTCTTCACCTTGTTTTTTTTTGTTTGTTTGTTTGTTTGTTTTTTGTTTGTTTGTTTTTTGTTTTGTTTTGGTTTTTTTTCCTACTGTAGAATATGTAGTTTGTGCCTGGATGAACAAACAGGAATGTCAGGCTTGTTTTGACATACACTACAAATCTGGCATCACACAGAGTATTTCTTTGCAAGGAAAAGACAGTGAACTGAGTAAAAAACCCCCATCCTGCTTAAGAAATAATGAAAACTTAAGGACTGAGGTATCCTAGTCCTGTGTAAAAATTGAAGATTTATTTCTAACTGTTCTGAAAATTTCTGTAAGCTGTCTCAAATTTGATGGGTTTCATTTTAATCAAAACAAAAACATGTCAGATACTTCCTCTTCCTGAAGTCTGGGTCCAAAATTACTCAAATTTCATAATTAAACAATTTATTTGGATATAGAGAAGGCTTTCTCCAGGAACATAAAAGCAGGAAAATAACAATGACCAAGCACAACCTGTTTTCTGGGAGATACTTAAAAGGATGAAAGCATGAGAGACAACAGAAGGAAGTCATAGACAACTGTACTTTAGGCTACAGCAAAAGTTTTGTACCCTGACCAAGAAAAATTCTATCACATTGTGATAACCAGCTTAATGAATCAAGCATTAAGAAACTGGCTATCAGTACAGCCTATGGAAGAAGCCCATCTCCTTATTGTGTTCTTGAGAGAGAGGAGAAAGAGCAAAACTAATGCAAATAAATCACAAACAGTTCAATGGTTTTGGCTGAACCACAACAGCTGAATTACAGCCAGCAGCCTCTGTGCTAATACTACTTCTTTGATATCTCCCAATTCTCAGGAGCTTTGTCTCGCATACTGGGCCACTCGCATACCATACTGGGCCACTGTTCTGTCTTACTGTCCGGTAACAGAAACTCTGGTACCTTGAGATGGTACTAAAGATGAGAGACCATCCCTAGCAATTTGGATTATTTCAGTCACAAAGCCAACTTTAGCTCCAAGTTAATTCTCTCCTTTACCATTTTTCTCTAACCCTTTTCCTTACAAGAAAGTACAAAGTTCATGCTGCAGGTGACTGGAATGCAATCAGATGCTATAAAACCCAAAATGTCATTGCCTGAGTTGTAAGTTTGCTGTCATTCTATTTTCCTTGTCTTTTATTTGAAGTTGTAAAAATACAGCTTTGGAGCCTTTTGGTCCCATTGGGCTAGTTTCAGTTAATTTCAATTTAACTAAAGACTGTATTTTAAGGAAAGCCAATATTCTCTCACTTTTCTCATTTAATGAATATCCAACTTTTATTTGTACTTTTCATTGAGCAAGTAATTATGAGTCTAATGTATAATCCTTCCACAAGTAATAAAACTCATAGAGGAGCATGGAAATGCCATTCAGAATGCAGCCCTGACTGAAGATTGCACCATGTGTGATGACAAAGAAGAAACATTAGATAGTTTATAAAATTAGTAAACATTAGGGTATAGCACTGTGTGAAAAACCAAGTGCACATGAAATTGTTCATTTTACAGACAACACAGTGTGCCCAAGCAAGCATGGTCTACACATACACCATTTTATAAACACTACCAATAACTGTGCTTCCAGAATTGACATGATGCTATGTGAAACATAGGGGATTACTCAGCTACTATCACTCAAGTTTGATATGAATTTAAATTTTCAGCAGGTTTCAGTTGAAATGCCCTGGATTAGCCTGGGTCCATCCAACCACAAAGCCTTTACAGAACTGAATCTCTGCTGAACACAGGTTTGGTCTTGCAGTGAGATCAAAAACAACAGTGCAAGTTTGGTTTGTGAAAGACAGCAAGTAATTAATTTTAAAAGCTCCTGTTCAATCTTTTTTTTAAACCATTGTCTGCACAGAAAATGGGACTAATAAGTATTGGCTTCCTGTAATAATTGGTTCATTGAATCTTTTCTGAATCTTTGGCATTCATAATGCCACTCTATTATTTGGATATTCTGGTATTTAACATGAATTGACATCAAGCCACAGTCCTTTCCTTTGGGAGGGCTGGAACATTGCCCTCCACCCTTGGGTTTTTTTTTGTTTGTTGGTTTGCTTGGGCTTTTCCCACAGTAATGTATTATCTTCTGGTTTTTTGATTTTTGTCTTTTCTTTTTTTAATTTGGCTAAAATATTGGTTTGAAAAAAGAAGGAAACAAGTAAGGGATTAACCTGCACACACCAAGTATAGTCCCATAAGACTTATTTTCACAGGGACAGGCTGAAAAATTCATCATCTACAAACAGACAAAAATTGAAATACGTGCACAGAAAGGAAAAGGTGTCTGGAAGATAAAGGTGTCCTTTTTTCTTAGGGTACAACTGCACACACTATATACTTGCCCAGAATATAAGATTAATGCTGATTCCATAAAACCATACATCTTCTAATGAAAACATAGAAATATCTTTAGCCAAGGCAGAAGCCCAAGGTACTGAGGTAGTCTCTCAGGGTGATTTATTTTCCCTTTAAAAAAAAATCTCTAAAGCACTGAGCTGAATATTTCGTTTCTTTACACCAGAGACTTACTACAGCAAGCAATATAAGAAGAAAATTTATTCATAGGGTTTGTAGTGACTGTAATTGGCTGCCAACTGGATTGGAGGTATTTTACAAAATAATTGATGAAAGGAGCAGAAGAAAGATCCTCAGTTGGACCTTTCCTCTCAAACCAATGGATAGCAGAGCTAGGACCTAACACAGCATATCCATCATGGCATTCTTAAAAAGAATTTTTTCACAGAAATAAGGTTAATAATTGAAATGTATCCTTTTGCATACACCTCACAAAACACTGACAAAGGGACATATGTAGTAGAGAGCAATATAGCACAGATGACTCACATTCAAAAACCTTCCTGTGTGCTTTCTGAGGGAGTAGAAGAGATGAAGTCATCCCCTTGAAGTAATTTATTAGTATAATGTCACATAAATTAGCATATAACCTCAAGTTAGGATATTTCCTATAATTTGAGTTTAAGTTTCTTTTGAACAATTCCTACACCACTAGCAAGAAATCCTCCTTCTGTCTTGAGTTACTACTATACAACCTAGAAATAAAGAACTGAATGTTTCTTAGACTCAATATCCAAAATCAAGATCATGGCTTGACCTTAGGCAACATATGAATAAGAGGAATGTGGTTAACACTGGAGTTCTTTCCTTGTGTTCATTCTTCCTTTTATAACCATGCACATCATCAGATCTCAGCTATTTAATACACTGTCAGCAGCACACAAAGCAATCTGTTTTTCACTTGGTCTAAGTTTGATCTTTTAGCATTGTGACAAAGTATCATGACATTGTGATTTGCCAGTGGTGGGATGAAACATGTGACAGTGTATCAAGAGCTAGTTATTCACTATTTCTGGTGGATTTAGGGTGATAATTTCCAAAGATATTGAATTTTTTTGCTGCATTTTGACAGAAAGCCAACTAGGAGTTGTTAGTTTTGGTTAGATGCTGTGTTAACCTTTGTATCTGCAAACCTAAGAGAGTAAGTGAAATTCAGAGGATAAAAAATTATGGGGCAAGCATAAGGTCTGCTCAAATACTTGCTTATGTTCCATGTTCCTTACATTTCTACTCTGTATTTATATAGACAATATTTGGGGTGGAGCTAGAGTCTTTTCATTTCACAGCTCCTTTTCATAAAGTCTGTTCAAAACTTTTCAAATATTTAGAAAATATCACAAGTAGCAAAACCAAATTTGTCATTGAATGGCTTTGTAAGTCTATGTAGAACCAGGATTCACTTAGAGACCTCTGAAATAGCATCATCTATGGACATCATAACACACAGTTGGCATGCTTATTCTTCCAGTGTAAAGGACCATTAGTTTGTTTTCCAAGAGACAGAATATGCATCACCAGGCTTGTGAATTTATTGTCAAGATGAAGCAACAAAGATTTATATAGCAACCAGTTGTTACTAACAACAAAGATTTATATAGCAACCAGTTACTACTACTATTAGGTTATAGGTACAGATACACTAAAAGAGAACAAAAAGAAAAATATATGTACCTGTGGGGTAGTGTTCATTCACTGGCCAGCTGTCAACCTGAAGTGTTGCATTGCCACCATTCCTGGTAAAGCGTACCACGTGGTATTTGCCATCATTTACAGGTGTGCTTTCCTCTTTAATAGAGATGTCCACTGTGCCAATATTGAAGACTACACCAATTTTGCCTTGCTCCTGAAAGACGAAAAGAAACAAGTGTTTTAAAATTGCTGCCACTTAGGAGAATGTTCTTGGCCTCTAAGTCTCTAGTGGGTAGTTCTGCCGGTAGATGGCACTGGAGAATACACAGAATTGTCATTTTGAGCTTCCTCAGGACACATTTCATTGGTTCTGCTTCAATGCAAACACTTTCTTTCACACTGTTCTTTACAGCATTCACCCGAAGACAGTGACTCATTTGTTCCCATAAAAAATCACAGAAGACAGGTGAGAAACCAGGCAGCAAAAATCAGGAGATGTGGATAAAGAGTTATTTGAGCAACATCTCTACTGATTATTACTAGTCACTTGTTATATAAAATGCAGCCACTGACAGGCTGTTATCTCAACACCTGTTTCGTTGTGTTATTCTTCTTGGGAAACAAACAGTCCTCACTCCCCAAAAAAATAATTGTGGGATCCAGCAGGAAGAATGCAGTTAGAAGATGAATGGAACTCGAAGGGAGCAGAAGTGTCATTAGCTGACTTCGAAATCCAGAGGGAAGCTACCTAAGAGACAGGAGCTGCCCATCTTATTTTTCTCCATCACAGAGCAAACAGTGCCTTACCAATAAAGCAGTGTTTTTCCAAAACTTTGCACCAGTCACTGACTGAAAGGGAAGAGCAGGCAAAACCTGTTATAATAGCCACAACACTTCCTTCTGCAGGGCCCCTCAGGTGACTCCAAATAATGACCATATTTAATGACTTTAGGTTGCAAAATACACACCCAGAGTATACTCTGATCAGATATATGCATTTAATATTACTGATTTAAACAGCAACAGAAATTCTCATCACTGTACAATTAAGAGCAATGCATCTTCAAGCACTTAGTAAGGAGAGGCATAATATGCTAGTGTCAACAATTATGAAGGCATATTAAGTGCACTGCACATATACAAAACTGGTACGGACAGGCAGAACTAAAATGTATCACATAGGAAGTCAATATATTTGCTAGCTATGCATACTATAAAATTGAAACAACAGAGAGTAAATGGCCATCTTCTATGCAAATACATTTTTCTTGAAAAAAACTGAGGTATAATAATGAGTCACAGGACAATTCTGTTCCATTTACTACCTTACATATCTGCTTAGAGGGCAGAGGATCCCATTCTTCAGGGCTGTTACCCTAACTTTACTACATTCACATTAGCAAATCTCAGCAATAAGAAAGAAACTTCTGCTCTTGTACTTGATGGCCACCTTGGATTCCTCTCCTGGATTTATTTCTGTCTCCTGGTATTAAAAAAATCTTTTTCTGAAAGTTTCATCATGTTTCAATTTTTCAGAGAGGTCTTTCTGATTCCTTTACCTTACATTTCAAAGCTTACTCATACCAAAGTACTCATCACAAATTCCTTGTATCTTCACTACCCTTCTCTTTTTTTGACATTTTCTTCATAACACCAAATTTCCTGGTGTCAGACTACAGGATTGTTTTAGGAAAGGAAATAAAACAATCCTATAGCTGAAGAGGTGATGAACTCTGGTGGTTCAACTACTTGAAGCTTAGCACTGAAAACAGTAAGCATTTTGGTTTTTCTCTCATTAAAACAGTAAATTTTAGACTGTGCTAAATGTATGCTGGATAGAAAGTTTTATGTACATTCATACTGTTATTCTTTGAAGGGACTTTTCTTCAAGATAGCAATATTGTCCTTTTCTTCACTGGACTGTGAGGTAAGTGGATTGCTGCTCCCAGCAGATGCATGTAATCAGATGCCATTTGGAAACAACCAACGTTTCTTCTCTTATGCTATCCCAAAAAATAAGTTTCAGTTAACAATGATTTATTTCAGATAAAAGCATTGCTGGCACAGCTTTACCACTTCTTTGACATATGAAGTAAGTGATCTCCCAACTCTGTTTTAGTGAATCTTTTGCTGGCAACCACATAATTATCTTTACCTGCATAGCAATTACCAAAGAACTTGTGATTAATTTTTTCTCAGGCTCAAATAATACATAGTGACTGGGTAACCTGGCTACTGATATTGTGGTTTTGCAAGATATAAACTTACAATCAGCCTCCTGGATGATTTCTCATATAGCTTTTTAATTGCCATCAACACACCAAGCTTCTTTGGCAAACTGTGGCTGCTCTAAGAAGAGTCCACTTTGGTGAAGGCATAGCACGAGGAGGTAAGATGAAGACCTGCACCTTTTCTAATGGAACAGATTAGAACCACCACCATAGAAGAGGAAAGGATTAAAAGCTATTCAGCAGAGTGAAAGCTGCATACCTCCAAGCCTACAGGTTCAATGAGGCAAAGGTAAAAACTTGCAGGTGGGGAAAAGGATGGTGGGAAGTTCAATTAATCTCTGCAGAATGAGAAAATGTTTCTGATTTCTCCTCAGAGGAAAAGGAGATAGCACCTTTCACCATTTCCTTTCCCAGGGCTTAAGGAAAAGACCTATTTAAAGAGCTAGTGATAAGAGGGCAAACTGGGAAAGAGATAAGATTCTGGAAGCAGAGGACTGCAAAATGACAGTGGCCTTTAGTATGATGGAGAGAGGGGGGAAATGAGCAAATTGGTGCCTTCCCCATCCCAAGAGGCATCCCCTCCCAGAGCCAGAGAAGACAGCCCTTCTAAAAGCAGTGTAACACTTCGTTGCAATTAAGAAGTGCAAAAAATTGTCTAAAAAAAAAATCATGGTTCTTGTGAACAGTCTGTTCCAGCTCT
This sequence comes from Molothrus aeneus, assembly GCF_037042795.1. Lineage (NCBI taxonomy): Eukaryota > Metazoa > Chordata > Aves > Passeriformes > Icteridae > Molothrus > Molothrus aeneus. The sequence goes on along the minus strand of NC_089651.1, from coordinate 42,373,599 downwards.
CTTCAGATCACTCTTGGGCAAAGCTCCCTATGACTCTTTGACTTGACTTTTGCAGAATCACAAGTTCTGAGACTCTTATTTGGACTGAGTAGGAACTTGTCATGAAAATGGTTTTGTTCCAATTACCAGAATAAAATACAACACAATATGTCAAATGTAGGGCTACTGAAGCCAAACTGCACACACAGACCCCAAGATACAGTTTACTTATGATATTTTAAATCTCCAGGGAACCAGACACTATGAAAAAATTAACAATTAGTTTATGCATTCCTGGCAGAAGAAAAATAATAAAGTAAAGCAAAACTCAGAGAAAATCCTACAGCAGAGAACAGTGACCATGGACACAAGGAGCAAATCCACAATTTATTTTCAACATCTCTTCAAATCCCAGTTTCTTGCACTACAATACTTCATTAAAAACAGCTTTTACCAAAACCTACCTTCCTTCTAAATCTGAAAGACAAGTTCGACCATTACAGTTTGACACTTCATGATGGACATAGCCTTTCATTCCTTTCCCCACACATTCAGCTGGTGGATTTTCTTTTCACATAACCAAACAAAGGTATTAACTAGACCAGTAAATATGTGACAAAGAAAGGTTTATATTTGAGCCACCACATTTATTTTTTAGCTCTAGGAAAAAAAATCATAACTATGCAGCAAGGGAAAAGGTGAATACAGAGGCACACAGAGCAAACAAGTTACGTGCTCCAAAAGGTTTCAAGAGAATTTTAACAGACAGTGCAATTTTTTTCCTCTCTATATTGGTACTCACTGAGTGCCCCAAAAAGTTTCCATGAAAAGGCAACCATTAATTAATGTCTTTGAAAACTCCAAGTGACATCAAGTGCTGGCACTATGTCTTAGAAAACTGAGAACCATTTTACTTATAAATAATGAAGTGAACTCAGCATTCAATCTATCTTACTTTTTTCTCTTCTTTCTTTAAGGCTATTTGCCAAAAAGGATTTTTAAAGTTTTTTCAAGAATTTGTCTTGTGCTGATTTATCCCATAAAATTGCTGCCCTCAAAAGCCACATTACCACTTCATTCCTTGCAGTACTTCTGGAGATAAACTTCTGCCATTATGTCTCTAAGAATTTAGAACTATAATTATGATCACAGAATGGAATGGTTGTAGATAAGTTAAAAGAACAAAAAAAGCACAAAGTCCTGAAAAAAAAAATGTACAATGCTTCTCCTTGACCTGTCTACTCTGCACAGACTCCCGGCAACTGTTTGTTATATGCACAATTTCCAAACATTTGCAACATTATTAAGTGACAAAGAGCTAATCTACAGCCTGGATCAGCAGATCAGCAATTTATTGGTTGCCCTGAAGCATTGGTACACTTTGTGCACCCTCTTCTTTTACCTTACTGTAAACCAGATTCTTTATCTGTGACAGAGGAGTTATAGACACCTATCTTTCCAAGCTCTACAAGCGCTGAAAATCCAGATATATTTCATTTAAACACTGATTATATACTGCCAATCCAAACATTTCAGCCCTGAGAGCAACTATGATCTGAGAGGAGCAGGTCCTAAGCTTTCCTCAGCTTCTACATTCAACTCCTTCAAAACCTGTTCCTTCAAAACAGGTCTGAGGTCTTACATTTTAGCAGGTATGTTTTAAATTTGTTTCCCTTCATTCAAAGAGAAGCAGAGCCTGTCCTATGAGAAGATTCTCAGGCCTTTGCTTTCTCCATGCCACGCCTTTACATTTTGAAGGCATTTCTATTTATGTAGCAGACCAGGTAGGAAGAAACTAAAATGGGGTTGGCAGTGATTTTGTAAGATGAGCAGTTCAAAAGTGTTAGAGGGTACACACATGAACAACCACATACACACTATGCTCTTTACTCTTAGGTTTTCTTTTTCTAAATCTAATATTTAAATTGTCCACACTAAAAGTATATATTGGTTCTCTGTGTTCAGAAAGCATTTTATTTCAAAAACCACGAGAGAGAGCTCCAGGCATTAGGACAGATTCTACTCTCAGTTGCATCAATGTGAATCAATAGCAATTCTGTTGAAGAAACTCAATTCCTACTGATGGAAGTGGAAGCAGAGTTTATCCCAGTATCTTCTTGTGTAGTTTTGCTTATTTTTCTGAAGCAAAATGTGAAATTAAAGGAAGCATTTATAAAACATACCTGAAATCTGACTACAATCCCAGGCTGTGTTTTCTCACAGTCATTTTATTGCATAATATTTAAATAGCAACTACTGCATGTACTGCCTCCTCCTCCCACCCTGGCTGGTTCCAGCGTGGCTAGACATCAGCCCAAACCTGGCAGACAATACTCCTGGTTACTCCATCCTGCAGATCACTGTTGATTTTGCTGCTCTCATTTGAAATTGATACAAGCTTTTTTAGTAATACAACAAGCCATTTCACACTGTAGGAAGGTTTCGTAAACTTTCCCTCCCCCCCAAAAAAATGCCACACAGATACACTTCAACCACCCTCTAAATTCAGGAAAATTGCTTTGTTTTGTTATAACCCTGAGAACTGCTCTTCCTGGAATGGCTGTCTTCTGCTTAGGTGCCTCACACTTGCAGTCTATGTTTTTAAAAAGAGATTGAACTTTTATTTCTTCCTCTTTGTTTTCACTTCTTGCTTTAAGACTTTCTTTGCTTGATTTCCTTTGGGGTTTTGTTTGCCTGGTTGTTTTTTTATTTTTGTTCTGCCTCAAACTTGATTCTGAATGTTAGTCCCTCTGAAGGATTGCTCACTCTCTGTGGTTTAGGGGGCTTTGCAGAACAGTGTTAAATGTTGCGAGTTATCCAGGAGAACCGAAGGTATAGATGCATATTCCACAGAGGACATCCATTTATTACTACAACTACAAATCACTGGATGTGAACTTTCACTGTAAACAGAAACTCAGAAAGTTCTTGCTGATTAGAAAGGCAGTAAAAACCAGCATTGTCCTTAGAGGCCCTTCTGGGCTGCAGCTAGGACTGAACGCATGGCTGGACAGATCTTTCTGGGACACGTGTGCCAATGGATTTTAGAAGGGCAAGTATTAGAACCTGTATTCAGCACAGAGTATATATAAGGCAGTTAGCTCTACTGTTGTCTGGCTGGCCATATTCATTACTCTTTTTAATATCACTGGGAGGTAAGTCTGAAATCAGTATTCAATATGTAAAAAACTCCAGGCCTGGGTAGAGGGAGAGTTTACTGAACAAAGTCTGCCTTTATCCAACAGTGACAGCAGGGGAAGAACACTCAAGAATCAGAATTGCCACCCTGGCAGATATGATGATCAACAAAACTAGCAAATGCTCTGGGAGAAATGACAGGTATTGAAGCTCTCCTGACTTGGAAGTTTTTTGATCAGGGTACCAACACTTTACAGTTATCTTGAAACAAGGAAAAATTTTAAGGGGAAAGGAAATACACAGGTTCAGTAATTTTGTTTGATTTTTAAGGGCTGTTATAAGGAGCAGTAGGTAATTTTTTGTTATATACTGTTATTGCTTCTTTAAGGTGCTTGACCAGATCTACTCAATGCCAGTTAAAACTTATTTATCAGAAAGAATCACACACACACAGAGGATAAATATATATATAGAAATTATTACCCTTTGGGGGCATGGTTTTTAAAAGAAGCATTTCTCAGCAATACATAATTTATAAGGCTAAAAAGGACAATTGTTATAATCTACTCTCCTCTAAAATTTTATAGGAGGTCATTTATCTTGTCTAAATTGATTCTTTTTAAACTACAGAATATATTTTAGAGCAACATTTGTGATTTGCAGCTCAGGAAAGAAGGCTTAGATTCATTACAGTTGCTACTTTGATGAGATTGGCATAGTGTTGAACAAGGTCAAAAAAGCAAGTGAAATTCAAGAATTATGATGAAAAAGAACAGTGCACAAAAGGAAAACTTATAATAGAAGTTGAAGGTGGACCTTTGACTTAAATTCTTGAACACTGTACACAGATCTTTATAGGCCCTCACAAAAAGAAAAAGAGGAGATACAAAAGGTTCCGAAAAGTAGTACACTTGAAACAACTGTGTATATAGTCATGAAGCAATGATTCAGCATTAGCTCTTTTTAACTCAAAGAACTACAAATATTTAAGAAAAGATTTGACAATTATGTTAAAGCAAAAAAAGTACCAAATTCATGGGAAGACTCAAGAGCCATTGAATACAGCAATATGAATATAACCTTGTGCTCAGCTCCTCCTGAAAAGCAGATCCTTACTGTTTAACAGTTACTGACTATACTGAAACACCACCTAGCATCATACTGCCACAAATGACTTGTAAGTCTGTGATCGAGCCAAAATTTTCTTGAACGTTGCTACTGATTCTTGTTCATTTTAAGAAGTGGTGAAAAAATCAAATTGGGAAATATTAATGAAAATCTAATCTTTTCCACTGAAGGTTTAGGAAAGGTTGCTTAGATAAACATCTGTCAGCCACACACAGTGCCTTTAGTCCATCCTCAGAGCAAAAAAAAGCCAAAGAAAAGACTTAGGGTTCTAGCTTCATCTTTCCTTGACTGCAAACTCTCTCCTTAGTTTTATAGAGCATAAGAGAAAATCACTTAGCTCTCTGAGTTGCTTGCTTAAAAGCAGGTTTTCCAATCATTCATTTAACCTTCCCCATGGCCCTGAAACTCCTTCAGTTTACTTGTACCTTTTTTTCAAGTGGAGACACCAGAAATTTTAAACTTTAGTTTACAGAAATTATACAATCTTACCATGGGGGCTCATATTTGAGGCTTATTCACCATGATCAACAGTTAAATTCAGGAGTTCTCCCTGGGAGTGTTCCTTGTATTGAAAGATGATCTCTACTCTTTGGTTGGAGACACATTACCTTATTTGGCTAAAATAAAATTGATACCAGTTTCCTTGTTAAGAGTTTAACAAATTTTCCAAACTGCTCTTCATTTTTTGCCAGTAAAAGGTTTATGTGGGACACAGATGGTAATATAGTACTTTTTCAATGGCCCTTACAACAAGAAATTGTAGCACAGCAATACACTGCTACTAAAGTACATCTTACTCCTGGCTCCTGGTCTTGAACTTTTTTTGACCAAACACCTTTGCAGTATTACAGAAATAGATTTACCAGTAGGATATGAAATTGCCATTCTCTTGGTTTAATTTTACCTACTCTCCTTGTCTCCCTGCATCTTTCTGTCTTTCAAAAAAAAAAAAAAAAGACAAGAAGCTCAATTCTGTGACAGTTCTACCAGGGTCAGGAGTGGCTCATTATGTACAACAACACACACAAGATATTTTCACCAAGAAAAGACATGAAATGTGAAATGTAGAAGCTGCTTGTTTATTTCAGCCTAGATACCCTGCATCAGATAAGAGCTTTACACATCACTGAAGCAGTTTAGGTAACATTAATACATAATATCAGCAGAATTACACTTAGGAATTAATTTTACACCCAAAGCTTACATATTTCATGTAAGGTGATACCATTAGTACAGACTGAGACCTTTAAATTTTAACTCACTCACAGAGGCAATCAAGATCAGTTAGATAGAGTACAGGGTTGAAAGAAAAGATTTTTGCTTTTACTGCTGGTCTGCTGTACCTTGAAAAAGCCACTTTAATTCCTCTCTCTCCAGTTTGCCTTTTTATAATGTGAAGCCACATTATCAAAAAGCTTATCAAACAGTATATTTGTATGTTATCTGCCCCAGTGGAGTCGTGGTATCCAGTGGGGCCTCCAGATGTTGTTGCAGTACAGTTAATTAATATCAAGCAGGGTATCCTGCTTTACATTATCATCATTACCATGATAAGGCTTGTACTAAGCTTACTCTAAACCCATTTCCTCAAAATCTGGGGAATGCTGTAGCACATCTAGTTGCTCTGACACCTGCCAAGCCCAGTAATCAGTGGTATTCAGCAGTCTTAAAAGGGAGGCTTCCTTCCTTGCCATTCAGTGCCTAGGATGCAGTGCCCAATTAAATCTTTATTCCTATTACCTGGGATAGCACCAGTACACTTCCAGCCAATTAACAGGCAGTAAAATGTTTCAAGAAACACATGCAGGTGTGTTTAGGCCACACAATTTCCGAAAAACAATTGTTATTACACAGCTGGTGAAACTCCAGCCACGAGGCTGCTAAACCCCAGTCATCTAGAGGTATCATACTGCAAGTAGAGAAACAGAAATTAGCAGCATGCTGAAAAGGGGAATTTCCTAGGGAAACAGAATGCAAAACAGATTAAAGAGGTGACACCTGTCTATTGGTTCACTAGCAAATACATTATTCAGATGACTAATCTGTTCTCACAGACTAAAATACACATCACAAAAATATGCCCTATCTGATGGTGTGAACTCCAACTATAATTAGGATTAAATATTCCGACAGTGCCTTCTGAAAAGTTTTGTGAAATTATACCTTTTAGATATGATTCTGCACTAGGTCAGAAAGAGGAACCATTCTGAATGTTGACACAAGCTTCAATTTTCCCAGAGAAGACAACCAATTCATATTGTGTGCTGCATTTTAAACTTGAAGTATGCTTAAGCTGCTGCACTCTTCCAGAATTATAGAAGTTCACCAATTAAAAGTAGGCCTTTACCTTTCTAAGAGCTGCTCTGCAACTCACTCTTCAGACAAAAACATGATCAGCTGCTAAAATGTCACATCCACTCAATAAAGAAATGACTGCAGTAGCAAGTCACATTTTAGGAGGGCACAAGAACAAGGAACTTGCTCCAAAGCAGGGATCTTCCACGAGAAAATATGCCCATCCATCTCACAACATCTCCCCTGGGGTTTCAATCCACTGGGTAACATTGCCAACAATTTGTGCTGGCAGAAGCTAAAGTGGCAGTCACACTCCAGTGGTTTGAACCTTGCTGGACACCAGACACTCATCAAAGCCTCTCTATCACTTCTCCAGCTCAGCAGGACAATGAGAAGAAATAAAATGAAAGGCTCATGAATTGAGATAAGGGCAGGGAGAGATCACTCATGAGTCGCTGTCACCGTCAAAACAGTCTCAGCTTAGGGAAATTAGTTTAATTTATTACCAACCAAATCAGAGTAGGATAATGAGAAATAAATCTTAAAAACACCTTCTCTTTGATTCTCCCTCCTCTCAGGACTTTACTCTCGAACACTCTACTCTCTCCCTGCTGCCTGCAGCACCATGGGCTTCACCATGGGCTCTATCCCACTGCCATTGCTCCTGCTCAGCAACTTTTTCCCCCTTTTTAACTATGTTTTCACAGAGGTTATACCACTGTCATGGATGGCCTTGGCCACCAGCAGGTCCTACTCTTGGAGTTGGCTGGCTTTGGCTCCGACAGCTTCTTACAGAAGACACCAAATCCCTGCCATGCAAACCCAATACATACACAAAATATGGAGATAAAGATCTGATACCTACAGGCCACGTGGAATAAACCATGTACCTTAACTACTAGACTTTCTTATCAAAAGCATGGGTACAATTGTGAGATGTCAGTAAGCTGAAGGTACAGCATATATTACTCAGTAACAGCAATCAGAGCTGTCTCTCTCAACCCAAAACCAACAGAAAAGTGAGTATTTGTCAAGAAGATGGCATTAAAAAAGGACACTGCATTCTGACAGGAAAGGTGATCACAAATACCAACTTGCAACCATCCAATTAACCCAAGTGCAATAGCTGTAGAAGTGCAAGGGGTTAAGAGGCTTTGGACAGACTTAATCTATTTAAAATTGGTCTTGCCTAGAGTATATTTTTTTGCAAACTCTCTTCTCTTAATCATAAATAATATCCTAGAGTTTCAGAGTGGTCCAAAAATAGGTATTTGCATGTATTATATGACTAAGCACTACATACTACTGCACTTTCCTTTTTTAGTGTTTTCTTTACAGAATTTTAATAGAATAGAATTCTAATAGAATTTAATGCATCCAGGGCCTATATTCTATGTTCCTTTTGGAATCTATGAACAGATTCCATAAACTGTGTAATATCAACAGCCTATTGTAACCAAAGTAGTCTTCTTTATGAGACAAGCAAGAAGTTCAACTAAGGTTCACTAGGTCTCTCCAATCCAACAAGAAAAAGAAGGAAATGTGAGGTTTTGCAAACACAAACAGTACCTAGATTCAATAACAGCTTATTTCTAGTTTTTCAAAGCTTGTTTTCTTAAAATGGTAGATTTTTGTCGTATAATGTGTGGCTTTTGAGATGTGGCTGGATTCCAGCTGAGGCCTTCCTAATCCTGAATCAAAGAGGTTTCCTAAGATTTTTAATGGAAGCAGTACATTAAAAATACATGAACATTCCAGTATAAGAAACCTATATTTCTAATGAAAATACTCTAATTACTCAAAATAATTTAATACTCTACAGATGGTATGACAGAACACTGATAGATAAGAAATAGTGGAATATTAGACAGAGATGGAAAAAGAGGAGAACAGTGGTTTGAAGACACAGCTCACAAAGGAGGCCATCAGTACCATTTGGAGCATGCTGGAAAGCAGAGATAAAGATAAATGACTCGACAAAATTTTGCAGGAACAAGAAGTTACAGGAAAAGAGCAAATAACTGAAATGTCCTTTCATTCTTAAACCACTACCTAGCAATTTACATTACCTTAACTTTGCTACCAAGGAACACTTCAAACACCCATGTTTTACAAACACATAGGATGCACTAACTACTAAATAGGTCAAAAGGCTGCATCTGAAACTTGTTGAAAAAAGCACCTCACATCAAGACTGACTTTTCCTACAAAGATGAGAATTTTATTAAATCAAGCTAGGCAGCTGGGAAAAAAATACAACTTTTCTATTTGCATATTTATTTTGTGTTGCAGAACTCGCTTATTTTTTGGCAAAGGGGTATCAGCTGAGCCCCTTGTCAAGTTTGTACTATGTTAGTTAAAACAGAACTGCTGATGTCAAATTGAAACTCAATTATTTGGAATGGATGTAACAAAAAAAGCTGAAGTACTTCCAGTACTGACTTTTTTTGCACAGGTGTGTGGAGTAGTGAGTAAGGAAAAGGCTAATGCCACAATTTCAGCTTCCATACTTCTTCCTGATAGCTTCTCTGTACTTTCTAGAAAAAAGGTTATGAGATGTAAAAGGACAGCCAATGTAGCAAAGGAAACCCCTGTTTTAGGACTGTGCTGAGATCTTAATCCTCATGTAATACCAGCAGTGCTTAGAGGATGAGTGTCCTCTATGTTCTACAACACTTTGAAATCAGTAGGAGAGAAACACAAAAGAACTTAACATAAGGATGCATTCCATTACTCAGCCTCCCTTGTCCCTGTGGCCACTCACTTATTCACATTAGTTTCCATGGAAGAAGCTAGGTTTCATCAGGCCTGCATGAAGGGACAAAGACTACCTTTAGAGACACCCTTTATTCAGAAATCAGTTTAGCTACCATTAGGAACACTGAGGTAAAGGAATCTCAGAGTATGGGAGGTAAGACCAGTACAAAAACAGCCCTAACATGTCCATTCCTTGATCAAAGAATTTTTGTGAATAAACTGGAGCAGCCAAAGGAATTTAAGAGATACAGGACTGTTGTGATTTAGACTATACAGTTTATGCTTACATACTGGAAGGAAAAGTTTTCTTGCTTTTTTCCAGCACTTTGTGATTTAGCAACACTCAGTAAATATTACCCAAGTGCAAGAACAGAGTTCCTCTGTTCATTCATTATTTTGTCAGCAGGCTGCCAAAATTATTAGGTCAAGCTCTGACATTTCTACTCAGGAGAAAGCCCTACAGAGAACCCAGATCTGAAAAAGGATTTAGTTTGATACTGTATGTTCAGCACAAAATAACATAGCCTTTAAAAATCAAATTTAAAGAACTGCCATTTTGTTTAGGGGAATAAGATTAAGATGGGCCTTATCTTTTTGCAATGATATGACCATAGCCCCAACTCTCCATATTTTCTCCTTCCTAGACAATTTAGCCATCTGACAAGTTGATTGGGAGAGACAACTTGCAACAGGCTGATGTTATAAAATACAAACTGAAGGAGCAATAAGGGTGATGGATGTCTGTGGCCAACTACTATGGCTGTTTGTCTCTTCAGGCAGATGGAGGACAGCACTGGCAGCATATGGCACAGGAGTTTGGGCTTGGAAGGCAGATACAGCAGACTCCTGATAAAAGGAATTAAAACCAAAGCAGCATGGTGGCTAGCAAGCCAGTCTGACAGACTAAAGCATTGATCACCTTCCTCATTTCTGCCTGTCTAAATCTTACTCAGTTCTATAGGCTCCCACCTCCATTCCTAGAGCTGGTCTTTTAGCTCTGCCTGCAGAGAGGGAGCCAAGAAGCCTTAGCTGGAGATGGGCTAGTGTCAACAGTCACTATGGCAGATGCAGCCAGACAGCAGTGGCCAGTTGGTGAAGCTGGCCTCAAACACTTCCAGGGATGGGGCAGCCACCATTTCATTAGGCAACCTGTTCCAGTCCCTCACTACCCTCATAGTATATAATTACATACTAATCAGAAATTATACAGTATTTTAAACAGAGCCATTTATTATAAGAACATTGGCTTTCACTAGAGAAAAAAAAAGCTCCCGAGGTTGATATACAGTGTCAAGATTCAAAAGATTATTTTACAAATTGGTGGACAATGCTAGTGGCACAGCCTTACCAGGCTATAAAGAAAGTACCAACAAAACAAAGCAGACAGTATGTGTATGCATGTGTGGACACTTCAAGAACAACAAATAAAGGAATGCTGGCATGGATTCTCTGTGTTTGTAGCTACCATGTGTTGTATATTTAGTCATATTACAATTAGAAGAAGATGAGAAAATAGAACAAAATAGCATGTATCTGCTTTTTGCAAAAAAAGATATGGTCTTGCTTTTGCAAAAAAAGAGATGGTCGTGTTCATCTCTGTGGAGTCCAACTGCTCCTCTGAATAAATATCACTATCCTCAAATTGCTTTCTACTTCATTACAATATTAATAATCAAAGACTCTCCTTCAGAAAATGGATATAGTTGTTTTGGAACTAGTAATATGAAATTTATGCTGATCCACCAAACACCATTCATGCTCTTGTACCAAAGAAGAATTAAGTACATGACATAAGTGAAAGAAGCTCCAGGGAATTCATGCAACACCAGCCTGCATGCAAAGATAGCCTATACTAACACTTAAAGGATGGATAAAACAAACAGATTACAGCTCTGTATCATAAAATCACGATGGTCTTTTTTCACACCCGAATACAAGTTAACCTAATTACAGTCTCCCTAAATAGATGGGTACAAATGCCAGCCTTAATGCACAGCAGATTCCTGCATCAGGGTTCTGAAACTTTCAGAAGGGTTTGCACAGCTTCTCCTTAATGAGCCTCAAACAGTAGCAGAACTGTCCCAGTGTGGGAAAAGAGATCATCAATGAATGGCCAGATTACATCAGGGAGCACAGGAACTGGTCCAATATCTGAGGTTTATTAAAAAAAAGTATCAAAGATTTTAAAAATTCCACCCTATGATGGCTTTTAAACTTCTCAGATTTTCCATAATAAAATAATTACAATGGTTTTATTTAATTACCAAAATTTTGTTAGAATTTTAACTTCTAGATATATTACTTATTCTTACTTTTGGTCTGTATTTTCATCCTCCCTTTTCCTTTGAACAAAAAAAAAAAGCAGAAAAGATGAAAAAATGAGATAAAGAAAAAATCTTCTTACCATTTATAAGCCTAAACTTCAGATATTTATTTTATCTGAAGACACAATTTTCTAATACAAACAGCAATATTATCTTCAGTGGGAGGCATTCAAACTAAAAATGTGTCCAGTTAAAATCTTGCTTTATAACATTTGTAATTTATTTTTATCTTTCCTAGACAAAGAAATATGTGGGTTTCTCAAATTGAAATTACATGCAGAGCATAACCACTTCAAACTGGTAGCTCGTGAGGCCCACTATTACCTTCAAAAAGGCACATCATAATCTTCTGATTTTGTATACTACATTTATTCTGTGTGGTTGTTGCTCTTGCTAAAGAGGTTGGCCTTGCTGAAGCTCCCTGCCAAACTTTGGGAAGTGTTATCTCAAGGGAACAATAAGAAGAATTACTATCAAGGGAGATAACACTGCAGTTCTTTTAATAAGGACTCTTCTTGACATTGAAGCATGTGCTACGTGGTGGCAAGGGAAATTTTGTTTAATATAATTTCCTCACACAGTTATTGGAAACTTACACTGGTCTGGTGCTTTTTAAAATGCAATTATCAATTCATTTTTTATCATGATTCACTTTCTTCTTTCAGGTGACTACATGTCACCTGATTGTTTGGGGGTAATTTTGCTTTTAATGTTGCATATTAAACAAAGATGCAACCCTAAAGTAGTGGGCTGAGTATCACAGTCAATGGTAAACAACCCTACAACCTTCAAGGTGGCACTGGAGCCATCCACTTCCCTCAGCCTTCAGGGCTTCATTTCCTTCTTTCTTCGTGAAACTACGTAGGTGGTTTCAAGAAGAAAAAAGAACATGAAAGCCTTGCCATCTTTTCTAGCAAACACTTTTCCAACATTTCAGAATGATCTGAAATGGGAAGGAAGCATGAAAGAGGCTTTATTGTTTTTGTGAGAAAGGTTAATAGCAAGAGGTGCATTTAAGAAAGAAAAGAATAGAAAAGAAAAAGGTGAGGGAAATGAGGAAAACCCAGCAGCTATGTCTCAATTTTGATCAAAGCATAAAGAAGTAGTTGTGCCGAGTGTCTCCCCATTTTTCTGGATAACTTCATAGACATGCAAGATATAATACTTAGTCTCTTTTTTTCTTTTTTTTTTTTAACATCCAGCTACATGCACCAAACAGCAATGAAAACTTCCCTATGTGCCATCCTCACTAACCAATACACCATCTGAGAGGACTCCAAGAAAAAGAGTGAGATTCAAACCCTACAAAACTTTCTCTTTTCCGGTTTTCAGGACAGATGGACAGAAAGGAGTTTTAAATTATTCTGAGTGCTTAAAACCTGACTTTTTTTAGGATTTGCAATTTTTCCAACCCCTATCAGTTGGGCTGAGGCTCATTTGCTGGAGACTACCAAACAGCTACAGAAGATTTGGCATCTACTTTTATTACCTGTGTGGATTGAGATCAACTGCTAACTAGAAAATAAGGGCATTGTTTAATCCTGGCAGCATTCCTTAGACTTCAGTGTTGCTTATCAAGAAATACATTTGGCTTGAAAACTGTTTCTTTAAATTGATCCTCTGAGTCTTCTTAACCCTGTTAGCAGTGGAGGATTGGGTATACTGCATTATTTTCTGAGATTTGCCTGTGGTTTATTTACAAAAGCCACTTTTTTATCATTGCACTGACACACAAATGGAACCTGCACTTAACCCTGCCACATTTGCTAGCTGAACACAAATCAAAGATTTCCACTCTTCATTGTCAAAAAGATGAACTATTTTCTGTTCAACTCAAACAGCCCCACTATATCTAGATCAGTCGCTTTCCAGAAACAATGTAAGCCATAATAGCAGGTCTTGACCACTAACTTCTCAGCACATTTCCCTCTTTTGACTATCGGTTTATGTGTACTTTTCTTGCTGTGACAAGCAATTTTGAAAACACTCTGTAGTTCCATTTGTGTATGTCACTTACAAGTTATAGTGCTTTTTGTCTTATATACCAGGGTTGGAACAACGATATGAATTGCTCCTTCCTGAAGAAGCACTCACAAAACTATGAAAAGGAAAAAATGGGAGAAATTAAGCAGGAAGCAGACCCACAAAAGCATCAACACTATGGACCAAAATACTACTGCTAGCACAGATCAGTGTCTCTACTGCATGTCTGAGATAGCTGAAAAAGAGAACAGATGCAATGACTCATGTCACTAAAGGTACAGGGCTTGTGATCACAGCTGAGTTTCCTGGATTCTTAAATCAGCAACTTTCTTAAATGCTGAATTAAAGACGTTTCAGATAGTATTTCAAAGTTACAGTTGGTTACATTTGAGCACGCTGACCTTAACAATGTTACATAAAATATTTTCTTTTTAATTAAGGTAATAGCTAAGCTCTGAAGATGGGTAATGATTTTCACTTTGTTAATTTTACTGTTAAATGGAAAGCAAGACATAGAAACAGATTAGCAGAGCAGCATGACAGAAGGGCCCTTTCAGCTAGCCTGAGCTGTGAGGATGCTCACAGGGCAGAGGCAGCAGTGTCAGGGCCAGGCAGGCTGTGTGTGCAGGAGTCCTGAGCTTAGGATGGCTCAGCACCCCCAGATCCACACACAGCTCCTTGGAGCAGCCAGCACTCACCATGCTGGCTGCTGGCCTCACAACACACTTAAACTTCTGCACAGATACAGGGGAACCCCTTTTCCCAGCAGCACAAGGGCAGTTCTGCAAGCTCCTTTTCTGTTGGCTGCTGCAGTGTTAACACTGGGTGTCCTTCCAGCATGATAAAGGGAAAACTTATGTGTGCCAGCAATAACTTAGGCAGCAAATGACCTACTTCAGTTACCGAAGTTCAACCAGATTGCAACATGATACAACACTGTTATCATGTAACATAATCCTACAGTTTCAAGAGGATTACTTAGATTTGAATTAGAAATTAAAATTAGTTGTGCTATACAGAGATTTTTATAATAGGAAAGTCTCAAAAAACTCAAAGTACTTCAAACTTGGAAAGCTAAAAAAGTGAAAGTATGAGATATACAAAATAATGTATGAAACTGAGAATTCAAGCACTTTGATTCATCTTTTCTGATTAACAGATAATAAAACTATGTTATCCATTTCTTTTCTTTTTTAAGACCACACTAGTTCAAAATCTAGGCACATATTTGCTATAAAATATTTTTGAGAACATTGCTTTAGAAGTTAACATTCATAGACATAACACAAATTTCTAAGGATGAAATTTTTAAGGATGCAATTTTCTTTTCAAGAAACCAAGAATAAAGACTATTGTACTCCAGAATATGAAATGAACTAATAGTGCTTAGACAAAAAACTTTTCTAAGATTTCCAGCCCGGAACTGCTTCCTCTCCTTCTGCTGGTTTTGCTTGGTAAAATTTACTGGCCAAGACACTCCCATCTGGAACACATCAATAATTCTTCAGTGTTCAAAATTATCATTCTGAATATAGGAGCTCTTAAAAGTTTTTGTCACGGATTTGGGTCCCATTTCCACAAGCAATAAATGTTTAATCTGATTTTTCAAAATTAGGCCCACTCATCTTATCTAACATATGATGAAAAAAAGCTCCTTTACCCTTCATAATTACAAGAGAAAAGTGTTAACCCTTAATACAAGTAAACAGCTTTCATCATGCTTTCTTTTTGAAATTATCATGTTATTCTTGCTCACAGGATTTGTTACAGAGTAAGGGAAGATTCTCATTGGATCCATTCTGAAAACACCAGTAGCATACCACTGCTCACCAGGTAAAGGACGACAGCTGGCAGAGCATTTAGTCCAGCGACTAGAAAAAAACAAGTCATTTGTTTTTGTGACGAAAGTCATGGTTTAATAAATCAATTGGAGAGTTTCATGTCAGAAGATCTTAATCCTACCCCTTATGTTAGAAGGGACTTGCTGTGTAACTTGCAGGAAGCATAATGGCAATTTTCCCCTTCTTTCTTTTTTCAAATGAGAACATCATTTTCATTAAGTGGGTACAGAGATCCCAGAATGGGAGAAGTCTGGACAAATGCAAACCTCTCCCAACCATTGTCTGACCTCTTACTGAGATATTTACAGATTTGTCTGCATGTTGAACAGTTGCTGATAGCAGGATGGCTTGTTTCAGTGCACAGCCCACCCCTCCTGTCTGCAGCTGTTCTCAGGGGACACATGCAATCATCACATTTGTCATGATGGCAATGGTGATAATGATACCGTGTGCACTAATGAAAGGCAAGTACATATTTCATTTTCTGTGAGGGTTGGTGCTTGGGCAACACTGCCTGCCAACTGTCTCTGTCCACAGCACAACCTGTAATTTAGTTAACAAAATGAGCCATTTCAGAGATCAGTCATTATCCTGCCTGTCTTTATCCATTTACTGTTGCTACCAGTGATAAACATAGTAGGTCTAACAAACAAGGCCTTTATGGCTGGAAAGGATGGAAAAATAATAATAGAAAAAAATATATTACTCTTGCCCAATCTGATCTGCCTAGTCAGATCTTTTCACCAGACTTCTGGAACTTCTCCTTCTTCTCATCTCTAAAGTTAAGCAAAAGTCTCTTAGACACACAATTAATTCTCAGTTTTGCATCTTTACTTCCATCTTCCTTGATACTTTATAGGTTTTTGTGTGGTAGCTGTGGTCTGACAAGAAATTCTCTGTAAAATTTCTTCCTGCTTCATATCCACCAAGTGTTTTAAAACCCAGATAGATGCTATGGTTCAATTAGTCTCCTAGCCAAATTAACTTCTAGGGGTCAAACAGCTTCAGTGGCCATAAAGAAACAATGTTTGTCACTATTGATGTTTTACTTCCCATTTCCATGAAATTTGATGAAAGAATTCAGAATATTTTGTTGATTTACTTTCCCCCTCTATTTATGGAACAGGTATATCTAGACACCTCTCCTAATCAGTAGTGGGACCACTGCTTATAATTCAGTATTAGTCAAGTGCTGAGTGAAATTCTGAGAATAAGTCATTCTACATCATGATCTACAACTTCAAGGTCTCACTCATTTCCCCCTCAGTATTTAGTTAACATTTGGTACTGCATCGTCCCTAAATTCAGTTGCCACTTCACTCCTGTATCCCCATAAAAAAAAACCAGAGACCTTGTATCTTTGAAAATTGCAAGGATTTCTACATCACAAGAAGTGGGAAGAAGGATTTGGTTTAGCCTTGAGGGCTTCAGAGCACTGTCAGAAGAGCCCTAATTCATTTTTTGAGAAGCCACTCAAGTCTCCCACTGTCAGTGCTGATGAGGGGCATGCACACTCCTTGCTCTCTGAATGCAATCAACTTAGGTCTTAATGACTCTCCAGATGATTTTAAATGTCTAGAGTCATAACCTAATCACAAGGATTTCCACCAAGATTTGATTCTGAAAATAGTAACTTGAAGAGAAACTTTATCTGCAGTCTGAACTTCACACAAAGGTACTGCTTTGAAGCAAAAAAGGTGGAAAAGGGATGATATCAGGTCTGGATTTTCCCTGTTCATACCACAACACTAATGCTATGCTACCATTTAATCACAGTGTTGTGCAGTTTACTTTGTAAGTAGTTGTGAAGAGCTGCAGTATCTACTGAAAGACACATAAATAGTTAACATACATTATTCTCAGAATACAATACAAATTGTGGTCATCTTTCAAACATTTATTTAGTAGTTACAAGTAACGTTGATTTCCTAGCAAAATTATGCAACTATTCTTACACAGCCTATAGAGTATAGCCACTACAGTACTGGAAAGTAAGACAGACATATTTGGGTTTTGGTAGTTTTCTTTGTTTTGCACTTTTTTTTGGTTGCTTTTTTGTTTGTTTTAATTTGGTTGTTGTTGGGGGGTTTTTTGGTTGTTGTTTGCTTTTAATATTTATGATACTTGTGACAATGAGGCACCTGCAAACCCTACTTCATTGGTAGGCATTGTAACAGAGATAAATGTCACAAATTATTAAAATATGACAATATAAATGCATTATTCTTTCTATAAGCAATCAAATGTACTAGGACTCTTTGGATCCACAAAGACGTAATAAAACACCAGATAAAAGAAAACAGATGTCAGATAGAATTTCAAATGGCCTTTTAAAAGAGCACTTTACCAAAAAACCCTATAAACATCATAACAGGAGAAAAAGTGCTCTAAAGTATTAAAAACTAGAAAAACATTACAAAAAGAAATTAGGATCAAAATTGTGGGGTTTTTTTCAGTATGATAAAGAAAACAATGCAGGCACTTTGCTTAAGCAGCCCCACCTCACTTACTTGTCAGTGCTGTGGAAAAGAATGTAAATAACAAAGAAACAAATCTGCAGCTGGCACAAAATTATTTGTTTCTTAGTAGAAAATCTATGAAAATGGTCTATGCAATGGCAAATTAAATTTACTGTTGACAGATGCAAAGAAATGCATGCTGAAAATAAGTAATAACTGCATGTGTACTGCCAAGTTCCAAATTAACTGGAAGCACCAAGAAAAAAGGCCCCTGTGTGTGCATCTCAACCTGTCAAAGTCTAAACATGAGATACATCATGGGACAAAGATCCTAAATGAGGGACACAGTAAAACCACTCAGGCAGAAAACTTCAAATACTTGGGAATTTATTGTGAATAGTTTTTTTTTGTTTTTCTGAAACCTCTGCTCAGTTCTTCTATATTTCTGATACAGGCAAGTCTTGACATTAAAATTTGTCAGAAAACAAACTGCAACAGAGCATAAATTATTCTGGGACCAAAAAAAAAAAGTGATGCTCCTTAAAGAGACCGATTTTTAAAAATATTTCCACATATATGTCAGTACATGAGGAGGCCACTGGAGCATCATTAAGCCTAGATTCTGCAAAATGTCCAGATGGATGCTGATTAGATGAACCACTGGTCTGAAGAATAATATTCACACCTCTGGCTTTGCAACGCAATCCAGCTCTGCCCTTGAGAGCACTGTCAAGATGTACATAGGTGAGGGACATACTCAACCTCCTTTTATTTTTTCCTTTGATTACAAAGGAGTCATTGCTCAGACTGAAGTCTTGAATTTTCCAGATTGTGACACATCTCTGATGGATGAATGATTCATGCCAAAAGAACCAAAGCCATGCACAGCCTTACATCAGTGATGGAAGATGCTGAAAGCACAAGCCAAGTGTGTTTATTTCTTCGAGGACCCTATTCCAGGCAAGGCAAAAGAACAGCCTGCTTGGCTTGGTGGGTGACGCAGACAACGGAGTCGGAATTCACATTGCATTAAGTCTTTGGTAACAACTTGCAAAGCAGAGAATGTGATCTGAAAAAGGGGTGGAACATGTAGGAGGAAAGAAAACTTCTGAAGATTTGGCAGCATATCCATAGGTTAAATATGTAAAGTGTGAGAAACATAAAAAGTATTTAAGGAATGTAAGCTACAAAAAAATTACTCTTCTCCAAATCCTGAGAGTTCCCTACTGACATAATTAGACTAAAAACCAAACCACATAGGGCAGGAAACTCACCTTGGGATGTGATCTAGTTTAAGTAGACATGGGGCTGCTAAGAACTAAGGTAGAAGGGAGAAATGCAAAGGGGCTCCTGCTTTTTCCTTACCTTGCCCTTGTTCCAAGCAGTTGTACTTGTGCAAGTCTCATGAGTTTAAAAACTTATTCCTTACCAGAGCAGGATCATTACATTTCTATCTGTCCCTGCTGGGATAAAAATAAGGTCAAGGTGTCACAAGTAAGATGATCTCAGTGTGCAAAAAGGAAGAATATTACTAACAGGAAATCACTGAGCAACACATATGCTTCTCAGTTCTGCACACTATGAGAAGATTTAAAATTCTAAGATCAGAAAGAACAAATAAAAAGGAAAGAAGGAAAGAATAACTCAAATAATAAACGCCCTTTCTTCACAGCAGTAGACATCTTCAGGTTCTTATTAATGCATTCAAGAGGAGAGGCTAAATAAGCCACATAAGTATCTCCAACCTAAGTCTCTATATCTATGTTCTCTATACATAACCAAGACCAGTTTGAAATGGTTGTGTGTTTGGTTGTCCTCTACTGATCTGCATTCTTGTCTGCAATCTAACCATTTGAACAGTTTAAATTAAAAACATCCTGATCAACCTGGTCAAATTATTACACAAAAAACTAGGATTGGAAGAGACTATGGCTGTAGATGAGTTTAATGGAGTGGGTAAGAAGGAAATGCACATTTCTACATATATCTACATTGAAAAGAGAAAAAAAAAGTCTAGTAGCAGGTGCAACCACGTTGTCTTCTCTTCCCCTGCCTCCATACCTTCATCCAAATAACTCAGTATTAAGGTACCAGGAGAAGACATTTCACATTTCTGTAAGATCAACCTGACAGCTTACCAGCTGTTTCTTTGCTCTTCATCCCACAATGGCATGAGTAATCCAAAGAGTGTTCTCACTTTCTCTGCTAGCAGCATGGTTACCTGCTGTTCACTTCTCCTAGTCTATTCCCTGAGCAGCTAAGTACTGTCTCTTTTATATCCCACTCACTTTGCAAACCACAGGATTTGATATTGTGTAAGAGCAACTATTACCTCTATCTCATCCTAGAAGTTCTCATGCTGGGAAAACAGCTTCCCATCTCCTTTCTCTAACATCACTGTCCCAAAGATACATTGGTCAATTTTTGGTGTTATTACAGTACCTCGGCCTGAAGAAGAAATTCCAACATGTATTTCAGCTGTCACCTTAAATACTAAAAGAGCAGAAGTACAAGTATTGAATAAGAGATAAACATGGTCAGTTTGGGGGAAGGTCCTTTTTCCTTCCTGCCTTTTACAGGAACCTAGTGGTGTCTGAGAATGAAAGACACTAGTGCAGCAGGCTTTGAGGGGCTATCAGTCTTGTAGTCTCAAAATACACAGCTCTTAGAAAAAAATACTGTAATAAAATCACTACCTAGGACTTGAGCCAATCCTTGCAGATATGTGTAACTTATCCTGGGTTGCACTGTATCACCTGAAGTCTGGAAGTCTGAAGAAAGTACATTTAATGTCACAATCAATAGTTAGAAGGACACTTGCAAAGCAAGCGTACCCCAAATTCTCTGGTGAATTTTGTGGGTTAACACCTGCCATGTTATATCTTGTGGGGTAATACCTCCCATTATATCAGCCTGAGAACATGTAAGGGTCCAGGATGTGTACAGCCTTACTGAACAGAAATCATCCCCTTATCTTTTTTTTTTTTTAAAGGGATTTTTTTTGCTGTTGCCTGTGCCATTCACTGTTTTCTGAATAACTGTGTCTGTGTAGGTAAAAGGCCTGTGGGATTTTTTTGCCCTTCTGGCAAAGCATGCAGGCATGTCCTAAAATGGAGAGCCAGACTTCCATTGTGTTTGCCAGTGCTGTACAACTGGCCTCTTTGAATTGCTACAAAACAGAAATGGACTAAAGGAGGATGGCAGTACTGGCCAAATGCATACACTGGTTTGAATAGCCACTTGGGCAAAGAAGTAAAAAGCTGTTAGCACTGGGAGAGAAACAGACATCCAATATCCCCACCTACACAGATGGAAGAAAATAGAAAACCTCACTGGAAATGGTTTTCAGAAGGGATACAAAGCAGGAAACAAAAGAGGACAGACAACAACAGTACCTTTTTTTTTTTTTTTTTTACAACAGGTTCTTTTTTCTCTTTCTCTCATCTGGTGTCTAATACATAAAGGAGCCTAAATGTCATCTTAAAAACCCCGTCTGTTCCTGGATGCACTGTACAGACAATGATGTATGAAAACAGGAAAGCACCGTGCTTAATAAAAAAGGACTTTCCTGTCTCATTCTCCGTAATCATATAATAATATCTCACATACCAAATAAATGGAGACAAAACAGAAAAGAAAGAGGGCTCAGGATTAAAACTGTGAAACCTAGGTAATACCACATTTCTTCAAAGCTTTTGACTGTCTTTCTGCAGATCTCTCAAACTAAGGTAATAAACAAAGTCAACAATAATAATACTGATACTGCCAGGAGTAATAATTTATCCTGTGACAGAGCAAGAAGAAGCCATCAAGAACGTGGCTTTGTCACACTCAGTGACAGGACAGCATTCATAGTGTAAAGGATACAAATCAGCAACACAATGGGATGCAGGACAGATAATGCTTGGTTTGTCTTCAAATGGGACTTGTTTAGCAGGAGATCAGACAGAGAAAAGATACTGATAGAGGAGACAAGGCAACAAGAGACAGTCACCAAGTCTCAGAAGGAGGGAAACAACAGAAAACAAATGCATTAAATCACCAATCAACAGAGATGATAGGAAGTTTTCCATATTTTTGTTCTCTACATAAGTTCTTTGAAGAAAACAGTTATAGAATAACACATTGAAGTTCTAGCAAAAGATATATTACAGTACAGTCACTATTATTATCACTGCTTAATAAAAATTCCTTTTCTATACAGTCACAGCTCTAAGACCATCACAAAGCATTCTGACACACTTTGAAACCAGGACACGGCACAATGGTTAGCAACTAAATGAAGGCACAAATGAAATTTGCAATAAAATATGTTTAAGCAATTTGGGCCCAGGAACTAATCTGCCAATGGGAAGTCAGTCCACTCGAAAAACTATTAGCCTGGGAGGAATGCCATAATGGGAAAGTACAGGTTTAAATTTTAGGTGCCAAGTGATTACAGCCCCATTTGAACTGGGCCAAGGAAGCAAGGCTAGCACACTTTCTGCCTTGAAAAGCACACAGAGATATTTAAAGACCATAAACACAGTTGGAACATCAGTTCTACCATCTGTCTTAAATGGATCCTCTTCAATAATGGCTCCACTCAACACAATTTTGAAGCCCCATTTTTGTGTCAGTTCTGACAGTAAGAAAATATTTTAGCCTACAGCCTTTAAAATGGTCTTTAGCTCCCTTCACATTCACCACAGCTTGTTGAATTAAAAAGATTACAATCAAAACCAAGTACAGCATCCAGGATTTGTAATGGAAATTAACAAGAAACTCACATGTACTTGTTGGAGTTTTATTTGGTTTTGTGTGTGCATGTTTCTTGATTATTCAAGACTTGCCACAGGAAAGTCAAAGAAAGCATTTCACAATCAGGTTCATGCAAAAAACCCCAGTAGTGATGGGAAAAAATATAGGTGAAAACAGTGCTAATATGGTTGAGAGTAATGCTTGCTCCACCAGTCTCCAGAAAGTTTGTTTCACTTGTTTAGACAGCTCACTATATCAACTCTATTCACAGAATCAGGATCACTACATATCAAAGGATAGACAAGTCAAATTTTAATGGTCATACTTCCCGAGAATGTGCCTGTTCCTTTATAAAACTGTTTTATTTCAAGCAACAAGCCCCATGATTTGACTTTGGCAAAGCAGAGCTGATGGTTCCAGCAAGATCTGTGGTCAACCTGCACTTTTATTGTAGCACTTGATTTTAGCACAGATTAAATTCACCGCAGCTTTAACCAAGTGTATATTTTTAAAGTTTTGAAATAATTCAACTTCTCCCTTCATCTTCCCAAGAAGAACAACTGTGAGAAAATGAGAACATACTGAAAATATGGAGATGACTAACTGATACCAAATTTTCAAATTTTTGGAGGTTGCTGTCAAATAAAAATGCAACCCACTTTTATAGAAACTGTTAATACTGATGTTAAATCATCCATCTCCTTGAACGGTTCCAGAAAACGTAAAAGTCATCACTGTGAGTGGGAGTTAATCCTGTATGTGAGACAGTGAGTTCCAGAACCTCACGCCATGAATTGTAAATACCATGCTCACTGTATGCAAGCATGACTCATTGATCTATCTGTACAGATGAATTGCATCATTCCTGAAATGAGAGGAATGCTACATATCCTTAGTACCACACATCAATGGCAAACATCACTTTAAACCAGGAAATGTTTACTCAAGCAATGTAGAACTGAATTATAACATAATCTGACCCATATGGAAGGCCAGTACATTTTTCCCAATGTTCTTGACCTCCTAGCAATGTTCTTGCTTTTGCTTTAGGAATTGCATTCATAGGCACAGAGCAATATAAACTCCCTTTAGTTTTTGAAAGCTACTGAGATCACAGGCAGGCCTGCCCTGCCTACAGCTGCACCTACACACCAGTGCACTATGGAACAGACATACACAAGAAGAGAGCACATCAGTAGGACTTGGCTTTGAACAATCAGCTCTCTGCAGCAGGACAGGTTCTCCAGTATCTCCTCTGTACACAAAGATGGGGTTTCTCTCCCAGCATTAGCCATAACTACTCAGACATGTATTCATAGTTAACTGGAATACTCCCATACTCAGTAGTAAGCAGGAGCACTTTCAGAATGAAAGTCTACCCATTTATCCCAATGGCACAATCTGCTCACTGAGAGCACCTATCCCTCTCCTGACTATAAACAGAACCCAGAAAACACCACATTACAGACAGCTGATGATATGTAAGCTATATAGATCACATTACAATTACATTTCTATAGCTCTTCTTCATTGCTATTATCCTCTGACTATACCAAAAGGAGTGTGAAAATTTAGTAGGTCTTTCGATCCACTGTTTTTAAGGAAGACGCATTATCTCAAAATACACCTACATCTGCCATCCTTTGCTACCACATAGCAAGGCTTATTAACCTCAAATGGCTCAAGTATGTTTTCAAGTAATTATTTTCAATACCTATATTTGCCTCTACTGTTTTGTTTTGTAACCATCTAGAAGTATTTAGGTTTTAAAAAAATAAATTATTATGCCAATAATGCCTGAAAGAAGATATATATATACTAAACATGCTAGAGTTATAAAGACCCTAATGAAATGACTGCACTGAATATGAGAAAGGTGGTAAAGACATGGGTGTTTTCACCAAATATGTCATAGCCTTGTTTTCTCCTAACCAGCAAATCTTTTAATGTACTGTGTGACACCTCCAATCCCCATAAACAGACAGTGTGGAAGTTGCCCATCTTGTCTTAATTAAAACACTGGAACAGAAAGATAAGAACATTGTATAGTATTATTACTGAAATACTTTCCTGTGTTTATTTTTTTAAATCCTAGTTTTTCATGTACTGCATTCTCATTAGATTTTGATGCAGTCAGCATCAATTTCTAAGCAGCAATAGTAAACCTCATGAATCATTTTGGCAAAACCTTCCTTGAAGTGACTTTGAAAAGGCAAGAACTTTTGCTAGCTTTATTTTTTGTCTTTGAAAACTGGCACCATCACACACTTAAGTACATAGTCCCCCATTCATAAACAGCAACATACTTACAGCTAACTTTCTACCTCTTGCAGTTTGAAACTTCAAAAAAATCACCTTCCTAATATGTGCTTCTAATTAAATTTCAGTCCCTAACCACAGCTGCTGTGATTCAGGCATACCCTGCAAGGTTCAGTGTTAATTAATGAGGGCTCCTTAAATTCTCTGAGCCGGGGTGTGGGAGAGAAATAGGGTGTATGCAAGACATGAGGATTTCTCACAGTTGGTTGTAGGGTGTTGTGATGCCCCTCTGGGAGGCAGCTCAATTACAGTATGCATCCAAACAAGAATGAAAAAGGAGGTGGGGAACTGGGAACAGAAACCCACACAGTGTATTATTCATAAGCAAATATATAATTATGCAGTCTCATGAATTAGGGATCTACACGTTTAAAGAAAGACAGAAAAACTGTGTCAGAATATTGCTTAGCAGTGTATTGGTTTAATATTCCCTTCTTCCTACAAAAATTTAGAGGTAAAGTGGGACAAAGTCAACTGATCCCAAGGGCCTCTAGGCAATCCAGGGACAATTTCTGACAGGTACAATCTGAAGTATTAATAAATTTCACGGAGTGTGGATTTCTGCAATCCTTTCTGGGACTGCAATTCAAGGCTGCAAATGAAAGCACCCAGCAGCTCAGCATCTCTACAGATAAGAAATTTCAAGGTGAGATTCTAGAGCTTTGCTAAATAAGCAAAGCAGTTGGTCTGGCTCACATGCATGTAAGTTCATAAATAATCACAGTTATTATCGTGTATTTGTCTTATGCACAGGGCAGGCTGCTCGAGACACCACAATTCTCTCTTCAGCTAAATGTCTGCCAGTTGAGAACACATCTACTCCTCACAGGTTGCTCAAAATATTGATCTGAGAAGGCTATAATTGGTTGGATACAAGAATAAGCCTTTGACCTTTGTTCTTCAGTATTTATTTTTCACGTGATTGCAATATCCTCCCACTCCCAAGCATCTTTCATCCTTTATGTCTGCTCTCAGCAATGCAGCACAGAAACAAAGTGACCCCAGTACCAGGATCTGAAATTAAGTAGCCGATAGCTAAATGAAACCTCAGAGGGCAGGTTTAGAGGAATAGAATGTAAATTAATGAGGAGGGATTTGGCCTTATCTTTCACAGTGCTTCCTCTAAAAAAATATTCTTTGGTACATTTAAAAGTCCTGAGCAGTCATATCCTCAGACTGCATCTTACCTAACCACTGATAATACAGGTGCTCTGAAAACTCCAGTCCCACTGGTGATAAGCATCATGCTCGCACCTGGGGTGGAATCACATCTTTATTTCTCTTTCAGAGGGAAGTTTACAGTAAAGACATCAGCAAGCCTTCCCAGAATCAATTTCATGTTTGGTCCTCTGAGGACTTTAACTAACAGTGGACAGGCAATAACCACAAAGGCTCTCAAAACACATTATATTTTTTCCTGTTAATAGAAATTCTGCATAGGATTAAAGAAACAAAAAACAAAAACAACAGATTTTTAAAGTAACAGGGAAAAAACCTCCTCTAATCCAATATCTACCCCTAGGGCTTATTGTTCCTTGCTCTTTTGGAAACCTTAACCCAGGGATACTCAGTTATTGTTTTTAATGTGTGTGTAAGTACCTGGTTGTTGTATTGCGCTAAATAGTTTATTTAGTTGTTATTTTGCACTGGGTGATGGGAAATTTTTACTGAGTATGTTAGGTCACGTGGGTGGTTTTTTCCCCTTTTTCCCCTCCCCATCACATGGTCTCTCCCTCACACACCCCCCCGTTAGACACACCTGGTGGTCTGTCCCATGGGTACCCCTCCCCTTGCCCCTCCCCAGTGGTATCCCATTGGCCACGGTCCTCTTTCCCCACCCCCATTCCCCAGGTATAAAACTCCACTGCTGGCGTGCTACGGCTTCTTTTCTGCTTGGGTGGTCGCCTCAACCAGCAGTGTCCTGTCCCAAGCCAATAAACAGGATACTCCTCCCCACGTGGAGAAGAGCGCGTCTCGTCTTTTATTTCTGTCTATGCAAGTCTGCGTGGGCAAGGGTTTGAGCTAGCCGGAAAGAACCCATATAACAGCCCAGAGAGGCACGGATTACTGCACCTGGTAACTTAATCATTACTTTTTCAAGTCAAGGACTGGCTCTGACTCTGCTGTGCTAGTCTGAGCTAGGTATTCCCTTTGCAGGGGGCACACTGCAGCTGCTCACAACATGAAAAAAAGACACACAAGAAGTCTGAAAGCAAAGCTAGTAAAATGGTCTAAGCAGAATTTATCCTCTGCCTAGATCTGGATTTGAGTCAATCTCAGGAGGAGCCTTATGCAAAGCTCTTCAAAATTTTCAGGAGGCGGAGGGGCTGCTCTATTAGTAGCTCCAAACAATTGGTTTACCAATAGAAACTCTTTTAGGACACTTCAGATATACTGCCACTGGAGCCTTTTTTTATTATTTCAGATAGCAAGTTGAAGCCAGCACAGTCTAGAAACAGCGCATTGTCTTCTGCCTATTTCTGTCTCCAACAGGTGACAGTTATCACCAATTCCTTCTTAGATAATTTTGCCATTGGCAAGCCTTCTATTTCCCCAGAAGCATTATAAACTGGTTAGTCTTGTTTCCTTAAGGTACAAATAATTTTTTATACTTAGATCTTAAAAGACAAGAGAAAAAGCTTTTACTTCTCCCCAGAATACTCAGAAAAAGGTGCCCTCAGTCTGACCCCCAGGGAGAGCAGGATTTTTCTTTCATTTAGACTAAAGGAAGAATCCAAAAACCACATCAAGAGTAGTGATGCATGGAATTGCAGCCCTACATTGGCAATTCCTAAATATTATAGCAAAATATACCTTTTTAGCTGAAGTAGAGGAGGCCTAATTTTCCAGAGTCAAACCAGATGGACTCCAGTCCAATTCAGGTCTATAATCTCACTTACTAGATTTGTCATAAATTTTATCATGATCTGATTTATCCCAGACTATAGTCTCATGGGGCTGCTATCCTACAGAATTATTCTCTAAATCCTTAGGTGCTATTCATATTGGACTGTAATTTGAATCCTTCTTTCTACCAGCCTTTTTCCCCTCAGTTCCACTGCCTTTCTAGTGCTCACTCATTTGTTTTGAAAGGGTAATCTTTTAACCCAGTCACTTATTCCAGAGTTTCAAGAAGCTACATGAAAAAAATCTGCTCATTTGGAGGCTTTGCTTCATCTTCATGCCTCTGATTCTCTAAAATACTCTTGGGTATAGGCAGTTCAGATAACACAATGAAGAAAATGATTCATCTGTGTCAGTTTTGGTTTCCTATACCCTTTTTGACCTTCAGAGCACAAAGGAGGTTGTTTTCTCACAAGCATTTCTGACCGCATATAAAACAATGATAGAAGCAGCATAACCTCTTGTAGCATTCACAGAATACTACCACTACCTGCTACAGAAAGTTTTGCAACAGATTTAAGATTTGCCATTAAATGCTAAAATCTTTGGCTGGGAGTGGAGAGACTTCCTCTACCCTAAATTGCAAAGTATCTATTATGTCACATCCTTTAGGGCCACTAATATAGCAATTTCACAAGGCTACCATTGATTTCAAATAAATTGAAAGCCCATTTAGAATAAACCATGGCACCCACATCTGAGTATGAAATTGCATTTGTATATGCTTGTTCACAGCACTCGGCAGCAAGACACAAGAGAACTTTCCTCTGTCCTTCCACATCCCCTTGCTGTGTCCCAATGTCTATCAACATGGAGGGAAAGTAACCAACTTTGCTAGTGCTTCTGAGGCAATCAAGCTGCTCAACAGAAAACTACTATCCCTCAAGACAAATACAACAAAGAACTGGCAATTCTCTGTATAATGCAACTATTTCCACCTTTAAAGACATGCTAAGAGTAGCCTATGAAAGATTTCATCTGTCCATTAAATTTTCAAGATGCAGGACTCTTCTCTGTTCCTTCCTGGGGATCTGTCCCTTACATGATCCAATGGCTGATATCTCCAGAAAATCTTGGAGACTGAAGTAACCCTTGTTTGAGTACTACTGCTGAAAGGAATGTTTGCTATCCTCTGAATATTCTCCACAATGCTATGAAATAAAAAAGGATGTCTGTATGACTGAAAACTCAAAGAACAAAGTCAGTATGTAACAAATGAATTGAAACCTTGACATCCTCACAAAACTGCCAAGAGATAATGATTCTGTGTTTGCTTCTGGAATGTTGTCCTGCCAATTTTTATATTTGGAGAGAGGATTGCAGAAAAAATAGAAAACTATTTAAGAAATAGAACAGTTGTCTTCCCAATCCAAATCAATAAAAACACTTCTTTATTCAGACTTTAGCTCAAAAGGCTTAGACGATCCTTAAATTGAAGTGGAATTAAGATTTAACAAACAAGCCCTTCTTCCTAAATCTTAAAATGAGCCTGGCCCTACTGCCATGTGCGAAGACATTAAAAGCAGAAGGATAAACTCTTCTAACCTTTAATCTTAATGATATTTTAATGTTGCAGAATTTAGTGGAAATGTGGCTTCACACCATTTCTCTTTTTTTTGCTGTCAAAATGTAATGATTTCTAGTTTTATGAATTTGCCACTTTTAGAACACCAAAAAAATGTACACACAAGAAACATAATAGCATGATACCTAACTTATCAGTAAGTCTTAACTCTGTAGTCAATATTTCATAAAGATAAGGGCACACCATCATCATTACCACACCCTTTAAGAACTGAATATTGTCCATTTATTATCTTTAGCTGCAAGACCATGCAAAGCTTTGCAATGCATCCTTTGTAACTGTTGATGATTATAGGGATAATCATGACCTTTCCCCCGACAAGTTTTAAAGGCAGCAAATATCAAAGTCAGCTGTGTTTCTCATTACAACACTGGTCCATAAACTTTCAAAATAATTTGCTTCACACTTAGAAATATGTACATACATACACACACAAACACACACACATATATATATACACACACACACACATACTGTGGGGGTGTGCAACAGATATGTATATATATTTATTTACAGTGCCATTCCCCAGTTTTTAGACCATGCATATGATCTATGATTATCCATAGGCTGAAAAACATTGGCTTTATATTCCAATCTCAGCTCTTCCTCCTGGATTTCCACAACTTTAAATAGGTCAAATTGTGCTGATAAATGAGCCTCTAATATCTATGTACAGATTATTAAAGAATAAATGCCTTCCAGAGTTTTTGCTAAAAACAAAATTAGTCAAAGAAATAACTAGATTTTGGCTGAAATTAACGTCAATTTACTTTACTGAAAGCTGTGAAAATCTTATAAACTCCTGCCCCTCACCCTTTATAACTAAGACCATTATTTCAACAAAACACAATATTTTACAAAACTGCTTCGTTCACAAGACAGAAAAAATTTGAGAAAAATAATTTGAACTTTCTTTCCTCTCAGCTACTCAGAGTTCCTTCCATATAGTCCAAGGAGTTATGCTATGAGACAGTGTTTAACACTGACTTCTATAATCAGTCAGTGAATTCCTGCCCAGTGATACCTGGAAAGGATACAAAATTTCCATTTTGCCTCTCACTTTCTGGAAAACTATGAGCCCTTCTATGTTTTTTTAATATAATTATCTGAAACTATGGAATGTGTCTCTCTGAGCTTTTTAGAGATCTCTTAAAAAGAAAGTTTATCTTTTGGACCCATGCACAGGAGTACCTCACATAAATTTTATTCTATGGATGAATTTTAAATGTCAGGCAGTAGTCACTTTGAGGACATAACAGAGAACCACTTTTGATTATGTCAAATCTTCATGATTTTCAGTCTTGTAGTTAGTTTGCCCACCTTCTTGATCTTCCAAATATCTAAAGTGCTGCCTGGTCTTTTTTTTTGATCTTGAACTATGAAAAACCTGTTATTGCTCACATCACCTGTGATAGTGTTTTCCATTTTTGTCAAATTTCAGGGGGAAATACTGACACCCCAGATATGAGCCATGTTCTCTGCTTAGAGATATTTGTTTCTCCTACCTACCAGTGTACTGGTAGATGTTGTGTTTGGGGGGGCAGTGATCTCAGCCAGACCTTGGCTCTGTTGGACCTTGTACTTGGGGCTCGAGAAGCCCATGGCACAGCAGCAGCAGCCTTGTGCCAGCAGTGGCACAGGGCACTCCCACAGGCACATGGCAGCCTCTGGGAGTGCCCTGTGCCAGCCCTTGCTGTGGGCTGCTGGGTGATGTGACAGAGAGAACCTCACAACTTGTCAGGAGGAGCTACATGATTCTGTTTGCTACTCAAAAGTGCCAGAGAATAGGAGGGAGGGAGGAAACTCTCTGCAGACAGGATCTGGGCAAAGTGCTGTGGGAAAACGCATCTGAGCTGCACCCAGTGCTGCACAAAAACAAGGTTCCCAGACTCTGAAAGAGTGTGAAAATTGCTCACTATCTATATTCCTCTCTTACTGAAATGGTTATCCATTAATCCATTTGTCACCTGGCCTTTTTATTTAAATCCAGAAAGAGCCCTGCTTTTCCAATATCATGCTCCCTTCCCTTCTGCAGAACATCAAGCTGGTCCAAGAGGCCCAAAACCTTGCTGGAATGAAACACATACTTTATGAGTAGTTTTACCTTCACACACAGGGACAGCAAATACTCCTCTAAAAGATCCATTTGTTTCTCATACTCAGAGAATACTTCATTAATTGACATGACAAATATGTGCTGGGAAAACACACCATTAATCAATAAGCATTGGAATGATAGATCTAAGTTGAAAGCTTTGCAGCATCAATTGGCATTTATTTCATAGTTATGTTATTTGTCATCTGTTGCTTAGGCAACTGTTCTTAGGCAGTCTCTGGAACATATAGAAATATGACTGCCAGCATGTCAGAGGGTCCCCTGTCACATGTGGCCTGTGAGATGAGTGGCTGCTCCATAGTGCAAAGGGTTCCAAGTGATGCCCTGACTTGTTCAAACATTTTCAGCATACATTGTAATATTGCCATTTACAGGTGCCTGGTTAAGTTGATTTATGGATTATATTAACTGGTTTTAATGAAACCTTGCAAAATGGACAAATTTGGAACATTTGTCTTAAAAACATTTCTACAGAGAAACCACAGTCTGAGAAGACTAATAACGTGAGCACAAGTGAACAAGAAAAAATGGCAGAGTTGACACTACTCCTCCTAGCTCAAGCTCCTCATTAGCCACTTTATGAGGTAAAAGCAGTGAAAATCTGGTCTGACAAGAACTAGGCCAAACATCAGACATTTGTAATTATCAAGAAGATGATTTGAAATATGCATTTTCATCCATGGTCTTAATGATAAACCTTGCCCTAAACATACAGTATGCTTTGAGATAGTATGAAGTCTTCACAATTAGGAGGGCATTTAAAAACTGAAGATCCAGAACATGAATGCAAACATCTTACTCATGCAATATCCAGCACTTTACAGGACTTAGAGGCTGTTTAGCAGTAAGAGGTTTCTTATTTAAAAGCAGAACAAAAAGAGCCACATGTTGAAATGTTTGTTCCTCCTGCCATGGTAAAAACTACTGGAATAATACATGGAAAACAACATGGCAACAAACTTAAATGAATTCCTTAGTTAGCAAGACTTTGAACCAGCAGATTCTTTACAAAACTTTGTAGAGATGGGTGGGTATTGACTGTGAAAATCTTTTGTACCACAGAGAAGTTGTCTGGTTATCTTGTGGAAAAGTGCTTTCACTGAGCTATCCAGCTTAAGGATGAGTTACATACTTTTCTTTAACAAAAAAACAAATGTTCCAAATTTGCTGACCTTTTTTGAGATGACAAATGGCTGTCAGCAGTATGCTACCTAGCAAATATATTGAAAAAAATAAACACAATCTGTCCCTTCAAAGACAGGTGACATTTTAAGGATGACTGCAAAAACATTTACTGTTCTAAGAATAAATAAAATTAAATAATTATTTCAAAATATTGTTTGTCATCCTAACTCATCCATTTTTAATTTCTATTTTTGTGTAAATTATGTAATAAGCACAATATATTAGTAGAATAGCATATATGTAGTAGGACAAGCAGAGTTATGATTAACTAAATACATATATGTAGGGGGTGCAAGCTCAAAAACTTTTTAATGATAAGGAGGTTTTTAATCAAAACTGTTTGGAGATCCCTACTGTAGTGTAGGTAAGCCAGCAATTACAGTGGTGCATTATCCATAGCATGCTGTGGGATAAGGAGCGGTTCATAGAGTAATGGAAATTGCATATAAGAATAACAAAACCCAGAAGAATTAGGGAATAGCACTTTGCAGACAGCCTGCAAAAAATAGTTGATTGAGCTGGTAAAGCAGCTGGCAAAAATCAGCCTGTGATAGAGCTGAGGAGGAAACAGGTTTAAAGGACAGCGCAGACTAGCAGGGCAGAGGGAATAGTCTATCACAGGTGCTTTATGCACTTGGAATCACACATAGATACCTCAGCTGTGAAATGTGGCTAAAGCTGTGCTGCTTGTGAGGAGATGCTGCTCAAGAGTATTTCTATGTGTGTCCTATGCTTATATGTCACAGTGGCTTTATCTCTGCATATCAACATTGCAGCTGCTGAAGGGGAAAATAAAAGAAGCTTCTTTCTGAGCAGCTGAAATAATGCTTTTAAAGTGTACAGTTGCCTCTTTGATAGATCCTTGTGAGAGAGCTGAGAAATTATGACATAGGTGAAAATACTTCCTTGTAAACTGCAGAATTTCATCACTGAGTCTATCAATCAAAGTTCTATTTATCATCCATCATACACATGTAGTAATACTTATTACCAGAGGTGGGAAGCTGCTGCACTCCTACCTCACAACTTATCCTTGTTGTAAAGAATCACAACAGCTATTTACACACAACTGATCCCTTTACCACAAGAGATGCACACTTATTCAGCATGCTCTCAAAGATCTTCATCTTATTTGTCTAAAAAGACTGAAAGAGATGAAGGACTGAGTAACCTAAGGGAATGGAAGGTAGTACAATTAAGGACTGTTTGCAGGAATGATTTTCACAAGTTTTAGCTGAATGCACCACTATCAATACAAGGAAGATGAGTGGGTTTTTTTCCCCATATTGAATATTCTTTAAATACTCTTGGTTAGACACCAATCTCAGCCAAACACCAGAGCAAATTCTGCATGCAGCACATACTTCATATAGCTGGAGGTATGAAACAAGATCCAAAACTGGGCATATTTTTAAGTTAAATTTTTCTGTGTGGCAAAAAGTTGATTAAACCCAAAGCACACAACAGGAAATAGGAACACAGTGAATTCAGAGGAAATATTGGGAACCTACCATAGTATTATTCTGATTGAGGTTGCTAAGAGCAACAAAGAAAATCTAAGAACTATTGTATTCATGGTAATGTAAATTGAAAATAATAGCCAAACATAATAATTGAATGGATGGCCTCTCCCTTCCCACTGAAGCTAAAAGATCACTTC
This sequence comes from Molothrus aeneus, assembly GCF_037042795.1. Taxonomy (NCBI): domain Eukaryota; kingdom Metazoa; phylum Chordata; class Aves; order Passeriformes; family Icteridae; genus Molothrus; species Molothrus aeneus. The sequence goes on along the minus strand of NC_089651.1, from coordinate 42,339,186 downwards.
CATAGCAGTAAAGGGCCAGTGACTCACTAAAGTATCATCATTCCCTTCAGAAAGGTGTGGAAGCACCTCTAGCCACACAGCATGCTCTTTACTATCTTCTAATCCTTCCAGAAATGCAGCACTAAGACAGCCCTGTGACATATCTCTAGTTTGTTTCTTATTTCTCAAAGCATGGTTTATTTAACAATACATGGTACAAGATGCAAAAAGGACACATGTAGTTACACATGGTCCAGTTTTCTCCCTTTTACAAGTGTCCTCCCTTGAGTATTGTTAGGTATGGGGTATTCATACACACACATAGTATTCAAAATAATACTAGCTTGCTCAATTCCACTTTTCAGCTCTATTCCACCTTTTAAGAGATCCAACAACTGATGAAATTTAATGAAAATAAAAGCATGATACTGTGCTTGCACCCTTAATTCATTCCTTATAGTTTAATCTACTTCATCTACTCCAGGCAATTTTCCTTCAGCATTTGCATTCTTCAGAAAAGCCAAGTGCAAATTAACAGTATTTTCAGGTTTTTTGTAGACAGAGCTTTCTGAGAGATGACGCCCTCAGTCTTGGAACAGGAAACAACATATTTCAAATACCATGACAGTTGCAGGTAAATCTGACACTGGTAGGTATTATACTGACATGACATTGACCAGCATCTACTGGACACATGGTTGTCTTGCTACTATACTCCCCTAACTTTTCTCTATCATACACCTTTGTGAACACCACAAAAGCTTATCAGTTGAATTATGTAAATCATTTTCTTGTAAGTACCTAATGGTTATTTGAAGTGACTTTAAGAGTTAAATTTCCCTGTTCAGTATGCAGCACATTACAATTTCTGTTTCATGATTTGTTCATTAATGGCACTACAATAACTCAGCACCTCATCAGCTGCTCTAAACAAGCATTTTTTAAAACTAAATAATAAATAATTCATAAATATTTATAATTAATAAATTAGAGAGCAGAAGGATCAATTGTTGTGTATGCTGTATGAAAAGAACATTCCATTAAGGTATCAATGGTGCTGTTGGCTAGAATATTAAAGAAGAGAGAAGAACTATGCCTTGGTGGAAATGTAATGCATCCAATCCAGTCTTTTCTTGTCTCAGATTATGCCTCAGTTTTTTACAATATTTATACTGATTCAAACCTATGTTTCTACTTGATCTTGCCAACTTACATTTCAGCTCAATCTCACTCTAGCCTTCTGGCCAGCTTGTACACAATCTTTAGCCTACTTGCAGAATTCTGGGCAAAAGGTTTCTGGACTGTCTAATTAAATGTTAGCATGTCTGAAATGGAGATCCTAAATTCCCCTCTTCAAATCTTTCCTTTTACTGTCACTGAGCACTTCTTCTTACATTCTCATCACTTACATGATTGTAACAATCTGAAGAAAATGTTGCTTCCTTTCTTTATGGCTATGCCTAATTGGGCTGCTTTTTTTTCTATACCTCCTTTGGAAATACTCCTCAGCTTCCCTATGGAATACTATTAAAATGAACTGCTCAGTTAATGCAATCCCTTCTTTTCCAGTTTTCTTTCTCTCTCTTTTTTTTTTTGTCATAGGTAATATATAACAGTTTTTCAACAGAGTGCAACAAAACATGCAGTAATTCAGGCAAGAAGTGAAAAAAATATTAACTGAATTCAGAGAGATGATGATATTACTTCCAGGCATAGATGTACTGGGATACCAAAAGTAATATCTTTTATCTTGACAATCAAGTTTTGATGACAACGTGTGGGCAAGTAGGTCAGATGAGGCAGCACTAAAATGCCTGTAGCTTACACTTCCTTTCCTTTACATCTCCTTCTCTTTCCACCTTTCTGTCCTCTCTGCAGCTAATGTGGAAGGAAAAAAACCCAAAAAATCTCATGTATTTCTTGATGAATTTCTGAAAGAATTAAGTAATTAAAATTGAGCAGAATAGAATACTATTTTTCCAATTGTCTTTTTCAGACATTTTTCTGTTTTTCAAAAACTTTAAAACATCCACAGAAGTTAAGATATTACTCCAATGCATAAGAAATCATGTGCCATCAGTCACTGCCATGGATTTTGTTTTGTCCTTGATTCTTCTGACTGATTGCACGAGACTTAACCTATTAAATATTTAATTGCTGTCTTTCTTGGCCTCTGTACCTCTGTAACTCACCTTGAAGCCATCTAATTTTGTATTATGGTAAGATTAAGTCCCTATGACTGTTCATTTTGTCATTTATCACTTTTCAAAATGATGCAGTCTGAAAGAATTTTTTTAAAGGAAGATCCAGTGGTTCCATTTGCACCTCCTATTTTTCCTTTAAAAGAGCACAGGATGATGGCTGCTGTATTCCTCCCAGCAGACATCAGCACAAACAACAACATAGTGCATTTTATTGCAATTAACAAAAGACAAAAAAGGATAAACTCATGCAACAGTCCTTATTTTCTCTGATAACAACATAAAATGTTTTAGATTACATATTTTTGCAAGGCCCATAAGAGCAGAGCATAAGAGGAAAAATGAGAAGCTCTTAGGATGTCTCCCTAAGAACAATTGATGGAAAGATGCCAGCAACTGCTACACATAAGAAAACCACAAATAGTCACATAATAATTGCATGGCTGACAGCCTCATCAAAGTACGTTGATTAGCATCTGTTCTGGTCCCAGTACTGAAATATCCACAGTATGAAGACACTACCAGCTGTCACCAGCACAGTTCTGAAAACAAGTCTCAGAGATGCTCAACCCGCTTCTTAATCTCCTGAAAGGCAACATCACCTGCTTCAAGGATGAAGGGGAGGCAGTAGACACAGTTTATTTCCTGGGATTTAGTGTAAGATTTTTGATACCATTCCTCACAGCACCATTCCAGACAAGTTGCCCAGCTGTGGGATGAGCTGTGCACAGTGCACTGGGTTAGGAACTGGCTGAACTGCAGAGCTCACAGGACTGCGGTGGATGGGGCTGCATCTGCCTGGCAACTGGTCACCAGAGCTGCTCCTCAGGGTTCACAGTTCTAGGGAGAGATCTGTTCAATATGTTTATCAGCAATCTGGATGCAGGAGTTGAATGCAGTATTAACAAGTCTGCTGTCAGTAACAAACTGGAATGTGTTATTGACTCTCTTGAGGGACGAGAAGCCTTGCAGAGGGCTCTAGATAGATTTAAGAACTGAACATCATTAATGGTATGAAACTGGACAAAATGATTCAGATGCAACACACAGATGCAGGTAGAGCCACAGGATGCAATGCTACAGACTTCAATAATGAAATCTCATCAATGCATCATAGAAATTCTACGCAACATCAGTGCAACATGATCAACTGTTGCTATTTAATATAACATTTTACTGGAGATAAGAGAAGTAATTAGACTGTTGAAAATTGTGTTAACATCTCTCATAATTCAATATTGACCATCACCAGCACTACAATACGTGGTAAGACTGATAACTAATTTTGTGTGTAATTCCTGTAATAAGGCACAAAAGAAACAAAAAGTGATTGGAGGTGAAAGTGTTGTGGGATTATTTGGTGAAACAAAACAGTGTTTCACCATTTTGACTAGCTGTATCTGTCCTTTCTTTATTTCTTACCAAAAAATAGTTCCAGTTTTGGTAAAATACCATAGGCAATTTCACAGACAATATAATTAATTGCTCTAATATCAACATAGTTTGAGAGTGAAAAACATATTCTAGTAGTTATTTCAACAAAGCTCTCAGGAAAGGGATTTTGGACATTTCAAAATGCATGAGAATGTGTTATGAAATTGAGTTGTGAGGGCTATTAAAAAAATGAAAAAAGCAAGCAAGGTTAAGATATTTGTAGCCTCTAGTTCCATATTATACACCCTCTATACAGCACCTTAATTAAGTCACACCAAACAAAAAGCCTTGACCTGGACTCTGCATCAATAAATATACAACATCTGAATAATACAAGTGCCAACAGGAACAAGAGAACAACCCAATTTGATAATAATATTCACAAGGAACATAAAGCCTTTCAAGCAGCAATGCCTAGATGCAATAGTAGATTCAAAGTATTCACCCTGTAAATCACAAAAATTCTTAATAGTGAAAGGTTTTGAAACAGCATATGTAGTACAAGCAATGGAACTTCCACTTAAGTATTCTAAAATAAAGGTAAGCAAAAGACAAGTAGAATAAAACCTCCTCTAAATTAGGAATTTCTTTTGCAAGAGAAAGACAAAAAATCGAAGAGCAATTTCTAGAGAAACTAGGAAACAGCAGAATAAGCAATTAACTTAAGATTTGCCCAAGATGTTTTGGACATGATGAAAGGAAGGATTGAGGTCCCTAGTGAAGGCAAGATACTCAGACAGAGAAACACATCTGTGAAAGACTACCTAAGGCCACCATGTCCTTTAAAACTTTCTAAACATCTCTGCATTACTTGGTCTTTCTGTTTGCACTCATAAATGAGTAGCAGTCCTTCTGCAGCCAGGTCTTGTAGATACACTTACTTACTGTGGCTTGTGTTGGAGCAAAATATTTACTCCAAACAGTTTCAATGCATTTATTTGACCTGAAATTAAGATAAGCAACTTTGAGAGCTGAAAGTTTGAAAGTTTCAAACAGGATTCATTTAGAGACATAAATCAAACAGTCCTATCAGACTATGTGCCTCAATTTGCAAAGCATATAAGAATGCAATTAAAACTGGCTGTAGGTCAGGTAGGTTCTAATTTTGTAAATACCATACACATAGCAAGGGACAACAAAGCATGGGAGGGCACACACAGATGTGAAGTGTTTTTAAAGATCTGTTTATACCTTTTGCCTCCAGAAAAAAAACACCCCAAAACATTAGGGCTTTTCCTGGAAGATTTCTTTTTCAAACAATTAAACTTCATGTAGTATTTCTGTTGATGGTCAGTGTTGGATGCATGTTACTATAAAGATATTTATCTTGCTCCCAGGAAAGGTGCACACCAGTGTTAGTCAGGAAATTCAGCCCTGGTGGGACAGCTATATCGATTCATTGCAATAATTACAGTCACAGTTCCTATTTCATTAATTGAAGGCCACTCTGTTCTGAGAAAGGTGCAAGAAGAGAACAAACAGTTATCCCTCCCTTGGGAATGCCAGTTTCTAACTGATCTCTAGATTGTAAGTGAAGTTACCTTTTCCCATGGTCATCTCAGACCTTGGCTAACATAAATCACTAACTAGGAAAGCTAATCCAAAAACCAGTAACATTTGTGGTGACAATTTTCTAAACATACTGCATACATTCTGTACTGGCTTCAGCCCATTTGGGTCTCCTGCATGCACTGCACACAGCCAGACCCTGAAGGAGTTCAGTGTCACTAACAATAAAATGAAAGGTAGTAAAGGGAACTGGGAATCAGAAACACATTAAACACCACAGACTTTTCATCCTTAACTGGGGCTTTGTATCATTCCCACAGTAGATAAGTTGATGCTGACTTAAAATGTTTATGAGTTGGGACTGTTACTATGCTATGGAAATGGTATTACCTGGACTTGAATGGATCATAGTAATAATAATGGAGCTCACTGAAACCTCACAGGTGACTTTCTCAAACATCATTTACTCTGAATTCTCTGTTTAATACTTCTTTAGGTGGGCTCTAAATGTAATGCCCACAAAATTTTAAAATTATTGACCTTCACCTAGCTGGTGACTCTCAAATTCTCAGAGCTTTCCTGTTCTTATGTACTAAGAACAAAAGAATACAACTGTTGATTTCAATGCTTTTGTTTCAGGAATAAGCTCTTTCAGGGATGTCTGTGTACATTTTTGTGGTTTAGTGATTAAATAACATTTACTGACAAAAGTTTAATAGAAGTGTAGCAATGCCTTGTATTTACAGATCATCTTTTGTTAAACATCTGAAAGCACTCTATGAATACTCATGACATCAGCCTCTTAGGTGGATTTTGAAGGAGTAGCAGGTCTATTTTGCAGAAAGGAAACTTCAACACAGTAAAAGAAGACAAAAAGACCTTTCCAGGCAATATGTTTAAAACTATAAAGAGATCTTATAATACCAAATCTTGTGTTTAATTACCAGCCCACTTTTCACTTATACATCAAATAGTTACAATTCTCTGTCACCTCTTCTTTGAAAGGTTTCACTGCAGTAATTTAACCAAGTAGCACTGAAGCATTATAACATCTCCTGCTTAACCTTTCCCTTCTCCCTGACTGCCACAGACTCATACATAATCTGCTGATGTCTCTTTCTGCCTTTTGGCCTCTTACTTGACAAGCTGGCATAACCTGTGATTTTTAGTAGATAGACTGACAAGAAAAAATGGGAGGGATCAAATACATACATCCACATTTAATTAGCCTTCAACATGACTGCTTCATGGAGAGTAACTTCATAAACATCAAAAAGAACTAAAGCCTCAGTGTAAACCCATATTCTTAATTGACTGCTGCCATTGACAGAAAGGCTGCTTTAGTGAGGGACTAGCCCTGCACTTATGGGTCACAACAGAATGGCAGAAGTTAGAAATGAGCAGATGCAGCCAGTCCATTATTCTAAAAGACCAAGTCATATCATTTCCCCAGCTCATTGCTTTTTCACAGGTTTACATCTTAAAGCTCCAACAACTCCAACAATCTCATATCACATCTCCTAAGAGCTGCTCACATTTACAAATGGGAACCTAAAGTCAGAGAACAGATAGCTGCAATGGATACCCAGAAGAACACACGGCAAAACAGCGGCAAAGATGCGTTAGTTCAGGAATGTTTGTCCACACTCCTTGGACCTCACCCTAATCTCAGTGGATTCCTCAAGATAAAAAGAAGCAGAACTAATGTACTACACGAGGTTGCTGAAATAAACATAAAAAATGAGACTTTTAAGTGAAAACTCCAGCTCTTGATGAATACATGTCTTATTTCCAAGCTGATGTAGAGGACAGATCAAGGCCAAAAACTTTTCTGTTTTAAGGCACCTGTTTAGTCCCCCGTTGTATTCTGGTGGCATAACCCTGCCACTAATCACTTTTTGCATTAGAAGTAAATTGCAGAATGACTAGGACAGAGATTTGCCTAATGTTTGCAGATGTAGGATTCACTGCTTAGAAATGCCTTGGATAATTTTCAAAGCACTTCTCCTCCTCCTCCTCCTTCATTTAGTCTTCATTCATTGCCCTCTTTTCCCACTATTTTCCTTCTGTTTTCATTCCCTCACCACAACCATCTTGGTTTTGACTAGGTGGGGATGAGGGAGAGAATATGTCTGCATTTCAGCAAGACTATTTTTCTTCAGGTAACAAAAAGATATTTGCTAATTTCTCTCTTGAGTGGGTTTTGAAGATTTTCCAAGGCTCAAACAAATATTTCTTAACTACTTCTAGAGGATCCAACTATTAGAAAGTTTCATGTTATAGTTCAGAGCATTTTTATTGGCCAAATTAGGCAATTCTTCCATCAGTTGGCATGATCCGGCAACAAGAACTCCAGAGCATGTTTCTCCTGCATACCTCTTGTTCCAAGGTTTGATGTAATAGCTGGCATCCTTTCCTTCTCTTTCAAGCCTGGCAGCAATGGAACAGTGCACACATGGTACCCTGCCCCCATCACAGCCCACCTGCACAGAACAAGGCGACTGCGGCGCATGGCTGAGGACACAAACATACTGAGACCAGCCCTGACACTACAGGGCCAGGGTGGGCACTGCTGCTCAGGAGGGGATTGTTGTTCTCAGAGCAGTGTCAAAGCAAGCAGTCAAGCCAGCTGCTCCCCGAAGCATCCTCCAGGCCTCAGCTGCTCCCATGCATGCACCCAGGACGCTGAATTCCCAACGCTGCTTGAGCACAAACACGTTGCTGATGTCTGTTCTACATTTTCCTGTCCTCAGCTTGCTGAAGTCATGCAGGGCATTCAGGAAGCTGGCTGGATATTTCCTACTGACTTCAGTTGGATCTGAATGGTGCCCCTGCTGAGTGGGAATGCGGTGACAGCCTTTGGAAGGGCAATGATGGAACAGCTTTTAGCTGAGATGCTGAAACATGATGTATATATCATGGAAGAACAAGCTGGGAGTGTGTTGGGAGCTTAAGCTCTGTGTCTGTCTGTGAGGACTGACACACAGTCTGAGTGATGTGCTGCAGCAGCCAGGCTGCAAAACACCTCACATATTTAAGCAATCAAGAAAGACTTATCTATTAAATAATCACTGCCACAAAAGGATATCTTCTCAGGGAGGGTAAATACATCATTACTGGCAGGTTCTAGACGTACCAACTGATGTACCATGAAGACAGGAGATGCTTGCACAAGGCAAAGTTATTGTGTTGGTCACCCAGACAGATACAACTTCTGTAGTCTTAACAAATGAAATAAAGACCAACTTGGAAGAGAGTAATCTAACTCAGTTTTTGTAAGGGATAATATGGTAGTCAGAAGAGCTTCTTTCTACTTGTAAAGAAAATTATTTTACCTGCATATATAATCCTTGTCCACAGCAACATTAGGTGCATCTGTCTTTACTGACTGATTTGGCTTTTTTTTTTCTTTTCAACTCTCTAACCCTACTCTAGGCCTTCACAGGGCACTGGTGTATGAGAACTTTTACTTAAGCTGTTACTAATCCCTTACAACTGGACGTCTTCCTCTCTTCCCCTCCTTCCTGTCTGTTTCTTACTGTGCATTAGAAATATTTAATTCACCTACCAGTTCTCCAGAATACCTTACAAAAAAGAAGATATTGCTGAGATTATTGATGACTGAAAAAAAGTCTTCAAAGTGATGGTGTCATTTAACCTAGAACTACTCCCCTGCACCCTTGATATGCCTCAGAGCCTGAAAAATCAAAGTGTATTTATTCACAAAGCTGTTATCTTTTTATCTCTATCAGCTTTAGCAAAAGATGAAAATGGAGTTTTTAACCTTGCTGGTCAATTCCTCAGGTATCTTATTTCCTCAGATCAAAACTGCATCTCTCAAGATTAGATGCAAATAATTTTTTTACTTGCTGTTTCCAAGATTTCATCACAACTCTAAGTCAGGAATCAGGTAACTAATTGCAGGTAACTAATGTATTGAGAGAACACTGTGCTAGTAGTGAAAGAATGTACAAATAAATTCTGGTTATCTTTGTCAGGATGAGAAAAGTTTTCAAAAAGAACAGAGGCAGGACAGGATCAAGCAGCACTTACTGATACACGAGACAATGGATACAATGGATACACAACTATGGCACCTACATCAGTATTTCCCACCAGCAGCACAGCATTCTGCAGTAGCAGCAAAGTAACTTACACTTCAGTGGAATTTTAACCACAAACAAATTGAGCACTTTCTTTGTTCCTCTGAATAGGAAGGAATGAAGACTAAATCTCCCATAGGAATAGCTTGTATGCACAGAAAGTAATGTAAGTCATTTATCACTACTCTGATGGTCTTTTCTAATGAACATCCTCCAGCTACTGAAAAATAACATCATAATATAACACACATTTTGCTACCTGAGTGAAAACGCCACTGACATCTTCTGTTTACTTAACTAGAGAATACAGAACAATGAAGGTTAAACCATGTACTACCTTCTCTGGAGTGAAGCAGATTTATTCATACAAGATGGTCCCCCCCAAAAAAAACCAAAAAACCAAACCTAACCAAACAAACCACCACTGGAGCTAAATTGCTGAAATAAACAAAATATTAGATGAGTAGAAGTAAAAGTATTGAAACTTCTAGTCTCTGGCTTACCAGTTCTAATCTGATCTATGTAAAAGAGGCCAAGAGTCACCCTTATCAGAATTAGGGGACTGCATGAAATCAGCACATGGAATTTAGTTCAGGTGACAGACAGGTCCATCTTACAAAAGCAGTGAAGGAAACAATAATTGCTTTCCCTTGCTTTTGACAATTTCACTGTAAAAAAGCCCAACCCACTGACACTGACTGCCTCACAGATACCCAAGAAGCCACTCCATCAGGTACAGTGAGTGCAGGGATACAGGGACTTTTCCATAGATCATACTTGTGACATAATTGCTAATCAAGTTAAAAAAAATCATTATTATCCTTTTCACAGTTGTCATTAGCACTAAATCCAGTTAAAATACTAAGTGAGACTATAACATCAAAACAAAAGAACGAATCCACAGGAAAAAAACAACTAAGCAAACCCACAAATGAAAAAAACAAACAACTGAAACCAAAACACCAACATCTCTTCAAACTTTTCCATTAATATTGTCTCTAAAAAACCCACTGGCATTTGATAATGATCTATGAACATGGAAAAAATACCAGTTAGTAATTATTTCTGAGAAAGGTTCATATGGTTTGGTTTCTGCTATTACTTTGACTATTACCTCATTAATTATTTGTGTGCAAGTTTAGTTCAGAACTGCATATTCACATGCCTTGCAGCTTGAAGATTTTGATTGCTGCTGCAATCCCCCACTTCCTGGCTGTATTGAGCAATGAAGCTGTCCAGCTGTTCTGCGGTGCCGAAATAGTGATTCAGTGAGGAGGTGATGGCATCAGATTTGATTTGTTAGTTTGTATTGTGGTTTCTAGAACCCATGAATCCTTCTCATTAAATAACCATCAATCGTGTTGGAGATGATTAACTTCTGAAGTCAGAATTAAATCAGCATTGAATCTGCACTGCTATTAGTACAGTTAATTTTCTGTTTGATGGCTGATATGCCAGGTGTCCATTGTTCAATGTAACTTGAAAAGTGAAAAAAATAATTGCATGCACATGCTCTTCTTATTTCAATATACACTGGAATTCAATTTCAAAGAGTGGGTGAGAGCAGTGGGAGTTATAATGGTATTGACCTTCCCCTCTGTAGAGGATGCTAATGCTGCAAAACAATCAATATACTAAGAAGACAACCAAAAAAATGAGGCCACATTTTTGCTTTTCCTCCTTTAAGATTTTTATACTGATGATGTGCCAGGAAACTCATTTTACATTAGACCAGTAATTCTTTCTATACAAAGAAGAAGTGTTATATTAGCAGCTGACAATCCATCGGAGCCAAGAGAGCCTTCTTAAGAAGGAAGAGAAATGAGAGATAGCAAAATGGAAAATTTGACATTTTCCTTGTATCAAATAAAACTCCCAAAACAATAGTTCCTTGTCACAAAAAAAAAAACAACAAACTAGATCAAACAGCAATTCTCTCCATCCTCCATTGAAACCACAGTTAAAAACTCATAGGCTGCTTCTAAAGGAGGAAAAAAAAATCCACCAGCTTGACAGCTGAGCATTCTTTTTTCTGCTCTTACCAATGTTTTCTCCTAAAGTACAAGCTTTATCCTTTTGTTCATTAGGCAACAAGGTCTCTGCTGGACATAGAGTAAGAGCCAAAGTATTCATAGTCAGGATTTAGAAAATCAGCTTTTGCACAAGAACGGGAGATGGCAACTTTATCACAGACTGTACTTCTAAGAAAAATACTAAAGAAGTTGGACTTTTGTTAATGCTTCAGTGTTGGACATAGCTCTCTTTCAGCTCTCTTGTAGTGCCTAACCTCAGGCCACTTGTCTTTTATCCCTCTGCCCACAGAGTGCAAAACAGGTTGAAAGACAGAACTGGCAGAGGTGTGAGCAAGAGAGAGTTGAGGAAGGGTCATGTCACCGGCGTGCACCTTCACAGCAGCAGCCAGTGCAGGTATGAGAACAGCCTGCCCAGATGTCTGACCCCTGCATGAGTGTCATCCACTGAGAGACAGCCTTGTCCTACTGCCAACAAGCATCAGAAAGCTAGGCAAATCCAACCTATCTGCAACATGGAACTGTTGTTATGAAGGGAAATGGACATCTTATAAAGGCCCATTAGCCTTCCTGGAATTTACAGATACTGTTGGTTGACAAAAGAATAATTAAAAAGGTAAAAATACTTTTAGAATGCATCCATAGGAGGAAGTTGATAGGGCAGCCAGCACCAGTGCAAGCCATTAAATTCTGTTTTGGTAGGTGTGTTTTGTCACAATTGTCCTTTATTAAATCATTATTTAACCATTTAGAACTTACAAGTTGTACACATCTTTGTGAACTTAACCATACATTTGTTTTTGCTACTCTTTCCTCCTACTTGTTAAATTTATCAGACTGGGCACTGGTAAACTGTCAGGAGTAAGTTTTACTTAACAAGGCAATTAGCCCAACAATTAGTGTATATACAGGATCTGTCCCCTCAACATCAACTAAAAGCCAAAATCAAATTAAATACTTTTACTGAAAGCAAAACCAGTCATAGAGAGCCATACAGCAAATGAACCTACTGAACTAAATAAATGGAAGTACTTCTTAAAACTAGCTTGGCATTCACACATCAAATATTCAATAGCATTTACTTGATCTTTATTATAGCCTTCTGCCATGCCATTGTTGTTATTTTACTGTACAGTTGTAGGCAGCTCATTTTCATCATCAGGGACTCTAAGTATCAGCAATTTGATGCTTAATGACTTGTTAACCCTGAGTAAATATATTTAAATAAATTCAAATTGAATTGCATTTGTCTTGTGTTTTCTTTTCTTTTCATTTCTTTTTTGTTTTTGTTTAGTTTTGGTTTTTTTGTTCAATAACATCTTTAGCGAGAGGGAGTACCATTTAAGAAGGAATTTTTGCTAAAATATATTTCAGATTGTTCACACTTACTTTTCAACACACAATCTACCTTCCTATGGTTTGCACTCTTACATTTTGTGTTAGTTCCTTTTGGTTTATATAGTTTCTTCAGCTATGGTGTTAGCTCTGATATGGAAGACATTCAGCCTACTCTCAAAAATGTCCTTTAAATACTTGAGCACTACCCTCCCTCTTCAAATACAGTTTTAGAAAAATCCACTCTTGTTCTTTTTCAGGGCTTGGTTTTATAAGCAAGGCATGTGAAATAAAAACATCAACACCCAGACTGTTCTACTTGGATTTTTCTATGCCTAAGGACCTAAGGACTGCTGAATCTCAAGAGTTCTTATACCCCTCTCTTTTCATTTATGTCCTAACAAGAGGCAGTTACTGAGCTCTAGCTGGTTCAAATCAACAGGACAACAGAAAAACAAAAATAAATATTCACTGGGATCTGCAAGTCTTAGTCTTTCTCCACTGGGTGAATCAAGTATCTGAAACTTTTAAAGGAGCTGTTTGATGCTGTATTTTGGCCTGCTACAAAGCTCTTATGGCCAACTCAAAACTACCTGTGGACGATTAGAAATGAGGTGCAGCTGTTCTGCACCATCAGTTTTCAGGCACTGTCTGCAGGCACAGAAATGAAATAAAGCAGACCTCCAAACTGTATTAGTCTAATGACCATCTTGTTCTGCACTGCACTGTTCTCCTGAGTTATGCTGCTCTTCTCTCAGGAATTATCACTAAATAACAGAAGTTTCTTTTATTTTACGCACTAGAACTATCCATGCTTGACAGAGTACAGTTGGTGTGCTACACATTTGTGGGAAGCAACTCCCAGAGTTGATAAGACAGAGAGGTCTGCTAAACATTACAGTGCTGGGTTTTTTTTACAATATCTCTACTGAACTTACTCATAAAACTGGTGCTGAAATCATTAATTCAGAAACAACACGACTGCAACAGAATGGGCCAGACTTTATTTTTCTAGTACATTGTACAAGTTCTGGATACGACATCAGCTAAGGAAAATGCTGATATTCTGGCCCCAGATCAATCCTCTGGATTGTTAATAGCATCATCAACTGATAAAGGAAATAAATGCTGTAGAAGTGAGTTACAAGAAAACGTTAGGGGTGACAGGCTGAAATGTGAAATCAAGTTTTACAGGCAAACTGAAGGGTGTATATATATTTAACTATTTTTATTCCTTTATTTGGCTTATTAGATTTTCTAATTTACAGAAGCCATTACTGTTTTGGAACTTTAATTTTTGGTTTTTTAAAATTTTGCTTATTTTTACATAATTCTGGCACCTGCACCTAACAAGTTCATATACTACCCTCAACAAGAAAAAGCACAGCGAACACAGATGCAGGTGGTCTTGAATGAAATAGCTTGAATAAGATTTGTGATGGCTTCTTTCCCCCCCCATGGTTTACTTGGCAGATTTCACAGATGAGAAAGACAAAAAATGTCAGTAAACAGAAGCAGAAAGATGTTTTCTCAAAGTGCAGTATTTAATATAGTGGCTGTATGTTGCTCAAAAATACTTTCCACAAAATAAATGAGATTTTTATGAGTAGGTGAAGAGGTCCTCTTCACTTGGATGTCTAGTCATCCATGGGTTGACTCAGTCAAGTTTTATATTTTGATACTGTGTGTATTTTCATTTGAGAACATGGCTTTGATTTCACGTTGAGAGACAACTCAAGGCTTCATTGAGTCTTACAGGAGTGCTGTTCCTTGGATAGAGCAAAGCAATTGTTGAGTTCAGAAAAAGAATACCAACTTAAGTTATCCCACATAATTAAGAGAAACAGATACCGCATACACAAGCTGGAATTTGGTGTAATATGGCCAGACTAATACCTCAGTTGTTGGAAAGAAGTTATAGTGATCGGACCAAATGCAAAGGACTTGAGGCTGCTGCATTACTTCTGTACAGAAGTACTGCTGCTAGGGAATGCAGGTATTCACATCCAGGGTTTTGACCATTTGCTTTTTAAAATTCCTTATGGACAGTTTAAAATAAAAGAACAAATAAAATCCTAAAAAGACTTGCTATTTTAATTGTGGACTGTCTTAGCAAAAGTAAAACTGAGAGGATGCCTACAAATGACGGGTAATTTATATCCATACTTCACCGGAGTGAAAATAGATAAAAAGAGTTCCTTCACTATTGTGGTAAATAATCAAAACAACCAACCAACATTTTTGACCCATGGTACTCAGAATCAGACTCATTTTTGAGAACCGGTGCCTAGATGAACAAGCAAGGCATTGGCCCACTGTGGCAGATCCTTGCAGTGAAGACAACAAAAATACACTCTCTTTTTTTTCCCTAAATAGTGTGCCAGATAGACAAATCAATGAAATGCAATCTCATCAAACTTGGCTGGGGTGGCACAGACTCTATGGCAGAGTATTGTCTGACCCAGATTCATCCAATACCATGTGATGAGAAGTTTGTGTGACACAAAGAGATGAAGTATTGAAAAGAGCATAGAAATTTGCAGTTTCTAATAGAAAACACATATCTTTCCACTGTTATTTTTATCCAGGGAAGCCTGGTGATCCTACAAGAGGTTAAGGCATGTTCTACATTTCTCTTATGAACAGGAGGGCCTTTATTTCATTCTTATATATTAGAAATACTGAAGAAGTCTAAAATCAATTTATATCATTAAAAAGCCTGCTTAACTCTGAAGACTTTGTTTACTTACTTCTTCTGAGGTAATTCTTTTTGTTCAAGAAGGATTAGCCTATTTCTATACTCTGTCGTAATACATAACATCTGTACTTTTTTCTTTCATTCTCTACAATGAGATTTAATATGTAATACTAAGTAAGGTATAGCTTGACAAAATGTCATTTTTTAATGGCCTAAAAAACACACAACTCCTACTGATTCCTTTATTAAACAGATTTAGGCCAGTACTACCTCATCGGTATTTAACGATGTTACTCACAGAAAAAGAACCTGGGATTGCAGAGAGAACATTGTTTACATCTTACATAGGAAGCTAAGTCCAGTAACAAAATCCCAGTAAAGGAACCAACCCAAAAAAACTCCAACCCTCCCACCCCCTGCAAATTCCTCCCAAAACTCCCAAACCAAACCAAACCCAAAACCACAAAAGAAGTCACAAAACCAAAACCAACCCAAATCTCCACCACTGGGAAAAGAGACAAATAGTGACAGCAGCAAGTTTTTCTTGATTTTTTACTTGTATATTCTTGTGAACAAGGTATAAAAAAGAAAATCATAAGTATTTACTTCACCATCATTCATTTATTATAACTCTCTCCCAGTGCAAGGTTGTCTCACTTCTGCTAGTATCTTAGCTATCTATTGCTAAAACAGATTACAACTCTGTCAGTAAAGACATGATATTTATGAAGTAATTTTCAGAGGAAGCACTTGAAAGCCCTCAAGTGAAACAGATGACAGAAATTTAGAACATTTTAATTATTTAGTGCATTTCCTAATGCTTTGTCCTGCTTTATTTTGTAGTATTCAAATAATTAGCAGTACAAATGGAAGTGGCAAAAATCCCAAATCTATAGCACAAACCAAGAAACCACACACTTAGGCTTTTGCACTCCCCAGTTTGCTGAAACTCAGCAGCAGGAAGTTTCTCCTCTGACACACTGCCTTATAGCTAGCTACAGAAAGTCACAGACTGTATAAACAAGATGGCAATACTATAGATAGATAACGCAACTTATTCACAGCATCTCTTGGTTTTTATCTGATTCTTCCCCTCCAACAGCTTCTATCCACTTAATACTCATTGCTATTTCTTGCATTGCAAGCTTACCTCACCTTCCAATATTGCTGCATTGTAATGCTCCTTTCCGAGCCTGCTATAAGGCCCTGATAATGCACATGAATGCTGACCTGCCTATCAGTACTTGATAATTTAATTCTCTCAAACTGTTCTGCTATTTCAAACCTTTCTGATACTTAGCCTTGCACCAGCCTTGCTGTTGCATCCCTGCCCAGTCTCTAGCCCTGGATATAAAACTCACCTTAGTCTTAAGTTCCACTGCTACTTCTGTTTGAACATCAAAATAACTTTTTTCTAGTACAATGCACTCCCCCTTGATTCCTAGACCAAGACTTTCCAACTCAATTCCCTGAAGTTTGAAAACTCTATGAAAGTTTATATTCAATATTCAATGCCTACCTTCAGGCATTAACTGTTGCTGCCAAGCTGGGAAGTCCATTGCACACCCTGAGGTTACTCTTCCCCTCCAGATTCTCTACTTCCATGTACAAGAAATGTCTCACTGCAATTCACAGGCATAAAACCCACATTAAAGAACAAAAAGTTGGACCTCCTATATTCCTCTGATGCCATCTGCCCTCCCACAGATGCACAGCATAGAGACCGCTACAGGTTCTGCTTCCTGAATGGGTGATGCCAGTGAAGCTGTGGATTATTGTTGAATATATACAGATGTGTCCATTTCTCACAATTCCAAGCACATGTAAGGGTGGATTAGATAAAATACAGGTTATTTTCAGGTGAAATGATCTTGTTTCTAAATTGCACTTAAGGGGTGTGCAAAGAGAACAAAGATTTGTTATCTAGAAGCAGAAAGTTAATTTGTGTGATAAACAAATATATAAAAACTTTTGCTGAATGAGAAAATAGAGAAATGGTCAGTACCTTTGGAAATCAGCTATCTTCTGCATAAAATGGACAGACTGTTGATACACCAAGCACATAGATATATGATTTAGTTCATGAATGACTACAAAACTTTTTCAAATCATTAGTTAAAAAAAATGCTTGAAACCTAGAAATTCTCAGAGCTGATCCATTACCTAAATGACACAGTATACAAACCAACCCAGCAGCTCTGCCAGAGGTCAAAAGAAGCTCTTTCCTTGTAGATCAGCTAATACATTAAATGCTTCAACAGAAAATATTTCAGCTCTTTGACTGACCACATATTGTTCTTCTCGATTGCTGTCTGGCTGAGGACACACCAGAAAAAAATTTGTTATGACCTATATCCTGATCAGAAAAAGACATATGTAAGGTTACACAGATGAAAATATTTTCATTTAGTTGTGTTGGGGGCCTGGAGTGTCTGCCTCAATAAAATTTTGGAAAATATTCCCTGTGGAAAGAAACAAACTCCAAATAAAGGAAGAATTCATTTCTCATGCCATCAGGGGATCTCAGAAGGTTCTGAGATGTGTCTACTATAGTCAGACCAGCCATGGTCACAATAATGCCACAGAGTAGGATATAAATGTGCTGCCTAAATGGGAAGAGACGATTCATCTTCCAAGAATCTTCACAGCTTTTGTCAGGTAGCTGTTTTCATATCTACACATTGTCTCTCTTTGTGTCAGTAAGTCCACATACATTACCCTGCAGCATATGCTCATCTCTTTATGGCTGCCTATTTTTCTTTGTATATTTTCCCATTTGTGAAAAATCTGATCATATGTCTAGAGCAGCTATACAAGTAACATCTTTCCCATGTAACTACTGCTTATAAGCTTTCAAATAAACTTGTTTGAATAACTCTGAGGAAACCTTGAGGAAAGTGAGTTTTAAATTAAGTACACCTTTCCCTTTCCCCCTTTGGTCCAGATCAATCAGTATAAAGTAATATCAAAGTGGGACGAATCTTTTTCCAGCATTCCTAAAGTGAAGCAATCCTTCATGCCTTTGCTATTTTCCTTAAAACTGGCCAGAAAAGAAAAAAAAAACCTGGTTTTGCACTGTTTCCTGCTGTGTAGGTTTCTTCCTTCTCCTTCTTTGTGTGAAGAAAGGTAAGACGGTTGAAAAAAGAAAATAATGAAAAAAGGCAGCTTTGCTGACTGATCCATTTCCCACCAAGCACTCTATTGTGTCTGAATCGCATCTTCCCACTTGGACTGTGAGCAGATCATTGATTGAAAACATTTGTTAGTGACTGCAAATGGAAAGTCAGTCTTGACTTTGAATATTCAAGAAGTTGGAATTTTTTCCAAAGGAATTTATTCAAATTTTGTGCAGCTGGATATGTGTGCTAGGGATGAGACTCAGAGGTGCTTTGATGGCACAAAAGATCAAGGTGGTGACAACTTTCTGGATGATGGAGAGAAACATGCAAAGTCCTGAAAAGACCAGCACCCATCATCTCCCCTCTTCCAGCCTAGTGCTGACATTTCCTTTCCATTTGTGCAGGAAAATCCCCTCTCACTACCTTCGATTCATTGCCCCATACTGAAGTCTAGTGCCTCTCTGCTAATCTGTCACGACATCTGATTTCAGCAATGACCAAATTTAGGTGAGAGTGACTCATGCTGATACAAAATCTTAACATTCTTTCTGAATCCATCAGGATGACAGGACTGTATGAATAATGCTGTTAGAAGAGTATCAGTAATGTGTTTGTCAGCTTAAGACCCCTTGAAACTCTGGGCTTGGCTGCAGCACTCAGAGCAGTGGAAAAACAAAGATTTCTCGGGAAACTCTGTCGGAGCTGGGAGCTGCCGCCTGTCACAGTGTTTAGGTACCTCTGGGATAAGTAGATGATTACCTGACTGTGACCAGATGACAGTCCCTGACCTGTGTTATGGACTTCAAAATCTCAAGGCAGCAAGCCTTGGACTTTTGCTTTTCTGAGTGGAAGCAATCCTTGATACAATCTGACCTACTTTACCCGTAAATAAACAACAGGGACAGATACCACTGATCAGCTACAGATTGCTTTTTGCTGCAATGAAATCCCACTGAGGTCTTAGGGACATGAATGCCATACAGCGATGGCACAGTGGTGCTCAACAGAAATACCAAAGTGGACTGCCTCAATGGAAGAGAGCATTCAGCCTAGTTAGGAAGCGACAAAGGATTACAAGTCAGGAGGTGCCTAGAACAGACCTTCAGGGCAATGTGATTACCTTGACTTAAACCCCTGTGCCTGGCCCAAAAGCAACAACAACAGATGAAAACACTGGAACCTTTTTATGATCTACATCAAAAAGTGATTGGCAAAAAGCAGCAGGAATGATGCCAGTGTGCCATTTTGAGTCCATGGTGCAACATACAGGATTCCAACATAAAAAAAAAGCATTTCTACTTCCCCTACACATGCTGTGACATAGGGGATCTAAGATGCCTTACTGAGCAGCTTCAACATGGGAAGGAGCAACTTATGAAAACCTGGTACAGCTGAGAGGAACTGCGCAGAAACTCTTCAAAGGAATAATTTCAAAGAATTTTAGACAGACCAAGTGGAGAAAAACAGAAGGCAAGGAAAAATTCCATCATATTTGTTATATCCAGGATCAATGGCTAAAGGCAGGGAAGTAAAGTGCCTGTCACCCAAACACTTTAAATTTGTCAACCAGAATTTAAGGTGATCCTGGATTTAGGCTTTCTGCTCATGTTCAAGATGACTGTACTTGACTTCAATTCCTGGTCCCTGCTTTGAGCAGAAAAAAAGGCAGCGTTAGAGACAAGTAATAATTAGAAAATTATAGAGGGAAGAATTTACTATTCTGTTTCAGTTTTTGCTCAGTCACTTGCCTATAACCTAGTCCTCGCTCTCCCCTCCCAAAGCCAGTACCCATTTTTAAGAAGAAGCTGAAAGAATACATCTATGATTTGCTGTAACTGTATATTTATGTCAGCCTGTTAACTTTTCATTGCAAGATGAGCTTTTCATGAGTGAGAAATTTTTACAGTTGTGAGAGACGTTTTACTGTGATGAGGTAGTATTTTCTGTAGCCATTTACAGTGGGGAACAGTGAGGAATACAAGACTACTACTATACAACTTTCAGCCCTGGTTCTACACTCAACTGATGTAGAGAACTCAAGTCTGGAGTTAAGTAACTTCACTGAATGGTGTGATGATAAGCCAAAACATTTGGCAGCATTAACATTTTATTATCAACATATTAGGGGCACCTGACTATCTTTGTGCATATTTAACATTCTTCATTTTTTGCCATCTCAAACTCATCAATTTTCACAGCAGCCAGACACCTGCACTCTGACAATTCATCACCTTATTTAAATACCAAAGCATGAGAAGCCTCTCCATAAGGTTAGAAATCCAGGTCTGTACCTTTAAAAAATATTCTTGACCATATAGACACATGGAATTTCATCATAAAACACTCAGTGACTGCAAGGCAAAGCAGAATTGCAGAATTGACATACACCAAGATAAAAAAATGAAGTATGTTTGCTTATGACACATTTTGGATTTCTATTGGACACTTCTATTTTTTGTTGTCTTAGTTTTTTTCTTGGGTGGGAATGGGAGCTACAATTGTTACTAGCTATAACTTTTGAGACTTCTATTCATTTTGAAATGGTACATCATTGAACTATGACACTTGTGCCTCAGACCTGAACACAGTACAGTGGAAATTGTGTTCTATCTTCACTGTGCTTACAGTTATGTAAAATCTTTATTTATATTGGTTTAGGAAGCCAGAGAATTAGCTCTAAGACACCAGTGATCTCAGTGTAAATCTGAATTCATTCTATTTTAATGAAAATCTTCCAGTTCTATTTAAAACAGGGTAACAGCAAAAAATTAGTCTAGCTCTTGAGCTGAGGATACAGTCACTGCAAAGGATAAGCACCTGTTCATCTTGAGACACACGCAAATGTAAATCCAAAGTGAAATATGTCATATGGTTTATTTCATTATGCAATTCTTTCCTCCCTCCCAATGCTTTGAAAGCACTAGGGTTGGCTGAGAAAAATCACAGGCACAGCCAGTGACACAGCTCCTGTGATGGCTCTAATGTCTCCGTGAAATGCTTTTCAAAAATTGTGGTGAAAATGTTGAACTTTCATTATAAGGGAAGAAAAAAACTCGAATTTTACCTCTGTGCTTTGGAAGGAAACAGCTGTCAAAATACAATCAGGTCATGTGATGGTGTCCTGTTAACCCAATTTTACAGAAACCTCTCAGCAGCTAGACAATAGCAACCTTTAAGATGTAGTTCAGCCTCCATCTGTGCCATTACTGGATAGTTGAAATGTTATTATGTTATTATGGATAGTTTAAATGTTAAAATTGCAAAAGAGAAATGAAACTAAACTAAACCAACCAAACAAATAAAAAAATTAGGGCAAAAAGCGATACCACTAAATGCGACCCTCCCAACATTTACATAGCACTGCTACACAGAGAGATTGTGGTTGGAGAGTTGTGAACACTTTTCCAAAGTGTTATTTGATACTAGTCTGCACCTCAAGTATGGCAATCTAAATTCCCCTCAGAACAAATCTTTTGGTTTTAAAGACATAGCAATTTCTACCCATGCTTAGAGAAAGAGTGGGTGTTGTGAAAATCAGAAACTACTGCACAACAGAAGGTCTTATGTTCCACCTAAATATTTAGCTAGAAAAAGGAAGGCGAAATAGCTGCGCTTTTCCTATCCATAAATTTCCCTACAATGAAGAGAAGTGGGAGAGAGGAAGAAAAGTTAAGCTAGAGGATAACACTGGCCCCAAAAGAAATGGCAGTACATGGGCTAACAGCACACCATAGGATGCCAATTAGAAACTGTGCCTCCTCATTATAGGATTTGGGTTCCATAAAAACTTCAAAATACAGCAGAAGGAAAAAAATTCAATGAGTTAAGAGACAGAACAGTATTATTACTGAAAGGAATTAAAAGACACATCAACTTGCAGTAGCAATAGCTTGGGATCAGTGACCCACGGGTCTTTTGCAGCCACAAGGCCTATACTGTAAAGGAAGGAAATTAAGCTATGTCAGAAAGAGAAATCATTTAGACCACCACCTAGATCACAGTGACAACACTGTACTCGTGCTTCCTGCAGTCTTGCTGAACACTCAGGCAAGGAGCTCCCACCTGAAACAGGACAGGACCAGCCTCAGTGATAACACCAGGATTTGTTCTTGTGAGCTAATAGAGGCATCATATACAGTCAGGGAACTAACTGGGAAGATTTGCTGGAAAATGAGAAATGGATACTATGCTGCACCATTTATTTGCTATGAGAAATTGTTGGCTGTCCTGGAAAGGTATAATCTTCCTATACAAGCCAAAGTAACAGCTGTCTGACAATACAGTTTGTCAGAATAATCATTACCATGCCATTACATAGCAGGCCCTGTGAACCCAGCTGTCTTTTTAATGGTGGCAGCTCAAAATCTTGCTGTGGGAAACAAACTCATATTCTCACTCCCACCCATGCTAAATGCCATTACAAGCCAACATATTAATATCACTCCACTTGTATATTACATATGATGCTTATGTTTAAATAACACCCTCAGATAAAGTATGAGCAATCTGAACTTTCTGATGAGACTGAAAACTGGCTTCAGATTTCAGGTCTTTCATGTAATGACTTGTTTTCCTCAGTCTTTGCTGTATACAACAAATCTGGGAGATGAGCTTCCAAGTTTCTGGTTTAGTTTAGCAAAAATTACCATTTTAAGCCTTAATACATTACCTTCCTGGAATGAAATCTTCTCCCAAACACACAAATGTAGGCTTTGTGTAGCAAATCCTACTAAATAAATTTCAAACTGTAAGGAAAGAGGAAAGAATATGGGGATATACACAAGTGTTGCACAGCAGGACCAGCAAGACTGGTGGACAGTTTGAACATTCTAAGAACAGGATTCTGAAAATGTTTTCTTTCCTGGTTGCAAAGGCGCTGGAGAAATGACAAATATATATAAACTGTATGTCTCCCATGATACTTCACTTATTTGAAACCTGTCACCTGTTTATGCCACATGCTGCCATTCCAAGTTAATTAAAAAAACCTGAACAAACAACAACAAAATCTGTAGTTGCAGAGGCATCCAGCTTACATCCCTTCCCCTTTATAAGCTGTGGAATTTTTCCCACCTAAAAGGTCTCAGTTCAATTTTGGTTCAGGCTGGATACTATGTTCAAACCAAAATACAGCAGAAGTGTCTGCTAAACAGCTGGCTTTCTAGACTTCCTAATGCTTAAATCCCTGCAAATTATCTGTGGCACGTATGCAAATGAAATAGTGCAATGAAACATGAAAGCACTCAGGTCTCAGTTAGTGTTTCATGTAGCAAAGCACTTTTAGCCCAGCTGCTCACATGGGTGGGTGTGTTACCTCAGAAAGAGCACAGGACCAGTTTCACTCCTAGCTGCTGTCTACATCAGAGGAAGGGAATTCTGTAGAAAGCAGCTTTGGCTGGAGAATTGTATCTCAAAGTCTATTTAGGCCAATACATGAACACCACAATATGACACTTCCCATGCTGTATGTTATGTGCCTTTAACACCAAACTTTAATTTGTAAAACCTTTGCTTTCATCATAAAGAAAGCTAGCAAATAGCGGGCAGCTCCAAATCCCATGACTTTTGTGGAGTCCAAGAATATCCTAGGAGAACACTGTGTCGAACGAACACCCGTTACAGCATTTGCTACTAAATTACATCCCAAACTTGAGAATAATAGTCCCCATTATGTAAGGCTTATAATTCAACTTTTCATTTGACATCTCCTTTGTGCACTGTGGAGCCAAACAGGCTGCCTCTTCTGAATGGAACAACAGTTCTCGTTTCATGTGTCTCATTGAAGCAACACCTCTATAGAACAGATGGATCTCCTTTGCACTACACTCTATGAAAAGAAGTGTCATTTAAACATAAGGCCTTTATATCAACTGCAAATGGAAAAATAACCAGCATGGCTTTCTGATCCTGACAGAATCTGACTGCCTGCTTCTATTTGTATGCTTTTGAGGATGAAAGTCTGAGGAAGAATAAATGAGGATAATTTTTAAAAAGCTAAAAGCCAATATTTATCCCCTCAGTTTCTCTTCTTTCCCCTGACATTAGCTGGAAGATAGTGATGGGCTGTGTGCATGCATGCAACGTGCATACAGACCCCTTGCACAACTGTAGAAGAAAACATAATTTCAGGAGTACAGCTAGGTACACAGAACTCAAGAAGCAAACTATATCTGTACATAATCCCATATTGCTTTCAACAACTCCAGCAGTGTTTACTGGACATCTGCCCTGGTAGCACAAAAGTGCAACATTTACAGTCCCACACTCTCTCTATTGCACAGTTCAAGAAGAAACGAATGCACTACTTGAGTAATTGGGTTTTGTCTGGCTGCTGCACAATGCCATCTGGGTTTACAGGGTTTTTATTCTCCAAGTTATGAAGTCATCATGACACAGCTATTTTGGAGGATGGCTACTGCACACCGGACACAATTTGAAGCCATTTTCTTCCACTGATAGAAAAGAGAAAAGCATTACAGTAATGCACTTTCTTTGTGGAATTGACTTTAGCTACCTAAATCTAAATGACTATTGCATGCCTTCCAGTTTGAGAGAGAGCAGAAGGGGGAGGAGAAAGGAATTATTAAATGCTTATTTTACCACACATATGGCTGCTGAACAAAAGTCCTGTGTGATAAGAATGAGGCACTTTTTATGTTCTTGGAGGTAGAAGAGCATAATACTGACAACTGGTGTAACACCAAGAAGAGGCTTCTGCCTCTCTGCTCTGAGGAAAATAAGGAATACACATATTTTAGTTCAAAATGTAACCTCATTCTAACAAAAAAGAGAGAGATAAACATATACATTGAACAAGCTATCCCTATTCCAACAGAAGGAAGCACCCACTAAAATAGACTTTCTCTTCCACACAATACCCCCGGACAACCATCAAGAAATAGAGCTCAATTGACAAGCATACTGACATCCATAAGTTTCCAATGTCAGCTGTCTTTCAAGGAAATATCCTGGTATGTCCACAGGTCAGTGTGTCCCTTACTCTCAAAGAATAAGTGTGGAGGTGCCCAACCTGTGCAGGTTCTGCAACTGCATCAGCCATAAATGCTTGGGCCATTACAATGCCTCTGTAGACATGCATGGTTTGAGAAAAGGTGGCTGCCAAATTGGATGAACTAAGGAACAGACTAAACTTTCAAGTAAAGCTTGAGAAATATCCTGCTTTTTCCTAACAGAAATCAGTACTTCCCATATTAGGACAGAGCTGGAGATAGAAGTCTGCAGAAAGGCCTGGGAGTCAGATACTCCAAAAGTTTATGTCCACAGAGTATGTCCACAGAGAGGAGAAAAAGGAGCATGTAAAGGATTAGACAGATCAAATCCAAATTAGATTATGCTGACAACTTCCTGAGGAAAACTACTCAGGTGAGATTTCTAGGCCATCAATCTCTTACAGATTCTTATATGAGAACTCTTAAAAGAGGTTCATATCAGGCTCAGTACTCCAGAGCCCTCTCAGCTGTCGCTGTTACAGGAAGATGGGCTGCAGTAATAAATCAGCCAGGGAGAACAGGCTGCTTCTGGCTGCCATGCAGCTATGCTGGGACTGTGATCTTTCCTCTCTGGCAGCTGTGTCAGCTTTCCCACGCTATACAATACCCATCCCCACATAAGAAAACCTGTCTTAGCTCTCACTGTGCTAAACATTACCAAGATCAATCACACAAGTGACCTTTTTATTTCAATAATATAGGCAACACTGCTCAACAGACATCTACAAATGACTTTTTTTTTTGTATGTGTATACATGAGCCCCTGTATTCACCAAGATTTCAGAGAGGCATATATATCCATTTAAGAAGAACTGGTTTAGGTCTAATGATCAGAGATGGCAACAGTCACCCTCTCAGGCCATTTTACAATGTCTCAGAAGCAGGCAGCTTGTAACAAGTGCATCACATCCTGCAGAGGATGTAACCAGGACAATTGTTTATTCCATTACTGTTTTCTTTCCCTTATAGTGGGAGCTCTGCTGAAGAAGAGGTTTTTGTCAGTGGGAGAGCAATTCCTAGTGTTACTTGTCATACCCCACAGCCAGGTATCCTTTACTTTTCTCACTGCTACAGATAGCTCAGACCCCACATTCTACCTTCATTTTCCCTTAACATACCAGATTTCATCTCTTTTCCTCCTAATACTCCTCTCCACATTGCACATTCCTTTTCTTGTTTTATTTAAAACGAGTAAAGCTGTTATTCAGCAGCTGGGAGAAAAGAGATTTGATGAGACTCATCTATTGCTGAGACCATGCTGACCTGGATCTTTCACTTTTCTCTTTCTCTCCCCAGTGAGCTGCAGTAATAAGAGCTCGGCAGCTCTAAAAGCAATCGATACAGAGATGACGTGGGCAATTACCAGACTGGACAACTCAAAGGACTTCCAGTAAATAAATAAAGAAAAAACAAGTTTTCTGAGGCC
This sequence comes from Molothrus aeneus, assembly GCF_037042795.1. NCBI lineage: Eukaryota > Metazoa > Chordata > Aves > Passeriformes > Icteridae > Molothrus > Molothrus aeneus. The sequence goes on along the minus strand of NC_089651.1, from coordinate 42,312,342 downwards.
AAACAACTCCACCAGGAGACTTGGTTGAGGTGGAAAGTCACAAGGGGTGGTGGTGGTGAAATAGATCAATGTCCAAGGCAGATGAAGAAGGCTGCAAGGAGGGCATGAGAGGCAGTATGCAAGCTGGCACAACAGAAACACAAGGGCCCAAAGACATGAGGACCAAACCCAAGTTTGCTCCAGCAACCTGTCTGTGCCATTATAACTCCACTGACTACAGGGATACAGCAGAATGCCACCAGTGACTTGCTGTCCTTACAAATTCACAGTCATACAGAGGTGTACTTTGAGGACATATTAAGACAGGCATTCCATTTCTCCTCCCTATTTCACCCCCCACCCAGAAAGCCTGCACCATCACAGCATGTAGCTTGCACCTCAATACTTCCCTTTTCCTGGAGCCAAGACTAAATCCATTTCCCTGTGGAATGCTGAGAGGGAAAATCTCCACAGCTATGGCAGGATTCCACATTCTTCCATCACTCTTCAAGATATTAAAATAATCCTGGAGTGCCAAAAAGCTCAACCCATATTAATCATCTCACTAATGTTGTACTTCCACCAGTCCCATTAATATAAAATAGTGCTTACTGAAAGAAATTTTTAATGGCTATCCTCTTGCACATTGGTTGAAAGAAAAATTCTCCCAGATCAAACCATTTGCATTACTTTCACCAGAGTGATTCCTTTTACTTTCCCATCACCTCATTTTTATTTATATAGATACTCCTTAATCCTTCAACTATCTAATGTCTTTGCCCCTTTTTACCCCTTTATCTCTGACACAGAATGTTTGAGAAATCTGATGTCTCTCTTCCCTCCTATCAGAACCATGCCAGAGGCAGCAAACGAGATGTCCTGAGACTGCAGTGTAGCCCAATGGAACTGTTTTTCACGGCTTGCAAAGCTGTTTCACCACATGGTGCTCTGCATCAAACAGCTCTTACAAGCCTCCTGCACCCTTAGGGGGTTTGACTCAGGCTTCAGCAGCAGCAGGCAGGTGGTCTGCAGCATGACTGACACTTCAATACTTACTATAGGACTGGGGGTGGCAGAAAGGCACATAGATATCTCTTGTCTGTCAGTGACAGTAGAAATGGGAAAACAAGTGACACCTGCTGCTAATGACAAATGATGAGCTCAGGTTCAGAAAGGCTCATTCACACTGCAGGCAGTATTCATGTGGGCTCTGAGATCCAGAGCAGCTTCAGTCACTGGCAAAATCTGGATGGGGAAAAGAGGAAGATGACCAGGAAAAAGCAGAGTGAGCTGCAGACAGTGCTGTCCATGTTGACATGTTTGCACCTCATCTCACAACTTCTTTGAAATAGAATTTTGCCTATATACAAAAAAATGGATGCTCAGTTACTGATAAGAAATCCCAGCATTGTTTGAGATCTGTAAAGTTCAGGAAGCAGCCATGAGAAGTGCAGACTGTTATGCTGTTAGTGCAAAGACAAAAGGCTAGGTCAGGATTAATCTAGGATGACAGAATAAGCAGGGGTCTTAGCCATGATTCCAGCACTTCTGTTATGAGAGAGTCTCCAGAAGCCATCACTGCTTCTGTGAAAACACTATCCCCATTGCCTGTGCTCTGCTAGGGGCATATGCATCTGCTCTGAGACTAAAAACAGAGCCTGGCCAAGGTGATTTTTATAGTTACAAGATTGTCAATGGGGGCAACTACTTCATCCCTCTTTTTTTTTCAAAAAACCGTCTCTAGTAGCAACTGGACTTCCTTGCTCATTTGTCACGGTTTTTTGAAACAGATGGCCATTAAACAGATGCCAGTGAGAGGGAAATACCAGGGTCACCACACACTAGGCTTAGCAATGCCTTTGAAGACTGGGCCTCATGGCATATATCAGCTCCAATACTTCTTGGAGACCACTCAATGCACCACAGCTCCTCTTCCCTATGCTCCTTCACTTTTGCTAAACCTGAGGCAAAAGCAGTGTGTGAATATTCCTGTGGAGTCTTTTTTTAGGAGACAATCATAAAAGTGTAACTTGATGACTTAGGTTTGGATTATTGACAGGAGAGCTGACAAATAGTTCTGGCTTGAGTGATAAACCTGGATATCAGAGAATAAATCTAATGGAAAAGAAAAATCTATCTGTCATTCTTGGTCACATCTGCAGAGCCTGAATTGGCAACAGGGATTTATTTTCTTAATTATGAGCAACTTGGAGCTCTCCTGTGGTCACCTGTATCACCTCTCAGGCCCCACAGACAATACAATAGCATGTTTCATTCTAAAGCAGAAAAATTCACCTTGGATCACCACCCCTTCCAGGTTGTTTGGTTTTTCTCCCTTCACCTTCCCCTGCCTGTCTACACTCACCCCATATATTCAGACTGCCATGTGCAAAGTTTTTGTCCTTTGAGCAAAGTATGAGAAAAAGGCAGATGAAGCTGAAGTCAGAGAACCACCAAGCCTACTGACCCTGTGCACCTGAAACCCCAAACCAGGTTCCACTTCAAGTGTGTACAAACACAGCTGGGTCACTGCAAGATTTATCACAGTGTGGATTGTAGGATCAGCCTTGGAGTATCTGCTGACATCTTAAACCCTTAGCCCTTTTGCTGTGGGGCACCTTGAGCTACATTTGTTGATTAGTCTTACAGTAATGTATCCTTGCAGTAATAACTAAGTAGTCTAACTTCAGGCATCTTAAAAAACAACAGTCTAGCAGAATTGGGCAACATCCAGGGGTTTATGGACACTTAAGACTATTGTGACTCACCAACAGTCTCCAAATACCTTGTATTCTCTTTCACAACTCACTAGCTCTCCCTTGGATATCATTCTCAAGACTTTTGCTATAAACACTAAAAAGTTGCATTGATTCTTCAGAGCATTAAAGGTGGGTATGAGGTAAGTATCTCCAAAATGCATGCCATATAATGGCCATGTACAAAAGTCAATCTGCTGTAGCTGTACTTTCATTCACCATTTGATTTAAAACTAGTGATCAGAAACTCTCTATTGCATAAAGAAATTGCTGTGGTGCTAATCTTACAATGGCAAATAATTTTACCGTGTCATACTGAAGTGTGTTTTTATTCACACAAGGTAGGGTATGGTGACCAAGCCATGAAGTACAATCAGAATAAAAGCACAGGTTAAAGAACAAAAGCCTTGAGTCCCTCCTGCAAAGCAGAATTGTCATCCATAATAGTTCTACAGTATAATCTAACTGTGAGTACTGACTGCACGAATACATGTTGGCTAGTGGTTAGGGCATTAAAAAGAGAAGAAAAACACATCAAAAAGTTATTGCATATCTTGACATTAAACTTTAAATTCAGCCAAGCAAGTAAAGTGGTGCAAGGAGTGTATCTTGAACTAAATCACCCAGTGGTCCCTACTTCAGAGCAAGCTGAAAGACAAGCTACAGCACCTTCACCAAACTACTGTGATGCACAACCGTTTGCTCCTCACCCCCATATGAGAATTAGCCCAGATAAAGGAAATATGGACATTGCATCCTCAGAAACAACTCTTTTATTTTACAGTTATTCTCCCATTCTGCCATCCAACTTGCTAATGTAACAATGTTCCTGCTTTTTTTTTTTTTTTTTTAAGAATGATCCACAATTATCCCGGCATGTACAATTTCCCAGTCATGAACTAATTTTAAAAATAGTAGTGAAGCATTTTTGTTGCAGAAAATTAGGAATAAAAATCCCTAACATCCTTTGTAGTATTAAATTACTTTACTTTCAGTGCCGAGAGTACAGGGGATATCTCCTCCTATCACACATTGCAGTTATCCAACATACTAGTTTTATATCTATGTAACTAGTACATATTCAATGCATTTCCCCAAACTCATACATATATGCTAAACATTCCGGCAAATTCTTTTACATATTTAAATCACTTCTCAGAACTCATTTACATTAGAGTAGTTACAGTAGAGTAGTCTCTTGTGGTTGTTTTTGGGAACATCCCATTCCTCAAATTATCCTTGTATGGTCAAAGCCTCCAAAAAGCAGTTTCTTCTTTGTGAATGCATCCCAGCTATGTGATATGACCAAGATATACCTTCTTATCAGCTTTGCTCAGGCCAACAGTTTTTAGTCTCAAGGCTAAGATAGTCACTTGCACACATTAATCAATGATATGGGTGAATATAGGACTAAGCACTGTCTGTTAAAGCAAAAGGAATTTACAAGACTTAAACACTATTTACTACAATTAAAGATTTTTCCCAACAGTTTTCCAACCTTTTCCAAGAAAAGCTTGTTCTTTGTCATGATGTAACCCTCTTCCCCCGCAACTGCTGCTGTAAGGTTTTTCCTCCACCTCCCTTAACAGTTTATTTGTGTATCAAAGACCCAAGGCCTATCTCTGACACAAAATAGTTACTGGGACTAAACAGCTGAGAAAACTATGAGAAAGTCTGCAGAAAACTAGAAAAGGTAAGAATTACAGAGGGAACTAAGTTTAGTGAGAATAAATCATTCCTATCTCCAGAATTCAAGAGTGAAAACACCAACAAAAAAAGCTAAGAAATCCTATGAAAAAAATCAAGGAACTAGTCAGGCCTCCAGCTTTAATTGGAGACCAGTCTAGAACACATACTTGGATCAAGCTAACCACCTTCCTCAGGATGCTTCCTACAGATCCTGGACTTTACTTTACTTGCTCTGCTTCTAAAGTACATCAAAATGTTTGGAGGAGGTTGGGAACACTCAGGGCACTGATGCCCAAACAGATATCCTACAAAGGAGGATATACAGCTCCCAAAAGAGTCACTCAAGAGTAGAAGTAACAAAGAACTATTATCTTTGAAACCTACTGCCTATTGTCTCTCATGGCGGCTGTTACCACCCTGGTGTCCCTGTGCATCCTGATGTGATTGGAGCACACCAAGCATTGCTTCACTCCCCATTTCTTATCTTATGGCTACATCATAAGTTTGCCAGAGCAGGGAGTATCTCGTGGTCTCTTTTCAAGGCAGACAATGAGCTCTTTGTTTTATTATTAGAGTTCCATCACATTAAAGTGCTATTGATAAAAATGAATAAAATTATCCATGTGGCTCAGATGAGTCAGTGCTGCCTCATCACAAATTTTCCAATAAAAATAAAGTTAGGGCACCTTCACTGAAACATAAAAACTGGCATGGAATAAGTTCTTCCAAGTGTCTAAGAACTGTCCTGAATATCTTACAAAGTGTAGAAACCCAAAGATGCACACATTCTACTACACTCCCTACCTACACAAGCCAAGGTTTATGCAGGTTTATGCTTTTATCCATTTTAAATGATGTTTGAGTTTCATTGCATACTTTCATCAACTTGCAAACTGAGTTGTGCTTTCTCCAATTATCTTTTATTTTTTCTATTGACCTCACATCTTCTAAAATTCTTCATTCCTAGTATAAAAAGTCCTTGCTTCATGTCTCATACAACAGTCCCCTCAACACTCATTTCCTTGAGCTGCTTTTAACGTTTGCTGTCTTTTATAGACCTTTCCTCTTTCAGCCATTTTGTTGTGATCAAATCTCCATAACTCAATATTGTTTAACTTTTGCCACTAATTTATTTAGAAATTTTAAAAGCAGAAGCATGTGGGTGTCTGTTATGACCCAAAGTCCCAATATCTGGATCGAAATGGGACAAGGCAGTGAGAGAATGAAACACATTGGATCATATTCTCTGAGGAGGAAGCACACTTCAAGGTGTTTTCCTACAGAACATTACCATAGGGTAGGAGGTAATGGAACAAAAAACCATGGAGAAATTACAAACATTAGAACTAGCACTGATCAGTTAATAATGAAATTTCTGTAACATACAGACAGGGTAATTGGTGGGGGGGAGAGACAAGTATGATAACATTAAGAAGCTGAAAATGCTGGTGACAGCAGGAAATAAGCAAATCTGTTCTGACAGAGCAAGAATGGATGTGAATGTCTGGCACATTAATGATAACTAGAAGAAACTAGGCAACTGGCTTTTCTTTCTCTCCCCCTCCCCCCCCGCTTTTGGGTTTGGTCTTTTTTCCTTTTTTTTTTTTTTCTTCTGGTGGATGCAGTTAAGGGCGAAGAAGTTAAGGAAGAAATCAGGTTATATAACATGGGCAAGATGACTGATATTTGTTGTTTGCAGTCCTCTTGGAAAGACACATCTGCTGAAATAATAAAAACACTAGCTTTATATTTCCCAAAAATCAAGGAATAAGGAAGCTTTCTGTCATTATTGTCATTAAATATTTATACTTCTGTACATAGAATAGAACACAGGTCAGGGCACAAATGATCTGCGCAAATATTGCAAAGGGTAGTCCAGACCCAAGGACATACTAGTAAAAATAAAAACAAAACTCAAAAGATGCTGGAGAAAAACACAAATATAAGAGTCAGGTAAAAAGCTGCACTAAAAAAAAATCCAGCTATTCTCTCTCTTTTAATCAATCCCATCTTCCCACAAGCACTGAAAAACCTGATTAGTTTCCTATCACCATAAATCCAGAGTTCACTACCCAGATGAGAGGAAAAAAATTTCAAAATCCCATTCATGGCACCTCCTTCACAAACTTGTCTTTTTAGCATAGACTCACCTATGCTCTCCGTCTGTATGACCTAAATTCCATTCTCCATCCCAGCCCTCTGTGCCTTCTGCCATCGGAACAGCCAAGAGTCAGAAGTGGCTGGGGGACAAAACAGGTGTGTGAAAGGGAAGTGTTCAGAGCCAAGAGCTCTCCTATGGTGCCCTGGCCCTACTGCACTCCTCCTCTCTGGAGCTCCTCTGAGGTACAACCAAGGCACTAACTGGTTCTGATGATGGAAACCACCTTATGGTGCTGCATTTCAACAGCAGGTGTTCACTTGAAACAAATGCACCACTACACTAGGTTTAGCCCTGAAATCATAAGAAAAGTTAACTTGATCTTTGTAGGGGAAAAAATCAAGATTGGGGAAAAGGAAGACAAAAACCCCACAACCTCACCATCACCTACCGAAGCATTTTTAGAAAGAATGAATTAGAAGAAATTTAAAAAAAAAACACTTTAGAAACACAAACACTTTCCTGGTGCAAAAAGTACTTTTGCTTCCTAAATGAAATACACCTCCCATTTCCCCTAGATGGTAATAAAACATACAAGCATTTTCTAAGCATGTCTGTATGTGACCCTTTTGTACTTCATGGCTCCAGAAACCTAAGCCACAAAGAAATTGGCAACTTTGGAGTCTGTAGCTCTTCATGTCCCAGGTTCTGAACCAGGCAAGCCATACAGAAGGTATCATTATCCCATACCTCTGGAACATCTCTAGGAAGTTTCTTTAAAGTACCAGAAAAGAAGGGAAAAGAGATGGCATGCAGGCTGCTAAACGGGTGCCCTCCAGGAGGCTACAGAGGTTTCCATCTGAAATGTGCTCACTTTTTTTTTAACTAAATACCCACCCGGATAATTTATTTTTTTTTAGGAAATTAACATTTCCAATTAGAAAATTCTTGACCCAGATCCAGTGCTCATTAATCAGTGTATACTACTGAGCACAGAGGACTAATACATCTGTGTATACACAGACATGCTCTTCCTTCCCTGAAGCACTTTGATGTCCAAAACAGTGGGCTACAGTATTTCAGAGATGTACATGTAGCACAGCCTCAGGCATACTGCACCTGCTGAAAGGGTTGGCTAACTGCCAAACATCTTTCTTTTGGAAAAAGCATTTGCTTTAATATCTGCTAATTCCAGGAAGGGGGTTGTGCTCTTCTTGTTTGGCGATGTCTTTGCATTTGCAATGAACAAAAGAAAGGGACAAGGCAACCATCTGTGGGTGCTTCATAGAAAAATAAAACCCCGGTGGGCTTCTTATTACAAGGAGGAAAACAGAAAGAATAAGAGATAAAACAAGCTGAATGAAACAAGCTGACACCCAGAGCTCACTTCTCTGCAGCAGACTTGTTAAGCATTCCAGCCCAGACAACCTGGAAAGTCTTTGAAATAAAATTTAAAATCAAAAGGTTTCCTCAAAGCATTTGCTTTTCCTTACAACAGTTTTGTTCTATCTAGTTTAGAGAAAGGGAATCCTACTCCTCCCTACACATTTTTATAGTCTTAAATGGAACTTAGCCAGGCATCAGCCAGACACCAATGGTCAGATGCATTAGAGGCATTTGCATTTGGCAACTAGAGATGATGATGAATAAACTGTAATATTTTGAATTAATAAATATTTCCAATTAAATGCATATGTAATTGCTATTCTATGATCAGATTAACTCAGCACTAGAATTCATAACATAAGGTAAACAGAATTTTCTAAATTCCTTCCCTCCATGTGTTATGCTATTTCTGTCCACATAAATAGCACAGTTAACATCAGGAAAAAACCAACACAACCTGCCTCCAAATACAGTCTCCCATCTTTTAACTTTATCAGTGTCTCAAGATTATTACTAGCATGAGCCAAAATACAATGCTTTAAGTATAAAACTAAGGCTTCACACTAAAACAAAAGAGTGAATCAGCAAAAGAAAACACAGCCTCTCTCCCATACTGAAGAGTGCAGTAACAGACTTCTCTCTGGAGATTTCCAGTAATGAATTCCTGTTTTAATTGAAGATGCAGCCAATGCATGAGATCCAAATAGGCTTCCCTCTCTCTCTCTCTAGGTGATGCTGTGCAGGAAAGAGCATTTAAATCAGTCAGCAAGCATAATGAACTTCAATTTCCCTTTGACAAGGGCAAAATTACAAACATGCACTTCACTTCCAGACAATTAATTAATTTGTTTACATGATTTCTTTGCTTTGTTTTACTTTCATGATTGTTTTCCCCCTCCACTTCTTTTAAACTTTTTAACTCTCTAAGGTGTAGGATTAGCTTTTGACAACTCATCCTGATCTCAGGCATGGAGACATGACAATAAAGCAGATTTCTGCAGCAGGGAAGGGAAGCACTTCCCTTCAGGCTTACTGCTGTCACCCAGGGACAATGTTAAAGCACATATGCCCATTCTGTAGAGGACAGCATCAGCTTTTTCCCCTTGTTAGCGAGGCAGGCTGCCACTGGGAAAATGCCCACTTATTAGCATGAAAGGGTGGACTCAAACTGCTGGTGTCTGCAAAGACCACAGGCTGCCAGGCAGAGAAGAACGTGACTGACTTCCAGGGGCAAAGGCCTTCTCCACCAATGGGGTGTAAAGGAGAAGGCATGCAAGTAGCCAGCCAGAGCCACCAACCACAGCATGCACACAAATATGCAGCCTCCCAACACTGGGCTCCCACTCCTGTGGGATAAGTAAACTACCTCAAAAGCTCTTGGGAGGAGTAGTATTGGGGAAAAGAGAAAAAGCACAGGACTCAGTGAGGACAGGACTGATAGATTTGAGATAGTGAATATAAATAATTTTTTCTTGTAAAAAGAATGTTTCTCCTACATAACACCACAGATTAAATCCCTCTAGCAATATCAATACTGTCTACATTACCACAGTGGTGCATGTTTAATTTCATTTCTGCTGCTACAAATATAGGCCAATAAATTTGACAACACATCTGTTATTTACTTGCACTCAACACGAGCATATTCATGACATTTACTTTGCCAGTTTTAAATTTAACAGCTTTCCTTTTATTTATATCTACTTAGTGTTAGTGAAAAGTGCTCTGGTGACTTTCCATATACATGTAGTAAGTGCAGCACATTTAGCAACAGTAAAATATTCCTTGGCTATGTACCATTACTGCACACATTTCTGATCACATAGAATGAAAATATTTTAAAGTGGTATGAGATTGTTACATCCACTCACTTTGAATATAACTAGTAACTCTTTGTAGCTAAATCATGCCTGTAGTTGTGCCATCAGCAGAGATCCAGGAACTCATTTCAGTGCTCACTGAGTTGCTGACACACACTGAGGTCCTTCATAGGCTGTGACTTGCATCACAAAGAGGATTTCACATGAAATATTGACTCATTCCTATCCTCTCCATCCTCTCATTACTCTTTTGAAGTAAAATATGAGTAGGGACATAAGAAGTTGTGATCACAGATATAAAAGAAACACCTCAACTATTACACAGCAGATTCTCGTGAGCAGGGGGAGAGCTTTCCAAAGTAGTGTGAGAGGTGATGAGTGCATCCAGCTCAAGGACATGAGCACAGAGCACCAACAGAGCACAGTGCCTGGCACACACACTGCTCCCAAGCAGGAACCAGGACTGGGGCTGTGACACAGAGCGCAGCTGCATTGCCTTGCTCTTGCACTGCCCCTGAGCTAGGCTGTCAGTCTTCTGTCTCCTGTAGCACAAATCCAGTATTACAGTGGTTAAACCATGTAAGTTTGCAAATTGTGTTAGACAAATCACAGAAGACCAATGAGGGAGATGAAAATTCACAAATCAATACAAAAGTGCAGAAGTGAAATTACAGCAGTAAGATGACTTTTCCTGTCTGACTTCTGGCTTGGAATTCTCTGCATTTTCATGGTACTACAACTGGAACAAACAAGCTCATTGACATTTGACAAAACTATACAACTACTATGCATTCCTGTAGTGTGGCCTTTTTCTTTCAGTATTAGTTATAGCTGTTAACTGCACAAAACTGACTCCTTAAATAAAAGATCACAAGCATGTTAGAAAAACTCAAACACTGTGCTGCTTAATAACAAGGCCTTCAGCCCATGGTCAGATTTTACCCTGTATGGTCTCAAGTATGGTCTGTTGCAACAAAAACATGCTAGCAAATTGAAGACCATACCACAATGATCTGCTTTTTTGTATCTAAAAATACAGTGTATAGAGAACTATGCATATCAATACATTTGATAACAGTAGGACTGGGGCACACACAGCATGGGGTCTTTCAGAATCTATTTTGTAGTTTTGCAGATGTAACAGCTTTGTAGAGAGAAAGAATAAGCAGCACAGAGGAACCAAGTATTTATCTATTGAGTGGATGTTGATACAGCAGCCAAACTGCAAGTGAGTGTGCTTGTGTCTGTTGGGGAGGATGCTGGGGGCAAATGGGACAGAGTAAGACAAGATAGCTCACACCACCCAAGCTTTCTATCCTGCACTAACCTGCTACCTTCTTTCCAACCTGGAAAAACCTTGCTAGCTCTGCTGAGGACACACAGTTGGCTCCCAGCTTGTGATTTTACCATCAGCAGTGGAATTGCTGCTGCTCTAGACTCCAAATCCTGAGACAATAGTCACCTTCACCTGTCCTATAGCTTGGTGATGATGCTGGTAATTCTGTCATGTTCATAAACAACCTCACCAGTTTAAATCATTACTTTTTATCAGTCCAATTTTTGTTGCACTCTCAAGTTGTTCAGAACAGAAATTACATTGTCTCCATTGACCACCATTTCAACTCCTGCTCTAAAAAAAGCATGAGAAACAATAAAACACCATTTTTGGCTTCATTATTGACAAATAAGAAAGAAAATTGATACCTTCAATTTTATCTATATCTTCAAAGTATCTAGAGGGGGCCTCCAAGAAAGCTGGAGAGGGATTTTTTTACAAGGGCGTGTATTGACAGGATAGGGGGAAGGGGTTTAAAGTGAAAAGAAGTAGGTTTAGATTAGACATAAGGAAGAAATTCTTTGCTGTGAGGGTGGTGAAGCACTGGAACAGGATGAACTGTGTCATCCCAGGGAGTGTTCAAGGACAGTTTGGGTGGGCTTTGAGCAACTTGGTTTAGTGGAAGGTGTTCCCAGCAGGGGGGTTGTAACTACATGATCCTTGAGGTGCCTTCCAACCCAAACCATCCTATGATTCTTTGGAAACAAACATGCCTTTTAATCATTGCTATTTCAACGACTTCCTTCCTTCTTGCTGGAAGGATATCCAATAAAGAGTTACTTACACTGGAAACTGCTGAATCTGAAAACTAATGGAAATAACTCCTGACCCTCATTCTTCCTACATTTTCACAAGGAATTTATTTTTTTCTTCCTTTATTTTGGCTTAGTTTGTTGTTTTGCCATTTCCTTCTCTTTCCCATGGCTTAGATGAAATGCCAACAGACCATTTCTCACCGCTTCATACAATGGCAGCCACTGCAGAAAAGGCAGTAAAACTTGGCACCCGTAGCATGGGGCAGAGGAGGGGAAGTGCCATTACCTGTGGGAGTGTGTTAGAGAATGAGGAATTGCTCCTTAGTTACCTGCCCAAAAGCAATTTTCAAGAGGTGTGAGGGAAGCTTGGAAGAAGAAATGAACAAATACAAAGAGCAGTTTAAGGCTCTGTCACTTGCTGGGTGTCATTCACACTCAGAGGACTATTTTATTCAAATAATCTATCATTTTCAATCTGCCTTTCAAACTCTAAACTATCTTTCAGTTAAAATTAGAGTCTGTCATGATCATAGCATTCAGGGAGCATATCATAGGGGACATATGTAAGCTGGTATCAGACATTACTACCAAGTGAGCCTGTTTTCTGTGCCTTACCACGAGTTCTTCTCTGCCCTTTAACCACTATCTGCAGTAAACCAAAACAGTTTTACAAGTTTCTCTCAAGTTTGCTGTTTACATAGGCAGCCTAACAAAAAGCTTTCCTGAACAAATATATTTGTTTTATCTCACTGAGTGTTTATGTCACAGATTATCCATCTCATCTTCTTGAAATTATTCTATCTTTGAGGCAAATTTTGCAACTGAAAATCTCCTGAAGGCATACATTGTGTCACCCAACCCTTTCATAGAAAGGTTTTCTGGGGTAAGTATTATCAAAACCTTATTCCTGGAGATAGCTGTAAACCCTTTTGTTTCCCACAGCACCCTGGTAGAATCCCCACTAAGTGTCAGCACAAAAAGGGATAAGGCAACTGAACTACAAACTGTGACTTAAAGCCCTTAAAGGCACAGGCCACCCTGCCCCACAGCACTGGTGGTATACCACAGGATCTGCCATCAGGACAGCACAATGCTGTTATGATAATTATCTCCTAAACACTAACTGGACACAGCTTCCCTCGGTTGCCTGCAGCTTGCATTTCTCCTAAAGCTCTGTAATAATGGAGAGCAAACTAGGAAAAGATGTAAGCTACTGGTAGCAGGAGCAACCAGCACATTTCCCTTGAGCCTCACTTAACTCTGATGATAGAAGAGAGCACAGACTCTGTTTAGTGGTGTAAATCCAGGCTAAACTCTCCAATTTCACTGGAATCACTAGAGGTTCACACTAAGCAAAACTCCAGGACTATGCCTCTAAATAAGTATGTGCAATAGGTAAGACACTTTAGATATTTAAAGTTCACAAAACTGAGTAAGCAACAATGAGCAAAACTGTCAGATTTACATGACAGATACATATTTCTTGCAGAGCATCTTTGAAAGGTGTTTAAGGTCATCCAAATATTCCCTCAGAGTAATGGAAAAAAGCTGGTTCCTTTGAATTTTTTCAGCAATATTAACATTTGATCAGTGCCGTTTCTGAACAGGTAGTGGCCCAATGCCAGGGCATGCTTATCCATAGAATTGAAGACCACATTCAGCTCATTTCATTAAGAGCTTTTCACACTGCACAAAACAGCAACCAAGCCAGGTCACTCAAGAGCAGGATGACTGTGATGGTTAATTTAATTTCCAGAAAACTGATATCTATTCTACCAATAGAGGATTTCATAAACAGTAGGTTACATGCCTCTTAAAACTTCCATTAGGAGTATCAACTAATCTGTGGACAAAAGATGCAGTCAATTAGCTGACTTCCAATTCCCAGCAGATACCTGTTACACTACAAGAAAAGACAGACATAGTCCAGAGATAGTCACCTTGCTGTGCACACAAAAATGTTACACATATTAGAGATAAATCATAACTGCTCAAAGTGGTCTGACAGGTGCTCAGTCATTCAACACAAAAATGGACAGACAGCAGAAATTAAGACTGTTAATGACATGTAAAAGCTCTTCAGACATCAAAATAGGCTTAGGGACCTTTGAGAGATGCTTGCAAGAAGCATTTTGATTATACAACTGAAACTACAAGATTCAACTAGGAAAACGCTTCAGCTTTGGGAAACCATGAGACCTGGTGTGCCTTTAGAACCAGGGTAGGTTCTTGTAGCTTTGAAACTGTGTTCCCTGAGAAATTACAATGGGGGTTCCAACCACAGGTCCTGGAGATGAGGCTACAGAATTTCCTGCCACATGAAGAAGTTATGGTAACAGGAAGAAAGGAACATTAAGGACATTTATTCTCTGCCCTAATAACTCTGGCAGAAACATTCGGAGTTATTCTTGCCAGGTTTTGGGTGATGCAGAACACAAATGATTAAGTATCCAGATCTGTAAGCACACAGAAGCAATATACATGCACTAATTATCAAGATGCACATCAATGGCATGACTCATCAGAAATAAATGAAGCTACTCTCAGCAATTTATTTTCCTCAAGGAAAGATACTTAAACAGGGAAGCAGAATAAGCTAACGCAGGCAGGTGTAAAACAAAACATGAGATTTCCCCCATCTTGCAATTCCTACAATAAGCATGAGATTCAACCTGTCTCAAAACCCCTGCTCACAGCCATTAAACCAATTTATTCTTCTTTATCACATGCAGAAAGACAAAGAAAAGCTGAGTTGAGGTTAACCCCTTGTTCACTGACAACAAAGCATCACCATTTCAGATTCTCACGATGAGCTTTGAACACATGGGAGATGCAGGAATAGATAGCAGATAATGCCCCACTCGCTCTGATTTACTCCCCTAAAATAACAGAATAACAAATAACAGAAGCCTGTCTTCCTCATGGTAATTAAAAAAATCCATCTTTCCCGAGACCATTGCAGGGTTCTGCATTTAAGTCTGGAATTGACAACCCCTCTACCTCTACAGCCCTCAACCAGCTCAACTTCCCCTTTTGATCTGCCTTAGGTAGATGGGTGAGACCTGAACAAAGGTCAGTTCATGAAACCTGGCCCCAGAGATCCAGCCTTACTTTTTTTCCCCTCAAGGCTTTTTTTCCTCACCCATAATTCAACTTGAATTTACACTTACAAATACAGACCATTCTCATTCTTTCTCCCTATGCACATGCAGAAACTCATACTATATACATATTTCTGAATAAATACACATATAAATATGTGTACTGGTTTAATGCAAATTTCAAAGGCCATTTGCATGTCAGGTATGGAAATGAGTCCTGAACCTTGCTTTGAAGGTTTTTCATTGCTCTACAGAAGAAATTAGCTCCAAACAGTCCCAGAGAAAATAGGCTGTTGTTAAGGGCTGCTGAAGCACTAGGTTTCACTAGTTAGACATCAGTGGTATCTAGATGTTCATCTGTCCACAAAGGTGTTTCCTCTTCTCTGCCAGACTTCATACCCACTGATAGCATCTGTGAGAACAAGGTGATTTCAGTAGCTTTTGGCAGATTATTCTTTTTAAATTATAAATTATCTGAGCTTCTACCTTTGACCAATGCATTGTGTGCTAGCAGAGCATAACTCTGTGACTCTTATTAATGATCTGATGTTGATTTTACTGACAATGAAAAGGAAAAAGTAGTACCTCAAGGGACTGTATTTGGTACTGTGCTGATTAATGCAGAAAAACTTGGGGTTATATCATACCTTTTAATCTCTAGGTATTACAAAGTACTTAACAAAACAGTATAATTGGTGTTTGAAGTGAAATAGCACCTGGACAAAGGAAAAAAATCAGCAGCTACAATGTACTTGAGAAAAGCCTCCTCAGTCTCAGGGGTAAAAGCAGAGGCTTTCACACAAGTTGTACCAACACATGTTTTGATATTGGTTAAAGCAACCAGATTTATCTGGGTAAGTTAAGTGGCCCTTTATGCTGTCTTTGGTTTCCACTAATTGATATTGCAGTGGAGCACCAGCAAAGGGAACTAGGAAACTTCTCGTCATTAACTTTTTGGTATGATCAATTATTTTGTGATCTTTTGAAGATCCCAACTAGGAAGAAACAGGAAGAATGTCAAGCAACAGTCTTTAAGAGAAATAGAGGAGGTGTCGGTATTTTTAATCAATACAGAAAGCCAGTAAGTGCTCTGATACCACAGCTGCACACAAGTTTATCAAATAATTATAATTTGAGACTGGCCTTTGCTTTAGTGCCTAAAGGAAAATAGAACAAAGAGAATTCTACATCCAGCCTTAAAAGCCCACTGAAAAATCCAGGTGGTTACTATAGTGTTTGATTTTGCTTCTGCTGCTGATGACATTTACCTGGACTCCAGTACCTTGACCTGTGAAGCAATATGTTGGTAAGCACAGTTTGCATCATTATGGACAATGCATATATTCTGTATAATGCTAACTGTACAATGTTTAATGCATATATAATGATACAAACACCACAAAGCATTATTAACCACAGAGTTATTTATACCTGTGTGATTCATACACAGTACCACTAAGATCTGGCTAAGATTCCTTTCCCCCAGTAAAGGCCAGCCTTAACTCTAACCATACACTGTTATGTCATTGTAGGCACCCATGACGTATAACTAAGTTACAAAACACAGGCAGCCATGAGACTGTTGACATTTAGAACTGCAGGGTTTTCACAAACATCTGCTTGACTTGGGATATGTAGGTGAACAAATTCACAAAGTCCAAACTGTGCTTTCCTGTGCTTTTTAAAAAAGTCAGAAAATGACCTTGATCTTGTTTGACCCTAATAATCTGTTTTCTTTCAAGATTTTGTATACCTCTGTAAACAAAAATGCAAAATAAAAATAAAAGTTATCAGTTGATGAAATTCATCTGAATTTAAGAGTTCTTATTATAAAACTTTAACAAGCCACTAACTTTTACAGTCTTCAGATAGCTGAAGGTACAACACTCATTTCTGCTAGCACTTCATAGCCATCTATAATTCTGCCACAAAGATTATTTTTCTAATTTGTCACTGTGACATGGTCACACATCACAGTGATCCTAGCTCTGCATTGCTTCACAGATTTCCTCTCTCTGCCTCACATACATGTCCCGTCTTTATTTTCACAGCCTAGCCTGTCTAGATTTTCTCTTATTAAGAGATCATTTCTGATCTTCCAAAGATCTATTGTTTCAGTCTCCACTCAAATTTACACATAGGCAACTTTTTGCCAGTCCTGTTCTTCATACTTGGCAGGAGCTCCCAATTAAATATACATGAAGTACCCCAGCACTCCCCTGCAATTTTCAGTTAAAATTCTTAAAAACTCTTGAAATGTGGAGATCACCACCCACAGCTGCCTCATTGTTATTCCTGTCTTATTCCTTTCACCAGCCTATGAAGGTATAGCTGCTGTCTTTCCCTAGGTTACTAGTGTAACACTCTTGATAGAATAAAACATGGGGTTTTTTTACACATAAATTCAGTTACTGAGAAAATGCCTGACACTCAGTTCCAAGTTCTGTAGCTCAGTATCTTTTTATCATTTTCTTTCAAACCATGTCTCCAGTGTTTTCTTCTGAGTAAAGTAGCAGGAAGGTAAGCAAGAAACTACTAGAAAGATCAAATAGAAAGGCTCTACACAGCTGTTTCTGAGCTAAATAGAATTTTGCACCACCTGTGATAAGGGATAACTTCAAGCTACTAAATCCTCTCCCACAAAGCCTACACCCAGCTAGGCTGAGCAGCTTCAGTGTCCCCACAAGTGAATAGACACATCCAGCACAGATGCCCCTGTTCAACACATAGAACCTGAGAGCCCTCACTTTTCTGCACGTTAAGATTTCCTTCACCCTCCTCCTCTTTTGCAAGCGTGTGTACGTGTGGCCAACCATCCTGCCGAAGAGCAGAGCTGCATCCTCCGCAGGCAGTGAGCTGCTCCTGCACCTGGTAGCACAATGTCTCCCTTGAGAGTCCTCTGAAATGCCAACAGTTCCACAACACCTCTTCTCACAGGGCTTTTTCCCAATTTCATTTATAGGTGAACTCTAAGACAAGCAAAAAGAACAAGTATCTTCTTCTACATTTGGATTTTTTGAATCCTCTTGAAGAAGTGTCCCCTTTAGAGTTTCTTCTTAGAAATAAAATACATTGAGAAGTAAGCATCCAAATTTTTATTTATATATATTTAATACATACATACAGGTATTTATGAATATATATACACACACACACATACATGCATATATATTTATATATATAAAACCAACCATCCTCAGATTGGCTGGATTACTTAAAACTGAATACCTCTGCCCTAAGAAGCTGAGGACACAGTTAAGAATGTAAAAACAGAAATGTGCAGGGAAACAGTCTCTTGCTGTTACCTACATTTAATTACTCCTCACCACTCATCTATCATACTACATTACCTCAGTATATAAGAAAAGACAATACCTTCCTAAGCATCCAACAATCCAAATCCTAAATGTTTAAGGATTTCAAACCCTCTCCAGGCTCTCAAACCCTCTCCAAGCTAGCAGGGAAAAGGAGACTAGCTTTGCTTTCTGGATGGTGATTTTCTTGGGAACCTTTTAGTGGTAGCCTTTTTCAGGCATGCAGCAGGATAGGTTCAGATAAAGCCCTGAAGTTCAGTGCTTAGGGTGCTACTGTTAGATACCACAAGGCTCATGGATTTCATATCCGGCTCTAGCAACAACTCCCTGTGTGGCCTTGCTTTAGACTTGCATGAGATTCATTTGCTGCATCTGTAAAATAGGTATGAAAATAATAGCCTAACTATTTTCCTTTTGACCCAGTCAAATTTTGTGAGCATTATTGATTTATCCAGTAGGAGCACCTCTTCCAGTGATAAGCACTGTGAAACTGTAGTTTCTACAGTTTCTAGGTGGACATTTTTGCCTATATTGTATTCACTCCTTTCACAGGATAAAACACTGCCTCCAAAGCTGAACGCCATCCCTTTTAATTTTGTATTGAGGGATATTTATCTTGAGAATCTACTTGTACACACCAGAACTACTGCACTCTGCCTTGCCAGTGATGTACTGTAAAATCTAAAGAAAATCACCCACCCCTACACCTTATTTTCCTTGTTTTATTTAATAGAAGCATTGCTGTGTTACTGGAAATATCTGCAAAGCTGTTCTTAGGGTCAGCTAGATATTCATTACCTCAAAGAACCCAAACAATGCAGACATACCTAACAGCCTATTCCAGTGCTACAGCGCCTTCTGACAAAAACCCAAAAATTATATATGATTGCTTGCAAAGAAAGAAGAACTGCTAGAGACTAGCTTTAGATTAAAGCAAATGACAAATATGTGTTGCCAACTGCATATTTGAAGAAAAACTACTCATTTCTGAGGTCAGAGGGAACAACTCCTTTCTGGTATAAAAAAGGAAAAGAAGTAGCCTTTTCAAGTAATAAATAAAAGGGAAGAGTTTTAGCCCATATAACCATTGAGGCATACCACTGAAGGAAGAGAGGCTGAAGAAAGACTATCAAAAGAGATGAGACATTCATTGTAGACAAAAAATACCAGGGATGTAATTCAAACTACCATCAAGGCAGAAATCAGTAAAACCACCACAATGTGCCTACAGAACAATGTAATGAACACATGGAATTTCCCTTTATTATGAGTATTCCGTGTTCTTTAGAAGGAAATGCATCATTACAGAATTGTCAGCCAAGGGATATGACTAAAGGCATCACTGCAGCACAACAGACTTAAAGCCCTGCTCATCTGTTGGAAGCAGCCCTGCACAGCATGCAGACTTTAATGATGGCTGGAAAGCCCTTCTAGGCTTAAATCTATTTGCACACTTTGAGATCATAGCATGACTGCCAGCAGTAGCTGCCTTAAAAATAACTCCTAAATGTTTATTCTATAACTGGCAGTTGCACTGTTTATTGTAGAATTAGATGATCACTAAGGCAGGTGCAGATGACACAATGGGCATAAAATGATGGGTCATGTTTTTTTGAAAATCTGTCACAAAGCTCCTGTCTATATGTCTTGGGTAAAAGCAACACAGTCTGAAAGCACCAGAGAAACAGGTATCTTCAAGACTGAATGCAGAAAGGAAGAACATGCAATTCTATAATATATCATCACTAGGAGTGGTTCTGGAAATAGCATGGATATACTCTTTTGGGGGTATAAAGGGAATTTTTTGGGTTTCATTTTTTTTTGAGAGGGTGCTGGGAGTGAGTTAGTTCCCAGACAACTTTGCTGTAAACTTCAGATGAAAGATGGCAATTCACTGTATCGTCATAACCTTTTACAGGCTCAAATCTGCCTGCAAACCATGTAAATTCAGATGCTACCTTCCATCTAACTTTTTGTTACCAGAAGATTTTTACAGCTAAAACCAATCAGGAAACAAAGGTGGTAAGATGCTAGTAACAGTAGGAAAAAAAATATCCATGACTAAAGGTGTGGTGTTTAGGATCTGCCACTTCTTTGGTGATAATTCTCCATGCATTGGAGTTATTGCTCATTCAAAACTATATCAATTACTCTAACTTTGTCTTTTCAGATCTGCATAGCAATGCATAATGGTACCATGGAGGGTTTGTTCATGCTTTCTTTCTTTCTTTTCTTCCTTCATTTGCTCTCTCTTCAAAATACAGATGATCTTTTGTCACTTTAGTTTGAGTTACTCTTACATGGGAAAACTTCCCCTCACTCCTTCATTCTTCTCTCACCTCTAATACCCAATGGGCTATCTTGCATGAACTCCTCTAAAAAAATTCACAATCAGAAATCCCACTTGCAGGATTTTGAAGCTACAAGTTAGAATTAAGGCAGGGATCTGGAGCAGTTTATGTAAAATCATTTTTTCTTCTATTGAAAATATAATTTTCACCCTATCTGCAGGCCCAGGGGTCATCCCCTACCTTCCCCAAACATCCTGCACATACACACACTCACTCCTCGAAAGCATTTGCATAACAGCCTCAGCTGGGTTTACATGTTCTTCCTCATTAAAGTAACTAAGTCCCTTGATCTCAGGTGAATTATGTACTTGGGGATGCCTATGCTTAAGCCTTTTTGAAACATGTTTAGATGGAAGAAATATTTCCTTTTGGTTCCTTGCAGATAGTATCTGCACCACCAAAAATCCATCAGAGTTACCAATAGAAATTGCTTCTTGAATTTTGAATGTCCAGTTCAGTTCTCCCCACAGCATAAGACAAAATGGAAACACATTGGAGCTGACATAAGATCCCAGTAAGAAACTTCACCTTCCTATCCATAAAATAACTCAAGTAAATTAATGTCTCTAAGTGTCTTTATCATTCATCCCTTTAAGGAGAATTGAAAATATATTTTCCCCACAAATTGTTTGCCATTATGCTCAAACAGATGATGGTTTGAATGAAAGGTTGAAGTACTGAATAGAAGCAATATATACAACATGAAATTGTCTGGTTACAGCTACAGTTAGATTTCACATTTGTATGCAGTATTACAATGTCCATAGTGCTTTCCCCACAGCGGGAAAAAAGGTCAGGAAAAAACCTTCACACTGTCCAGTTTTGCCTACTGACATTATAGGATAGTTTTCTCAAACACAGTTGAGGTATTCTTTACCTAAACCATTTTGTGTCCTCCTACATAAGCCATCAATCTTGGAAACTTCTATGTTGTATGTATGCATGCAACCAAGCCAACACAGCCAAGTTAAAACACCATGTTTGGAGGGCAAACTCAAATATTGAATTAATAAAACATCGACCATAGACTGGATTGTAGCATTCAGTGCAAAGTGGTCCAAATTCTGCTAAGGACATCTACAATAGGACCATTAAACATATGTGGTAATGTGATACATATGGTTTTACAGACAATTATGCCACCCCAGTGAACTCCAATCAAAGTTAGTCATTGTTTCTTGGCTGAGGTGCTTGCTTGTGGCCTATTCACTAATTCTATTTATGTACTTCTAACAGGGATTTCTGGTACACTTCCAAATAGCTTTATTCATTTATTAACAATGTGAACTGGGATATGCAGATATTTTTCTCTGTAGTCCCCTGGAGATCAAGGGGCACAAACTTGCATAAAGCAAGAGCCAACAAATGAAGTGAGTAAATTAAAATTGTAAGAGGAGGAAAAAAAAAAATTCAACCAATTTCCAGATATTGAAACTATTGTTATTGAGAAGAATAATTACACAACCTCAAGGAATAACTGAACAGTATTTGTTTCCAAAGTATTCAACCAGCTTCAGATGTGAGCACACAGCTGTGAGAGGCTCCTTCAACTACTCATTGCCACTTCCCTGCCCCTTTTGTACCAGTACTAATTAGCAACATAAAGAAATATCCCCTGCATTTTTGTCATCATGCTGTTCAAGCTGCCTGATTTTTTGATAGCATAATCCAGTGTTTGACATATTGTTTTAGAAAACAGGATCTTGCAGAAGCATATTACCAAGCAACCTCTGAATGAGGACCACATTAATGAGAACTACTCAAAGCCCGAGTGAGGGGTAAGTTGAATAACAGATACTTCTACTACATTAAAACCATTACAGAGCAGGCCTCTTCCTAATACAGGTGCTTGACATTTCCCATTAAAATAACTTCTTTCAAGCTATCACCATTGCAAAAATGAAAATGTTTACACTGAAGTCACCAGTGCTATCTGTCTGCCTTAAGTTGTTTGCTTCTGAAGTTTTAGCCTCAAAAGAATATCTGCCTCTCAATTCTATTCCCTCTTTGGAGTCAGGAACAGCCCCCAGCACTTCCCAAACCACATTTTCATACTTTAAGCAAACATTTGTGAGTAACTGATCCAATAATTTCTCTCAACTCACTTTAAGTGATTGTTCACAACATTAACAACCTTGGGAGGCTTTATTGAGTGAGGTGACATCTTTTAGCATACTAATACACAGTCCAGCTAGAAAAATGAGGTTTTAGGGAAATGTAAGCCCTTTCTTCATGTCCCAAAAGGAGAAAAACGTTACTTTACTACAGCTTTCAGAAGAAAATCTCATTTCCCAAAAGGTTCCAGACATTCGCCTGCTAGGTGGTCAAATGAAAGTTATTGCCAACATAAAAATCCTGCTTTGATCTTTAGGACATTATACCTACAGCAAAAAACAATATTATTCCCACCAGTTACTATGTTGTGTTCAAGTAGCAAAAGGAAGTGTAGTTACAATTAATATTCTAGTCCTGTTGTGACCTGGAGATATTCCATGGTAGAATTTCAGCTTTTTGAATCATTTTCTTGTTTTAGTCGAAGCCAAGGAAGTACTACACACACAAGAGAAGAGTATTTGCATCGTCAGATACTTAAAAGAGGTAAACAGAATTGTATTACTATTCTCATTATTACTTGCCAGCTATAGACCCCAGGTTATGATTTGCAGAAATACTGAGCATTCAACTTTAACTTAAAACAACAGGAACTCTGTGTGAAAATATGTAATACCACCTGGTGCTTACAGGAAATTCTCAAAAAAGTTTATCAATGTACAATTTACTAAGGAGAATAAATTTGTCCCAAACCCATGGAAACTCTTGACTTTAAGACTTCTATTCCTTAATAATGACCTTCCAAAACATCTATGTGCTTTGGTGGTGACGGCAGAGATGGAGATACACTGTCAAGAGCTGAAGGCTTGACTCACTTGGGTACTGATGAGCTTATAACCTTTTAACATCTGTACATAATAATACTAAAGCATTACTGTTGTGGTTTAATCCCAGCAAGCAAACAAGTACTATGCAGATGCTCACTCACTTTTAGCCCCCCCACCTCAGTGGGATAGGGAAGAGAACTGGAAAACAGCAAAATCTGTGGGTTCAAATAAGAACAGTTTCAGAACTGAAATAAGGCAAAATATAAAAAATATTGTAACTGATAAAGACTAGAGATGCACAATACCATTGCTCACCACCCAGAGACTGATGCTCAGCCTGACCCCAGCAGGGACTGTCCCCCTAGTTTAAATATTGAGTGTGATGTTCTGTGCTATGAAACTTCCCTTCAGGCATTTCTGGTCAGCTGTCCTGGCCATGCTCCCTTCTTGCTTTTTGGGCACCTCTCCTCTGGTAGAGTATAAGACATTGAAAAGTCCTTGACTTAAGGTAAGCACTGCACAACAACTAAAACATCAGTGAATTATCAATGCTACTGTTACACTGAACCCAAACCACAGCACTGTACCAGGTTCTAGCAAGAAAATTAACTTTATCCAATCAAAATACAAGACAATCAATCTGCAATGTCTTATTAATAATTTACAAGCAAGAGAAAACTTTGCTCCAAACATTTGATAATCCCCAGAAAGAGATAAACTAGCCTATAACAACAAATAGTAGCATTGCATCAATATACGGAGAGGGTGGATCTCAACAGTGTTCTGAAGTCTCAAAGAATGACCTTGCCTCATGCTCCTGAGTCAATAATGATGGCAACAGCACAGCAGGTATGAGCCCAAACCTAATGTTGAATCAATAATCACTATGCTGGGTCATGGCCCTGCATCAGTCTGAGATGGTTTTACATTATGATGTTGCAACAACTTGTCTGATATTGCAAGGTCACCTTGCACTGGTTTGGTGGTACCATGCCACGATGTTGTGTGCACATACACAGATACTTGTCTGTGACAGCAAATGAGTATAGAGAGATGCTCAATTTTGAAATGACCATCAGGGAATCATCATGCATGGTATTATTGATAATGATTGCTGACTTGTATGTCACCAGGTCACCTAATTTTCTCTTTACAGGACAAATTCCGGTAAGTGTGAGTCCTAAGTAGTAAATTTTTGCCAAAACTAGCAAAGGCACCCCTTTACCGAAACTGTCCTTTCACATTTTCACTCCAACCTGAATGGACAGCAGGTACTTTGTTCTTGCATACTTTTTATCTGCTCAGCCATTTGACTGAATATGATTGACCTCACTACAACCCGTGCAGAGTAACAAGATTCAAAAGGAAACTACTGTGACAGGGAAATGGCCCAATTATGCTGAGACCAGCTTTTTCTCTGGCAAAAAGAGATTCAAAGCATAACACATCAAGACACAGAACGAAGCAGGAACCCAGTGATTGCTGTCAAAGGAGGAGAACAAAGGGATGGCAATTATTTTAATAATTTTCCAAGAGGTGGCAGTGATGTTTCTTATAATTGCAGAGAGAAGCAGAAATGTCAATAGTTCCAACCAGCCTTTCTTTCTGAATGGTGCCTGAATCAGCTCTTCATTTAGGCTATTGAAGCATCAACTATTTCCCATTAAACTATACTTGGGTCAGTCTGCTTTGGTGACACTCAGCTTAGATTGAATTTGAGAGTGATAATTACTGTGAATTCACATCATTTTCCTTGGGTGAATTTGTTTCAGTTTCTTGATACTATTTCCCCATGCAGGTTTCCTTATATGTCTTTTTATTGATACATTGTTTTCTTCTATTTCCTTATTATTGCTACAGTGCTGACAGTTGTTAAAGTATGTTTTCCTGAAATCCATTTCATGTTTTATCTTTAAAAAAAACCAGACACTTATTTATACCTGTATTATAAAATCTAACAACAAGGATTGCTTTTAAACAAATACAAAAATAGTCCAGTAAGAGTAAACAAAAGATGGCACAGCAATTACTCGTTCCTTTGTCCTCATTTTCAATGGCCCCTAGTAAGTAACAACCCAAGTTGGCAGTAGACCTTGTACTCCTCTACCTCTACTCTGTGTGTGCCTGGGTACTGGGCAGGAACAAGAATCACTCTCTAAAATCTTGCTGTTTGAAAATTACACAGAAACTAGTCATGAATGTTTTGAGGATACTCAGCAGAAGAACAAAATATAACAGTGAGGCAGAATGTAACTCTGTGCATACTCTGCACGGGCTGGACTCACGGAAAGGTTTGTGCACAATGTCAGCATTCCAGCACCTCTCATGGCACATACAAGGCTCTTCCACATGAATAAATATTCTCCTTTCTATCATTTACCCACCTGCTGTAACATTACAGGTGAACTGATCCAAAAAGCAGTTATAATAGAAATGTATGTAATGAAGTTGGAGTATAACAGTGAATTTTAAACAGAACTTGTCTCAGTCTCCCAGTACCGTGTGTAACCTGTTCTGGGGTTCCCAGCCCATCACTTCATATTTCATTTTGACAGTTCAGTGTAGCCCACCCTGCATGCTTGACCTGAAAATGTAGACATGTTTCAGATGAAACAGAAGGTTAATTAGAAAAGCTGAAGCCATTAATGAAGGCTATCAATTATTAATCAGTTGGTCCACTATTCTTTTTCCCCATATCCATAAGTATTTATAAGCCCATGATAGGTTTTTAGGGCTGATGACATCTCTTAGCAACTGTATCACTCTGGTTATATGATTAGACCCCACAAGCAAAGGAGGAAAACATGAAACACATCTTCAGACAAAAGACTTCTAAGGAGAAATTCAAACTGATGAAAGACAGAAGACAAAACTACTTCCCACCTCCAGAACCTTCCTGACCACTGCACTGCAGTGGACTCTGGCCTTGCATCTGAGTCACTGAGTGTTGCTGGTAATGAAGCACTGAACCATGAGACACAGAAGATTTTAATGTAGGTGTGCATTTTCATAAAGAAAAATCACAGCAACAGCTGTTTTAAAGTAAATATATCAGTGAAATAAGATACACATCCTATGTCATAAAGAACTACCAGGAGTTTGCAACAGTAATTTTGAATACTCATAGACAATGCTGAAAGATATCAGAATATCAGCTGGGAAAATTATCTTCAGAAAATGAGAGCAGAGTTTCTATTAATTGTCTTCACATACACAAAATTTATTTCCCTTGCAAAATAAATCTATCATTGAAGAAAAATGTTTAATTAAGAAATGTTAATAGAAACATGCCTTTTCAACAATTTATATTAAGATTTTATTGCCACCTTAAAGATGAAAGCCTACTCAGTTGTGAAATCATCACTTATACCAAGTGCTAAAATCATCATCACTGGTTAACTGTAGAGTAAGGGAAAAAGACTTAGGAAATGCAACAGGGAATCTATCTTCAGAGCAAATTATGATTACCTTGGTCTTTTCCTTCTTTGGGATTCTTTATTACTGCTAGATGCAGGGTATTTTTCCATTGCCATTTTTCAAAACTTAAGCATGCTTTTCTTGTGTTATGGTTTGCATCATCATAGATCAGTTTTAACTTCTAACTTGAATGATTACAAGTTTCTTATATAATACCACATACTGCCACTTCACAATAAATCAGTATACAAAATTATCATGAACTGACAAAATGACATCATATTCCTCCCCTCAAAGGTCATTAAAAATAACTTAAACCTACCTAAAAAAACCAAACTTTACTGAATGTGCATTATTATGCATTTTGCTTCAGAAAATTTTCTATTCCTTTTTGCATCAGAGATCTGGAGAATAAACTTTAGTAATACTTAATGTCTTAAAGTTCAGCTTTTATCCTCAGGAGAAAACTCATGCTCAGGTAATTCCTCTGCTTGATTGTTCAGTGCAGACAGAACATTTTCCAAGGGAAAAGGCTACAGAAATTTTACAGAAGACACCCCACCATTGTACTAATCTTATATCTCTTTTTATCTTACCTTCCACTTGGAATTAATTATTGATTGCAAATACTTTCCTGTTGACCTTTGTCCCTCTTCTTCACATAAAGTTTCAGGAAGCCCTGCACCATTTTAGACATTAACTTGCAAGTTCTTAGTGGATCTTTGAGAAATGTCCATTTCATCCTTCTAAATGGACCACTGTTGCCTCACTCCCATATTTTGAAGAATATGCTCCCTTCATCTGTACTGAATCATACTTTGCCTCAGTTTGGCAACCCTTCAACAAGCTTCCAAAGCCTGAAGGAATTCCCCAGCACTCCAAATGTGGGGGCAGAAACTGACAATAAGTTGGCACACACGCAGGCTAAAAGGATCTGCTTCTTTGTGTTGGCCTTTACAAGTTTAGATACTTCTATCAGTCAGAGAGGACATAAGTAACAGGGAAATTCAACAAAACTACCAGGGTTTTTAGTAAGACACCATCATTACAAACCTTCAGATCTAATACCAATCTCAGTGAAAATTCTCAAAAGAATAGTCTGTTTCTATCAAAAATAATCAAAGAACTTTCAAAAAAGACAAGAGAGTTGTTTACATTAGCACAATAAAGCACCCTCTTACCTTCAAGCAGTAGTCCTTTTATACTTTCAAAATTAATTCCAAATCCTGTGAGGGTTCTATTTTCTTTTCAACTTCTAAATGACTGTAGTTAAATTCCATGGCTTCTTCCAAAATTTTTATAATCTATGAGTCAGTACTTATAACACATTTCCAAGCACACCATCCATACTCTGCTAACAGCTCTGACATGGGAAGGCAGGCAGGAGGCACAAATCATAAGAAGCACAAACCTGGACAGCATGAGATGCAGTGATGGCACCCTGAAGCCTAAATTTACTCTCTTTAGGCAGACACCTTCACCTATCATGACTTTTTACATTCAAAGCACTCTTTAGGGTCAAATGGAGCCATTCCATATGGAGCAGATTCAGGTTTACGAGCAAAAGAATGGAAGGAATTTTAGTCTCCCGTTTGCTCTAAACTGCCCCCCTAATGCTTTGTGGTGGCAGTGGCTTAGACCTGCTGGCAGCCAAGCTCTCAACCCAGCTGCTTGCTCACTTTCCTTCCTAGTTTGTTCTCCCTTCTGCTGAAGAATAGGAACAAGAAGGCTCATGGTTTAAGATAAACACAGGGAAATCACTTTCCAATTACTCCTGGGGACAAAACAGATGCAGCTGAGGGAAATTAATTTACTACTAGTTAATGTATATTTATTTATTTACTGGTTGGAATAGCAGGAAACAAAAAGACCAAATTAAAACAGAAGGAAAACACCTCTCCACCCCCTTTCCCAGGCTCTACTTGACTCTTTCACTGCAGATTCCAGTCCCCTGCCTTTGTAATTACCTCAGGCTTCACACAGTCCCCTTAGTGAGGCAACAAACGTGGATGGGGTGGGTTCCTGTCAGTACACAGCAGTTCTCTCTCCTGCTACTTCTTCCTTACACTTTTGCTCTACTCCAGAGTGGACTCTCCAAAGGCCATTTTTTTTTTTTAATATCTACCTGCTCCAGCATAGGGTCTTCCACAGGCTAAAGCAGATAATCTGCAGTGTCATGGAGCACCTTCCTCCTCCTCTCACCTTGGTGCTACCTCTGATGTTTATCTCCCTTTGCTGAATGTGCTTCCACAGGTGACACCTGCTTGGCTGATGGGCTCAGCTGCAATGGGTCCATTCTGAAGCCAAATGAATCTGGCATGGGGCATACCTTGGTCTCAACCCACAGAAGCCACCTTGCAGCTTCCACCTTGCCCACATTTACACCCAATACATGGTTTTACATATGTGATGTAATAATTCAGATGGATGCAAAACAGCCTCTCTTGTTCCTCCCAGTAGTATTTAAACAAGGCACATTCACATCTGTGGATACACCAAATCTGAAGCAGATGAATTTACTTTTGAAGATATCTGCCCACTTATGCTATAATTTTTAGGTGTCCCTGTCATCTCTGTACGTAAGTTATAGACCTGAGATAGTGTAGTTTGGTAGTGATGAGGACCACAGGCTCTTCAGTCCTGGCAAGACAAACCAAAAGTCCCAAATTACAAAGGAAGTAATTTTTTTTGTTCTCATTTTAAGCAAGGGACAAGAGCAACTTTCTCCCTTGTACTCCTCCATTTGTCAAAAATATACTTCAAGTGAACAGAGTGAATGTCACTAACGCTCACACCTGACAAAAGACAGAACGCAACAATCTCACCAGAGAGCACAGCCCTGCAGATGAACTCAGTCTGCCCTATATTTGCCTGGTTTCAGGAACTTATTACCTACTCCAATACGCAAGAAGCACAAAAGAATGGTTCTACTTGTACTTGAGTAAAAAAAACAAAACACATTGAGATTAATTTTTAATGACTTCTTAAAAAATACTGAACAATATTCGGCAGCTAAAGCTTTGAGCTCTTTAACTAGCTCAAATGTATTCTCTGGACTTTGCCTTGCCCAGGTGATATGGGTGACTCCCAAACCCCAAAACCACTTACTGCATCAGCAGTTCTGGGAAAGAGGCAGTGAATCTCATTCTCCCAGGAAAAGGGTGGCTTTTGACACAGAAGTGCAAATGGGAAAACAAAAAAGCTCCTGTAATAAAGCTAGCTAATTTTCTTCTTTCACGTACAGAGAACCAGAAACTATCCAGTGACTGTCAAGCACCACCTTCATGGGTAGCTCCAAATCTGGAATTTCTTTCAGCAAGCTCTGGGGAAGATGCATCATGAACCAAATACTACACTTCATAATGCTCTCAGGCACATGGCATTATTCTTAGGGTTGTCCTGTGCAGGGCCAGGAGAGGAAAATGATGATCCTTGTGCATCCCCTCCAGCTCAGGATAATTGATGATTCTGTGAATCCTATGAATGCTCATGAAGGGATTTTATACTCACAATTCCTCTATGGCAAAAAAAAAAAAGATTTCCCCAACCTTGATAGATTTAAAAGTTGTTTAAAATTACAATTTCCCACTTTCATTGAAAACGAAATTCAAAGAAGAAAGAAACAAGAATCAGGCACCATGTACATTTCATAGTAGCAATATTGAGAAATCTACTGGATTATCATCCCATGTGTGATGATGTCAGAGTAAGGGCAGGTGTTATGCACAGAACAATACTGAAAGCACTATGCAATACCCAAATGAGGTGGGCAAAGCAGCTCACATTCCTAGTTTTGACTATTTTTGCATTTTTAAAGACAAAATACTCCTTCCCTATGCCTTTATAAATCTCTTATTTTCCTAGCCTCTTTTCACACCCAGTTTTGTAATCTAAGTTTTTCATTAAGGAAATAAATACGCTTGCTAACAAAGAGCTCTTCTGAGAGGAGGGGGATAGGAGTGGGGCAAGCAGGAAATACATTGTGCAACTTGATCAAGGAATCTTAAGACAAGGCTGAAGTAAATCAATATTGGGTGCCTTGCTTTAAAATTGCATGCAAAAACATATTACCTCTGTCTCCAAAGAGCAGCAATCATCCTTCAGTGCCACAGCTCACATTACAAGTGATGTCTTTTCAATTATCTCAAAGGCCAGATTTACCACTCTCTATTCACAAGTTCACAAGCCCATTAATAGCCATCTTGGGAATCACTGCAAGGCTGCTGACTACATATCACATGATGACCTCTCTGATAAAGGTTTTATAAACTGAGTCAACATGCCATCTAATGTGTCAAAATACTTTTTTTCCTAGACTGACAACAGGAAACCAGAGAACAGCCCCTCTGCCTTCTAACCCACCATTATCATTTAATACCAGCTGTCACTGAAAGCTGGAAAAATAAGTTCTAGGAAAATAATTACATGCAATAAGCAATGATGTTATGATGAATGCCACCACACTGGAAGGGAACTGAAAGGTTTTGGTTGAGAACACATCCTTTAAAATGATCCTACCACTGCTGTAAAAGAATTTTGGAACAGATGTGGTTGGATGACATCCGTGTGCAGATGCACCCAGCTGTGTCTACACAGCCAACCAAGCTCAGAACCAAAGACACCCTGGATGGCTTTCAAGGACCCAATTTGGGCCTACAAGAAAGTAGTGATGCGTATTTGGGGCTGCAGCTGCACGAATAAATCCTCCCAAACACAGCTGAGCACTCAGGTGCAAAAGCAGTGAAACCTGCCTGGAGCTGCAGCTTGTGGACTGCCTTGTTTGAATTTGCTTTAGTCCTGGGATATCTTCATTGTGACCCCTTATCATACAGGGATAGCCCAGAAGAGCCAGGGGGGTTTGGTGGGGAGCTGCTGACACAAAGCACAGGCAATGCAATCCTCTGTGAATGACAGGTAAACATCAACAAACAGAGAGGAGCTGAAGGGAAACATTGGCACAAAACAAATGAGGGTTAGACTGAATGAATATATACATGTACTCATTCAGTATTCATACAATACTGTATGAATACATACAGACATTAAAATAGGTTAAAACCTTAGGAAAAACATTGATTTCAGAACACCATTTCAGTAGAAACAACAAAACCAGAAAACCAGAAGGGATGAGGTAGATCTGATACAGCCAGAAAAGAGGATGCAATGGTAGAGCTATGAGGGTAGAGGACTGAACCTGATAACCTAGATAGCCCTTTCCCTGTTGTGTGTCCCTAAATCAATATGCATACCCAGAAACCTCATCTATATGTAAAGCCCCAGAACCAAACAGATTTTTCCCATCAGAAAGGGAACACAGGAAAAATTTTGATCAGAATAAAAATTAATGAAGATTTTTAAGTCTGTTTCAAGCACAACAATTTTCTAACATGTAAAATAGTTGGAACTATATGCCTTTTTATCTACAGATTCCAGTTAAAATTGAGTTAATCTCCTTTGAAAAAAATTAAAGGTAGTTAACAGCAACAATTGTGGGAGGGCTAGTTAATTGGGCTCCCCAAAAGTTAAGTTTTAAAGAAATATAAATGAGAAAAGCCAACCTCCTTCCCTTCACAGAAACAGATGAGAGAAGACAA
The DNA here is from genome assembly GCF_037042795.1 of Molothrus aeneus. Lineage (NCBI taxonomy): Eukaryota > Metazoa > Chordata > Aves > Passeriformes > Icteridae > Molothrus > Molothrus aeneus. Next base: position 42,279,867 of record NC_089651.1, on the reverse strand, counting down.
GAATATGGTGCACCACAGTAAGAAGTAAATTTTTTGCATTAAAAATACCAGAGAAGATCTGTACATGAAAAGACTTACAAGTTCTTCAAATAATTGATACAAAAAGAAAATTCTCTGGTCTCACAACTGGACAGAATTAGTACAGTTCGATTTTAACACATCGTAGGAAAATCCTTTCAGTGCAACAGAACAATGGACTAAATTCCTCTTGTCAAACCTTCCCAAAACTGTAAGGGTAAAAAAAGCAAGTATCAGCAGTGGTCTCAGGAATAATGGATGCTGCAGTATAAACATATACGCAGGCTTCTGTACATTAGTAAAGCACCACACAGAAAATCACACCCAAAGGGAAAATCACACCCTACTTCTCTCCTTGGCAGTCTCCTGGTCCAATAGTTTAAATATCTTCTGGCACATTAATGTTGCCCAGCTCATGATACAATGCAAATCCTGTCGTCCTGTAAGTCTCTATTAAGCAAAATATCACTGTTCACTGAGGGCATAGTCTCTCTGAATGTATTTAGGATACAACATACATCTATGAAAGGACAACCTACTGATAGCAAGAATATTTGTAAGAATTGTTTAGCAATGCACCCAAAGACCTGAAAAGTTAGTGGATCTATTTCTATTGCTAGTTTAAATAGCATATTAGAAATATGAACATAGTTCCCTATAGAACTGATTAATTCCACCATCTCTTTAAGGCTGAGCAGTATCATACTAAAAGGGTTAAACGATCCAAAACCTGAAATCCTGTACATGGTACTGTATTTCAGATGAGATTTTCTAAAAATAATACAATAAAAGAGACATGATAAGATAGGAAAGGAAGCCTGAGTCAGTATAAGATACTTTTCTTTTTTCATACTTAATGAATGCTATTACCCACCTTCCAGAAATTGCACTCTTAACATCAGTAATTGACAAGAATAAAGAATAAGCTAAAACAAGGCCTGTGTGCACTGAAAGTAAATTTGGACAGTCAAAGCTAGTAATATACTTGATTATCAGGTATGAGTAAAAATATGCTCAGCTGATGCTTTGCACTGTGCCAAATTATATCAGTTATACAAGGCAGTCTTTTTCTGTAGGCGAGAAATTGTTTAAACAAAGCACCAGGAATTTAAATGTAGCAGAAAAAAAACTATGCCAAGATATTTAAGAGAATATTCACACTACATAAGCTTTACTTCGACTTGCTTTCAGATTGTTGAAGTCTTTACAGTCTCTCCATCCCACTTTTACATAAGGAGGTGGAAGAAGAAAATGCCTGTATCATGTATTTAACATAAAAGCCTTTCAGACCAGCAGGAATCCTTCAGTTCAATCATGCTTTATGTACTGAAAGGTTAACTAATGGGAGAGGCTTATTAGCACAAATAACACCACTTCTGCCTTGATACCAACAACACACCAGCTAAGCAAGCTCAGGCTGCATGCACACTTGGCCAGGAAAAACAAGCAAGGACAAATGCACCACACAGCATTTTACACCTGGTGCTGTAAAATCAGTTCTCAGATGTGTGGGCAGCAGCAGCTTTCCCAGGGCACTACCTTCCCCCAGCTGTTGGGACTGAACCTCTTAGGTGGGAGAAGGGAGCACTTTGAAGAACTCTGATTTAAGAAAAGACGAACATTCAGAGCCAGCCAGCGACAGTTCTGAGGCAACAGATCTGTTACATCATTTAACCTCTAAAGCCTCAATTTTCTCATTTCATAAGTATATTTAAACTACCTTTTCAAGAGATGTGGTGATGTATTGTGTTTATACAGCTGTTCTAAAATTACATGCAAAAGTATGTTTTAGGCATTATTATAACTGTTAGAACAATAGGGACTGAATAGGGACTGTTTTCAAGAAACACTTGTTTCTTGAAACTTATGGTGAGAGAAACTCACAAGAATTTGAATGCTAGTTTTAGCCAAATTCCAGTGCATTTTCTCCTCAGAATTGATTCTACAGTGTCCTGATAGAATAGGAAAAGGCCAAATTGCCCTTAATTTGCTATATAAAACTGTGCAGGACTAGTCTTTCATGTTCTTTACAACAGATGATTTTCAACTCAGTCAGCTGCATATCAATGACCAAGTTATCTTTTCCCTGCATTGTGTTTTGAAACCCTATAAAATTCAAATCCTACAGTAAACAATGTGTAATATTGCCTGGATTAGATAAATTTCACATTTTTTTCCTTATAAGATTCAATAATATGTCCTGTTTAGGATGTTCTTCCTAGAGGCTTAATAGAGAAACAATTCATTTTGCTGTAGCTGATGTAGTATGAAACAGTTGTTAACCTTTGATGAGAAGGTTACATGAGATACCAAGCTGGGGTAAATTATACTGACAATTGCCCTTGTTTAATTGCTTTTGAGTAGTACTCAGTATGTCTAAATGTGTGGTGAATTATTATTGTACCCTGCTGCTATCCATTAACATGGAGATCAAGAATTTTATTTTACTTTTTTGATGCAACCATAGAGAAGGTGATAAAGGCTTTAATTGCAAACAGATTTATTTTAGAACCTATTAGTGCAATTTATCCAAGCATACAGAAGATGGGTTGGTCTGAACAAGCTCGTACATTTCAAGCTTCTTATAAAAGGCAAAAATCTGTATTGCCAATTGTTACAATCTACAAAAATGAAAGATTTTAGTCTCTTTTGGAATGAATACTGAAAACCTCACACTTGTCTTATTTGAGTCTTGCTTATTTCAAGCCAAGAACTTCACTGGAGATGATCTTATTTCTTTGGCTCAGCCAGAAAAAAACTTCACATTACCTCAATTCCTTTGTATTTAGTATTAAAAAAATACTAAGAAACAGAATGGAAATTTTCTCAGCATCAAAAACAGTATCCCTAATCTAATAGTTCTTTGTTTATTCACTCACTGACAAGACTGTGTGACAAAATTTGTGTGACAATTATTAGTTCTGAAATCCTAAGAGAAGGTACTGCAAAAAAGGAAAGGCAATTCATCTCAGGTTTTATTGAAATTATGATATATTACATAGCCCTGGATGACATATTCTACCTAAACACTACAGTCAAAAGGGAGAGTAAAATTAATATCAAGCAAACCACAGTATTTGTTTGTACAGTGTACAAGAACAAGCATTAGCATAATATTTATTGCCATACAGGATGTTTGGATAGATGCTGTGAGGTACTCAGAGATTTGATTGTTTAACATCAAATAGCAATTCACAGAACCACAATGAATCCTAAGACAAACCTGGACAAAATAACAACGTTTCAAGCTCCAGAATGTATTTTAAACAGAGGCTGCATATTTAGAGATGAATCTTTCTTGTGAGCTATCCCATTTGCTTCGAATTAGAAACCTTTTTTTTTTATTTCTGCACTTAGACTGAAATACTAGGGTCTGACTTTGCCAGATGTATAACACTAAAACTGGCATATGTGTATTCTGAAAAAATGGTGTCCACTATACCAAACCACTATGATCTTAGTAGATGCTTCTGTGACTCAGCAAAGCTCTATCTTTAAAGTTATAGTATTTAGTTGCCCTTATCTTTAAGATAGGTTTCAGAAAGTTACCAAAATGTAACTTCCCACTGAATGTCCTCCATGTCCTCTAATTCTAAACTTCACCCTCTGTTATCCCACTGAATTCAACAGATTTGAGAGCCAAACTCCCCAAATTATTTTCAGATTGGTGACTCTAATCAGGCTAATTTATGGTCTAATCAGCAATTTTACTATTCATGCCAACATTGCCCTACCAACTCTTTCTCCCATGATCCAATCAGCTTCAGAATGTTCAATGACAACTGCAAAAATACTAGGATCTATGCACAAACAGTCACTGAGTGAGGAGTTAATGAATCCCTGTATCAAAGCACTGAGCTCCCATGCTGCCTGATTGGAGCTAGGGATGTAAAATCCATCATCTTTCGCCACAGGACACCAGCGTGCCATTTCCTGCACCGCTGCCTTCGGCGCCGCACGCTCCTTCAAACACCTGGGGCACACAGGGCAGGCAATGGAGCACAAAAGAGAGAGCTGGGTGGGCACTGAGAGAGCTGGGTGGGCACTGAGAGGGCTGGGTGGGCACTGAGAGGGCTGGGTGGGGCACAGTGGATAAGGGTGCCAGCCACGAACAGGCACGCCAGGGTGAAAACCTCTCCTGTGTTCATAGGCTTAGTCTCAACTCATGGCCTCCTACCAGAGACTCCCGCTCAAGAGTTAGGAGATAGCAATAAATGGGCAATTCCTATGCACAATGTGAACTAGTGAAAATATATTAAAAATGGATTATTAATCACCTTCTAAAAATAAAAAAAGAAGTACCAATAACACCTTTTAAAGTTGGCTTGAAAACTGAAAGTCCGTTTCCTCTCTTCAAATTAGTTTCCCTTTACTAATTCTTCTGTGCTCTAGGGAACGATAAATGCAGCATGCACAAACACATGGGACTTCTGAGACCAAAAGAGTTTAGGAAAGGACAGGAAAAGACTGAGAGCATTTTGGGACAAGATCATTGTGTATTTAAATAGAATGCTTCCATAAAAAAAAAAAAAAAAAGTCAGGCTCTTTGGCAGTTTTAGACCAGCTGGCAAAACAACCCATGACGTGCATATCTCAGATTTGAAACTCATTCAGATATAGCCTCTCTCAGGCTATAACAATGCTGAAATCATATATATTTGCTATGGGGATTTTTAATTCTATAAACCTGATATAATGGGCAAGCAGCTACATTATAGTCCATTTCTTTGTGCAGATGATCTGCATATGGTAGCCTATAATACATTCCCTATTTTCAAAGTAAATGGTCAAGAAAAGAGGCTTTTATCCAGGTCAAGACTAAGTAGGACAGCTTGACCCTGCCTAGAAACTGAGGAACCCCAATCTGCTCATTCTCTTACTCCTCCTGAACAAGGATGAAAAGAAAATTGGAGAATCAAAAGTGAGAGAACTTGTGGATGGATATAAAGACAGTTTACTAAGTGAAGCAAAACCATACTGCTTCCCATTCCCAGATAGATACCGAGCCACTTCCTGGTAAGCAGGGCCTCCACATTCATAACTCCCTTGGAAAGACATAGGCCATAAACCATCAGCATCCCCTCTTACCCTTCTTCTCCCTTCATTTTTTTTTTTTGCCAGGCACATTATCTTATGGTACGGAATATCATATGGTCAGTTTGATTAACTGTTCCAGCTGTGCTTCCTTCCAAATTCCAGTGCACTGACAGCATAGTCACTGACTTATGAATTCATTACGGTTTGTCTTTTAACTTACAAATTAGTTTTTAGGGTAATTTTACTATCTCCAATTCTTGTAAGCAACATAAAGAAATGGAGTGCCATTAAGATGACAGCCTCGACTGAAGATGACTATCATCCTAAGGAAAGAGGAAGATGTGACTTAAAACTTGCATTTAATAACACAAATAATTATAGAAAGGATGTAAACACTTGTGAAATGCTCTGTAAGACACTCATAACCTGTTTGTCATGTAATAGCTCAATGCTTGTTAGTCTCCCAAGTTATTCCTTGCTGCTAGGGAACAGTACTACCGCCCCAATCATTGTGGTGCCAGCACTCTATCTGGCCTACACAGCACAGCAGAAACCTGCTCCACTGTAGCAAGGGGAGGTAGGACACTTCTTAAGGTACTGCAGTATATGGACACATATGTCACATCTTAAATGAGGATTTTCTTGCCAATCCCAATTACCTTAAATGGAATGCAACCTAAGTTAAGTTAAAGGTATCCATTAACAAGAACTTCAAGAATTGACAAATCACAGTAACAATTGTTTATAAAATATATATATGATTATGTGAAGGAGGGACTTGAGGAAATCTTCATACACTAACATTAAATCAAAACAGTTCTTCCAGTCCTTCATTTGGCTCATTTTCCATCTTGCCTAGGAGGTCAGCAGTCAAGGTTTCAAGTCTTCAAGCATACATTAATTCCCAGGTGGTACCTATTAAAGATGGTATATTCAGAAGTCTCTGCCAGAGAATTTACTCCTAGCAGAAAGCCACATTCAGACAGTTTTTATATGTTAATAATCACAAGAGACCTGCAGAGCACTCCCTCAGGATGGTTGCTAGATTTGTCATGGTAAAAAATGTCTGGAGACAGTTTGTTCTTTTAGACCTTCTAAGGATTTAGACAATATAATCTTTTGCTTGAAAGCTCATCCTAACTCTCTCCCCTTGCCAGCAAGCAGCCTAGTCACTCTCATTCACTAGCTGTTCACTTCCTCAGCTAAATGTGCTATACAAGATGTTGTCTCCTGCACTTAGAAATTTTATAAATAATTTCTTGCCTCAACAAAACAGCCTTTGTTGCATTTCACCTTTTTCACTGATTGCTTCACTATAAAACATCTTTGATTGAACATGTGTTCCATACCAATCTGTAAGGGCTCGTAATTTGTATAAATTAAATTAGGAGAAATGTACACAGTTCTTTGCTGTTTCATGAAGGAAATGAAGCATGATGGGCATTAAACACTTTGGAACTGATAACTGCTTAACCATTTCTGGTACTCTCCAAGAACTGTATCAAACTCTAAGACTTTACACACTGCTTGAAATCCTGGAAAGGCAAGAGTAAAAACACTGTCTAAATAGACATCAATGTAAACACAGTCAAGATATGGTAGATAAAATTATTTATGTTCACAAAAATTAAACTTGAACAAACTTAGGGTTCTATATAAGAATAAAAAAGGTGGTCTAACATGATGAATCACCCTAAGAGAAACCTGTAACTGTAACATCAGTAAAGGCAGCTAAAAATAAAGCAAAACACAAGATAGGATATTGAAGCAGATCCCTCACTTTTTTCATGGTCTATAGCCTCTGCTGATACTGCCTGCAATATAATGCAGGTTAGTCTTAAGGAAACACTGCTCTTTGTACTTTTTGGATACAAAAATGTAAGCCTGTTAATGCTCAGTCTCTATTCAGCCTAGAAAAGGCTGAAATATCTTGCATCAAAGAGCTTTTGGTTTCAGAAAAGTAAGACACAAACTCCCATTGTATTTTGCCTCCATTTATTATCTCAGAGTAGCCCTTAAGTTACTCAGTTCATCATATACTCTCTGGTTATGATAAGGACAACCCTGCATCTATCCCTCTCCTGATTCTACATCATCTGCTTCTTCTGTGTCTGCTCAGATGACATGCCACTGCAGTTTGGAAGGCAGACTTCATAGAGAGGAGCCAGAATTGGTTTTACAACTGTAAAATCCACAGATTTGGGCCAATCACAGTATAACTGAAAAGAAAATAAATGATTAAAAGTACACATTCATTTTCATCAATTTATACTTATTTTCATTTAGCAATGCCATCTCCAACTCAGGGAGAACTTACTTTTTGCTACACTTATTTCTTTAAATACTATTTAAACACTATTAAACTATTATTTAACTGTTTAAATACAATCGAATATTAAAAATCAGAACGGGCTTCAGCAGATTCTGTAGCCTTCAGTGGTAGTCTAGTGCTAAATGATGGATCCCCCCAGCCTGGGTCTACTTAAGCAAAACTCATTCTAAAATTATTAATGTTTTTGCCCAAATCTGATTCCTTCTTGTGGGGAATTCAGAAACTGGAAGAGCCTCACAACGCCATTCTGAAGATCCAGAGGGTTGATGGCAGTTTACCACACAGAACAAAATGAAAGAAAGCAGACTAAGCCAGCAGCACACATGAATGATTTCCTTCTCCACAATTACTGCAAGAATGACACCCATCACCACTTGCAGCTGTTCCTCTCCCCATTTCATCTCTATGTTTTGCATGTGATGAAGCACCAAATACAAGGTGTAGTGGTGCAAAGTGAATAAACACACAGAAGCATTGAACCCATAACTCAGGACATGCAATTGTTTAAGTATCCATTGTGGAAGACAATTTTCTGGTGTAGGTTTGGACTTGTGCTTTGAATGAATTGTTAGAAATACAAAAAAAATTATAAGGAGGGATCTAATGCTCTAGCAACACTCCCGTTCCATGTGCTACAGTCTGTTCACACAAACACCTCATGCTTCATATGCAGCATTGATCTGGATGGTATGCCATCCATTTCTGCAGGGCTGCCACCTCATACTTCACTGTAAGGCAGGAGAGAAAATAGTTTCTCAGAGACTGTAATTTTTTGTCATATAAAACAGACATATTAGTCAATAAATTTACACAATATCTGAAAGACTCATAATTAAAAAATGAATTCTAACAGAACAGTTGTAAATTAAACAGATAAATATGCAACTTCAAAATAAAATATCTTCAAATCTACAAATCGAAGAGATCAATGGACACTCCAGAACATACATGATATTAAAAAAACATGCTAACTACTAAAAGGTTTCCTTAGAAGAGTATGAGCAAGTTTTACAATCTTTAAAATATAATCAAGATCTTGATAGACCATAGCCATTACTATTACTTTTGGATTAGATTTTAGTTTAGTGATGCACATTAGAAAACAATGATCATCAGGTGGCTTTTGCCATCTGTTATTACCAATACAACACCCAGGGAAGTCTGAGGAGGTCAGCATCCAGTAAATAGCATCCAAAAGAGTCTGTGAATGGAATATCTAAAAAGGCTCCCATAAAAGAAGTGTCCCCAGGATTTTTTATTAACCCAGGCAAATCCCTGTCACTTTTATTATTACTATTATCATTAAATATAATTGCACCTGAAAAAGTCAAGATGCTAAATATATGTAAAATAAATTACATTAGTATTTTCTCCTTCTCTTGTAATTTGCTTTATGGTCTAAGTAGTTGGGTTTTCAAAGTTTATTTTATTATCACTTTAATCTGTTTTCATAGCTCTGATTTTAAGATCTATTTATCCCACATTTCTATTAAAATTTTACCCATGCTGCCTTGTTTCTCTTGACAATCGAAAATAGCCTAATGGGAGATTTTGAAGAAAAGAAGATGGACAAAGTTTTTGATTATCACAGCACAAGCATGTGGTAGGTTTTAGACATTTACAAAAGATCTTGCTCTCATGAAAAGTTTGCATGCATTTTGCTAAGAGATCCTAAATGGTCTTGCATTTTAACTGTCATTTCAAGTAGCACCTTTAACTTCAGATTTCATTTTTTTTCCAAAATAATCCTGATGTAAGCTCTCTTCTATTTCTTTGAACCATAAACCGGAGATAACAGTCTTGCGGACATTCAAGAAGTCAATAACACTTTAAAAGTTCCTCTTCAACTTTCCTATTGCATGTCACAGCATGAGCCTCAGACCACATTCTTTATTTGAACAGTTAGGTAGAGTCAGTTATATATATGATGATCAGTAATGCCATACCCAAAAGAGCACAGCAGCATGCCTTTGCTCCTCATGAATGACTGGCAAATCCTCCTAATCCATCCTCACCACAAAGGAACAAGAGAAATTAAAGCTGAACTAGTTCTATATTTACTGCTAGTGAACAGCTTCAAGGATAAAATTGGCCAAACTGCACAGAAAGCATTCAACAGAACTTTTAGCAATAGTATCAACCACAATTAGTAGTTTTTATTTAAATATCTGAAATAATCTGAAACTAGCAGAATGCCATACAGAGTAATTTGAAAAAAACAATATGGAAAAGGAGCTGAAAAATTTTCATTATGTTGTTTTCCAAAACTGATTGGAAAGAGAAAGCAATGATTTTCTTTTGTTATTACTTTTTAAATGAATGCTTATGTCTCAGGTTTAATTTATTTGTTTCAGTCTAGTAAACAAAATTTTTTATAATTAAAAAAATCAGTCATTAAAATGTTCAATTAAAGGTAGGGAAAGTTTTGAGACCAAGATATAGAGAAAAAAATGTGTCTTCATCATTAATGCTGAAGAGTCATTGTGCAAATATTTATCTTAGTGCAGAACTTAAATTTCTTTTGTTGGTACTTGTGACCATTTCTCTTCTTCCTTCCACTGACTACTACAAAGAGCCTGACTTTCATCTTCCCTATAACAACCCATTAGGCATTCAAGAGCAACATGATCCCATCTTAGACTTTTTCTACAGCCTTAACAAATTCATATCTCTGAACCTCTCCTCACATGGAAGAACTCTGTTTTCCAGTTAACTGATAGCATTTTACATGTTATAATGTAACACCTGAAGAATATACATTGCCTTGCTCAGACACATCAAGTCACATTTGCTTAATTTGAGTCACAGAGATCCAAGCAATTAGGCTCAGCACTGCTCACTTTTACAGTCTTCTGGGGTTCTTTTTAAGAAAGGAAGAAAACCTGGTTTTATATGAAAAAAAAATGCCAGGGTTTGATCTCATTTTCATTCCAGCACAAAACAAACAAAATATTTGGATATATCACAAAAGAGAAAAACCAGAATGGGTGACAGTCTAATGGCTTGAGACGTATCTACCCCATTCCAATGAATCTGAATTTTACAACAGGCTTCAAAACAAAAACCACTGAAAATGCTCGCAGTGAGCACCAGAACATTGTTTCTGGTTGTTTCAGAACTACCCTGCAATATATCCAGTGCTTCAACATGATTCTGAATATGGCAAACTCCAGCAGCAGACTAAGGCCCTTCGTCATTCACATTCGGTCTGTTTTAGCCCCTGGCATTCCTTCCTGTTTACTTATATCTTCAAGGTTCCATGAAATGTCAACATATCCCCAGCTCATTCAAAATTTGCAAAGGGCCCAATTGCCCTTCCGCTATGAATTAATGCATAATACATTGCAAATAATCTGAACGTCAAGTAACATGATCTGCCTCTACCTCTGGTAAACCTCTTGGCTATTTGCCAGATGAAAACAAAGCAAATAGCCTCTTCTCCTCCCAAAGAATCACAAAGTAACAAACCCCAAGTGTTTCCAGTCCTAGTGTTCTCATTTTCTCAAGTAATTCCATATGCTAAAACCCCTTTTGCTCAAGCTCTCACAAAACTCTTTTCTTTTCTTGCAAAGCCATGTTGCACTAACATAAAATTCTTATTCTTTTGAGTTACCCTGCTAAAGCAAGCATCACCTTGAGGATCTGCTCAGTTCTCACTTAACTTTCTTCATGAGGAAAAAACCAACAACCTATCAATCCCTTTTACTCTTTGCCTTCCAAGAATAGTAATACTTCACCAGAAATTCAGCTGTGTTCAGGACTGTGAATATGAATCAGTAGATTACCACTGATGCAAAATGTTTCTTCATTTTTTAAACAAATCCTGCTATTGAATCACATAAGGCTTTTGAGTTTTGTTTGTCTCCTTCCTCCCCAAATACTTTTGGCATCAAGATTTAATTCTCTGTGCATCCCATTCAGCAGTTCTACAAAACCCTAAAGAACTACTATAGGCAGTTTAATCTGATGAGAATTGAAGACATAGAAAGTACAGAATATGACACATAGTATTTTAGAGTAACAGCTTTCTTCAAACACATATCCACTTAAGAGAAACCCAGGTCTGGGAGAGACATGGGCCTGTCTGTACTCACTATGTGCAGCTGCAGAAAATCACCAAGCCCAGGGGCACTGTCAATCCGGACGAGGATGCCATCCTTCACTGTTGTGCTGAAGCCCACAGCAAGACGGTCTGTCCTCGTGCTTGGTCTGTCATTAGCTGGCCAGGTGTACAGGATGAGACCTCCACTCTTCCCAAAGATATATGTGGCACCAGCTACAAGACACAAAACCAAAGAAAAGTCTATTAGTTTATTAGTTACTTATTTGCCAAGTCTGGTGGTAATCCTATGACTTCCGAGAGGAACAGCTTAAGCAAGCACATGCTTTCATTAGTTACAGGAGTGAAACCAATGTGTCCTGCTGGCCAGGCCTGATGAAGTACATTATTAGTTCCTCAATAAAGCCATACAGCATTCAAGACAAAGCTAAGTGAAGAGTTTATCAAAAATAATCAAGATGGCTTATCAAGAATGAATGATTTCATTAGTGCTAATACCCCAGACAAGGCTGGACAGGACACTGCTGTACAGGGGGAAAAAACCACAAGCCACTCCTGTTTCAAAAGCATGGGATTCAATCTTATAAGACAATTCAAATGAAATATTTCCCATTTCTTCTTTAGGTTGGACTTGCTTCAGCTAAAGGCTATTCACACAGAGTAGGAGACTACACTTTTCTCAACACTTCATGAGATTTTTTGATATCTAGTCCACATATTTCCAGCACCATTTGTCTTGTCACAGCTGAGCCTGGGAATTTGTTCCTTGCCCTTGTTTTTAAGGACAACACCAAACTTCTCCCATGCTGAACACTGTCCTCCCACATTCATGAGGGCCATCTGAGCTGAGGAAGGCAGAAATGCAAGTGAGGAATTATTATTGCAGACAAGGAAGCTGAGAAGCTAAAGCATTTGGAGTTCACATTCTGACTTCTACTCAACAGTCTGAGTTAGAAGCAAGATTTTATAACTCAGCAGTTATAAAACTGGCCCCTGAGCTTCTTAAAAATATATATCTAAAATTTCTTTTCCTGTCCAAATCTACAGGCAGCCCAGAAACAACATTCTTCCATGTTTCAGGCACTCATTGCACCTCATTTTTCTCAACACTATTACAATGGTTACAGAATAGTAAGCAAAAATAACCAGCTTCTGTTACTGCAACAAGGACAAAACATATGTAGAAAGTACAGGCAATTACTGGGTACATTTTCTAATCTGAGTGTAACTACAACTGAGGGTTACAACATGGATCACACAACCCTGTACAGAGTAAAAATAGATAGATACAGAAACAGGTAGGATCATATCACAGTAATTTCTAGACTTGCCTACAAAGCTGCAGCTTCGCTAAAGCTCTCTATGACCTGAATTCCAAATAAATGCTACATATTAGTAGAAATAATTGATACACTTCTCCCTTGATAGAGAGGCTTCCTCTAGACATCTCAGAACATATTACCAAAACAGACATCAAAAACTCAGCCACCTAAAAATGAAATTATTTGTGAGCAGCTGACTCAATGACAGAGTGATAATGAATCATGTTTCCTTCTTCCCTTCCAGGCCTGTGCACATCCAACAGAACATGCCCTCAGTAAATTCAGACAAATGTGTCCAAAATCAGGGTCACATAGGAAATTTCAGTCATAATTCTGAACTACCAATAAAGAATATTCTGGCATTCTGGAACTGTGAACATACACTTTCAGTTTGAGAAAGAATAATTTTACAGATTTAGTCTCCTCATTTAGCTTTAAACTCCAGACAGAGGGTGTATGACTATTATAGGATGTGTAGAAAGAGGTTTTGTCTGTTTGTTTGAACACATCCCCAGCTCTATCTGCAACCTTATGGTGAGACAGCTGGAGATGACCAGGTAGTGAATTACCTATGTCCTCTCCCCATGCTCAGGTATAACAACAGGCCCCCTAAAACCACACTACAAATATACTCCTTCAGTTTATCAGTTTGTTCTATAACTTGTGTGTGTTTTTGCACTACAGGCTAAACCTAGGCACAGCAATGTGGTAAGCAAAATGAAATTTACTTATTGTTGATGGCTTCACAAATTAAAACCCACTTCCCAAAATGACTCTCACTTGAATTTCAAGTTCTCCTCCTTTCCTTTGTACTGGCTATCAGGCCTTTCAGCAGCAAAGACAAGCTTGGAGGTGAGTTCTTCACTCTTTATGAAGACAGATTACTTTTTTGCCTCTCTAAGAGCCATTTGGCTGCAGGTAGACCATGTCAGTACTCCAATGAGAGCCAATTAGAACCAATTACATCCTCACAAGCCTTTCATGAGACTCTACTTAACCAGATCTTATTTTCTCCTCACAGAGCATAGATTTTGCTTCTAAGCCTAACCTGACAATATTTAGTACTTTGGTACTATGGCACCAAGGTTGCTAAGGTAAGAATCAGAAACACTAAGAAATAGCACAGTATAAATCTGCCTCTGCTGGGTCTTATTCCAGTTTTCTCTGAGATGGCTCTACATAATGCTTCATGAAGAAATGTAGTACTCTGGTTCAGCTGGGAATGTCAGCTCAGTTCTGGAGTTCACCTGGTCCACAGGCTGTCCAATTTTACTGTGATGGATTTTGCAGTCATATATTCTGGCAAGGCACTGAGTCCTTGAAATAAAGATAATTCAGATGCAACAACCAGAGCAGCAATAGCCCAAAGAGACCTGCAAACAGAAGTCTGATGGCCAGTAATTGTTTCCTTATTTTCCAAGTCAGAAAAATATCTGCATAATGAGAGATGGGCCACATGCTTTATCTGTGTGTAGCTGAATGTACAAATTTGTTGGATATATTAATGCCCCTTCCCTTCACCAACTTTTTGAAGACAAATAGGATGTCCACTGACATTTTTGGAAAGAGATGCACATTAACATTGTGCCAGTATATTTTTTTCTCCAAATTATAAACAAAATAATCATTCCAGTCTGAAAACATAAGGTTCATCAAGTAAAAGTGAAAGTATAACAAGAGTTAGTACCACAATGCAATCAACATGAAGAGAAAAGATAACACAAAACCCCAGCCATGCAACACAAACACACTTGACTTAACTACTTTTATTTGACTGTAGCAACCATGAGTTTATAGAGTTTGAAAGTTCAAAACAATTGAAACAGACAAAATGAAAGCAAATTATAACCCTGGACTTCAGGAAAGGAAATTTCAGCTTAACCAGAACTTGACAAGACCTAGACAACGCTATTGGACTGGACTTGCTTTAAACTGGTGTAAGCTGGCTAGACCAGTTTACCTCCAGCAGTCCCTCCTGATCTTAAATCAATAATTATCCTTTCTTTGTGGTGTTGCAGAGAATTGTAGAATAATTAACTAAAGCATTCTGATTAAAAAAAAAATCTGGTGAGATGCACATCTCTTCATCTTGATATCTTCTTGTACCTAAACTCTGTTACAGTCCTCTTTATAAGACAAGAAATAATAGTTTTCTTCCAAGATATTTTCTATTCAGGACTGACAAGAGACTACACTCTTAATGAGCAGCCACTTTAAATTTAGTTTTTCTTCACTGTTAAAGGTTTCATTATGTAACTCTTTTAATATACATTAAAACTATTTTAATACACCACCAACTGTGCCCTAACAATAGAAAAGTCAGAAGGACTGATTCATTTCACTGTTTTACAATGTATTGTTGTTACAATGCTTCACCACTTCAACTATATAACACTAAATTCAACCTATACCATGTAAAAAAGAAGAATAATAAAATCAAGGATACAAGCATACAAAATTATTGCCTCAGTCAGTTTTGTGAGCAATCTCACTTCTCATAGTGCCCTAGGCCAGATTACTGTACCAACACATAAAAACAAAGGGAAGTAGAATATTTTCAGGTGCTCTACATGTTGCATGCAGAATTTGGTCAGCACTGAGTGCTCAGAGAACTGAAGAAATACATAGGAAACACTCCCTACAGATTTAAGCTACTAGGACACCATTACATGTTTAGCATATACAAAGCTTATAAACTCACAAAATTTAGTGTGGCAGAATGGCAGTAGACTTCTCCCAGAAATTACATAATTGTAGCTTATATCATTGGTGTTTAGAGATCAAAGATGGGTATGTTACAACACATGTGACAATGTAGTCTGCATATCTAGCTTAGGTAAATTATGCATTTGTTAGTTATATTCATGAATAGAGCTGCTATTCATCTTCAGTCAAAACAAAACAGTTTGAGGCAAAGACTCCTCATGGCAAACTTCTAACAGAAAAGTCATAACTAAGATTATAAACCACAGCAAATAAAGCCTACAAGTGGGGTGTTTTAAGAAGTGTTTACTTTAAGCTGGCACCATCAATTGTCATTTTAATTCATAATTGCCCAAAGACTTCAAAAACCTATTTTAAGGATGAGTTTCTTCAATCAGCATAGTACAATTTCAGCAAAGTAAAGTAGAAAAGTAAAACAGTAAAGTAAAAGTAGAGTCATAGAAAACAAGTCTATTGCATCTGTGCCAATTATAACTTCTATGCCCTGCACTCCTGTGAATTCCCCCACATTAAATAATTGATTGCAAATTATCTATTTGCACCTACTAAGCCATCAAAAGTCTGATTTTCTCAGCTACATCACAGCACACACACTCATTTTCCTATGGCCAAGAAAATGTAACATTTGGAAGGTATTACAGTGTTTATACACTGAAGGGTTAACTGCAGCAACTCTGCACTGGGAGGTGAATACAAGTTTAAAATAGTTTAAATGCTACAGCTCATATTTTTACAACTAAAAAGTACCCTTAAAATGCAAATTATGAAGAATCCAGGCCAATTCAAAAGCTGCAATACTTACTTGGGCACCTTTCAGAAATCTGCCCCAAAGGTGGAAAATCATGAGTGGTATGGAATGTTGGAGGGCATGGGCTACCTTTTGAGGGCCTTTTCTGCTTCAGTGATCTGGAAGTTCACCCCTGAACAACTATAGGACCCTGATAAAGTGACAGAATATTTGCAAAGAGAATGGTGTGGCACCTCCAGAGATGAGCCCTGGAGACATATCCTGTGCCTCACACAAATGCCTGGATGACCACCATGGTGCTTGAAAAGCAAGTCCTGCAGCAGCACAGCACCTTAGAAAGGATTGAGTCTGACAATGGAATTCATTTCAAAAATAACTTTGTAGACATCTGGCCAGAGAGCACAGAGTGGGTGCATCATACTCCCCAACCTGCACCAGCCTCTGGGAAAACAGAACAGTACAATGGACTGTTAAAAATCGCATTGAAATCAGTGGGTGGTGGGACCTTCAAACCTTTGGATCTACATTTAATGAAGGCCACCTGTTCAGTTAACACTGAAGCTCTACCAGTCGAGCTGGCCCTGCATGATCATAACCTCCACATACCAGAAGGGGATGAAGTCTCTGTGGTGCACGTGAGAAAGGTGCTAGGGAGGAAAGTTTGGAGTAGCCTTGCATCAAGCAAAGGCAAATCTGGCTGTGAGATTGTTTTTACTCAGGAACTTGGATATATTTGGTTGGTAATGCAGAGGAAAAGGGAAACGCGATGTGTACCCCAAGAGAACTTGATTTTTGGGTGAGAACTGTAATGCTGAATTTTATAATACTGGTAGCTAAAATGATGTTGCCACTGTGTGCCACAAGTACCACAGAGAATGAGAATGGACTGCTTCAGTTACACCAGCTGTGAGCTCCTGATGTAGCT
Source organism: Molothrus aeneus (assembly GCF_037042795.1). Taxonomy (NCBI): domain Eukaryota; kingdom Metazoa; phylum Chordata; class Aves; order Passeriformes; family Icteridae; genus Molothrus; species Molothrus aeneus. Next base: position 42,262,701 of record NC_089651.1, on the reverse strand, counting down.
GGCAAACAGCCAACAGCACATGAGCCCTCCTGTCCTGGAAGACATCTAGGATGGATAGAACCCACATGGAAAAAATGAACTCAACAGACATCTTGAAGGGACAGCCACTGACTATGGAAATGACACCTGTGCTTGTGTTTATATATGCATACAGCTAGAAGGTGTAAGATTTGAGCATGATATAAGTGGTATAGAATATCATACACTAAATTGGGGAATATCATTTTTAAACCATAACAAGTATAGGTATTATTTTACTTCTTAACATTTTTGTAAAGGGAGTGGAATTTTTTTTATATTATATTCTGCTTAGTCCAGTAATTCAAATGAGTCTCCTAGGGTATTTCATATGCAGGTGTAAAGGTCCTAAGAAGTTCATTAATAATCATAAACTTCTGCTATTTAACAAGAAGCTATCAGTTCAACTACAGGAAAATTGATGATGGCATGATGATGGCATTTTGCTCTTCTTTCTTGGCAGGAAACAGAATTTTAGGTAATTTTCAAGTAGCAATGTTGTCAAAGGATAAAAAAGGACATTGTGCTTGACCACAGGTTACATGAGCAAATCAAGAGCCATTTCACATCAGGAAGCAAACCTTGGTAACACCTGTAATTAGCAGCCCTTTAATCATCAGGCTTCTGAAAACATAACTAAATAATGGAGACCTGAGAGTTTATATAGGCATTCAAAAAATCCCACAAAATCTCAATAAGAAAAGGTAGAACTTTTTCCAAACTTACATAAAGAAAAAGAAATGGTGACCCTTATCTTACTGTATCTGGACTAGGCAGTTCATTTACTATTTCTATCATCAGAAAAGGAATGCAGGTTAGAATACTGGCATGAAAGCAAGTGAGATCAGGCATTCATCTGCAGAAACTAAGTAAGGAGACAAAATTTGCTGCTGCTGGAAGCATCATAATTGGGTCATGTACTAAAAAAGCAGTTCCAAAAAACATGGTACATAGACAGTTATTCCACCCTCATAAGTGGAGATGAACAAAGCAACAAGGAAGAGTTGCTAAGATCAATTTCTGTTGTAATAGAAAACTCTAATAACATAGATTGGAAGTTTTGCCAGAAATTTGATCAGACTGATTTGAGCACTGTCCCCAAAATTAAGGTTCCCAGCCATCTGTTTGCAGCTAAAGGAAGACTCCATATTCGATCACTCTGTTTCCAGTCAGAGGAACAACTGTAGGGTAGTTCCTCCGGTCTTTACTTGGCCAGATAGTTCAGCATCTTATTTATTTATGCTTGCTACCCTTGACCAAAAACAATCCATGCTTTGACCACCAGCTCTAAGGGGAAGCAAACAACACATACTGCACAAACCAGAAAAGAGAACCACAACTTTCAAATGACATCTGTTTATTTATTACGCTCCAGGAGTTTAGGACATTGCAATGCAAACAATAAAACATCAGTTGAAACCTGTACACTGCCAAAAGGATGCACACTGGTTGAGTAAAAAAATGAAGCTTCTAACAGTTGTTTTTAATACTTAAGTCATTCTGGCCACATCAAATACACTATGCACATGCTGCACAACTCCAAATTGCCATTAAATTAATTTATTAGGAGTAAAAAGACTTAAAGAATGACCAAAGAATATTTTGAGAACAGTCAAAGAAAGGAAACAGTGTCCATATGAATTAACAGCAATAACGATGAAAACAGGTGGAGTTTTCACCTAGCTTTGCAATATACTCCCAAAGAGCATGGATGATTTAGCTGACTCTTCATTACTTGAAATGACTTGAACTGGGTCAATTCTAGGTGTGCTGAAACATCTATATGGACTAGAGAACCTAACAGGTATGTTCAATTGCCAACTTCTGCAAAGTTACTCCTGTGGGTCCTGTCTGCTAAAGGCACTGCATTCAGCATAATACAGCTTCTTTGTCTCACACTTATATTGGACAGCATTTCCAGCTACTACTATGAAACAAATTAAGAATTGAGAATAAAAAAAGACCAATAGAGAATTGTCCCATTCCTTCTGCTCTTTCATATTTACCAAGGCATCTGTTTTGACAACAGCTATTCTTCCTTCTCCAGTTATAAGCTGTTATCTTGTTGCCCTCAATCCTAAACTTCAATAACATTGTTATCCTAATCCCTCTTTTACTCCTCATCTTCCTACCCCACTATACATCACACCAAATTAAAAAGAAGTAATTAGACAAAAGAATTAATTATATCTCCAGAACCAAAACCAAGCTAGACATCGACCCATCTTCTGCCTTCAAGCACATACAACAATATTCTTACATATGAATCATTTGCAATACCTGGACATCCCAGGGACATCTTGTGAGCTACTGCCACTCAATCAAACACATCAAAAAATGGAAGTCTCATCAAAAGTGAGTATCATCAATCAGGACAAAAAGTCTTACTTCACCTAAAGATCCTCTCTGGCATTTGTACATCTCTGTGACTCAGTGACTCAGTTGCTGTGTTTTCCACACCCTGAGTTTAAAAGGTCTATGGATACAAACACCTGCTTGATTAAAAAAAAGGAGATGGGAGTTAAAAAGGTTATAGAGGATCCAATCACCATCATCATCTGGCTGATTTGACCATTCCATCACAGTATCCTTCCTGGGAGAAAGACAGAACTAATACTTTCTATGATACGACTGCTGAAGCATCCTTTTATTTATAAGAGATTTAAATTGCCTAAGAATAAAGAAAACTTAAATCCCTGGAAAATGCAAAGCTTCCACAGTGTAATCCGAAAAAAAAAAAAGGCAAAAAAAAAAAGCAAACTTCTGTGTTTCCATTCTCATGAACTAGCTCTTCTTCCTTTCAGGATGCTCACTCTTCCCTTGACAAACCCTCTGAGACTGAAACTGAACATCATATTCATCTCAAATAGCAGACATTGATGACATGAAACTGAAATTCCTCCCTCACTTCAAAATATGAAGGAGCTGCTTCCATACAAAAAGGAGGAGGAGCTATAAAAGCTGCAAGACTAACACAAAACAGAAGAAGCAATTCAGATCACGCCTGCTTTCTGTGTTTGTCTTTTTTAATGACGGCAAATTAATACGAGTCACTTTCCTCCCAGTGTGTGTGCATCAGCCAACAATTGGATCAGACAGTATGTTACTTCTTATTAGTTACACTGCATTAAAAAGATTGGAAGAGGAAAAGAAGGAGGGCAAGGAAGTGTTCCTAGAACTACTACAAGGGGCAAGATAATTAATGCTTGAAATAGGAATTCTATAAATCTGGGACACCAGGAAGATTGAGGTTTTTACCAAATGTGAATTTGCCATGGGGCATGTTGGGGACGTTTATCACCTCACAAGAAATTTAGGGATTAGGTCCTGACTAAAACAGACACAAGATGACCATAGGCACACCAGCTTAAACATAAAACATTGCAACACTTGAACATATTTCAGTAATAACTTAATTTCCATTTTAACAACACAATTGGTCAGACAAGGATTATTGTCATGTCTTCAGGATTGATCCTAAGTGTATACCCAGGGAAAACTAAGAGTTGAACAAGCCTATTTCCTTTAAGTTTGCACTCAGACCGTGAGTCTTTTCATCAATTAACTCAGCCTCATGTGGTTTGTTTATACAGTAACCCCAAAGAGATCTATTTTTCAAGTACTTATCCAGTCTCTCTTTAAATTAATTTAAAAGTTTCACATTCACCATAATGTCTTACAAACCCTTCCCAATGACTCACACAAATCTGCCATTGATGTAGCAAGTTAAACATTAGCCAGCTGTGGGTCCTATCAGCACAGGCAGCCTACAGCATCTTGCACTCTATTAACAGGACCTGAGGATGTTCGTAGATGAAGTGATTATTCCCCTTTACTCAGTGGTTGTTAAACTGCATCTAGAATAATGCATCTGATTTTGGATTGACAGACTGGAGTGAAGTGCCACAAAGGCAGTTGGGTGGATAAAGTGCCAGCCTTGTGAGGAAATGGCAGCACATTGGGGCTTTATCAGCTGGGAGATGACACAGCTTCAAGGGTCCCTAAGGACAGTCTCACAGCACCTGCAAGGAGCTTATGGAAAAGCCAAAGGTAGGCTCTTCACAGCTGAAGAACAGGATGCAACTGCCATGCTTCAAAGTAAGAGAATCTGACTCTGCAGCAAGGAGAGAGCTTTCTCCTCACAAGGACAGAAATGCAAACAGGTCGCCCAAGGAGATTTTAGAGTCTCTGTGCATGGAGGTTTTCAAGATATGACTACATAAACCCAAGCAACCTGATCTGACCTCACAGCTGCCCTTGCTCCAAAGCAGGGGTTTGGACTAATGACTTCCTGGTGACACTTTCAGTCTGAGTGAAAAAGGATCACCTTTCTGTTTGAAGAATCATCTTTTCCATACTTGCCCTTGATAAATAGATGACATGCTCCCTAGATCTTGTTCTGTAAATAATCTGTCCCTATAACAGTACAGGGAGAGTAATCTGTCCCTATATCTATCCTCTCAGTGTCAACTTTGCCTTGCAGACATACCACCAACCTCAATCCTTAAGTAATTTCTTTCAGTAAAGAGACCAGTTATGCCATCAAACTCAGCTCCCACAGCTTTATGCAGCTAGATGACAGTTATCAATCTAGAAAAAGTCCACAAGGACAATTTCTCCAGGTTTTTTTATTTTTCCTTTCTTTTTTTCCTACACATTACAGAGTATGAAAAATATTTTGCAAAATAAACCACCCCCAAACTCCTCACAGTACTGATAACAAAATTGAAAACAAAAGGCTTAAAACCACTATGCACTAGAAGAAGAGACAAAAGAAACTACACACACAACTGAAATATGAAATTTGCTGAGTAAAAGTACCTGGAAAATTGTGACCCCTTGTAGAACAGCAGGATATGTTTACTAGCGTCAAGTTATCCACCACCCACCAAGAGATTCCATTACTTCATTACCTGCAAGTGTGACTAAATTCAGCAAAGGTAGATGGAACCGTTTCTTAGTTGCACTCTGCTGCCAAAGGAGATCAGGATTCAATTTCTTATTTCTTGGTATTTCCTGATAAAAGAGCACACTGAGAGAATGTCCTTGGAGAAGCCCAGAAGGCAGCATGCCAGAGGAGCTGAATACAGAGACTGCTGTTAGCAGGGAGAAGCACAGCAGGATTCATAGCTCACTCAGGGCTTGAAGGAAGAACAGGAATGCTAGTACTGTACAGTTTTACAGAATCTGAAGGGTTACAAAATGGCCTAGATACCCCTCAGGATGGATGAAGGCCAAAATGCCATTGCTGATCTCAACCCAGTCAACACTCCTCTAGAGAATCTCTTTCTAGTGTTTATCCTTAGCTATACTTTATTTATTCCATTAAAACAAATTAACCCTCACAAAAAGTAAAAAACAAAACAAAAAATACAAGCAAAAAAACCCCCAAAACAATGAAAACCAACTAACCAAAAAAAAAAAATCCCCAAGACCCAAAAACCAAACAAAAACCCACACCAAAACCAAAGCAAAACCAAAACAAAACTGCAAAGACAACTTCTGCTCTCTCAGCTTGAGTCACTTCAGGTTAAGTAGCATAACACCTTGCATGACCAGTCTCTGTCAAGAAGGTTTCACTTCTTTTAACTGTAGGCAATCCTTCACTCTTCCCTACACACCTGCTCTCATTTCTTTAATCATAGATATCAAAACAGAAAATAGAGTTCAAATTTACTGTCTTCACAGTCATCACTGCAAGAAACCAAACCCAAATTTTCAGTCCTGACAGCTAAAAAATGTTGGGCTAGAAATATCAGCTACTGGTATTCATTAGAGCCTCAGAAGGTAAGAGTTTTACCAAATCTAATATGCTAAAATTAGCAGCAGAGTTTGGAAAAAGAAGTAAGTTTTCAGGTATCTAACTTTTTGCTGGCTACTGGCATTTTAACAGTATGCTTTTGAAACAAACTTTTTTATCTATCACCACTAGATGTGTTTTAGTTCTCATCAGAGCAGTCTCAGAGCACACAAGCTTGACTCCTGAAAATCTTCCAGTTTAGTTTAAAACTAAACTGGAACATGCAATCCAGCTTTTTAGAAGATACTAGTCTATAGTACCAGACTAGACCTAGTCCAAACCTGCAGTATAGATCTCAGGTCCTTGGTACTTAATTTCTTTCTAAAAACCAACTCACACACTGGTTGTTATTGTAGACATAGCCTAGTCTTCAATGACTAAATGAGGCCTATTTTGATCTATCAAGGAAAGAAACTCAGAGTTCTGAGCTCTTTGACCTCACCTCAAATATGACATTGTCCCTCACAAGTACTGGAAGGTCAATGATGCAAACAAATTCATTTGTGGAAGCTCACCATTCCCAAGGCTCTCTAACTTTCCCCAAGGTCACAGAGCGGGAATGTAAAAACAAAAAGTATCCAGAGCTATTAATAGGGCATACAAACTACTCTGTAAATGATATGTGGCTTTCCTTGCTATCACCTCTTCTTGCCACCATGAAAGGACATCCACCACTAGGAGAGATGGACACAAGTGAACTTCATATAGGCAATCTGTTAAAAGTACCATGCCAGAGCAAAAGACAAGTGTAATGGTTGTTTAATCATTCTCACCATGAAGTGCCAATTCTTTAGTGTCTTATGACATTCATGAATGATGCAGAGGGCTGGCATGATGAATGCAGAGCAATTCCGACTCACAGATACTTTCAGAGAATTTATATCCTCCCCACACTCCCAGGACAAAAGGGCTCTTGAGCTGAGTTATCATTTGTTCCATGAGAGGATTTAAAGTCTTGCCAGCAACTCCTTTTACCTTACTCTATAAAGCATTTATTTTGATATACTGATTGTGATCATTCATGAACAACTGTATCTGAAGAAAGTCAGCAGGGGGAAAGAAAAAGCAGAGTGGCCCTGAATAACTTGCTCACCTTGACCTGGGACTTCATTCCCCTCAGCCAGTTTGCTTTGGTTTTGGTATCAGTTTGTTCCCAGCATCCTCTGCTATTCCATTGTATTACATTACAAATGTGATATCACTCAAGGGAGACATGTAATCTCCCATGCCAGGCTACCCTTCCTTCATGGCAAAAGGTGAAGTTTAGCCTCAAAAGCCATCCACCATAGTGTCTTCTTATCATTTCACTAGAAAGCACCTCAGCTTCACAGTTTTCACACCAGCCTAGAGTGGACTCTATCTTACAGCTACACATAGCAACAGCTCCTGCCATGAGACTCAGTGGCAAAGGAGCATCTGGACTTTATCCAGAAGAGCAGGGTGATACAGGCACAGAGTACCAATCTCAACAGGACTTAGAGACCAAGATATTCCCCCTGCTGTGATGAACACATCAGAGGTGCATTGCAGTTTAGCTAAAGCAACGATTCTCACCTCTGGCAGAGGCTACCCGGAAGTCTTGTGACTCGATATTCAGACACTCTCTAAAAGTTTTTTCATCACTCTTGTATTCTGAGAAATTCAGCAGCTGCAATCTTGACTAAAATAAATCATCACCTAAGAGGCCCTGAGTCTGTGGCCTTCAGCTGCACAAAGCAATAGCATGTGTCACACAAGAGAGGATAATGAAAGGTCTGTGTGCTGATCACATCAATCTAACGACAGCAGTGATATCCCTACACTTCATTTTGAAAGCTTTAGGTGACTTCAGGCAGAGAAGCAATAAGTTTCTATGAATATTACAACTAATATCCATAATATCATTACAGAGAAGGATATTATCTTTTTTTACCCATTTTAAATGATGCTTTAATGCCATACTTTTGCACCTCTCTAAGTATTTGATTTTAAATGCCTTACTCTTAAAGGGGGCCTACACAAACTAATAGGAGAAATTTAATTTGCTTGCCTTTGAAATTAATCAATCATTACTTTAGAGGATATTGCACCACATCACCACACAATGTTAAGGTAGACCAGTGACATATGCTACCAAATACCTATCTAAACATGTAGAAAGGACTTCTAGAGCAATGAGTGAACCTTATAGTATCTAATGGGTATTGTTAAGAAATTCTTGAAAGAGAAGTTAAATTAATAAGGCTGAAGAGATAACAAAAAATGGGTATGCTATGTCCTCTTAATCTCTTCTCCCACTGAGAAATTTTGATTAAAATTGAAATACGGCTGAAGAAAACATTTATCAAGTATGTATTAAACACCTCTAAGCACTAAACCTCAGTATTTTTATTTCTGTCTCTACCACTTTATTGTGAATTGCCAGATTCATTCCCAGTAAAGAATTTAATTACTACATCATTTATTTGGGAGACAACATAGGGAAGAGTTGCTTTCAGGTGCACCTTTCAGTGTGCCAAAGACATAAAATTCTATATAAAGCTGATTTCTGTGCTCCCTAAAGGGGAAAAAAAATCTTTCTCAAATAACCTGGAAAAATAAATCCCAGTCTATCTTTTCTTTTTCTCCCATGCTGTAAATACAAACTATTGATTTACCTCTAGCTCTTTCATGCCTTTCACACGCTTCAATAATACAGAGGATTTGTTCATCATCCTTTCATCTCCAGGCCTGGAATGCCTCTCAAGCCCTCCGTTAAGGGTCACTCATTCTTCCTCCAACTGCAGCACTAGCATCCCACAGAGCTCCACAGGTGACAGCTAGCAAGACATGCAAGTAGCACATAATAACTTACCTCCTGATTTTTTTAGCAGGTGAGACAGAAAGACAAAATTTATTTAAACCCTAGTTATTCGAAGTTTTGATCATTTATGTTTGATCCTTTGCAAGCCTCCTTCTGAATGCAATATAAAAAGAGTAAAATATGGATAAAATTGTAAAATATGGATAAAAAGTAATTTCCAGTGCAGTACCTTGCATGAGCTTGAACTGGCAGCAGTGTTCCACCAGGTCTATATTCCCACAGAAAACAGGGAACGTGTGGACATTTTCTCCTCAAATGCTTAGAAACAAAGAATCATTGGAAGCAACATGTAGACATCATTTCATTTTCCCTCTCCTCCAACTCAAAGCAAAGTCAATGAGAGAAGGTTACTTAGGAACTACTTCAGTTCGGTTTTGAATGTCTCAAAGAAAGGAGATTCAACAACTCCTTCACTGGCAACCAATTCCAGTATTTTACTGTCCTACTTCGAAAGTTACAATTTTCTGTATTCCATTCTGTGCCTGTTACTTCTCATGGTATTTCTGTGGATCTCCAAGACAAGTCTTATCTATAAACTCCTACTCTGGTAATTAAAGACAACCACAGTTTTTCCTCCCTCTCTCCCGTTAGGGTCCAACAAACCATGTTCTCTTGTATTTTCCAGCACTTTTACCACCTCTGCGGCCTTCTGCCAAGTAAAACCCAAACCTGAATGCAGTACTCCAGATGCAGTCTAACAACTGATTACAGGGCAGGAAAGCATTCCCTGAGCCAGCTCTCTGACTGCATTCTTGCTCAGGTAGATCACTGTGTAATTGGCTCTCCAAAGAAGGACACATTGCTGACTCTAAGTCAAATGGTGAAACACCTTTTCCACACAGCTGCTTTCTTCCATTCAGTTGGCACATGCCCTGTTGCACCTCCTGCACAGGAATTCTCCATCCTAGATGATTTGGCATTCTCTTTTGTCAAATTTCATAAGATTCCTCATAATGAGCCCCTTTCTCCAACCTGTTGAGGTCTCTCCAAATTGCAGCTTATCACTGGCTGTCCCAGTTTGCTAATTTGCAAGCTTGCTAGAACCACATTCACTTTCATCCCCCAGGCCACCAGCACATATATTCAAAAATATTGGCGTCAGCATCAGCCCCTGAGGGGTATCACTAGTCATAAGCTGCCTGATGAACTTTGGCCATTGAGCACAGACCTTTCAACCAGCAAGTCAAGCCAACTTCCCACCCACCCAAGTCATATCTCAAAGGTTGGTATATCAGGATGCTGCAGCAGACTGTATCAAAGCCCGTGTAGAACGGAAAGTAAACAACATCTCCTGCACCCATTGTCCACAGAGCCAGTCACTCAGGGCAATGAGTTTGGCCAAGCATAAGTAGCCTGCAGCAAATATATGTGGGCTATTCCAAATTAGGTTTTCATCCTCTGTGTGCTTGTAGGTAGCTTCTAGGAAAGTTTGCTCAGTAATCTTCCCAGGAACTGATGTTATGCTGACTACACTGTAATTCTCTAGTAGATGTGGCATTTACCTTCCCCCCACCTCCCTGTCACTAATTACATTTTGACTGTTTTGTTTGGTTTTGTTTTTCCCATCTATTTTCTCTCTATGTATCTCACAATTTTTCACTGTATTTATTGAAGATCAAAGTGCCACAGTGTGATGTAGACTCTTGGATCTTAATATTTCTTCTATCCTAGATAGAATTCCCTCTTGTCAGATACACTGTCCTCAAGATTCCTGTTAAAAATAGATCTCTCTTTGTGAAAATTCAGTCTCAGGATCTGCAAGCATTCCTTCATCTATTTAAGGGCCTGAACACTTAAAGAAAAGTTCCTGTTCCACTTAGTTCATCAAAGAATATGACCTGCCCCTGAATTATGTGATTGTCTGTTCCATGAAGACACCAACTATGACCAGAGCTACATATACCATAATGTCCCATTTTCCTGCAAATCCAGGAAAGTGTTTTCCTTCTTGTGGACTGGGTCTAGACTCACAGTTCATTTATCTGATATTTTCTTCATTTTAGCAAACTTGAATGGGCTCTCTCATGTTGTATACTTAGACCTATAGGTCAGATCTTCTGATTTAGGTATTCTGCTCCAAATCCAACTCCTAATTCTGCTCCTTTGCTCTAGAGAATAAGATTACTAAAGAATTCTTCCAGCTTTTCCATCAGTGAATGCTGCTATAAGCTACTCATAAAGCCTATGAGAGCTGCAGTTTCTTCAGGGAAGTCCTTCCAACATGTCATTCTGACACATCTTCCCTTCAGTACTGATAAATTGAAATGTGTTCAAAGAACATAAAGCAAGTTCCAGGAAAAGTCAATTTTTTTTCAATGGTCTCAGAGGTGCAGGCTGTTCCATGGGCTCATTTTCCTTTGCTCAAAGGTTCAAAAGTTATTTTGAAAGGTGGCTTCCATACAGTACTTTGAAGTACTTTACACATTTTTATATATATCTATATATTTTTTACATCTAATCAGTTTCCATGTCATTTTTGCTAATCCTCAAAGTTATTTATATTTAAACAACAGCCTCTGGCTTTTATTCTCCCCATTTGATTCTCCCATAAGTCATAAAATGCTGAATTGATAAGCTAACAATAATTGCCACAACAGAACAGTACGGTCACAAACATAAGCAAAAGAGAAAGTCATTCTGACTTTGCAACAAGCGTAAATCCGAGTAATTCATCTCAGGTCAGTGATTTAATTCAAGTACATTTAGTTATAAAAGAAATCATGCTCATTGCAGTACTTCAAGGCAGAATCTGTTTGCATAACAATTCATATTTAAATATAACACCTTCTGTAAGATATTGTATTGGGGAAATAAGAGGGAAATCTAATAATTGGAAAACTGAAGTCACCACCAGTGAAATTTTCCACTTCTAACAGAATGTATCAGATCTTCCTCCACCAATCACATATTTCTGTGACAATGTATTCCATGAGTAGGTGGAATGGATTTTTCTTTTTCAAGGCAATCCTCATATAACACTTCCAGAATAGACTTAAATCACACACAGTTGAGCAGAATTATAGACATTTCTGTCCAGTTATTTTGGCATTGCGCATAGTCTATCAGCAACCAGTTACTGTCATGGTAGAGCAAAAGGAAACTGAAGACTTGTTAGGGCTTATATAGCAGCTAAATCATCAAGTGGAAAAAGACTGGAAACCAAACAATGTAAAAAAAAAAAAAAAAAGTAAAACAATCTCTTCTGAGTTATGTCAAGTAAGGCTATATGTGATGAGGGAGTTTATGGATGTCCTGTGCAAATTCATGTGCCCTGGTGCATCTACAGCTGAACAACACCAAGGAGAGGGTACAAATAATGTGTTACAGAGAAAAAAAGAGAGACCATGTGCTAGTGGATGCCAAAATACCATTGTTACTTGTCCACTCATGAAAGACCAACTAATCCAGACACTGAGCAACTACAACCACACTGAACTCAGTCATCATAAGACCTATGGCCTACATAAATTTCTGTTTTCCCTCAGCAGGAACCAGGTAAGTAGCAGACCTGTCAGCCACTGGTAAAAGGAGCTGGTATCTCAAGAAGAAATAACTATTAACTATCAAGGGTAGTTACTATTTTCCTCCATATTTGCAGATACACTACATTTGTTTTCTATATGCAACATTACAAAACCAAGCTCTTTTGTGGGTAGAAAAATGGGTTTCATGGGTTTTTTCCTCACACCACTTAGGAAAAATTTTATAGAAAAAAAAATCAAAATAACAATACTAAGAAAATACCAGTATAAAAAAAAGTATATTTATAAGTTCTAAAAATCTCACATGAGCCTCTCGTGACAGCAGTAACTGCACATGGTAACCCAACTAACCAGAACACAAGAGCCATCCTCCACTCCTGCACTTTTAACAACATGCCAGCATCTTGCTTAACAAGTTTGCAGGAAAACATAAATTTCCATTATTCCTCAGCTCTCACTTTTGGATGTAGAGATTTCCATCACTAAGCACTACATAAATCAAGATATTGCATTTCAGCATGCTTTCTTACTACAAACATATTGCTAACACTCTTTTTTTAAGAAGGGGAAAGGTTAAAGAAGTTGTTTCCTTCAATTAAACTGCAAAGCTTGGTTTTACTTCTTCAGCAACATTAGCATCATAGATTATTGTGCTCATGTTTATTTCTCCTTCCAGGCTACCCTCTGTATGCAGAAAAGAAAATAATTGCAATGTTTTCCCCTCGAGATCTTCTTCTAAGACATTCATCTTCAACAAGACCCATGAGAAGTGAATTATGAAATGATGGGTAAGGCACGTAGCATTTAATCAGAAAGAAAAATATTTGGAACTTCCTAGTTACACATGTTCACCACTGAAGGTCAGCCATTGATTAGACTCTCTAGAGACTGCTGCAACACAAGTTGAAGAAAAGTATTTCTGTTTGAAAAGACAACCAATCCAGCATTCTGAAATAAAATTATTCTTGCTTCCAGGCACACAACCCTATTACTGCAGCTCCCATTTTTCCTTTGCTATTCCTGCTGTTCCTCAGTAAATTCATTTGCATCCAGTTTGACATTACAGGAGATTCTGCCACACAGAAGCATCCTATATCTCCAATACAGGAATAGAATTTAGTGATTTGTTTGTTCAGCACTGGCCCAAAGGTATTTTGATGTAATGGTGGTATTTTGCCTGCCACCAGTATAAAATAAGCTAGTCAGCAGCAGCATGTGTGTCAATAATGTTGAAGCACAGACAACTTAAATGTATATATTTTTCTGAATTAACTTAAACTCACTAAATCTATTTGCAATTTGCAAGGAAAAACAGACAGAAGTATTGGCTAACATCATCCCTTTCTGCTCCAGTCTCAATTATCCACATCTAAAACCACTGACTGAGGAAATGCCAAAAAGGTTATGTGCTCTACACGTAGCTTCTCTAAGGATGTTTCCAAGATTCCTATAGTGAAAAAGGAGATAAACTTCCTACATGGCAGCAGAAAGGAAAGCTAGGAGTAATGCAATGAAAATGGAAGGGGAAGAAAAGAAGGAAAAAAAGAGTCAGCTGAATATCAAGGGCAACAAGAAATTAATAATTATTACGTTAAGGTTGGAAAAGCCTCCAAGATGATCAAGTTCAACCTTTGACTGAACACTGCAATAGCACTAATGAAGATGAGCTCTCGCCATGCTTTTATTTTCCCCCTCCTATTTCTGAAGCAGGCCTTCCAACAACCATCCTCACTTCAAATCTATAGTGCCTAAGCACCCAATCAAATTTTCTAGATGTGTTTCTAGTGGACACACAAGAAAGCTGTCTTCCAGAAGCGTATATGGGTCCCAAAACCTCAGGTACAGCACTACTGTTTCTGGTGACCAATCTACACTGCTGTATAAAGACCAAAATTTTTAGACAGAGCCTGTAATCAGCACTGTTCAGATCGGCCCTTAAAGTTCTTTTCAAGTGGCAGTTCAAAGAACTTCACCAGCAATATTTATTTCTTTATTTTCCTGACGTATGTCTGGGACTTTTTACTAGGAGACTTTTGTTTGACTTCGGTTTCAGTTTCACTGCTTTTTCTCTCTCTCTGCTGCTGCCTGCCAGAGGCATCACCATGGTGACTAAAAGACCTCCTGAGAAGATAACAAACTCTCGAAGTTTTCCTTCAGAGCAGTCTCCAGCTGTTGCAAACGTTCCCCATTTATCTCTTCACAGCCTCAATTAGAGCAATTGCATCTTGGAACCCATTTCCTCCTCCCTCCCACTGAAAATGCTTTGGTCCACCTGTCAATTGGCATCCTTGCTTCATTACTTGCTGACAGGTCACAATACAGCTCCCTTCCCCTGGCAAATTACTCCTAATCAATTCCTCCTGCAACATTATCTCGTAGCTCTTCAACATACAGACACACACTCTCGCACACTGGGAAGGGGCTAGCTGGGATGGCTGCCTCCCTAAGAACTATGATACATAAGGAATTTGACACCTGGAATATTTTCCTGGGCTTGCTGCTGGTTTGTTCTGGGACACTGGATGAGCTTCATAGTGTCACTCTCCCCTTCTATCTATACAGAATGCTTAGAGAAAAGTTGATGGAAGAAAGCTTGATTACTCAGGATGAAAACAAAGAGCAAGTAAATAAACAATATTAATAAACATTAATGCATTATATTATAATTGACTGTTTACCCACAGTAAACTCCCTGATAATCTGTTGATTTTTCCTTAGTTGCCCTATCAGATAATGCTTCTGCTTTAATTTCAAATTCTCATCCCCTTTCTTTACACCAACAAGACAACATGACAAATACCATAGAAAGACAGCTGCCCATTCTGGAACAAGAGACAAAAAGAGCTTTCACAACTTTGATGCACCGTCTCGGGAACTTTATTCACATTAAGTGAACCACGCTGTCTTATTCAGAGAAGACAGAAAAGATGAAAGTCATCATGAAATGTGACCCATACTACCAAAGATTATTACAACTTGTTCTTCTGACAGGTGGATGTTACTTGATTCTGCTACTTCAATATTTCTTAATGCTGTTTTTTTTCTCAATGGTGCCATATTATTCAATAGACATCAGTCTAGAAGTCTGTTTGAAGAGCTTTTATCCATATATTTCTATGTAAGTGTCTCTGTTTTTTAGTAGTTTGTTAATGTAATAAAAAATACTCAAAGTACCCTTGCATGTGGGTACAACAAACTCATCAACTGACTGCTTCTAAATGATTTGGAGCACACAAGGGCACATTGCTGAGATGTTAAAGGTCTTTCTTTGCTAGCACATTTAAAATTGCTGAAATTTTCTCAGTTGACATGGCTCTGGATAAGGACATCTGCTTGGCAGATTTATCACTGGGAGAAGCCACACAGGTTTTAACTACACAGCTTCCACCACTGCTGCTACTGAGTCATGAATTTCTAGGGCTGAGAACTAAGTTCACCTTTGAATTGTTTTTTACTCCTGGCCCTCCCAGGTGAGGCTGCCAAGAAGATGTGCAATCAGAGTCATGAGTGATAATGGGAACTGCCAAATGGATCCCAGATGCACCAGCTTCTGCCTCTGTTCTGCACAGACACAGCACTAAGCCTTTAAGGGCTAATGTAATGTCACAGAGCAGTGCTTGTTCAGCATCCTTATTATGTGCAGGGAAGCAGTTTTCCTTTTGTGCTGCAAAGTGCAGAACTGAGGGCTGGACACAAAGATCAGAATAGGGAACACTGTTCTCTTTTCCTATTTTTCCATATGGAAGAAGTAAAAAAAAACTTGTCAACTTCCCTTAGAATAAGAAAATCTTTCTGGGCACTTCATCATATAAACTAAAACAAGCTGCAACTTCTAATGTTTTGTTTTTAATTTTCAAGCAGTTAGTAGTCCAGAAGGCACATGTTTGTGGGTATCAGTAAGCATGTGAAAAGTGTAAAGGATTATTACAGGCTGACTGGATAAGCCATATATCAGTCAAAGATGGGGAAATCACATGTACTAATATCCCCAGAGACAGGAGCATTTCCAGTCTCATTTGAAATTAAAGGCAAAAGGAAATAATACATTTCTTTTCAAATCTGTGATGTCATGCAAAGAAACAGAATTAAACTATTAAGGGAAGTGAATGACTCCCAGCAATCTGTAATAAAAACATGTTAAGAAAAAGAACCTGACCTTATAAGTTTTAAGAAATGTTTTTTTCTATCACTCCTTATTACTTGGAAAACAATTATCAAGAGAATGTGATATATTCTTATAAAAAGGATTTTTGAGGCATACTACCACACAACTAGCTCACAACAGAAAAAAGTACTTTTGATTTCTTTTTGCTCTCTGCTTGCATTTACTTCAGGCACTCAATACACCCCAAGGAAACAAATCCCAGCACTGCACAAAGCTAGCATGTCAGCTCAGAGATCTTGCTCAGACACATTCTGTTGAAGTGAATTCCAAGAAAGACTGTGAGGTCACCTTCCCCTTTTTTATTATTAAGAAACACTTGCATGATGCTGGCTTTATAAAATGTGATGATAATTTACAATAGGGATTCATAATAACACTGTCTAATTTAAATCCATTTTTCTTACTATGATTTCATAGTACTTAGAAAGAATAAATACTATTCATATTTGACAGCCAGGGAAAAGCACCTCAGTGGCCCACACTTCTGGAAGAGCTTGCAATTCCTAGTAGACTAAATCAAGAAGTGCAGTAGTGCAGATCTCTGTCTGCCTGTGATATACCAAGGCCCATAAGGTCAGTGAGACAGTAGAGAAAAAGTTCAGGGATTCCCATTGGGAGATTCCCAAAGGTGACCTAGGAGTCCCTAAAGACAATCTGAAATTAGACTGCAGAACCACATTACTATGTTTCTGTTTTGTTTCTGTTTAGAAACTTTGTGATGCATTTATGATATTTCCTGATAATTATTTTTGACAGTAATTCAATACCGAAAAGAATGAAAGCTAGAAAACACTCTGTTCCTTACAATATCTCATCCATTTTGATAGGGACCTATGCTGATATCAGAGTTACAGCTTCTGATGAGAAAGGAGTTCCAATAATAGAAGTGACCAACACATTTTCATGGAATGAGTTGCACAGAAGAGTACCTAGTAATAAATAGCTAAGAGTGACAAGGACTGAAAATGAAAAATTGAAAAATCACAATCATTCCTTCATAAGTCTTATCACTTCAAACATATGCATCAGGACATCTGCTGCTCTTTAATCTCTCTTAAAAGCAGTTACATATCACTGTGAGGAAAAAAATTCTCCCGACCTATCAGTGGCACAAATGCAAGCAAAGCTGATATATTAGTTTGATGTTTATGAGGTCTTTCTTTGTTTAAAACCAAGTAAAAACATCATTTTCTTAAGCATTCAATATACATCAGAGGACAGAAACCCAACAGAACCAAAAAACTTGACCTTAAAGATTTAGTGGGACTAAAATAACTGCCATGCAAACCCTTAACCTCTGCTCCCTGCTGCTCAGACTGGGATCCCTGAGGTGGTTTGCCACTGAGGCACTATATCTTACCACCAGGATTCACATCCTGCAAGTGCATTATCTCCATAAGATTGTATAGCTTGCTGCTTCTACTAATTAATTACAAAAATTACAGTCAAAAAAAGCCTACTGCTCAAGAAAGGGTGCATACAAAAATGCACTGAACTGGAAATGATACCACAGAGCCCTGCAGCAGAATGATCTAGAATATCTAATTAGCTATTGCTGAATTTATTTTAACTCAAAGGTTTCCTTTTCAACTCATTTGCAGAGGTTTTAATGAAAGAACAACAAAAATTGTTTACAAATAAAAAAATTAATTTGTGCAATGTCTACAAGAGACATAGAATTCAAGCATTTGCACTATAACTCAAGTTATCTGCATGGCATAGAAAAGGCTCAACCACTGTTTCTTGCCTTACTAGAAGCCTTACAAATACATCAAAGACAGTTCTGCTGCTGGCCCCACTGTCAGCCCAGAAAGGTTATCTAAATCCCATCTTCTTCCCAAAGACGCAAATAAAGACTACAGAACAGGAGACTTAGTTCAGAGAGACCTCTGACAGTCAAAGGGAACATAACCCTGTACTTTTCACATGGGAAGTAGAATCTTCTGTTGCTCGAGCATCTGTTTGTGAAGTCTCTAAAATGTAACAGGTCACTTGCACATACCTTGTCAGTTTAGTGGAAAACATAATATGGAATAATTTCCATTTGCAGAAAAAACTCAGATTCCCACATTTATTCTAAATGACCTAAAAATAGTTCACAAATACAGTTACACCACTGTGTGCAGGAATCTTCTCACCAGTAACAGTAGAATACAGTATATTCAACCATTTGAACACATTAAACTGACACCAATTTAGCTCAGAAAATATCCAAGGTGTAGAAAAAGATGCACCAAAAGCATCACCCCTTTTTCTGGAAGTGTTATGTGACCATGTGACTCTTTGAAACTTTAAAAATAAGTGTCCCTAAAGGTCATTCACTTATGCACTTTACTAGAAATGTAATTTCAGTGTCATCCAGGAGTTTAAAAAAAAAAAAAGTTACTGGAAACAATGCAACATTGTACTTATTGACATATTTACTAAAACCAGAAAAAGCAAGTGCTCAAATTACAAAATAAATACAGCTCTAAGCTATCTGGGATCCTTCCAGAGTGTTGTTCCCTCCTTACCCCAGCAGGTGCCATTCCTGCTTTTAATGAAGTCAAATTAAGATCTTCCAGAGAACTTCAATGCCTCAAGATGAGACACTGCTTCTCAGTTGAGACTTCCTTAAAGCAAATCAAAAGGGTAAACGTCTATCACACCTTCACCTTTTTTGTATGTACTGCGTTTTGAGCACGCAAATAGAAATTCACTGCACTTCGCATCCCTTCAAGTTCCAGATATGCAAGTCACGAAACGATCGAACCTACAGTCTTTGTTTGATCCTAAACCTATTGAGATGAAAGGCTTTGAAACAGGACCTTTAACGTTTGGAAGGGATTTCAAAGAAGCCTCTAATTAAATTTATTTCTTTTTGTATTTTTATTTTTCATTATGGAGTTAAGCTGTAATGGGACAAAGATTTGAAAAACTCTGGTGAGGACCATATTGTTATACAGAAGGGCTTGAGAAATCTTTTCAGGTTTATTATCTATTATCTGCAAGTATTCCCTTCACCTTTAAGTTGCATCTACCAAAAGATTTTAGCCAGAGGGTTACAGCTGCTCAGGACATTCTCTGTGTTCAGATCCCATTTAATTGTATATTATCAACCATTCCCTGGAGAACACCTTTCATAGATGATGAACGTGTTTCACAGACAAACTTTCCCAAGAGAGTTGTGAGATCTTAAAGCCCTCACAGAGAGCAATGATCTGTGTAACTTCATATTCTGTGGGGAACACCATTGCTCTGTTTGAACTCTCAAATGGTGGGGGAGCCATTCTAATTCTAAAAATACATTAATAGGTAGAATGAGCACTCATGTTGGATTGAAAGATAGTATACTTGTTGGCTGGATGCTAAATATCCCAGTTCTTCAGAGGGATCAAAATATACCTCTGCTCTGCCCCCCCAGCCATTTTCTGCTTATTCCCTTTTAGTTTCCAATCCTGTAGTCTCTCTACATGTACAAAATGAAGTGAGGACACAAAGCCTGAAGATAGGCATTAACTGAAGATAAGCAGATGTTGCAGTCACGGGTCTCTGTCAGATGTAACTGTTTAGTAACCAGAGGAGAGGACACTGAAGGGGGAAGTCCCTAAGACAGAACAGCTTGACAGAAGGTAAAGCACAGGAGACATAACTGAGGGCATAATCAAGACACAAGCAACCTCCTCCTGCCATGTTCATGCACTGTTTATTCAGTATCATCTTGATCCATTTATAGATAGACAAAAAATATCATCTATAGCTAAACACGTGGTGAAGGATCTGGGGAAAGGACTGTCTCTAAACCGGTTCAAGTGCACAGCATCAGCACCCAGAACCACAGCAGGTTTCAAACATACTCCCATGATTAATCAGATTGACAGAAACTTAAAAATCTTGTTAATAAAGCCTATCAACACGATATTAAGAGGAAAAAAAATTGTTCAAAACAAATATCACAACCTACATATGTACATGTTTTGGCAAACTTTTCTTCTAGATTAAGTCTTTGTGCTTTACACTTACACTACAGTCTGCAACACATAGTCATTTAACTGGAAATTAGGTAAATTTGATCAAATTAGAAGTTTAGATGAATTAGATGCAGAATAAAATAAAATAAAAAACAAAAAGGAGAGGAATAATATCCACAGCAGTCTGGGCAAGTATTCATTACAACCAAGCAGCTTCACAAATTTCCATCTCTCTCACTGCAATCAGGAAGCTATAATAAATTCTTCCCATTTCACTTTTGTAAGATCTTTCTTCCATCAAGTAATATTCTAGAAAAGCTGGATATTTCAAAGGTGCCATTTATGACCTTCTGCATTTCTTCCTTTCTTTACACTATTTTCAAAGAAACACAGATGCAAATACTACAAACTGACTTGGAAAACAAAACAGACTTGGAAACTTTAAAGGATCTTCTGATGCAGCCAACTGTGTAAAAGGCAATAGTGTTTCTCTCAGATCTATGTTTATCTTGTTTTAATGAAGTGGATAGCACCTCCTTTTAACACATTGCTTTCTATCTATATATTTTAATTCAACTAGAAGTATCTAGAACCAGTCAAAAATTCATTAACACTGACATTTAAACAACACAAAGCCATTTCAATTCAATTAAACAAACACAGTGTGTTAACCTTCAGCAAAAGAAGTAGCCGTTCATTTTTATAGGCTTCCGTAAACAGATTTCTGGGCTTCAAAGCCAAGATCAATAAAGCTTCTGCAAACAATAATAGTCTCACACAGACTCCATCGACAGCTGCTCAGAAAATATAGGCTGATTCTAAACATCTTAGTGACTGGGTGCTTTCTCAGTCTTTTCCTCTTGCTCTCTAACATCAGAGTGCAAATGCCAAGAACTTAGTGCATTCCTTCAGAGCAGACACTAAAAGGAGCTGCTCCTTTCTTTAGCAAGAAAGTCTTCCCATTGGGAGAAAACTGGGACAACAGTGAACCCATGTGTTGCACAACTACCTAAATGCTGATGACACATATATTGTGCTATAAGACACTATTTCCATAAAGCAGGTGAGAGAGAGATGAAGTCTTAAGCCTTCCTCTTTTTCCTTTAGATCAGTGCTATTAGCTTAACACTCAAGGAAAACTTTCCCTCATCCACAGAACAGGCACAATTCAGAGACCAGCTCTGTCCACAGTGTCTTGCTTTCCTTCCTAGAGTCTCATAATGCAAAGTAACAGAGAATAATTCAGAACAGTAGCTTCTGCATTCCTTAGTCCTGTCAAAACTGCCATGCAAAGGCCAGCCTTATGTTCTTATCCACTCCAGTAAACATTTTACTTCTTCCTACTTAAGTCCCCAGAATCTTTTTGACTGCCTGTTTAAGGGGCTATGCCTGTGTGCAGGGATTTGCTTGGGTTTGGGTTTAATTGTTGGTTGGCTGTCTTTTTGGGTTTTTTTTTGGAGGCGGTGTTTTGCTTGCTTGAGTATTTTTAAACAGCTCTTTGGAGCAGAGATGGTATCTTCTTTAGTAATGCTGTACTTTAAGCCCACTGATAACTTCCAGCAAATACAGTAGCAGTGCTATGCTTTATCAAGTGCAGTTATTATTACAATAGCCAACAGAAGACACTTAAATAACTGGCTGATCAGGAAACACAAAATGCAAAGAAGTGGATCACAAATCATATCTTTGCTCTTCTAGGTACATTAGGAATCTTGCAGACACAACACCTCTGAAACTAATATTTAACAATGAGATGCACTATCTATCCACAGTTACATAACCACATATGGCCAGCATTAGACTTACGCCTTTACTGTAGCGTAAGATTAGATCCTTATAATGTTTTTCCTTCTTTCTCAGCAAACTCCCTGTGAAGCAAGGAGAAGGGATAAATACAGAATGAGTACAGAAATTTGGAGACTTCCTCCTATCTTTTCTCATATGTCAGTGAAGGATTGAGGTGAGAACTCAAAATGTACTCTGTGATAGCTGAGAGATCAGGTCTCACTCAGGTCAGTGGATTAGGCTGCTTGAGAACTACTGAAAAGTCTTATCTCTGAATAGAAGATTAAGGCTTAATTTTGTGTGGTCAATATGAAGTTTTTGGAGGGCTTATGTAACTCCACAATGGTTGGTTCAGCTATTGCATCAAAAAAAAGAAGTGTACATCTTTCCTTTAGAATACTTCCCTACAACACTACAGAGTTACATAACCTATGAAAAGGAAGCTACCACATGTGTTTCTGTCAGACATTTTACACCAACAAGGCACATTACATGCATTTCATTCTTTCAGAGCTTAGGACCTCATACATTGTCTGATGTGATGAGATAAAGTATAACTTCATCACAAACATCAGAGATATCAAAGGAACTTAGGATGTGTAGTCCATCTTAATAACCGACAACAAGCATTCCCACAGATGGCCAGGTATCAAAATTCATGGTTTAGCTGTAATTTTAGGCTATACCCACTAACCTTCAAAGTCTATTTTCATAGTCACTCATTTCATTTGGATTCATTTGGATCAGAAGGATTGGACCTTCTGGGTTATTTAGTAAGTATGACACCATACTGGCAAATAAGTAGTGTTCTAATCCATGTGTAGATTAGATGCACATTCTTGATGCACAGATGACATTCTGCTGGATACCTACAATTTGCAGATGAGGTGGTTCTGGTGCTTGCTGGATGCCTCTGTTTTTTCTTTACTGTATTTCTTCACTAGAGCACCAACAAATTAATTTTCTATTCATGGACATCTCATCCAGAGGAATCCTCAGCAACACAGCACTTCCTGAAGCAATAAAACAAAATCCAAGCAATAAGCCTGGTGGGGTATATTCCCATTTAGCTTGATTCCCAAATCACCTTGACAGATGGTAAGGGAATCTAGTTCATGGGCTACAGCAAGGCAATTAATTTAGGTCTTCTAGGTAGAAGCCTCCACAGTCTGTAACAATTTTTCCTTCCTTTCACTACTGCAAACAAGTGCCAGATTTACAAGATGACATTTCCAATGAAGTTTATAAGGAACACAAAGTACTCCAGACATCAGCACTGGCACTTTTGGGAAGTGGGTGCTACTCTGCCCAGTTGGCAGAATTATTTCAGCTTTCAAGGGTATTCAGTAACATTAGCTACATTAGTTTTGAAAGTAATTGTGCTTCTGCTAGTAAACACCATTTGTATCACTGCATAAGAGGTAGATTTGCTTGGTTCTGTCCACTCCTGCTCTTATCCCTCCATTTCTGAATGAAATCTACTTTTTGCTATGAGTTGCCTCTTTGGAGGCAAACAAAGCGAACACACAGAAATTCAGCAAAAGAACTGTGAAGAGGCATCACTGGTGGGACTTAAGGGAACGAAAAGGAAACAGATCCTAACAGAGGGTTACACAAAGCATCTGCACCCTATGGCAGAGGGCTCTCACTGCTGAATTCAGTTCACCTGCAGAAACGAATTTTCTAGTCATGTGGAAAGAAACTAATAAGCTTACATCTTCCAAAAGGCAGCAGTTCATCACACCTCCAACTTCAGAGGTTAAAGGTTTACTCAGATGAATTCAGGCAATAGGTACCTCATTTTTATCACACCTGGCCTAAATGAGGAAACCTGTTGGCAGGAAAGGGCATCCTTTATACATCTCAGCACTAAAAACACTGACTGACCATTCACTCGAGAGCTCATGTAGTTTTTATTTTACTTTTTATCTCTCATCCTGCATTGCAAAAACACAACTTGATCCTTGAACTCATGTGGATAATATAGACTATGTTCCTGTATCAGCATCTTCACACCCATACTGTGCCCAACATGAACAGCTGAATGAAACCTATACTTCAGAAACAAATCAAGTAAAACTCATCTTCCCTCTCATCACATAAAGTGATGTCAAAGATGAGACTAATCCTCATGAATCACACAATCCACTTCCTTGAGGCATTCAGCTTCTTGAGTCATCCTTCAAGCTTATCAGCAATTTCACCAAAATACCAGCAAAAAACCCCTCACGACTGCAGACACGTATGTGGGTGTGATGAGTTGGCCCTGGCAGGAAAGCAGGAACCCACCAAAGCCACTGTGTCACTCCCCTCCTCAGCTGGACAGAAACAGAAAATATAAAAGGAAAGGCTTGTGAGATAATGATAAATAAATATTTATCCCCCGCTCTCACAAAATTCTTCCTAGACTCAACTGCACCCCATTTTTCTCTACCTTCTCCTCACAAGCAGCAAAGAGGAGTGGGTTAGTTTGTCACACACTGTCTCTGCCACCATTTCCTCACACTCTTGCCCTGGTTCTGTGTGGGATCCCCTCCCGTGGAAGACAAACCTCCACAAACTCCTTGCACAGCCCCTTTCCATGGGCTACAGCTGTTCACAAGTCAGTGTAACATGGGACCCTTCCATGGGGTACAGTCTGGTCCAGTGTGGCTCCTTTATAATGTCACAAGTCCTGCCAGCAAATCTGCTCCAGTATGGGCTCCTCTTCATGGGGACCCAGGTCCTGCCAGGAACCTTCTCTAGTGCAGGCTTCCCACAGGGTCCCAGTCTTCCAGGCACACACACACACACACCTGGTTCCACTATGTGGTCCTCCATGGACTGCAGGTGGATTTCTGCTCCACTTGGACTTCCATGGGCTGGTTTCAAATGTGACAGTGGAATAATAATATATCTAGATGTCCTGGTTTCAGCTGAGAAAGAACGGATTCTTTTCCTAGCAGCCAGAACAGTGCTGTGTTTTGGATTTGCTATGAGAATAATGTTGATAACACAATGATGCTTTTAGTTGTTGCTCAGTAGTGCTTACCCTAGGTCCAGGACTTTTGGGTTTCCCAGTTTCTGCCAGTGAGCAAGTGCACAAGAAGCCAGGAGGCAGCAGCTGACCAGAACTGACCAAAGGGATGTCCCAGACCAGAGAATATCACACTCAGATTATACATTGGAGGGATTTGGCTGGGCATCAGTCAGTGAATGGTGAGCAATAGTATGGTGCATTACTTGTCTTTCTTTAGTTTTAGTCCCCTTTCAACTTTTTTTGTCTTCCTTTTCATCATTATTATTATGATTCCTATTATGTTTAACTTAATTTCAATACTTAAACTGTTCTTATGTCAACCCATGGGCCTTATTTTTTCCCCACAATTCTCCTCCCCATCTGCTCAGGATGGCAGGGACTGAGGCAGTGGCTGCATTGTACTCTGTTGCTGACTGAGGTTAAACCACAACACACATAAATAACAATTACATCATCAATTTTCAGAGGGAAAGTATTTCTATTCCCCCCTCATGGAACGCTGCTGTATTAAAGCCTACAGCTCTGATCTGGCTGTACTGGAAATATTAGCATTGTTTAGGGGGAGTAAAATGAGTTCACTAAACAGAAACTGCATTATTTGCTTTGAGGACAGCAAAAGGAACATGCAAGGGCTCCCTTTTAAATACCTGCTGTCACTTTGCCTATGCTCCATACAAACCTGATACACAGACTTAATATCCTGATAAACAGTTTATGCTAAATTAGGATCTAACAGAGGCTATTTCACTATACAGAATTTCCCACATTTTGTCAGAAAATACCATCCCCATGGCTTCCACAGGGCTTTCTTCTTACCATGCACTTTGCTAAAGAAAAGAATAGATTTTCATTGTTTATCACATGGTATAAAAGACATAAAAAATGCTATAATTTAACCATGTTGTTAACAGCTGTTCCCTTTCCCCACTGGCATTCACATCACCAGCATTTAATGGATATAGTTAACGATGCTTCTGCTCAAAAAAAAAGTGTCCAAGACAGCACGGATGATAATCAGAAAGTTTTCAAGTTTTCAGCATAGAAATCAAAATCTGAAAATTAAATTCCCTTTTCTATCTTTCCTTTCAAAAGCACACATGCAAGATACTGATGGCAAAATAAAAATGGCACCACACTTCATGATGAATCACTTTCTCCTCTTTCAACTACTCTATTGCAATTTTCATGAGTGGGAAGTAAAAGTACAGCAAACAGATGACAAAGTACAGTCCTTCCTAGTAGTATGGTACAGCCCCAGGATATCACAATTCCATGCTTTCTCACAAGACAAGCATCAAAGGCAAGCAAATGCACTTGTCCAAATGGTACTACTGAGAGCAGATTTGTGCTGGCTGCAGCAATAGTTATCAGCCAGTCAAATACACCAAATTTGGAAAAGGCATATTCTCAGAAGGAAACATGGTGTAGAAAGAGTGATAGACTGTAACAAAAATACACAAAGAAAAAGAAAAACATGAAGAACTGAGGCTTGCGGAAGTGAAGGGTGAAGAGTAGAGTTGAGAGGAAGCAGCAAGATTTATAGCTAATTATTGCTACATATAAGAGAGGTAAATTAAAAATTTTAGAACACATGAAGACACATATATTACTACAACAGACCAAGAAAATATTCTTTTCAACAGCACCTGCCTGTCTTTCCCAAAGAAGAAACATGTTTTGATCTGATTTCATCAAAATCCTAAAAGACCCAGAAAGAGATCTAGTTGTAAAAGTTCTACCTAAAAAACAAAGAAAAGTCATGGCCAAAGCACTCAGCCACAGGACCCTGGCATGCTTTAATGCCCCCTGGAAAAAAATCAACCAAAATAAAAAAGCCAAACACTCCACAAAACCCACCAACTATCAGGTGGGCAAAGTCCCTGTGGTGGCTTTGATGACTCACTAAGAGGGTGTGGTATCTTTTACAATCTCTGCTCATGCTGAATACGCTGTCTTGAGCTGCTGCTTGACTGTGAAGCAGACAGCATGGGCTGGAGGTCATTCATTTAATTGTCTTGCCAGCTGGATCTTCTTTAGGACAAATCCCAAGGTCTCTCTCCCTAAAGCTCTCACTAAAAGCAATGGATCAGACTTTTGAGCACCAACAGTGACTATAGCCAATAAAGAAAAACTGCTCAGAAAGTCAGACTTGAGGAAAAAAGATTAAGAAAATTAGAATTCAGTTATTCCAGCTGCTTGCTTCATCCATCCCTTATCAACCTGCTTGTAGATTAATCAATACATAGATAGCAAATTATTTCATACACACAGTGACCTTGCAAAATATTCCAATGACAAATTCAACCAGGCACAACAGAAAGACTGTTTGCTACAGAGGCTGAAATTAATATTGAAGTCACAATAGAGCATTTTGCATTAATGCTGAGTACAACAGCTGAGTACATCAGCATTATATCCACTTTCCACGCTCTTCGTGAGGAGATGAGGTGAGGGTTTACATTTCTGCCCCCTGTTCTTTTCTCCATTGTGCTGACACACATACTTGGAGTGAACCAAACCAAAAACTGTTTTCTTGAATCATTTTTCTGGATCATTGAACTGGTTCCTCTCACAAACTCACAGTAGAGTCAACACCATCCAGGCAACAGCAATAGCAGTGGAAATGTTTAACTTGACATCACTGCCAAGATCTCAACAATGCCCAACAGTAATGTAGACAATATCAAATACTAATTCATTAATCATTCATTACTCTACTATTTTCAAACAACACACAAAAACCACCACAAAAATGTAACCTGCCATGCACTAACCTCAGTGACCAACTGCTCTGAGATCACAAGCAATCCCAAAAGGATTAAAAAACCTCTGCATCTCCTCTCTCCCCTGCCTTTTTATCAACAATAAATTAAAAATATAAAAATATTAAGATTACTATTCTGGATAGACTTCTGTACTTCCCACTTACTGTTCTATATACCTCTCAAGTACTGAAGAGTAGAATAGAAGATGGTTTCATTTGGATTGTTTTCCTCTTTAATGACTGTGTCATTTTAAAAATATGCTAGAGAAGCATTGACCCATCAGACACCTTGAGCTTCAACTAGCATTAAAGTACTTGAGTTCAACTGGTGACACTTGCTTTCCCACATTCCTCTGCAGCTGTCATTTAGCCCACTTGAACCCTGCTAACACTGTGTTTCTTTTCTTTCCCACCCCTCAAGTGGTGTCTGAAAGGACAGTATTCCCGACACTGATGCCAGAGCAGCATCTGTACCATTCTCTGCACAAACTGTTTCATCTCACTGAAAGGTAATGGAACCAAGTAGCCTCTTACTCAGAGCACAAGATCTGCTCTAGTGATCACACCCCCTGGTATTTCAGGCTGGGTGCACACAGTATTTTTCAACTACCGCTCAGCTTTCACTTAAGAAAAATCTGCCATTAGAGAAGCAGACAGGGACAGAAAGTTTAGTTTTGCTTTACTGGCAGAAACCACAGGTAGAAACATCCACATGGTTACAACAGTCTATGTGCCATAATTCCCAGCAGTCACAAGCTAATATTGTTCAAACAACCATCACCAGCACTTCAAACTTCATTAGGGAATGCAGTTCTGTTTCTTCAGCTGGCA
The DNA here is from genome assembly GCF_037042795.1 of Molothrus aeneus. NCBI lineage: Eukaryota > Metazoa > Chordata > Aves > Passeriformes > Icteridae > Molothrus > Molothrus aeneus. The sequence continues at coordinate 42,234,045 of NC_089651.1, read as the reverse complement.
AGAGGAACACAGCTCAAGTATGAAATTATATTGTCTGTGCCTGGGCAATGTTTTGGCTGCAGGGGTGGCTTCTGTGAGAAGATGCCAGTAGCTTCATAGGAGTTGATTCTGGTTTGGCCATCAAAACAGTTGGTGAGTGGTCCCTCCCTGTGCTTATCTCAACCCAGAAAGCCTTGGTTGCAGCTTTTTCCTCCGTCTAGCTGTGGAGAGGGAGTGAAAGTAGAGTGGTAGGCCAAGGAAGGAAAGAACAACCAGCCCTCTTCTTCCCACTGATTCCTTGTATCTGCCCAGGAATGATCCTCTACCTGCAAAGCCTCTCCTTCCAGAAGGGGAGTAGGCAGGAAGGCCTTGGCTGCAACACACTGGGAGTGAACAGCCTGTTAAATTTCTTTGCCATGAGCCACCATCACTACTTTGTCACTTCCATCATTAAAGGTGTTCAGTTTGCCTACGCCAATCCTTTCATAGCCTTCTGCTAAGGGAAACATTGTGCACAAAGATGTAAAGATAACAGAAAGAAGCGAGAAATGAGAGACTCACTGCAGTTAAGGATTCAAAGCTGATGAAGTAGAGGGTTTTAGGTTATTTTTAAACATTGATGCACTACTGTAATGTGCTAAAACCTTAAAAGCCAGCATCATAAGACACACTGCCTCGGATTCTGTAATAAAGCACTTGCAGCACACCAGTCCATGTGTCAATAATTGAGCTTCAGGGTTTTTTCCTTCTTTTTTATTTTTTCCTTAAATAGTATGCTGATATTCAAACAAGAATATTAATTACTTCATTGAATAGAAGTGTCCTAGGGCTTTTTATCTCCTGCTCAGCGTATTATGATGTACTACATGGATTAGACTGCACCAGCTGCTAATTTTTTTAAACAGTGTTCACTCAAACCTTCTGTGTCTGTGCTATTATGCAGGAATTGTCAGGTCAATTAGGACTAGTGCGGCCAAAGCTCAAAAAGTGGTCATTTCATTACTGTAGGGATAAAGCTGAATAAAGGACATGGGAGATGCAATAATGTTAAGAAAGAAGAAAATTCTGCTAATGGCTAGACAGACATTACTTCATGGTCAGAAAAAAAGTTGTAACTAGTTCACAGTCTCAGTATGGATTGCTATATGACCTTGAATCAGTTCCCACAATTCTCCCCAGGCATATTATGGGATCTGAGATCCTCACCTAAGAGGTACTAGAACCATGGAAAATTAGGGCCTATTTCAGAAACACCTGCCCTCCCTTCTGTTTTTTTTAAATGCGGGTGACACAGTCAGTGACTTCAGTAAGATACAAAAACTTGCTTAGCACAGCCCTTCTACACTCACTTTCACCTCCCTCTCCTTAGGCTCCTTATTTAACCCCCTCAAATACAAAGTGACCCATAGGTGGAAAATTTCAAGAGGCAAAGACATTCCAGAGACTTAAGATTTTGCAGTGAATGGATATTTATTAAGTACTTGGAGCAGACACAGAGTGGCATTGGTTAGTTAGGTTTCACACTTCCCTGCCCCTCCTCCAGAGTTACTTTAAAGACAATAAACTTTATAATGAAGTATTGATAACATCTTCCCATTTAGGCTAACAGGCTTATCACGCACTCCACCACTGAATATGCTGTTTTAATTAGCAAGATGGATCTCAGAGCTGATATGTTCTGTTGTGCCATAATTTCTGCCTTTACAGTAATTTTCTCCTGTTTTTCACAGTATAATGTGCTATAAATCCTACTTAGGCTGCCTCACTGGCCTGTTGCTGCTCAGAGTCAATCTTTCAGGCCCTCTGTTTCCATGACAACTTCCTGCCATCCTCCCATTTGCAGGATTATCCTACTGCCCCCTGGGGAGACTGTTTCCAGTCTGGATGTTGGATGCTCATGAGCTCCTAAATCCAGAGCTCTACTCAGCCCCATCTCTGCCTCCAGAAGATTTGGTTTGCCCAGCCTTGCCATGCTGGCTGTGCCTGGGAACTGGCAACCAGTTCTCTCTTTATCCCTCTGGGATGGGGGTGCCTAGAAGAATAACACTGACTTGGCTGCTTTAATTCACAAACAAGTCACGAACCAATTAAATAACCTGTCCTCTCACTCCAGGGTTTTGGTTTTTATTTTCCTTTTTCTCTGTATCCCCTGCTTCCACATTCAGTCTCCATGCACACATTTCAGACTATAAGCACATACCCTTACTGGTTCTTAATTTTCAGCTTTTGTCATGTTATCTCTCTCATATTCTTCTTTTCCCCTACTTTATCTTGCCTTCTGTTCCTTTTTTCCTCTCTATAATATTTTCTCATATACTACAATGCTTTCTAAAGACAGTTGTGATGATCCAGAGACGATTACAAGGTCACCATTAACTGTTCCTGCTCCCCCAGGTCATACACCACATTCCACTAATACTTAATTAAATTTCAGTCTTTGAAAAGAAAAGCAGGATTTTTTTTTCTCTCCTATGGATCTCCTTGTTTACTTTTTCTTCAGTCTCATTTTGAGTTGTAAAACATTTATAAGTTTGGAGCAAGTATCAATTCCTCCATGCTGTTTCAAGGAAGAAAAAAAAGCAACTAGGATTGACTGTTCTCTAGAGCTAAAGGAGAGGCAGAAGAGCTGCACCTGAGATGGCAACTTTTCTGAAGTCACTGTATAAAGACAGCAATTAGGAGCCTCCAAACATGCAGGCAGTGGGGAAACAGCATTTCTCAGATTTCCCTCTGCATGACCTATTGATTCTCCAACCTTGTTTCTGTTTTTATAGATGCAGTTCTCTATAAACAAAGGGTACATAACTGTTAAAAAGAAGAAACACTTTAGGGATATATACACCACCCAACCTTAGGTATCTAATAAAACTCAAAGCTCACAGGTTTTCAATTTATGAACAGACAAGATCTTACACATCAAGCTCCTCTGAACTTTGGCCTTGGCACCAAGCTGAAAGCCCAGGTTAGGTGCTTCAGGTAGGCTGGGTGATGAAGGAACCTCCTTACAGGAGGTTCTCCCATAAGCTTATCATTTCCACAGACCTAACCCACATCTGCAATGTGGGAAGTCTCCAGATGGACTCTAGTAAGCTATGACAGACTTGGGCACGACAGTACTTCATCATACCCATGGCACAGTTAAAAATGCAAAATGACTTCTGCATGGAGAGATGGGATCATTCCCAACCTTTACTCTTCAGAATAATGACAAAGGAAGCTCTCCAAGACTGTGAACAGAATCCACAGGGTTTAGTAATTTGAGAGCACACATTATGGGATCAGACTGCTGATAAAATGAAATATCTCATATCTTAGCAGTAGCCACAGTTTATTAGCAGCTACAGAAAATGCTGGAAATCCTTCATAATTCAGTAGCATCTCTACAATCTTTACACTTCCACTATAATCCAAATTTCCAAAATGCAATCTGGGCTTTGAAACCTGCTGCCCTTTCAGCTCTAGACCTAGCCCTTAACAGAAACCTTTACAGAGAAGCAGAAAGTGCAGCAAAAGAATTTGGATCAAGAAAAAAATAAACTTTCCCTAGGAAGCCTCACTTAAGAGTGTTTTGGTTTTTATTCCTCCCCATTCATGCTGTCATCAGTTTATATTCAATAGATCTCATTATTAATGTAAATGAGACAATCCAGATATATTTAATTTAATAAGTGGGATTCTTTTAATCAACTTGAGTAATATGGATTGCAATTCTACCTTTTAGAATTTGGTTTTCACACAAATTGAGAAGTCTGATTTTAAGACTAACAAAAGATTATACACAAAAGAGGTGAGAAAATATTAGAAAATGCAGGATTAATTTTCATTAAGAAAACTTACACAGAAGTAAGGATATTTTTCAGGACTGCAATTTCTGGATTTTTTTTCTTACATTAAGGACAATTTCTTGTTCTTGTGTATCAGGATCATCTTCCATCTTGCACATGAGAACTTCAGTAGCTAAATGAAGCAATACTTAGCCTGTACATATTCCATACTCCCTACAAGATCATATTAAGTGCCTCAGATCCCACACTTTATACAGATTGGCAAGTGTACTCTGTTTGTCAAAGTTATCATAGGAATTTCAGCACCTTCGTGAAGGTTTTCTCTGAACTGGATAAAGTGCTGAGCTAAAGCCTAGTTTAAATTGTTCTTTTTTCCTCAATCTGTTTCTTGTTTTAGAACTAGACTTTGGACTCCCTTGACCCAAGCACCACATTTGTTCCAACTCATACAACAGATCAAACTGTTAAGAGGTTTGATTTGAATTGACACTGCTGTAATACTTATGTAATTATTAATCATTGTTTTTAAATGGTACATACGAGGAAGAGGCATTCCATGTCTGATCTGCCCTCCATCTACCCTATGTTCCACCCCTGATGGTTGTCAGTCCCAGTATCTCCTTTAAGCTTCTGGTTAACTCCTACTAATAGCCCCACTCCCCTTCTGAGCTAGAGCTTAATATAAAATGCCCTTCAGCTTATTAAAGTGAACGGAAATGGTTCAGATCAGTCTCAAGATTCCACATCTCAAGCCACTGACACACTTGAGCATTAAACATTTAGTAATTTCTCTGGACTACACCCATGAATTCATCTGAGCTACAGATATGTTTTCAGGGAGTTCATTAACATCTCTGCTGTTCTAATAAGGACTTCCCACCCACACTGTAGAAGGGCTACCCTGCATCTAGCAGCACTAGAGAAATTACAGAAAGCTAAGCTCACAAGGACTATGAAAGCAAAGCTTTTAGTTCATTTCCCTCAAAAAGTTTATTATTCCCGCACCAAGAAGCAGGGTTTTGCCATATATAAATACACACACACATATTTTCCAACTCTCCTTTGAGAATAAATTTGAAATTGATGTCCCAAATGATACCCTCAAACCCCTCATAAATCAGTGACATGTTTCCATAGTGACATTACACTGCACTGACAATGGCTTTGTCCAGAATTTAGTCATTTGCAGAGGGCAAATGACTAAATCACGTCAGCCCCCAAGCTTGATGAGCCCAAGACAGTCACACCAGTCAAGATCATTAGTTGATAAATTGGAAACAGTTCTCAGAAACTGGAACAGTGTTCCTTACAACTCACAGTAAGTTGTTTCAAGGCTTTTCTCTTTTTTTAAAGTAAGCTGCTGTTCTTTTTCACTAATGAATTCTCTGCTTTTGTAAGAAAAACAATAATAAAACATGAGGTTGATGTTTTCCAGAAGCATCAGCTAACTTGAATTTTGGCTGTTGTGTTCTCACTCTCCCTTCCACTGTGCAGCTCTCCAGACCTCACACTGTTTGCACCACAAGGCAGATGGACCAGCTGAGTTCTGATCCATCTAAGACCAGAAAATTTGCTTATTTGGAGGAGTTCTATTCACTTTTGGTCAGTTAAGGTGACATGGATAACAAGTCTTCACCTGAATTTCAATGGCAGCATCTGCTTAAGGTTAGAACACGAGAGCAGCAGAGCAGCCTTCCCTTAAGGCTGGCTTATGCTGCCACACAACATCCTGATGCCTTCACCAGCACAAGTGCAGAGCCTGGCTCATTTTTTGAACTCAAGGAGGGCACAGCAACATCATGTTCTTATTAAAACATTTTAGTTGAATAGGTTATTTCTGTACACCTCACAAAACAAAACAAAGATGCTCCCCTGTTGCTGTATCAGTGATTGGTTAAGAAAAACTCTCTTTAATTGTGTAATAGAGGTTGTCCAATGATTTTAGAACATTGGAAATGAAGTTTACAGTGCACCATAGACATGCATTTCTCCCACTGTTCAAGGCAAATTAAAAAAAAAAAAAAACAAACAAAAAAACAAACAAACAAAAAACCCCCCCAAAACAAAATAAAACCAATTTCACACCAAAATAAAATAAAAAACCCATAACCAAAAGTTACAACTGACAACTTGCTCAGAGCCTTTCATAAGTTTCAAACTCCTGAAAACAGAGTTTGATCAAATCTTTGTTCAGGACAACCCATCAGTGGTAAACTGACTCCATGCTATCAGTACCACACAATTCCAGCTCCCTAATACATACAAACTGCAAACAGTCAAGACTGTGATTATGTGAAAATTGCTCTAATACTCCTCTGACAGCACTCCAGCTGAGAAGTCTCCCTGAGCAGTGAACAGCTGTTGTGTAGTATTTACATTTACTTCTCATCTTGGAGAGTGCTCTCAGTACAAGCTCTCCAGTATAACCTGCAAAAGGATGACATACTAATGACTACCTGAGTTCCAAACAAAACCCCAAAACAAACAAACAATCACGAGCTGTATTCTGAAACGCTATACTTTTTAAAAGTTGGAGGGCCAAATAAGGAACCTCTAAAACTTTCCTTGTGGACTCAACCATGCAAATTTCAGTCCAGATTTTCAGAGAAGTTTTGCTACACAAAAACCTTCTCTGCACTTTGCACTTTTGCTAACCTTTCAATAAGAGACCAGACAATGGCCAGAGACTGGACACCTCTTCATGAACATATGAAGGGAGCTGTGCATGTGTGGAATAAGAATGAAGGAAGTTGATGGCCTCTTGAGCAAGAATTACCCATATGTTATGGATAAACAACAGGTTCCTGACTCTTTTATATGTTCAATATCTGTTATCAACAACTTGAATACATCAGTTTTTAAACAAGGAGTTGGATTTTTCTGACAAAAGTTTGTTATCCTACATAGAAATGTATCAGATACCGAAATACTGTTTGTTTAGAAAACAAGATTATCCTCATCAAAACAAACAGGAAATTCAAGGGGAAAAAAACAGAAGGAAATATTGCACTTATCTAAACTGTGACATTAACCTGGGAAACTACTTCAGCTAAACTTGTTCCAAGAGTTGAGTAATACCCTTGAGAAAGCAGACATTTCTAGTAATAGCAGCAACTCAAAGATACTGTCTGGAAGGAAATTAAGATAACTATCTCAGTTTTCCTACCACAGCATTACCCAGTCTGGGGTGTAGAAACAACATTTCCTCCTCATACTGTTATTTCTCACATGCTGTATTTAGCATTATCTAGGGATACAGGTAAGATACCAGTTAGCTGGAAGTCTATTTTGTTTGATAACAAAGCTTATGCTCTCCAGACTGTATAAAAATTGGGTAATGAGCTTGCAAGCTCTGTTCCACTGCATTTTTATGGGAGGATCTTCGTCTCCTGGTACACACAAGAGCGAGGAGATGCAGTTTCTCCATATGCAACTGCACTTGGTGCCACTGGGCCACATGATGGGGATGTGCTGCTGGGACCATATGTTGAAATTCAAAACAGGCACTTCAAAGCACAGACATGCCAAGGCACCCAAGGTCACAATCACAGTACTTCAAAACAAAATGTTAAAGTCTCTAGCAGACCAGGATTTAAAAGAAAAAAATAAATTAAAGCCTGCTATAAACCTTTCCATGACAGATTCCACTGGCTCATCACAGTTATTCATTACCAGGTAAATAACAATTGATTTCAATGTCCCTGCACACATCCTGACTCAATAAACCATTTTTCAGCTGATGAGCTACAGCTGTCCCCGAGATAAATATCACCCAACTTTAAAACTACATTAGAACACATCCATGTCACCATGACTACTGCAGGTTTTGTTTGGTGACAAAGGTCAGTGAATGTCAGGAACTACTTTGCTTATGTAGCTGAACGTGTGTATATGTTAGGTTTTCTCTATTTTAGTATCCACAATAATATTTAAGACAAACATTAACCAATTAAGAAATAAGAAGGGGGATCTACTAAAGAAAATCTGAGTCAGGCCAAAATTTTCTTGTGTGGGGCACACACCCATTGCTTGAAGTGTAACATACCTTTTCTGTTCAGTTTTCACCCTAAAATGCCTTATATGTCTCAGAAGACAGAGAGCTCTCTTGATGACTTCCACATCCACCCACACCTGACAGGACATCCCTTCTAGTCAGAAACAATCCCTACTACCCCTGCCAAGAAATAGCACAAAAGAAAAGAGGAACTGAATGCCCCCTTCCATCCCCTAAAATTAAAATGCCATGTCTTGCTCTTTCTGCAATATTATCAGGCATCTCCTCACATGTCTACTTAACCCTCTCTTTCCACAGATGCCACTTGAATCCCAAGATTCACACAGCTCATCTTAGCATCTTGGACCCAGTTTTCCAGCCCTGCACACATTCTTAGGGTACCTTACAACCCAGCTTCCCCAGCATTTTCAGGTTTTTTTTAAAACCTCTTTTATTTCTTATTCTGTCCATCAGCAGTAGCCATCCATACTTATCCCTGTACATTCCACTTCCTCACTCTAGCCCTCTTGAGCTTGAGAGCACTGATTGCATCAAATTGGGCATAGTTACATTTAGTGGCTCAGTATCCAGCAAGGACAGGCTCCAGCCATTTGAAATCTTCATTTAAGCTCCCTGCTGAGCTTGCAGGCTTACTGAGACAAAGATGCACTGAATCTTAGATGGACACTGTACTACCAGTGATTGACTTGTCTGTGCCTTGCACCCAGAGAATACTTCAGGTGCACAATCTGTGATAATCTTGCACCCATCTGTGTGATGTGACGTGCCAAGACCAGGCAGGGGAGGAATGGTCCCCCTCCACACGCTATATACACAGATGTAAAGAGCCTGCATCAGCTGTTTATGCAGCTCCTGACCCAGGAACTCATTTCTGCATGGAAGCACTACCAATTAAAGAAACCTTTATTACCCTGGAGGAGAGAACACCTTTTGCATTCTGCATTATTTTTCCTAGACCAAGGAGCATCAAGTCAGGCACTGCAATAGTCTGGGCCAGTGCTTCCCAATGGACAGCTGTGCTTGTGCTGCATCATGGAGGCCGCAGCAAACTACTTTCCTACTTCTCCTCAAACACTGGCCTAAGGCAATTGCAACACATCCAGACAGGGCTACGTGGAATGATATACTGGGTATGTTTTTGAAGTACTTTTCCAAGCAGCAAATAAAGTGTGATATTTCTTCAAATGTAAACAGGACAAGCTGTCTTTCAACAAGCAGTTAGAGTATAGATCATCCTTGTGTAAATTGTTCAATCACATTGGCAGCAAGTGCGGAAGCACTTCCAGACAATAGAACACAGGTTTATACCTTCCACTTAGCATAAGAAAAGGTAGCTCGTTCACCCACAGAAATATTTTGTTCTTAGAGTAGTTTGTCTCTGAGTAGAAGAGCCCTGTGCACAAAGAGGACAAGGACCATTATGCTCTGTTAGGCATATGAGCACGGAGGCAAGGGGGACAAAAAGGGGGAGAGCTTGCACCAGACTAGGGCATGGAACAAAAAAAGTAGCAGCAACAAAGCTTGGAAAAGGAGAAAGCTTGGCTCAACACACTGGGGAATGTAACTGCTAGCAAAAATTTGAAGTGTGCAAAAACAAAAAGTATCTTAAATAACTCTTAAGTAGAACAAAAGGATGAAATTAAGCAAAGGAAATTGCAGTTTGAATGCCAAAAAAGTATTTCTTTTGAAGGATTTTGTTCTGTGAGTTATATGTGATGAACGACATTAAAGACTCCATGCTGGCAATATACTGATTAGAAGCGATGCTGAACTGGCTACTCTGAGTTTGTTGTGCCTTGCCTCCCACCTCTCTTGTTTTTAAGAAGTTTGGCACACTTTTTTCTTTTTTTCTTTCTTCACCTTCAGCATCAGACAGATGCCAGAACAGTATTTGATATTAAGCAAAAACCTCACACTCGTACCTTCAGAAATGAGCTCCAATGCCCTAATTAGTCCAACACATCCTTGGCAATGTCTACAACCCTTATATAGTCACAGCAGTGAGAATGATACAATCATGAAATCTGAGCAGGAAAACAGATGGTCTTAAGTAAAAACTTTGTGTGTAATTCATTTTACAACATGGTGCGAGGTCTCCAACTTGATAAAGAAATGGGAAGGAGCAACTCTGAGGGGATCTTTGGCTTTGAATTCCTGTGTTTAATTTGGCTTATAGATTAAAATGAAACACAAAGATTCAAATTCAAATGAGCCCACGAACACATAATTGTATGCCACAGAACTGGGATGCAATTTAATAAAAGTGGGATAGCTCTCAGAGGATAGCAATGCAGTGATTTTCATTAGTGCAGTTCATTCTCAGGAAGATGCAAGCAGTGGCACTTATGAGAAGGGAGCACTGTGGACCTCTGTAGAAGTGGGCCACATGGAAAAGCTGGACACATCAGCAGTTAGGGTGCTTGAGGCCACAGCTGAATCAAACTCCTATAGTTTCTCTAAGGAGCCCATGTTAGAACTGTCAAAAACCACTTCAAATTCTAGATCCACTGAGCAAAAGCACACCAGGACTGCAAGGGATGCTGTGTGTTACCACCTGAGGTTTTCAGCAGAGCCAAATACATGGAGCCATGTATGTATCGTGTTGCCTCAAGGTGAGGCACATCCAGCAACTTGTAACAGTGGGGGGGTTACAGGGGAAGGAAAATGTCACAGAGAGCTCACAGACATTATCTAAAAATTATCTACCCCATGAAAAAGCTTCCAAATGAATTTCATCAGCACATCATTAGTAAACTCCATTGATTTGGAAAAGAAAACAATTAATGCCAAAGCCAACAGCTGTGACATCTTTTAATATGATACTGCAAACCACAGGAGTGTAACTTAATAGCTAAGCATTTTGAAATACTCTAAGTTTTACTGGAGCATTGAGGAGAAGACTTTAAGATGTGAGCAAAAGTGATCCAGCACACAGACCCATGCTATTACATGCACCTGTGCTCTGTTACAGGAGTTGTCACAATAACATGAGCAAACACAAATAAACTCCAAAGTCTTAGGAGGGTACCTGCTACTAAGTGATACATTCAGTGGATGGGAGAACTAGAACCTGCACACCAAATGCAAAAGAGACTGACAGTTAATTGCATTTGTTCACTCTCAGCCTGTGTAAGAGTTTGTTTCCTCAATAACACACAGCTTCCCCTCAGCCTTACCCTCTCCAGCTTGAGCAGCTCTCCTTCCTCAGTCACAGTGAGGCACCTTAGCTGTGCCATTACAACTGAACTGATGGACTAAGCCAGTAACCAGTTCTGTTGGGCACTGACAGCACTCGAGCTGTGGGAACGTCCAAGACAGGCTCTGAACAAGTCCAGTGCTGCTTTGTCAGCAGGCACACAGCTGTGCATTGCCTTCTTTCAGGCATCTCCTGCCCATTTCTCTCCTTTTAAAAGTCCCAGGAAGCCATCTAAGGTATGTGAAATTTCATCACCTAGTTTCATAACCTGGATGGATACTCTTCAAAGGCTGTAAGGAAACCTAGGGAGCTCCAAAGGATCAGCATGGTGGTGATTCCAATGGCAAGGTGGATCCATTTAAATCCAATTCTCACTTAGTGGGATACCTGCAGGGTATTTTTAGGACTCTGAAAACACTACTGCAACATCAAAGAATATAAAATAACCAAAACTAGTCTTTCACCTGTGGAGTTTGCTGAGTTGGGAGGAAGGGGGAACAGGTTTGCAAAATGTGCCACTTAAGTCTGGTAACCAAAACTTAAAAGTAAAATACTCTTCTCAAAGTACTCTTCCCTTTGACTTCTTTTGCAATGAAGGAAAATAAATAAAAAAGACACTCAGGCAAAAACATGAAATATGTTTGTCTTACACATTTTCTTCTTACTCTTGTGAGTCATTCCTCTCCAAAATAAAAAGAAAAAGAAATTCATGGGAGCATGCCACAAGGGAGAGAAAAGTCTGCCATTGAGATAACATATGGAAGTTTGTCTTCATAGTTCATCATCCTAAAGTTCTGGGTGGCTTTGAGCCTTTGCATGAAACTGTTAGTGCCTCTGAGGAGGAAGAAGGAATCAATGGCAGGGAAGAAAAATTGTATGCAGCTCTGTGCATTATTTTTATTGCTGTTCAAGAAGAGAAATACCAGAACCAGGCTTCTGGCTGTTGAACCAGAATCCACTGCAAACAGAGATATAAAGTCAGAAAACATGATTACAGAGTTTCTGGGCCGTCCTTTACTGCCCAGCACAACAGCCCACAGAACTCAGGTAACAACCAGAGAGAGAGCCTCTGCCACAAGAGGTGGGAAACTGCATTAGCAGCTTCTTCAATCACTAAACAAGGACTGTAGCCCTGCACCAGAAGAAAAACAATTGGATATTGCATGTCACCAGGTATATTTTGCTAAGGCAGGTTTTTTTATGTGCTTTTTTCCTACCTTCAAATAAACTTATTGTCAGTAGGGGAAGTCAGATCATTACACAGCAGAAATTAACTTCAAAGCAAGATGGTCAAACTCAGTCCCAGACCAGGCTACATGCAAGTCTATGGAATGCAGTGGACAGTTTACACTTTCACTTAATGGTCCCTGAAAGTTTCAAGAAATATCAATAATCAAGAAGTATCAATTTAGATCACCTCTAGATTCAGTATTGTCAGGCTGACAAAACTTGTCTCAAATGTGAGCCCATCCCTACTACATTATAAATCAACTCACAATAATAAAATCTTATTTTGAGGGGGGAGAACCCCAGCTGGGGGTCTCCAGACAAGAAGAGCCTCTCTTTTTTATCACATCCTTCCGCTGCAGCTTGTAAGGCTGCTTGTAAAGACAGCAGCACTAAAGAGTCAGAGTGGAGAAACTAGACCTAGAGATTTGAGCAAGTGATGGGAATGCTTTCAAAAGGAGTGAATTTGCAGCAGAGAGTAATTACACATTCAGTGCTGAATCAAGTGCTGTCACCCTAACATCCAGCTACTCCACATTTCTCTGGGGCTAGGAAACATCTCTCACTACTAATAAACTTTCACCATCTTTCCACAATCCAGACAAGGAGTAACTTCTATGCAGTCCTTGTTTTCAGGATTAGATTATCACTAAACTACTACCCATTGTCCTTTATGAACACACAGATAAAAGGTCAACAATTCACTTGAATTATTTTTCAGTAGAAAGGTTCATAGTGAAAACTCTCAAGTTCTTCCTAGAGTTGTCAGTTTACGAATCTAGACAATATTTACTCGTGTTCAGGAGATGTTTGACCACATTATTCTGTGGTCTGCCTTCAGACAGATTCCTGCAGCTTTCAGAATGCATTACTGCTATGATTCATCAAGGGATACTGTTTATTTTGTCATTGTCTTTATGTGGGACTTCTTCTGGTTACAAATTATCTATGAATGTCCTTAGTTCTTCTCTGAATACTATTAATCTCTGCCCATTTAGTAATGCCTAAGTGTTCACAAGTGGATTCAAATCTGAATACCAAGCAGTTTTAAAAAAAGGTGGAAATACTTCATTCTTGCAGTCAGAGCACACTGCTTCTTGAAAGATGTTTTAAGTTCCCTCTTGCACAAATGCAATACTCAAGCACATCATCAGTACCCTTAAAACAAGGCTAGGGTACAGTACCTTTTCTTGTTCAATGTTCATTTCAAATGTGGTCCTTTTGGAACGCCAAGAAGCAAGTAGAAACTCATAGTTTCTGTGGGATTTTCACATTATTACCATAGGAAGAGTCTATATTTTGGAGTTAACCTATCAGCTGGAAGTTCTACCTCTACATTAGAGGTTAGAAAAACTGTAGGTACACCAGGAAAGGATTATATATTTTAGTCAAGCTGTATACAATAGCTGATCTCAGAAGACAAGTGACACAAAACTCATCCACAGTCTCCAATTAAAATATATAGATACATACACCAGTTAGACATAGGAATCTCAACTCTGGACAGATTGCTCCTTCTACACTGACCACAGATGACATAATCTGGGATATTTCACCACAAGTTTGAATCCAAGCTAAAGAAAGCTTTTTTCCATCTTCTCAAGGGGTCAAGAGACTGATACTGTGAGCCAGAGCAGGCTTTCAATACCTTTTCCACAAAATAAAATTTAAAAATCCCAAGTAACTTCATGAAGCAACTTTAAAGGGAGCCAGCAAATGATTTCTACCCTACTCCCTCCCTTAGAACAAAACAACTACTGACTCCATCAGCACAGAAATATGCTCTTGACCTGATCCTGCACAGTGAACACTAATACAGCACTGTGCAAAACACCCAGTAAAGTACAGGATCTTAATCTAAATTCTGTAAAAATTTTGTCATACTTTCCCTAAGAGTTCTCATTTTCTTCATTATCAATTTGTGACCTCAGGACAGAGCACCTTCTGTTTTTTTTTAAAGGTAAAAAAAGCCCTATGGTTGTTTCATTTCTGAAACATTACTACAGAGCTGTCAATTGAAGATAAACTACACCTGCATATTCCAAGTTCAAAAACCTTTGCTTAGAATTCACCAAATGTGTATTTCAACACTGTACAATATCTGTTCCTTTGTAAAAATAGTGTGAAGCTCACAGCTTTTTATGGTAGGGAGACAAAGACACCAGAGCACCAAAGCAGATGGGTCCAGCTGCAGCTACCGGTTTTATTTTGCCAGAGAGACCCCAACACTGAAAGTTTTTCAAGTGTGTGTCCCAGTGACAGCCTTACAAAAATAACTTAGAACCAAACACATAATTATGTGCATTTATTTCAACCTTCCATTACTGGAGATAACAAGATGAATAGTGCAATGCAAACTTTAACAATCCTGTAATTACAGCCACTGAACCGTATGTTATTGAAAGAATTGTGCAAAACCCAGATGCAAAAGAATCAATGAGGTATGTAAATAGAAGTGAAACAGTAAAATAATCAAGTGATAAAGAAGTAATGTGCAGCACTAAATAGCTTCTCAGCATCTCTTGCTACCATGTTTAGTGAATACTTTCATTTTTTCTTTCAGGTTATCACTTTTTCCACTACCATATATTGTTCAGAGGTTATTGTCATAAGTGGCCTGGCTGAAAACACTCTGATAGCTGCTGCAAACACTTGAATATAACCAGAATTCTAGAAATACTGTGATATCTTCAGTTTACACAGATGAGAAAGACTCAATTATTACAGGTTACCAGGATTAGAACCAGTCTTACAAGGACCCAGGAACTTCAGGCTGGCCCCACGAGATGTAGCACTCTCCTGAATTCCAGCAGCCAAGCTTGGGAGTTATCCTACCCCTGGGGTAGGCTGGCTTTTAGAACCAAACTACAGACACCAAAAGCAGACTATTGTCCACAGGCAAACTGAAGTTCCTGTATATACACAGCACAGCCAACTATTTTAGCAAGATTAACTCATTTTCTTTATGATGGGTAAGGATCAGGAGGAAAGGACAAGTTGTTCTCCTCTTTTCCCCAGAAGAGCTATTTTGTGACATACAGATATCTGTATTTCAAGCAGTCTGAAGCTATTTTAGTCTACAGAAGAAGAAACATGCAACCTGGATTTTAACAATCCTAATGCATCTTAGCCTCTTCTGAATGGCCTCTACTCCATTTAACCTATTATTTGACTTCTAATTTTGACAGCACAGAGTCAAGGGACCTCTTTAACCCCAAGTGTCTCTCCCTTCTCCACAAACACATCAAGGAAGGAAAACAACAGACTATTCTAACATCTCACAATATACCAAGAACCCTGGATCTTGTCCTGGCATTCAAAACACAGCCATTTATTCAAGTTACCACAGATCAGCAAAGGCAAATGGTATCCTGGGGTGTGATATCAAAGATTGGAAATACATTATAGGCTTTCTACTCCTAGAGGCAAGAATGTAATACCATCCCTACTGGATATTTGGAAAAAGAGGAAAAATTTCACCCTAGCCTAGACACTAGCCAATACCAGTAACCAGCATTAACTCTAGAACCTACTTTGGAGGTCAGGCCTCACAGCTTGCAGTGCCCACCGTGCTGCTCCTCAACAGCTTTATGCACCTACAGCGCCCTGCTTGTAACAGCTCAGAGTATCAAGCGACCCTACAACATCCATTTTATTATTCTTGCCTTCCTAATGGTATGACTGGCCAGGTTTAGCTTAACAGTCCTTTTATCATTCATAGGCCTTTTTGATAGGACCATCTTTAGTTAACCTCTAGGTTCACTATTATAGCCCAAAGATGAGACAACTGAGCAGCCCAGCCTCTGATCTTCCAGAGCTCACAAGCTGCTATTCTACTTGTCACCACCATAATTTCTCCTCTTCTAAAAGACAAATCCCCAGTCCCTCCTCTTATTGAATTTCCTGCCCTAAATAACTAAGCATTCTTACCACTCACCAATATCTCAATCTTCATAATCTTCAATTTTCCATCTTCATAATCCACACCTTCTCCCTGATAAACAGACTCACAGTTTTCCCAACCTCTGAGGCTGCCCTCTCCTAGGGCACACAGATGTAATTGACCACAACTCCCAGCTGGAGGAAATGATGAAGCCTCCTTAACCCTTGATGGGCTGCAGCTGAAATCTTTATCTCACAAGTAATGAACAACTTCAAGGCATTTTTTGGGTAGGGGGAGAGAGTTTATACAAATAAAGTGTATTAAAAGTTATGTATGGTGCATTTAAGATCATTATTGGCTGGTGGGTTTTACTGGGATTTATCACTCATTTTCTTTCAGGCAGTCACACAGCTACACACATAGCAAAAGATCATCACAGTGTGCCAGTGAGACTCTTTCAAAGTGAGCAGAGAACAGCACTGAGGACTTGCCATTTGTTTCAGATCTTGCCATGATTTACAGAAATATTTAATTCTATATGTTTTAAGTGCTTTTTAATGATTAGAAGTATGTCCTTGTTTGTCAGGTTTCAAAACTTTTGTTGGTATTTAAAAAACATAACCATCAGCTAGATATATTCCCAGGAGATATTTCTCAAAACAAAATTCCAATGAAAAATATAGTAATTTTTATTTACCCTCCTTCTGCATTTCCCACTGGTTAATAATGCATCATGTATTTATTCAGCAGCATCTAATGAAAACATCCTCCTGTGCTTCCACCTAAGAATGTCCTGCTTACAGGTGAAAGACCACCAATTGCTGAGTAATCTTGACTCCACAAGAGTTGACAGTCTAAACTCCTTGCACCTCCCATTAATAGGTTTGAACACATCTGTTTGATTAGAAACACAATTAATGCAGGCAGAAGAGAAACCCAAACCTGAGTAATTAAATGGGAAAGAACATAGGGAGCCCAACTGCTGTATCCCCTCTTCCCAGGTAGTCAGAAGAATACAATGTTACACTCTTGAGTGCAGACAGATAGCAGACTCAGCTCCTTCAGACCTTTTTTCCCCCATCAGGTAAAACTAAAGGATAAATGGAAATTCTCTGTGTACAACTAAAAGATCAGAAATATAACTTCATTGCAACAGTCTGACTCTAAAATGTTATCTCTAAACAGCAAATAATTCACAGACTGCTTCTACCTTCAATCCTGGAGCAGATGAAGTACTGTTTACCTCTTTTATATACTTTCATATATACTTTTCTTAGAGTTGGTACCATTACTGGTATTTTCTCTCCCCATACACTGGAGGGAAACTGATTTTCACCGACATCCAACATCCCTTTGATATTTAGAGACTAAAAGCAAATGTATTAATTGAAGAGCATGGGAAGGAGGCTCTTCCTGTATGGCCTTTCCTAATCTTTCTCCCACCTACTTGAGCATGCAAATTTTATTTCCCCAGGAACAAAATTAAGTCAAAAGCAAAAATAATGTCCCAGACCTCCTCAGGCAGGGTTGACAAGCATCCCTCTTCCTCACTTCCTCATGTTATTTCACATAGAGGTAGCATCAAAAGTCCCATCCAGTGGAGACTCACTTCCGACCATGCAATTTCTTCAGCAGTAAAGTAGGATACAAACAATTCTGGAGCTTAAACTGAGAAATGAGAACTTAAGATTAAATGACCCTAAAGGATATATCTAAGCCAATATAGTAAACTTAGATGAAAACAGATCAACCATGATGCACATTAAGCTCAGGTATTTCTAGTGGACTTCTCTATCCTGTTATGAGAGTCCAAGGAGAATTTTGAACTGTTCAAAAATCTAAGATGGTATCAAAAAACTACCTATGCTTCCCAACATCTTTTATGCTTTTCTTTTGATGACAATAGCAGCAGGCCCCTTGTATAAGTTGCACTTTGTTAATATTTCTAGTAACAAGTAAGACTGAATATTTTATTTGGCTGACCAGTAGGGAAACAACAGACACACAAACTACTGCATAGCCAGGTGCTCCCAAGCTAATTAACACCTTTTTTGGTAGGACTAAGCTAAGTAGCAAAGCACATATGCAAAACATGCAAGGAAGGAAAAGGGAAGAAAACACACCTACACATGGAAGGAGAAGAGAAAAAGATTAGATAAGGGTGGGGGGAATAGCACAGCAAGCATTTTAGAAATCTCTGCTCAAATCACTGCTTAGTTGGCTGGGTGAGAGGAGGTTAAGATAAAGGCAAAACCTGTCTCTGAGCTCCCATTTACCTCAGCAGATAAACAACTTTGGATTAAAGGCAGAAAAAAAGCTGAGATGTCAGCATACTTCAAAAGCAGAACATTTTACTCAGTACACTTTCCATTAGCTGGATTGCTTCTAGCTCTCTCACTCTCATATATTCCTCACTGATTTAGCTTACAGTAGTGTCAATGACAAAGTTGAAGTTACTGATAAAAGCCTCATGGAATCAGTCTAATCCATGCAGCATAGACATGCCGTTCCCTAACTACACCAAGCATTACTGTTGGGTAATTTTCTGCACAGAAACAGAAAAATGAAAAAGACATGCTTAGTATTTTTTTCTCCTTCACCCTCCATACATATTTTTATAATCTGTCCTTATGTGGCAGGACAGATTATTAAAGATTATTTATCAAAATTAATTTAGGTGGTGTGTGTACCAGAAAGGAAAAATCCCATTCATTAAATTTGATGTCTACAAAGCAAATGTGAGGCCAGATTTCTCTCTGGTATTAAAAAAAGCTATTAAAGTGGGTAAACTAAATAGGCCTGGAACATCAAATAATCTAAACACAATTTCTAAGTTTATGAAGTCTGAGAGCTGTTCATCTCTCTTTCTGATTTTTGAACCCTCTTTTTTTTCCATATATCCTTTTTTGTTCTGTCACCTTATCAGGAACAAACAGTGGGGAGATGTGATAATAGTCTTCAAGTACCTGAGGCTGCTGCAAAGAAGGAAATAACCCATTCTCCTCATCCAGGGTGGATAAAGCAAGAAATAACAAACTTCAGCTGCAGCAAAGGAGATCCAAGTCAGATATATGAAAGGTTTTCCATACTTAAAATATTGGAGGCCTGGCTCAGACTGCCTGGGGAGACTCTTGAGTATCTGTCACTGAAAGTCTCCACAAATAGACTGGATCCCCATCCATCCAGAAAAAAAGAATATAATTTTTCTTGCCTTGATGCAGATAGATGAGATGATTTCTTAAGGCTTCTTCTTATCCAGAGCTCCTGTGATCTCATAAGATAAAAAAAGTCTGGATTTGGTCTGGTAGGTACTTTTAAGACAGGTCACCTGACAAATTACCGTGGAAAGATTCCTGAGAGTTCTCACCCCTCTAATCAACAATTAGCCAATATCTCAACTGGGCTATGCTCTATCAAAAGTGTCAGCAACTTAGTAAAAAGGGAATTCTGATGACTTTAGTCTACTATGGCTGTTTTCTCAATCCCAACTCTAAGCTGAAGCCTCAACAATGTTTAGACTGTCTCCAATTTATCATCTTAGTAAGTCCTTAGATCCCAATTAATTACAGTGGGGGTTTCAGGAGGCATATTGGAGAGAGATCTTAATCTAAATGGTGCTTTGGAGTGGTCAGGAAATACGGAGTTGATCAGTAGTACATGCTGAGGGTCCATTCCCAACTCCAGCAAAAGCCAGTAGCTCAACATCGCACAGAAGTGAAAATAAGGCAGACACACATCCACTCTGCAGAAATCAGATGGGGAGAGAGACAGGGCTCCATTTGCTTGTCCAGTTTTGTATCAGTGGCCAGACTTGAGTTTTAAAGTCATATAATGCACAACCAAAACAGCTACATTTTGCATGCAATAACTTCAGAAAATCCTAATGAAAGTTGAATAAGACAAAATAACATAACACAAAGTTATTATGAACAGAAAACTCGTTTGCTTCTTTGGAAGCTATGCATTTATACTGCTTGAAGAACACTTCAATTACATCTTGAACATCTTCTGAAGCAGGAAAAGGAAGAGATTCTCATCTCCCTGTGACCTTTCCCACCTCCCTAGGTACACTCTCGTCATTTCTGTAAGCAACCCAGCCTGATAATGAAAAAATCCAATAGAATTTTCCTCTTTAGGTTTGGAAGGCAGATCATTCTAAACAACACAGAAGCAAAATACCCCATCACAAGCAGATCAAAGGAAACATAGACAATAATTCTGCAGAAAAATCTGTAAAAATCAGTTGGAAAAAATGTTTTAGGAGTCCAGTATAGTCCTTTCTTCATTTATTGTCACAGAACACAACCTAATTTTGCATAGTTGGATATGAATAAAGTATTCTAGAGATTATGTATCATTTACCTTCACCTGATTTCCAGCTAAAAGACATCTGCCAAGACAGGAAACAGACTTTCCTATGGTCCTTAGTCACCTTGAGGAAACCCAAGTGTAGCTGCTAATCTGAACATTACTGAGCACTTTGGCTCTAATATCATAGTTGTGACTACAGGACTAAAGCTGCTCTATTCAGCTGTCCTGCTGCTAAACACATAAAAAAATATTGGGCACCCCAAGCCCACAAGAATTCTAAGCATCATATGAAAATCAAAATAAAAGCAGTCATTGGGTAGGAGTTTTCTTGCACTTAAACCAGTGCCACGAAAGATTATCTCCACTGCTTCCATGGGAGTTACACAGAAGAAAAATCTGTATGAGAAGGAAATGGGAAGCAGTCCTGCACCAGAGGACTTCAGCAGGTGGACTGTTATCAGAGAGAGTGGGGCTCACTCAGAGTCTCACTGGGATTTCCAGAAACCTCAGACAATATTAAAAAAGCTGCAAGCTGCTACTTCAGGATAGGGTCACTGGCAGGAACCATTAATTCCAAAAGTAATCAGCATCAAGAAGGAGCAAGGAGCAGGGGGGGAAAGACCGGAATAAACAACACAAATATACGGTGTTTCCACACTCACATTTACACAAATGACACATGAAAGAAGGAAATGATCACTGAAGAGAATGAAAGTCTGAAGTCAGATGAGAGGAGAGAGCCCAACACAACCCCACAGAGACTGGAGCAAATGTAAGGAGCCAAGTGGAGACATTAGAGAAAAGAAAGGCAGAAATTTGATATCACTTTTATTCACAAAAGATGATGTACTATTAAGATTCTTTCAAATGGTTTTGCCCTAAGCAGTGAGGAACTAGCAGCATGCAGATGTTTTATTTCTAGCAACAAAGATGTTTTAGCGCCTATGAGTGGACAGGCACATTACTGGGTATCCAATATTGGTTGTGTCTTTACTGGTTCATTTATCAAGCTGCAGACCTCTGCATTTCTCACCAGAAATCACTCTGGGTCTATGCAATACCTGATTCTTATTTATACTAAGACTGCATTACTAATTCAGTGTAAAGGATCCTTATTCTGTGTTGCCTCTATACATCTTCTACACCACTATCCCTCTGTGAAAAGGCCTTGGAATAAATGAGAATCACACCTGTAGGTTACAAGTAATTATTGCACTTTATCTTTTTACTGTACATGTTATTTCATTTCATTACTGCCTTGTTTTCTCATGATGCCTATTGACAGTGACTGCAGTGAGAACATTACATGAATCTTATTTTCACCCTGGACTCAACAGAAGGCTGTTCCACTGACAATATAAGGGAAAATCAAAAGTCTATCCAGAGCAACTTCCCCTCCACAAGTTTACAGAACATAACCATGAGATGTGTCCATATATAGTCGTGGTGGGTATAATAGACAAATCCAGATGTATGTACTATACACAGGACAGCAATAAACCAATTAAGTAGAATTCGATGAATAAATTTTCAGGCTCTGAATATAAAATCTACCACTTAGAATACAAACTGCACAGCTATTTGCATCTACTTTTAGTGTGTTCTCAGGGAAGTACTACTCACATCCTCAAATCCCTGCATTTCACCAGAAAACACCATAAATTATTCTTCTTCTATACCATATGTAAGGGGAACACATCTTTCAATATTCTGCAATTATACTGGTTCTGGATCTCAAATCTACAGTTCCAGAATTTACTCAGTGGCTGCACTGGTAATAATATAGCGCAGGCCTTAGCAGACTTAATACCATTTTTAGGACACAGTGATACCACATACTGACATAAAACTGTCACGCAAGATGCAACTCCACATTTTCTCACCTACATTTTTCCCATTTCTAGAAAACCCCTACACAATTTCACTCTGCAGTGTATGTTCTCAAATTTAACTTTTTAAACTGTCTAAAGTATAGAGAATATTTTTGCTTGAGTGGTCCACAATTATTATTATTATTATTATTATGGAGAAAAAGATATTGAAAGAGAAGAGAGGAAAAAGGAGGAAAAAAAAGCATGTATGAGAAGAAAAGAGAAAATGTGTAAGATGGTGTGAGAAGAGTGGAAAATACAGAGGAAAGAAGAAAACACATCAAAGCAAGTCTGCAATAAAAAAAATTAAGGGGCAAGAAGGAAAAAACATAACACATGTTTTATACAAGATGATATATAAGACAAAATATATGATTCTCATTATAATCCCCCATTCTGGAAATTCATTACAATACAGCACCTCAAGTATCTATTATACTTTTCAATCTGCTAAAGAAGAGATGTTAAGAAGACAGATGCTGAAGAATGGTATCAACATTTCCCTACAGCCACAGACCTCCCTGTCAGCACAGATAAACCTGTGCCAGGATACCTTTCTTATCAGAATATGGGCAACAAACAGTTTAAAATCATGTTAGATTGAAAAGATCATTCTTGTTGCAGCTCCCTCAGAGCAATCAGAAGAGCAGCACAAGCATATGCTGAAATCAAAACGCCTTTGCCTCCTAATAGTGAGATATTAATTATGTACTGGGAATCAGCACTAAGGGAATGATTTCTCTTTACTGACCTATGCCTGCTAAGATGCTGAGCTACAAACTTAAGTACAAGCACTCTGGCCCAATCTTATCCTGGGAATAGATAGATTTGTGGAAATTTTGGTTACCAAGATTTCTGAAAATTGTATCTAATGAGAAGTGCCTAGTTGTTTGCTCCTAAAAGAATAAAAACCTGCTGTTGACAGCAAGATATCTAATCTCTGGCCAGCATTTCCACACTGAAGGAAACACAGTTAATTACAGAGTTTTATTTGTTTATGAAAAACTGTAGGAAAGCAATAAAAGGAAAAGTAAGAATCATTAGTGAAAAACCTTCCTGACAGTGAGCTCTATCTGGCTGTGAAATTATGTCTCAGAGGAAGAGAGTCCATTGGTCATTTTTGACTGGAATAGAAAAAAATCCTATTGAAAGTAACAAAATTCAACACAATTCACTCAGAGCTTCAGAAATTCTTCATTAAGTCTTCTGAAGAGCTACATCCTTAGATGCAGGGTTCTACCAATGGTCTTAAAACCCCTAGGGAAGGACTGCAATTGTGAATTTACAAGAAACAATTCACAGGACTATTCCCTATTGGAATAACATATTAATTCATCATTCATACCACATGTACTCCTACCACACTTATCTGGCTTATTAAGTCTTTCTCACTTCTAATTTACACACAAATATTCATGCACCCTTTCAGTTTTATATTTCAGGTTCATTATCTGAAATACCATTTTTTGAGTTATACCAGTCGAGAGTTATGAAATTGGGATCAATTTCAGAAATATCACTATATTTTTCTGTAAATGACAACTTTGATTTGCTAGTGAATCTTATGCTTTGTAGTTAACAGTCGTAAGAATTACCTTATTTCTTGTTTTATATTTTTATGAAATTTTTATAGTTCTTCATTAGTACCTTGATTCTTTTTCTTTGATGTTTAATCTAAATAGTCCTAGAAAGCAGGATATCTTTGTTATCAGCTATCAGGGAACTGTTTGTTCCCTGGGGAAAGTCCCATTATTTCCATGAACTGTGCTTTCACCTACTGCATAACATTGGCTGACAAATTTCAAAGAAACCTGATAAGTTTATTTACTACAAGGCTGTCAGAAAGGGCAGATGTAAAACAAAATTCAGATGCTGAATTGTAAATTAGAACCTGTTAAGTAGGTTCAAATTCCTTACCAGTTTAATTTTAGTAAATTAAATTTATTCCCTTTCTAAGCAGGAATATACTTCATCCTAAATACCACATCACTGAACATGTTAACGAAAGCAGAGCAACAGATACAGACTGACTGATGTCATGGAGAGGATTTCTTCAAGTATTACTCCCTATGAAGTGAAGAATTTCTTCCTTCTATACTCCCAAACATCAAGGGACTGCGCATAGAAAGGGTGTCTCAAAGACTGTACTGCTTCTTGCTACAATTTCCTACTCATTCTTGTGACTTCAAATATACATGATAATGTTAGTGGTGGGAAAAGTGTATGAATTACTATTGGCTAAATGAGCATTCATTTTTCATGAAGACTGTTTTATAATCCAATCTTTTCACAACTCAAAATCCCATTGCCCTATTATCGTCTTCCATACTGCCTGGGAGAAATGGCAGACGCTGTCATCTTATTCCAGTTCTTTGTCCCATCTTTTAAATATTTCATCCTCATCTGGTTATGAAAACCAGGAGATAGTCATCACAGCATGGTGTGTTTAGCACACACTAGAGACTAGCTGCTGGAATCTTTCATGAGTCATGATTTAAAATTTAAGAAAGATGGATGGTTGGCATATGAGATACAAGTACCCTTTTTGACCTGACCATTAAGAGATACTTTCCTGCTTTCATTAGTTGTAGAATCACACTTTATGCTGTTATTTCAATCATAAATAATTAGTGTTTAATCAATGCTGTCATAAAGAGCCAAGCAAATACCACAGACTCTACTGAAGTTCACTGGATGATAGGTTTTAATAGCTGTGGCTCATAATCACAATAAAATATTCTCCCCTTATGTGTTGTGATTAATAGCAGTATTTTCTCATGATGCTTGTTTTTCACATATGAACTTTCTGGAAGCCATTTACTATTTGTAATAAATGAGAGTAGATAAAATTCAATAGACAAACATGTGAAAGCTCTGAAGAGACATGAGCATTTTCTGCTCTGCAGTCAGTCAGCCAGATGTTCTTGCACAGAAACATCTACATGCTCATCTATCCTCACACCTGAAACAGAGGTATGTACAAAATCGTACTGATTTTAATTAGGAGATTAGATAGTCTATGTGACTCCTATACAGGTGAAGAAACTTTCTTTATCTGATGAAATAGGTGTGTACACAGCTCTCTTGATAGTCAGCCCTTTTATGCTCTGCAAGAATAACAACCCTTCTGGTTTTCCTGAAGGTGACTTCCATCCACAGGAAGACTGCCAAGATACTTAATTTCTATATTCTCCAATATAGTTTAGAATAAAAAAGTGCATGGAACAGAATAGCTGTTCCAGTGTCACATATGGCCAAATACTCTGTAAATAATGCAGGCATTTAGCATTTTGACTTAGGGAAATAGATCAAAATATTACAGGAATTGCTTCACCCCATTCTACCATGGAGACTAATGTTATTATAAAAGGACTATTTTAAAACCTGTGTACATATTTAACTTTAGTTAGCAAGTCAAGGCTCTTCATTAAATGCACAGTAGAATTTTATGGCATCCTTGCATTTGTTTTCTTTTTCTTTTCAGTCTCCTCCATCTCCTCCAGTCTCAAATATGTAGCAGTGATTTATTATTTTCCATGGGGACTCAGAGAAATGCCATTTCATTTCCCTGTATCTTTCTATTTTTCTAGGATGACTTATGGTTGAGAGCATATTTTCACATGAAAGCCCAAGTACTGTCATCTCATTAGGAAAAGAGAAGGGCTCAGCACACACAAGGAAGGGGAGAAGATTCAAATCTCAGGCCATTCATTTCTTCTGTAAAAATAACTTCCATAATGCTACATGCATTAGTAAAAAAGAAAACATTGATATTTCCAAAAGCCCAGCAATTATTGAAAATCTTGTAGGCTTTCAAACTTTTGGACCATCAAAAGTTCTCTCCAAAATTTGCCCTGAACCAGGACACCTTAGAAGAAGTGAAATAGAGAATACAGCTGGTGAAGCTCTAAGAAACTCTCCCTGATTTTCCTTTCACCTAGGGAATAGCCTGCAGTCATGGGCTGACAGGGGAAAAAACCTACCAAGCTCCAGTTCAACCTCTGCTATGACAAAGGCTAACTCCTCTGAATTCCAAAAGTTCTGACAAAGGGAAAGGTGATGCAGATAAGCTTTTTTAAAGCTGCATGGTGGATGGAGCCTGCAGAGGTATCTGCCAGGATGGGCTGTGGTTTGCACATCCATGTGTGAGCTGGGGTCTCCATCAGTGCCTGCCAGGTGTGGCCAGAGGGGCACTCCAGGTGCACCTTTGAGCAACAGAAGGCAACCACCAGTGCTTGAAATTGGCTGCCTTCTTCTGGTAAGCAGTAAATGGAACAGAATATATTTCAAACACACATTCTAGTGCTCTCTGCAGAGAAAACAATCCTAGCAGAAATCATATCTACCTCAGAAGGATGCAACAGAGCGGAAGAAGGTAAGAAAATGGCAAAATGGGGAAGGTTTATGTGCAAATAGAAATTAAACTAAGATTATTTAACTTGGTAGACAGGATTAGGAAGATTTAAAAGACCATGAAAGAGACAGAGAAGATAAATAGGGGATAATCACTTACTATTTCACAAAAAAAGAAGAGAAATCAGATTAGCAAGCCAAAGCTTTTTTGAAAAATAAAAGGTAATACTTTTTTTACATGATTCATAATTAAAATTGTGATCACAAGAATAAATGGACTGAAAACATCATTAGAACAATTCACAGAAGAAAATTCCACTGATGACTTAAATACAGAGATGTATATAAAATCTCTGACCTTGAAAGATTTTTTTGGGACATGGGAAGGTATTTCAGAAAAGGGATAACTTTATTTTTGCACTGGTTTTATACTTTTTCTTCTTACTAAATTATTTTAATTTTTATTTTATCTTCTGACCATGACTGAATATGAACAGGAACATCCAGCTGTGTATTAGAGCTAATTAACAAATATTTCCCTTCAGTTCATGTAGCAAACAAATGTATTCTTCCATTCTATCATTACACTACTGTGGACTTTCAAGCAAGCATCATGTAGTATACTCCTTGGTGTAATGCAAAACCTGAAACACTTAGAGAAACAGAGTTTTGCAAAGCATATTTTAAAATACAACAACAATCCCATGATCTCAGTGCTAGATCACATCAGAATGCTGATTTTGTTCTGCCTTTTTGGACAGACAGCTCCACTCATTGTAGTTTTAAGAGTTAAGAGTAAAGGACTACAGTTTGTCATTGTATAAAGAATGCATTTTTCATGCAAGGCCCTGGCTATAATGCTGACAGCATATTATGAATATAAAAAGCAAAGTCATCTTCATAAAAAAGCTAAAAAAGAAAATAGATTTGTGGCACAAAGCAGAAATACCCTAGTTGTGGTCTGTAGAGCACAAAGGGTAGATAAGACATTTCTTGGCTGTCTGGGAAGAGCAGTTTCATCATAAAGCTCTCCCTCTGTCTCCTTTTTTCCAATGACAGAATTGCATTAAAAAGAAAGATACAAATGTACACATTCCTAATCTCACTTTTCCCTGCAAGGCATTGATATTGCTGTCGTCAGGATGCTGTGGGTGGAGAATCAGTCAAGAGATGTCCCAAAAAGATAACGTATCTTTAAAATGTTTTGGAATCCCTGTAATAAATAATGCATATAACAGCATGAGAAATAATATGACTAAAACCTAAATGGCACAGTTCAGGAGTTATCAACTCAGCTGGATTAAAAGTTAAACCTTTAGACCTGAATAACTCAAACTGAGCTCCAGATCTGAACGTAACTTCATATGTACAATTCAAACGAGCTAATTTATTTTTAACATAAGCAATTTTGCTTCAGCGGAAAAAAGACTTTCTAGTACAAGGTATGTCCATCACAAGATAAATCTCCTAAAGGACATGACTTATGTGATCTTCTAAGTGCCCTCACAATAATTACCCTTTTTGAACTCTGCTGCTATGCAACTCTTATATCCAGTATTGCTTGAGGACACCAAGATAAATAGTGAGCAGCTGTGATGGGTTGATGCTGGCCAAATGCCAGTGCACCCATGAAAATCATTTATTCATTTATGCTTTAGCATAAACAAACAAGTTGTATGTGTATAAAGGCATAGATAGCTATTCCACAAAAAAATTGCTGTACATTTCATAAAGTAGCCACCACCCATTATCCCAACCACTTAATGTGAAGAATTCAGGTATGTAAGGCAAACCAAAGCCTTTCAGTTTCATTACCTTGCCCAAAAGCCCAAGTTAAGAATCCAACTTTGGGCCAAAACACCACAGTTGTTAGTACAAAACAGGTATAATGGAGTTACTTTCAAAGATATACTGATACTTAACAAGCAGTAGATTTAAAAAATAATTCCAAATTTAATTGTGTGGTTTTTCATTAGTGTCATTCACTCATCCAATATGCAGCTATCAGCAGCTGCTGAGTGCAGTGGAGTGTGGCAGGGACTTGTGTGATCAGGACCTAGCTCTGCATAATGACCATATTGATAATGTCTCAGGTTGGCAGCCGAGGCACACAACTCAGACATACCAGCACCCTTTTTCTCTGTTCCACAGTTAGTGCAGCTGCTTGCTGCACTTAAGAGTGCCTTACCAGCATGGCCAGCTGATTTTTCCAGGTGGAGATGAAGTATGTTTATAACACCCTTCAAAATATTCAGCTGCAGGAACTGCAGAGAATTGCAAAGGGTTTTATTAAATGCAAGGAGAACAAAGAACTAACAATCTCCTACAGCATATTAAAAAAGTTGTTCCATGCATAAGCAAATAAATAATGATGCGTTCACATAAATATAATGGATTTCTCTTCTCCATCTATGGTTCTTTCCCTCCTGCAATTATTTCTGAGTGAAGTGAAATTGTAAATAGCTTTAACCACTAAATGATCTTGAGAAAATTATTTCTGAAGTGCCACAGTGCAGCTTGGGGGCTTTTCCCAATCATTCAGTGCTCAGATGATTAGCTTGAAGCAAATTTTTGCAACTATGCTCACCAGGGCAAAAACACATTGTGAGGAATGATGAAAGCAGAACCTAAGTCACATTTGATTTTCAGCAGAAAAAGGCTTTGAAACAGGACTGGAAAGATGCTGAAGGCCACAACAGAAGTGCTTGCAAGAGCTGGGGTTGTGAACTGGAACAGTGAAAGCTGTAGTTATCCATACTGAACTAGCTAATCCACAAACTTCAGTTCAGCATAGAGATGCCAGGCTTGGACTGCAAGAGAGCCAAGGAGAGCAGCGAGCACTGCATGTGAGAAATGAAGCACACTGGAAATACTGCCAAGAAAACCCAGGCTGGGGCAGCACGGACGAGCAAACAGCCCTGGCAGAGCTGTACAGTGCCCTGCATGGGGCCTGGCTCCAGCAATGCTCAACCTTTCCACTCAAAACAGACAAGAGCAAATCCATCACTGTTACAGTTTCTTCACAGTCTCAAGGCCTTTTATCTCTCCAACTAAGGGATCAAGAAAATAAGTAATTATCCATCTGGTTTGAATTAGTTCCTTCTAGAAACTGGTAGAGAACACCCTAACTCCTGAACACCCGTGTAAAACACTCCTGTGACTAAACTAATCTTCCACACCATTACCAAGATTCCTCTATGGAAAGGCAGGCATGAAACTATTCTGATTGAAGAAACGTACTGCCTTGGTCAGAAGGTGATTCTTTTACCCAGTAGGTTTCAAGAAAATCTACCAATTCCCTCCAATTTCTGTGAGAAGCTTACACCTTAAGAGAACTCAGCAGCCACAAAAAATCTCCTTAGTCTGAATCTTGATTGTTTTTATAACAAAGGAAATAATTTGCACACTATATCACTTTGAAAAACAGTTCATCAGCACTGATGTCTCAACATCATCAATACCCTAGAAGATTGAAAGATAGTCAGGAGACTTATTCATCATAAATACACACAACTTGGGTTCCATCAGGCTCCACATCAGCTGAGAAGACAGTGTGAACATCAAAAGAAGGGGCAGAGAATAAGGATGTCTAAAGAGTTTACTCTTGATTCCCATTATGCCCAAAATTTTTCAGCTTCATTCTGTTAACAGAAAAGGATGTCAGGATGGCAACCCAAGGTGCTGGTAGGAAATGATTGGTGCCCATCTGCTCACTATTTTTCTTCACCAAATACATGCACTGTTGTCATGCTACAGCATGGCTCCATTCTCTGATATATCCAATGCACACAAATACGTTGTTTAGGAGGTTCTATAGCTGAGTTAAATCATTGTCAATCAAAAGCAGCTGCTCATCAGAAAAAATGTTGCCACTGATGCAAGAGAGGTGTTGGTTGTGCTCCTTTAACAGGATGTGGTCACACGGCAATATCTCCTCACCAAACACAACCCACACTACACATCTCTGCCTAAAGATTGTAAATTGGAGCTGAGGTCTACCCTAGCAGAGCTGGTGTGGCAATCTTTCACATGGATATTGGCCGGTTCTCACCCAAGAAACCAGCAGGAGTCAGTTCTAGGGGGCACCCAATTCTGCAAGTTCTCTGTGACTGAAAAAAGATACACAATTAAGCATAGCCCTAGATATCATGATTGCAAGCAATAAATGTAAGAAAACCATATGTAATCTTCTTCATCTCCTATTTTCATAGAAGAATTAGCAACCCATAAGATTGACTAGGACAGACTGAATGTTTCTGTCAGAAATAGATAGAGTAAGTGGATGCATTAAAATGGATTTTTAAATGTATGTTGGCCTGAGGGAAACAGCTTTGCTCAAATCTTCGTAAACAGCTATTCACTCTCTCCCTGCCTTTTGAAGCAGGTGTTCATTGAACTGTGAGAGGGAAAAATACCTAAGTCCAGGATGTGTTAAAGATCTGCAGCCTCATCAAAAGGTTCAGGTACATCTTTTGTCACCATGATGGGTACAGCTCATCTCTGCTTACAGTAAATTAAACTGATGCCAGCAGCTGAGACCACACTGTGTCAAAGAACTAGGTGTGCAACAGAGCAAAAGATACAATTGGAAAAACCATCATCAACAACATTTTGTCAGCTAAGAAATGACTCCTCTGATCTCCATCCTCATTGCTAATTTATTACAAAGCATCATCTATTAAGGAATATCATTAGGTGCCTTCTTGGCTTTGATATTTCATACTTGAAACCAAAGTTTAATTTTTGATCCATGAACATGTAGTGAGGGACAAACCCAGCAGAGAGCTGTGAGGGAGTACCTCATCTGCTACAGTACCCTCACGCGTAAATGAGTAATGAATAAATGGCAGGGACTGACGGTAGGAAAACAATTCAATCACTTTTAGCTGGCCTTTAATGAGCACAAAAACTTAATAGTAAGTACACAACCATTTCTGCATTAAACCAACACATTCCCAGAAATAAACGGGGTAAAAGTGCTTCAAGACACTAAAGCCATCTCCCTAAAAATCTCCAGGCAAGAAGAAAGAGACAGGGAACTCTTTGCTTCTTTTGATATTTTTGTGTAAATGATCAGTCACCCTCTCTATTAAAATTGTACCTGTTTTTCCTTTTGAATATACTTAGATTTAGCTCTGAGTTACTGTTTTTCATTATATAGTCCTCTGCAGATAAAAGATCCATTAGTGCCTGGTATTTTCTTCCTGTAAACATACTTTTATACTGACAACAGGTCACCTCCATTTTCTTTTCCTAAGGTGTCTTTTAAAAATGATGGAGTGGTGTTGCAGATAATACACCTGGGGACAGTTTCAGGTAGTTATTTTATTCTGTACCTCTTTTTCTCTCTCATATTTTGGATGCTTCCAAAAGTTGTGTATGCAGGCCTCACATGGGAACTAGTTAGGAATTTGATCAAAGTATGGAACTACAGATCTGCAGAGCTGCACTGTACTTGAAAAATAGATAAGGGTTTTTCCTTCTTTGTCAGATCCCAGATTAGATTTTTTTTTCCTAGGTTCAAGAGAATACTGTATTTTTTTCACTGTATCTTCATTCTTGGTGGAAATTTTCAGTAGCTGCAATAGTTTACCCTAGAAATGGCTGCATGTGCTTGTGGCTTGAAAGGTACATCTGAAACACTGAAACTTATTAGAGATTACTGGAGCTTTTTTCAGGAAAAGGAAAGTAGTATCAAATGTAATAACTTTTAATACAGAGCAAATGTCTGCTAGAAAAAGCACTGAAGTTCTGTTTTATTTTTGACCTTGAGATTACAGTTTGTGTGCCTTACAGAGTCACTGTGGCAATCTGAAACCACACATGCTTTGCATTTAACCATGCCAACAATGATGAATCTGGCTATCAGAGAGAATACTTAAAGCTGTCAGTTTGAATTAAGGCTATATTTATCCTTTAAAATGCTGCTGATAATAATGATTTCTCCCAAGAGTCAATAACTCCCTGAAAAAGATTAAAAAATAAAAGCACAGGGAACAACAAATCAGATTCATATTTTTCACACAGTATCTTCCACTCTATCTTCTCTGCTCAGGTGAATTCAGGAGTTCTATAGCTATGAACCTATGACTTGAAAACACATGGAACAAAAAAGTAGTCCCAGGGCAACGTCAGTGAGTCCTAAACAAACAATAATTCAAGATCTCTAAGGACAGGCTTAAAGTTCGGCACAGGCTTGTGCCCTGTGTTTAGTGAAGAAAAAAGATCTCTTAGATACCATTGCCATTTTCAGAGTAAATCTTTCTTGTTTAAACTTGAAGAAGTTTAAACTGAACTTTTTCTAATCCAGAATGGTTGGCTGAAGTAATTCCATGACCTCCCTTCTTCCCCTTCCCAAAGTGTTTCAGATAAAAATAAATTTTCCATTTTGATTCTTCTCACAGAAGAAAAAGGAGTGGAGAAACACAAGGGTAGTTGGATAGGTGTACTTACTTCATGTATAAAAGAATAATTTGGTTTAAAATGTTTTCAGCATTAAGAACCAGTAATTTAGCAAGAACTGGAAAAAATTTCAGTACTTTGGAAAAAACTATTTGTTTTTAGAATGTGTGGGTGGTGTGGAGATGTCACAACTAGTGTGATTTCCAGTACAACTTGATCAAATTGCAGTGACATCAGTACTGGTACAGAGTGCTAGAATGTCACCCCTAGAATATAAAGTCCACAGAGTAGATACAACTTGAGTTATAAAGGAGAGATTCCTATTGATTCCTGCAAATGTGTTACACTGGGAGAGGCATTTCCCAGAAGGCAGACTGAGTTTCCTTCAGTATTTCAGCTGAAAATGCCAAAGATGTCAGAAAACCATCGGTGTGCTCTTTAAAGAGGGCTCCTTGTATACAGCAAAATGAAATTCCTCCAAATGAAAACAGTCAGCCAAAATCTCACAAAGTACATAACTCTCCATCACTATGGAAGCGGACTGGCATCCACCTTCTTTCTTCTCCAAATTCCAGTCATCCTTTCTTGTGCTGTGCAGAACCTGCTGAACACATTCTGTGGGCAAATAATGAATTGAAAGGATAATAATTATCTCCATGTGGAAACCTAAGGCTCATATATACTTCAGGTTGCCAGATTGAAAATTACATCTATTAGGCCAAACAAATTACTTGCGTACTGTACTAGAGGTAACACAGAAAGAAATTTACTTCTTCTACCTTTGTACCAACCTGTGATAATTTAGATGATAATAAGTGATGATTTGCCACATTAAATGATTGCAATAACTCCATGATTTTTTATCCTATCAATTGGGCCCTCTCAATTAAATAAAGAACAGAATTAATCATTGCAAGCCAAGGCTTCCTAGGAGATCTTCTCTTGCTGTCATTGAACTGATAAGAGGGGCCACGAGGTCACCATCTGAAATCTACCCAGACCTGTTACCACTGTTGCACCAACTGGTAACAGTCTGTAGGGTCTCATTCCAGCCTGCACACTGCAAATATATCTCACTAATACTATAACCTTGGTTTATTTCCATATGCTGGGTAATTGCCATGTACTAAGCGATAAATTAAAAAGATTAACCAAAGTACTAACTACAATAAAGCAGCTAATTTAAGAATTTCAGCTCTATATTATCTTCTCTTTATTGAAATGGAACTTAAAAATCCTCCCTCTGCTTCAGCTAATGATAAAATGCTAGATAAAGATAGGTTTCTGTATTATCTATTGGTTGACAAATAACAGTTTATCCTCTAATTATGCAGCTCAAATAGCATTGTCCTTGACTGCAATTCCACACTTGCATATGGATCTTAGCCTGCCTAAGTGGAAGACTGCCCCCACAGCAGTAGTTTTCAGTCTCCTGCAGGTTAGAGGACAGAGAAGCTGTCAGCCTGTCAACAAAGGCATTTC
This sequence comes from Molothrus aeneus, assembly GCF_037042795.1. Classification (NCBI taxonomy): domain Eukaryota; kingdom Metazoa; phylum Chordata; class Aves; order Passeriformes; family Icteridae; genus Molothrus; species Molothrus aeneus. The sequence continues at coordinate 42,199,541 of NC_089651.1, read as the reverse complement.
CAGAAAAAATTCCTGGTGTGATGTGGAAATAGCAAAGAAGAACAGAAGGCCCCACCAATACTCTGGAGCTTACAGAGCTTTTCCCATTATCTGTAAAGCTTTCAAAGCACATTGAAAAGCTGTAGTTAAACAATAATAAAAACTCCTTCAGTTAACCAACAACTCATTTAATCTTCAGGGAAGATCTCTGCATCACTCCCTAAATAAACAGTATGTGCTGATGGTCAGGAAGACCAGAAGAGATCGAGGCTATTTTGGGACTGGGTATGAAACCCAAATCCTGCACTACCAGTCACCTGCCCGGGCTCCTTTACACCCCAGAGTGCCTCTGACTGTAAGCTGTTAAGTCCTCCGTTACTATTCTGAATATTGGACAGAAAGTGTATGAAACTGCAGATGTATGCTGAAAAGGGGGCTTTAGAATGAGACTGTGCAGTTGCATCTCTTTGAAATCCAAAACACGGATTTACAACGTGCTGTCTTGATAGACATTGCTCCTTGCTACCATTCATGAAATGATAAAATCATGGAATCATTCAGGTTGGAAAAGACCTTAAACAAGTTAGACATGACTACCGCCAGTACTGAGCCCTGGGGAACCCCCCTAGAGACTGGCTGCAAACTGGATGTGGCACTATTTACCACTCTCTAGACCTGGCCGTCCAGACAGTTTTTAACCCAGTGAAAAGTACTCCTGTCCAAGCCATGGCTGCCAGCTTCCCCAAGAGAATGCTGTGGGGGACAGTGTCAAAGGCTTTACTGAAGTCTAGGTAGACTACATCCATGGCTGTTGTCATTATAGTGTAAGAGTTCTATTATCATTACATTGCAAGGGTTCCATATCGCTAGAGTTTCACACCTCCTTGATGTTTCTTGTAGGCAGCCCCTCTAGGCACTGACTCTTCCTTGACTCCAGTTCCCCCCAACCAACCAATCCACTCTTTTATAACACTCCTCTTATTGGCTACAGCTGTGGCCTGTTAAAATCAGGCCTGCTCCTAATCTTTAATAATTAACCCAGCTGCAACTCTTTAAAGGGGCAAGATTACTTTCTATAGTACCTTTATTTACTTATGTTCTATCCCCCTACACATGGCCTTTCCTTCATCCACTAGTCAGGCCACCTGGTCACAAATTTTCTGACTGAAGATTAAGAGAAATTCTCTCCTTGTGGGTTGGCACATCCTGGGAGTACTGGGAAAGGTTATATGTTCATTGCAAGTAACCTTTAGCATCACACCATAGATTTCCCTCTTTGTATTACAAAAGCAACACAGGACTTTTTGCCTGAATAGTATTTTTTCTGCCAAACTCAGAGCATGCCTATACAAAGGACATCACGATGTCTTACCCCTCTCTGTGCTCAAAGCCATCTTAAAATCAATCAGCTCAAATCTGCAGCTACATTACTGTGGTGCTATGCCCAGGCTAACATGTCCTGCCACTCAACAGGTCCCATTATCTGGGTCACAGTGCCAGGCTATCACAACTCTGCAAATTTTGGACTTGATCTTCCTCATGTCTGAATAACTTCATAGTCAGGCAGTATTCTCATATCCATTTCCATCTGTCCACTTTGTCCACTTCAGCTCTGTTTGAAAAAATGTTCTCAAGCTTTATCTTAAAAACAGTTTTCAGACTCTCTTCAACTGCCTGCCTCTCTTTGGAAACTGCCCAAAAACCTCACCACTGTAACAGTTAAGAATTTTTCCGTCGTCTCCAAATTCCATTTATCCATCACAAATTTGCTGTTAACTTTTTTGGTAAAATTTGCCTTTCTGAACTTCAAAAACATTGCTCTCCTTTGTGCTTAAGCGGCTGGTGCAGTTACAGGGAATAATCACCTCCATTCCCAGCATTTGCTCGGCAAGGTTTAATAAATCAAACTGGTTTACAATCATTTTCTGGGAAGAACTTTTCATTCCTCAACAACCTAGAAACTCTTTATCTGTTCCAGAAGAAATTTATCTTTCTTGAAACAAAGTGACTAAAACCAGGCACAATTTCTAAAAGAATCCTCACCAGTTTGGTACAGAACAGCACTAATGCTTCCTTATTTCTGCTGGATGTATGACAAGTCTGCTGATATATCCTGGGATATAACTTGACATTTCCATCACCTTTTCATGTTTTTTTTCAAAGCCTTTTGTTTCAAAAAACTGCACTTTAAATCTCAGAGGAGTATGTTCATGCACAACATTTCTGATCCCTTTTAATTCCAAGCAAAGACAATCTTCATCAGAAAAAGTTCAGATCTATGTCTAGGCACAAATACCTTGGAACCTGACTATGTTCAAAAGTTGGTTTTAATTGGATCTATCTTTTCTCTGTAGTAAGCTATAAAAAATGCTCCTACTACAGCTCTGACATTTTCAGTTTGGGACTAATTTATATTGATGCAAAAATGCAAAGCAATTGAATAGTACAACTACACAAGATGTTTTCCAAACCAGTTTCTAAGCCCAGTTCTTTTTCAGAAACTTCTTTTTCAGTCAGTTAAGAGAAGCAGAATATTCTCCCTGGACTGTTTAACCCACTCCATTCATCCCCCTGATATTCTGAGTAAACCAAATACAAGAGCATTTTCTTCCCTGAATCCCTTTCATGCTTTTTGCAATCCTGCTACAATGCAAAAGATCCTGTAAAAGCAGAGTGGTTTGTCAGCCAGATCTGACACCGGCCTTGGCCTCTCTTCTCTCGAGTGGCTCTTGAAATTCAACAAGATGACTCAAGTGCTGCTGGAAGGAGGGAGGGTACAGTGATGCCATTCACACCACACTCCATACAATTTCGGAAGATCTCACAGCAACACATCACACTTAATAATCTCTTCACCACCAGCTTTAACCAGCTCCTGTCTGGATCATGACCAAGTTTAATTTTTACTAAAGAGACCCTGCCAGGTATTTTGTATTAGTTTGCATGGGGTTTTTCCCTTCTGGATGTCTTAACGTTATTTCTTCTACTGTGGAAATAGTTTGATTTTAAGCCAGGTTTTCAGCCAAGATAAGTCTGTGAAGCTCTGCAGAGGTCAGGTCACACCACTTGATGAGCTTTCCTTCAGCAGACAGATGTGGGTTTTTTATCCCAATTGTTTCTTTAAGACAGGAAACAAACTCTTCATACTCTTCTTTGTATTTCAGCTCAAATCCAGGACACCAGCAGCAAACTATGTAAGTGAATTTAAGTACTGAATTGGCTTCAGTTAGGAAAACTAAACAGAAAATGTATGTACTAAAAATGTACAGGGTCTGGTTACAAATAAGCTAAAATCTCAGTTGTTAAAAAAAACAAAAAAAACAACCAAAAAAAAACCAACAAAAAGCCAAGATTTAAAAAGCAGTTTGCAAATTTGGCAGCATTTAAACCTTTTTTTCCCCCAAACAGAACAGGGAAAGTGATAGGGAATGAAAGGCCTGCTTTGTGAGATCAAGGTGGGCAGTGATGTATATGTGGACAGGGAGTAACCTGTTGAACAGTAACTTAGGAAGCTGACTGCTATTTTCACTTCTACCAATGACATGCTTCATTACTCTCAATAAATTCCTCTATTTCTTGTGCCTCAATTTACCTACATACAGGGCAACAGTAATGATTCAGACATCACACAGCAGTTTGAAAAGCAGAAAACACAACCTAAATGTTAGGTATTGATATCATATTTTTTTTCATGTAAACAGAGGACAGTCCTTAACAAAAGTCCCTGTAACAAAATTGCACTGAACTGTTAGAGATCATGTTTTCACAGAATCCCTTTTAATTTAGGTCCTCACCAAAGTCTCCTTTTAGCTCTGCCCGATTTTGCAGAAGTATTTTCCATATTGATTTGCCTTTGCTTAGGTAGGTTGTTTTTTATTTTTTTTTTTTAGAATAAGAGAATTTCCAAGTGTTCTGTACATAAATAGCCTTTGAAGCAATCCAATATAATTTCAGCAATATTAATTCAATCCACTTGCTATCCTTGAAACAATTTTTGACTTTGCAGAAACCAGCGTTTGCATCTAATGTAGCAAGTATTGTAAATTGCCCTTAAGTGCTTAAAAATTAGCTTCAGGCTGTATCTGGCATCCATTTGTCGCATAAATGCAGTGAATATAAGGCTTTTATCAACAACATCTAACATATCTGAAAGCCATAGAGTAACTGTAAAATGGCAACAAATTTTGTTTGAATCTAACCTAAGTAAGATTTGAAATACAAGAGAGTGTTGCAGCCAGTTAACACCCAGGAACCAAGATACTGCTTCAGAAGTGTGGCAAGGCATATCTTCCAATATGGGGGGTATATGTGCATATATATACCAATATATACCACACCTGGATGAGGAGTCTCTATTTCTTATCAAATTAAGAAAGACTTTGTTCTTCTTACTTCTACTGAAGTAAGAAGAACAAAGTCAGATTAATCCTACTGCTTTCTACCTCTAAACACAGGTGCCATTATATTAGTTTTTCAGATGTAAAGGTACAGTACTTAATTTTAAGCACTTACAACTGAAGTAAAGAATTACTTTAAAATCTGGTTTTCATCACACAAGAATTGTAGCTTCCACTGAAGACAGTTATGGTCAAAAGCATTCGGGCTTAAATCAGGTATAATAATAATAATAGTATTGAAGTACAGTATTGAATAGTATTGAAGTAATAAGTCTTATTGGGTCTCCTAGCTCTTCATTTTCCTCAGTTTGCAGATACATACCTAAATAGGTGCTAACACTGCTGCATTTGAGTTATGAATGTTTGAAATGAATGGAGAGGCATGTTGCGTTCCTCACCTTCAAACTTCTTTCTCTTTCTATTCCTGCCACAGCTTCAATAGTCCCTACAACAGTTGAAAAGTACTTGTGAAAGCCTCCTAGTTCTTTTCTAAGGGTCTACCAAGATCTCTATATATGGTTCTCACTACATTTTAGGACTCACTAACTTTCTTGAAAGAATGCTAGGAGTGAACTTGATCTCCACCTTTCTGAAACAAAATAATTTTGAGATATGAGGTATTAAAATGTTCAGCTCTTAGAGGATTACTTTTTGTAAAAAGGCACTGAAAATCCTTTGAAAGAAAGAGATCTTTTCCTTTACCTTAAATTTTACATGGCAAGATCTTGGTTTGTGGGTAGGCAGAGCAGGAGGTAAAGCTGTCTGGTTCATTTAATGAATTTCATATAATCACATCAGAAGCCTGTACAGAAGCAGAATTAACCCGGAATGTTTCTTTAGAAAAACCCCTTGAAACTAAGCAATTATTTGAACAATTGGCCCAAACTCTCTTGCATTTATGCCAGTTTAAATGTGATGCAAATTCACTAGCTTCTGTAGCACAGCCATAGCAAGAAAAGAACCAAACCCAATCTTCTTATTCCCAGCTCATAAGCAACCTGAATTCAGCCTTTAGTTTATGAAATCACTTCCGTGTCACATATCCCTCCATTCTTCCTCTGCCTCATTTGCTGAACAAATGAAAAAAATCACTTTCCGTGAAAAAGCAGCAGTAATGGAATTACAGCTGTGAAGGTAACCTTAGCCCGCTCCAACTCCAGTCCACAGCAAACTGCTAACTGCTGTCCCAGAGAGCTGCACTCTTGAGTGGCCCAGCAGCAATCTCATCGACTTTAGTTTCCTGCAGGAGTAGGACACCATTCCCTCTCATCTGGACCTTCCCTGCATAGTCTGGGGCTGTTTTTCTCCCTTTTCAATTGGATATTAAGCCAATGAGACTTTATCATCTAATAATTACATAAGGTCACATTATTTTTACATCTATTATTAATATATTGGGGGGGGAAGTTAAAAAAAAGGGGAAGATAAAAAAGCTAAAAAGGAAATATAATTCTCCCTCAATGGTCCCATGTAATTTTCACAGCTATACACTGTATGGTATAATGTTGCCCCTCACAGGCTACAAGAATGAAGCTTGAAGAAGAGTAATGGGAATAAGGAATCAAGAGGCATGGCTCAGTCAGGATTTCTGGTTTCTGTTGCCAGTCCCAAAAGAATGCACTGACTGGTACAACACATGTTGCTCCTGTGCTGCTGGTAAAAGGGACAACAAAATTTCCCTCCTTTCTCAGGCCATGTCAAGAGGATGAGGTAGCCACAGAGCTGCAGCCAAGAGACTGCACTGCATTTCCTTCATCCTCTCTCCCTTCAGCTTCCATGTGCACTGAAGCACAAACATGCCTAGCTCTAAACACTATTCTTTCATTAAAATAGAGGGGATGCAGGTAAGGATCCCCTATACATTCTTCTTACACAGGGCTTAGCACAGTTGAATGGCTCTGGGAACCATTCCTCATCTCTGTAAGGTTGTAGTCAGAAGGTTGAGCTAGGCACAGCAGAGAGAATGCAAACCCATATTACAGTCAAAGAGAGGGTCAGGCTCAAGTCAAATCCAGCTCTGGATTTCAAACTCACATTAGAGTCTGGAGAGACTGCTTTCTAGAATTGAGAACCTGCTTTTAGGGGGGATGTATAACAGTAATGGTATCAGAAGCAACGAGCTGAGATGACTGTTTGCTATTTTCTCAGGACCTAGAGAGATAAGAACAAAACAGAAATGAAAGATAGGTAGGAAGAGAGGACAATGTAGGCAGTAAACACTTTTCTACTTCAAAATAACCAAAAAAGCATGATAGTAGGGAAAATCCTACAAAAAAGATGCTACACTGTCAGCAAGAAAGGGCTGCTGCAGAGGGAGATCAGCAAACAGACATTCTTAAGGCCCAGGGATTTTGAATTTTAGAGAGATTAAGCTGACACATGATACTGGTGCAGGACTAGAGCATTATGTCCAGTTCACTCTAAACATGTATGAGTCTTAATACTGCTTTAATTGTCTCGATACTATTTATGACATAAGCTCTGTAAGAAAGACATCTAATATGCAGAGCACACATATGGTCCCTTACTAAACACAAACTAGGACAGGCATTCCCCTCTAAGAGCAGCCTGTTTTACAGATCCAGCACAGCACAATACCACACTGTCACTCCCATGCCATTCGTTCCTCCAGTCATTATAAAACAGTAACACACATTGCAAATGAGAACAGGCTAAAGGGCTAAATGTTTCTCCCTGCTTTCAGGAAATTATTAGTGTATTATGCACCCAGCTTCCCTACTTGAACTGTCTCTGTCTATCTTTGGGAGCCCAACAAAAAAACAAATGATACCCTAAGGATGTTTAACTTCCTCTACATACTGCCTCTTTTTGCTAAGCCAGCCAAATGTGAGGTTGGCCTGCTTTCAGTATGTGACAGACCAAATTCAGATATAACTGGCCAAGTTCAAGCAAGGTATATGCCATGCTCTCCAAAGAAGATGATTAAAACTTAAGGAAATGTAAGTCGAGTCATCTTAAATCAAGGAAATGGGGCAATGCTGTAAAAGTAAAAGGGGAAAAATTATTTTGAGCATGTCTTGGAAAAAGTCTGGGACACATTCATAATGGCACAATATTCCTCAAGGGTGTTTTCTTAAAGGATATGCAGACTGGCGCTAGCCACAAAGCAGCAGGCTGAGAAGGATTGTGGGAGGGAGCAAGAGAAATTTGGGACAAGAGAGGGTGGTCAAAAGCAGTCATGTGCTAGGAGGCTGAAAATAAATCAGCTCACAAAACTCACATAGGCTGTTATGCAACAGTGCGTGAGATGCCCAAGTATCCTCAGATCTGGTCATCAGCATCAGCAGCAAAGGCAGAAAAGAACCTTTTGGCATCCAATGTGTCAACTGTTGTACAACTGCTTTCTGCTGGTTATCTTAGAGGAGAATGTAAATGTGATAATGTTTTATTTATTTATAGATTTATTTATTTTAAATTGTATAAAGGCAACCTATTTGTAAAAGAACAAAGTGCAATTTCAGTACCCTTAAGTGTAATTAATTAATCTGCCTTGAGCTGATATAAACATGGCCAAGACACTCCTGGCACTTTTCACTCCACTGTTCTCCCCACAAAATGTCTCATCAATAAGACTGAAAATCTCTTTGGCCTCATAAAGGCTTCACCAGAAAAGTCCATCCATATCCTCAGCATGTTTCGTTCCCTGACATATCTTCATTTTGTATAGTATGTCAGGTTCCTGTTCAGCTGTTATTCATATTTCAGAAAGCTGCTGGGACTGAGACAGAAACACAGGAAATTACTTCACCCAAGTTTAGACCCGAAACTGGCAAAAAGGGTACAAGAAGAGGACAAATAGCATTTCACTGCTGGGCTGCAGGCCTTTTGTTGGTCTAGGGCAGGAGCAAACAAAAGTGAATCGTGTCTGCTGGTGATTCAGGACCCTTCTGACATTTTTGTGGATCCAAATTTCGTGGATTTGGATCTGATTTTTTAGAGACAGTATCAACTCAGGTAAACCAACACATGCTGTTATCCTAGAAGCACCTTAAAAGCAATGAGTCTTTGGGGAATACCTCAACAGCAAATACAAGGAATGACTGCATAACAGAGATCCCCTTCCTGGCCACATACATGAGCTCTCCACTGTATACATATGGTGAAAATAACAAGAGAAGCTGGCAGACAGGCTGTCACTTTTTCATTGTAGCCATGGTCAATCAATTGAATTCAACACTTTCCCCAAGTATACCGACACACTATATATCCAAAATTATATAGCCATATTAAAATTCCTCTAAAGGCTCTAGCTAAAGGGCTAGTTTCCCTTGAACTGGAATCAAAGATGTGATGAGAAAATGTAGTTTTTTTATTACCAATTATGAGGGTATTCATGCAGCACTGCTTAAATATTATCTTCTAAAACTGATAAAAGGGCAGCGTAGGGGGGAGTTCTTCAGAGAGCAGGAGACCAGACAATTAAAGCTCTTAATTACAAGGCAATACCCAAGAACTTAAAGATCATACCCAGACTAAACTCTGTCCTTTCTATCAATATTCATCCCACTAATATACATCTCTTAAAAAAAGTCTACACATCATAATTTTCTATCATATTTTTAAAGAATTTTAAGAACATTTCATGCACCAGTTAGTTCAAAGATACTATGATACATTAAAAGTTCAAAGCAGAAGCTTCTCCCTTTCCTTTTATATCTCATTTTAAGAAGGAACAGTTGCGTGCAATATTCCTCTTCACCAAGAGCTTGTACTTGTTGCTCTTACCCCAAGACTGTTGTAGAAATTCCTTTAACACAGAGAACAACAGTCTATATTGTATTCATGGTTGTGAAACAGATCAATCAATTCTTTCAATCATTTGAAAGAATATGGGAAATTCCAGACCAAGAGTCCTTTGTGCACAGAGGAGCACAGGTCAATAACCTGCAGCTGCTCCCAGTTAGCCACCATCACATATCTAGACAGCACCACGGTGGGTACACGACTGTTGCGAGGGAAAACATGAGCAGGTGGTGCACTACTACCTCTAATTCATCATCTTAACCAGTGACACATAAAAAGCAGTGAAACACAAAGTGCTATTAGACCTGAAAAGTTGCCATAATTGCAATAGCATTGCTAACTAACCATTCAGCCCTATGTTCTGAGTCATTAGGGCAATGGTTTATGACCAGCACTTGGTGGCATTAGCAAAATGGAGCAGGAGATTGAGCGTGACAGGTGGGTTGGTAAAAAGAGGGAGGAGGAGAAGATGTAATTTACAGCTCTAGGGAATCACCTGTTAAAAACACATGTGTCCTTCTTTACTGAAAAGGAAGAAGTTCCCATACTCTATGGATAAGGAACAGGGATTCAAGACAGTGGCAAGGTGACAGTCTTTTACAAGAATGTTTTTGACTTTTCTTTTCCCCCTACATACGGATTACGATATTTTGCTCTGACAAGTCAGCAGGAGAAAGGAAAGTCTAGCAGTCAGGCTTTTGCAAGATAAATTCTGTATGCTTAAATGATTTGAGAAAGATGTTACCTTACTTCCTCTTAGAATGAAAAGGCTGATGTAAGTCACCTACACTGCAGCTCTAGACACAGTAGGAAGGGACTGAGGGAGTCCACATAATGCAAAGAAAAATACCACAGAGGGAGGTATTTTTGCCTCTTGCCCTCCAGTGTAAGGCTTCAACAGTGAAGATTCTGCAGAAGATGCAAAAGATAGATATGCATGACTTATTTTTTCATGGCCATTAAGAATTCTACCCTGAACTCTAGCACAACTCAAGCTAACTTTTTTTTTTTTTTTTAATTCTTACTTGAAGTCCAATAGCAGGGTGCAAAATACAGAATTCCTTTTTTTCAAATTCTTTCAGTGGGGGTAGGAGAGGAGATTTTTGATGGAAAGTTGCCAGCAGTGATGACTTTCCCACACTGCAGAAAACTGAAATGTGCAGACTATTACATGTCTACATCTGTCTAGTTTAAGGTTCCAGCCACACAAGCATGTCATGCTTTCACTCTTAAAAAAGTCTTCTTAAGAAATTGCTGTTTACCATTGTAGGTATCTGTAGATTTTTATTGCCACCCCTCCATTCTACAGAATCACAGAATTATTTAGGTTGGAAAAGACCTTTAAGACCATTGAGTCCAAATGTAACTTAACACTGCCAAGTCCACCACTAAACCACATCCCTGAATACCACATCTACACATTTTTCAATATCTTCAGGATGATGACTCTACCACTTCCCTGTGCAATGCTTGACCCTTTTTATGAGGAAACTTCTCCCAATATTCAATCTAACCTTCCCCCCTGTCACAACTCAAGGCCTTTTCCTCTTGTCCTATCACTTGTTTACTTGGGACTCTGACACCCACCTCTATAGAACCCCTTCTTTCAAGTAGTTGAAGGAAAAACAAGGTCTCCCCTGTCTCTTCCTTTTCAGATAAATACTACTTATTTCTCACTGACAAATTTTTCAATTGTTTTACCAATTATTATATTTAAGAACTATCTCTCCTTTAAGGTAATAGCAGCTGTATGAATAGGAAATGTATTTCATTCACAATCACACCAAGACTAAATACATCTGTCCTTTAACATAACCAGAATAATTTGGCCACCATATTACCCTGAGAATTCATTTTCATCTGAATAAAAGCCATGATCCTGAAATCTTTAGCAAAAATCAGTATTTCCTAAGGTCTTTTATAAGGATGGTTTACATTGTTTTAAAACTGATGAATTTCAAAACAGACACTTTAAAATGCATCTTGTTCAGCTGCCCTCAATTTGCAATACAATTCAGTCTATCAGTGACATTTCATCTCTGAATATTTGAACTACCCTCTGTTTGAGCCATTCAGTGCCAGGTGCTTTGTGAAGAGGATTCACAAGATACCATTTTCCTATACACATGTTTTTTTCTCTCCAAACAGCTGTTTAAGGCACAACGGTACATTCTTATTCATTCAGAGGATCTTGCAACACAGGTGGCAGTGGCATTGTGAAGAACAGAAAATAAGCCAACTCTGTCAGATCAGGCAGAAAGAAAGGGTCATGTTGGGAGACTAGGTCAGCAGAAGGAAGCTGGCATACACGAGTGAAGCAGGAATGGCCCTCCTCCACACTTCAGATCACCCATCTGTGGGGCTGGGTGCCTCTCTATACATGAAACAAAGAGCTCTGAGACTGACATTGCTGCTTCAGGGTGTGAATTAAGGGTATGTGGCAAGGGGATGTTAATGGTGAGAAATACACATGACAACCATGCCGGGAGAAACAACAGGACTGCAGAATCTGTATTTCCATTATAGGAATTTGTTTTTTCATGGAGAAAAATTTAAATTGACTTTCCCTTCAACCTTTGTTTTTTTGGAAACAAAGTCATCAGGTTCTGATAAGGGAAAGCAAAGGCTTTTTTCTGCTTAAGAAAGTATCCTTTTCTAATGGGAAGTAGAAGATTCTATAGTCTCATCCCACCTGCCATACAGCAGTGCATGCCACATAACAGCCTGGGGAAACTGGCAAAGGGAATAACATTTCCTCTGAACCCTTGATGGTGGATAAAGAAAAGGGCACTTTGGTCTTCCCCTGTTCTGTTTGAGCTGTCACAGAGATGTGCTGCACCCATAAAACAAGGCAGGGGCTGCTGAGAAATTCAAAGCTCCAAGGGAGCTTGTTTAGCTTTTTTTCATCCTCCAAGAGTCAGAGGCCTATAGGAAGTACTGTGGTAAGCACAACAGCAAGACCAGAGAGTGGAAAAAAGTGTGTTTCTGGATTTATAGCCATTTGTTCTGTGCCAAGTGACAGAATCCTAAGTGGGAGGGTGAGGAGCACAGGGTGCAAAAGTAGCCTGCATTTAAATAAGAGGCATGTGGGTTTGGAACCCCTCCCTCCTCTGTTTAAACAGCCCAGTGCTGCCGTGAACAAAGCCTAAGAAGATTATGTTCTGTGAGGATAATCTCAGCTCTCTAGTGCTGTCTTGGCTTCAGAAATGCAGCATTCCAGTTTTCTCCCAGGGTCATTTCTACCATTTCCCTTCAGCTCCTATACGCTTCTCCAGCTAGTCTCTGATTTCTGGAGTGAACTTTTTTAATGTTATAATTATCAAGGCTCCTTGGATTTTCCTGCCATTCAGGCTTGAGAGAGACAAATTACTCACCTGAAGGTAACAGGATTAGGTGTCAAGGAGCTTTCTCAGCAATCCAGGTACCCCTTTGGAAAGCAGAGGAGCAGCATTCCCCATGTGCATGAGGACCCAGCAGCCCAGAGCACCTCACTGTCCACCCAAACACACTATCTCACCTGAGCCTTAAATAATACAAAAAATATTCCAGCAGCTCAAATATTGAGCAAGTGGTAATGATGCTGTCACTTTGGCAGAATGTGCAAATATTGGTGCAGATGGATAGCATTTGTAAAGGAAATGAGCAAGATGAGAGAGGACCCCTTTGATCTGCCCTGTGCAGCTCCCATTGCAGCTGAGGGCACACAGCTCTCTGCCAGTCAGGGACAGCCATTCCCATCCTGGCACACCCTTTCCCACTCATATGCAGACTCTCTTGCCTTTCCAGCTGCAAGAGTGAGAATGGCTTGCCTGGCAGGCACTGTGCACCACTTTAAACATGCTGAAGCCTGAAGAGTGGCATCTCTTTATGCTAGGTTTGAATTCACCCTATGCCTGCCAGAAGACTGAAGAATACGCTGGGTAGGGTTTTCACCTGCTTTAAAAAGGTAAAACAGGTAAATGAATGTCAGAGATACTTCACACATCTGAATATGCTGTGCATAATATTCCTTGGTGGCAAATACTGTTCCTCATTTTGGGGTACATGTTGCCTTGTTTACATCTACTAGTTGTATATGGAACAGAAGCATAACTACCAAGAGAACTAATAAATATGCAGGAAGAATAACTGGGAAAAAAAGCAACACAAGAACCAGGAGTCAAAACACTGTTAAGAGTTGCAGCCTTTTCCTAAGGTAGGGTCTGGAGTACCTGGAAGCTCATTGCAAAGGACAGGGACAAATTTCTACAATTCTCTGTGCCAAGACCACAGGATCAACCTTGTCTAACACCTGGATGTCAAAAACCCAGCCTGAGAATGCACCTTCTTCCTCTGGTCCAATGAAGGTTAGTGTGCATTGTACTTGGTCTTACCATACTACCTTAGTCTTTCATTTGGGCTGTGGACACAGAACTCTGGCACTGACATGAAAGCTCACTGACAAGAGCAAATAACCAATACCACATAAATAACCAAAGTAATTGTAATTGTTTTTTCTGGTACCAAGTTCTGCAGTGTTGACAGATACAAATTCCTTTGACTTCTATGGATTTTTGGCCTGATTATGGATTATCTGAATCAGCCTGTATACCACAGGCTACAAAGGAAGTAGAGCATCAGAGGAAGAAAACAAATATGAATGGCTCTCAAGTTCACCCTCAGGCTTAAGAAAGATTGAAACTAGCCAGTACATTGGCTCATTCCATCATAGTCCCACTGATCTGGAGATGCTGCATCAATATTTCCTGGAGTCTTTCATATCAGAGCTCTGGATGGGAAATCCCAATTCCCAGTAAACCCAAATAAATGCCCAAATTAATTTAAAAAGCAAATGCTGAAATAAACCCACTTACTCTAATGTAATTTCTTTTCCAGTGACGTGTTGCAAATCCCAGCAGGAGCACACCTGCTGCATGAAAACCTCAAGGGAATTTTATGAGATTTCCCTCAAACCCAGTAAAAATAGCCAATAAATTATCTTGGTGTTACAAAGTATCATGTCTTAAAACACATTAGAAAGCTCTGAAGGATGCAATACAGTCTCTGTAATCAAGAACTTTCAATCTAAAGTACTTCCATCAGCGTATGCACACAGTGCAACTGATTGCAGCCCTCCTGAGGTGCCAGGTAGTAACTACACGTGGTATGAAGTAGTGGATTAAATATCAAATGGGATAAAAAAAATAAAGAATCAAATATTGACATGTTTCTGAAGTGCTGTAAGGACATTCAGTGTCCTTTCAGGTCACATAGTTGCTCTGGGTGTAAAGACACAGACACAGTAAGCCCTTCAAGGTCCATCTCCTGCTGGAAATCCAACACACAGGCAAAGAGCCAACTAAACCACTTCTGTCTATAAACATCCCGAGGCTTCCTGGTGTACACGCTCCTAGTGGCTGGATGGGTCTGCCAGTGCAAGCCTTTCATTTCCTTCCTGCAGCCTGAAAGTCTCATGTCAGGCATTAGAAAAGGGATCAACAAGGTGAAGTCTGACATCACCTCGTGCTATTTGACATGAGCACATGCATAGGTGTATGTAATTCTCCCTGCTGAGAATCCTGATCCCCCAGGCCCCAGAGCCACACCAGCAAAGGAAGAAAAACACCCCAGCTAGGCAAGGAGAGAAGTACTAAAATGACAGCCACTTTGCATTTTTAATGAGGATTGTCTCCTAAATGTCTCTGTACCTCCACAAAGCCCTCAGCACTGCTTCAAAACCCATCTTGTTTCTCTCAACTGATTAGGAATTTTTATTCTTGCTTGTTTCCCCTTCTCCCTGCCTTTTCCTGTGTCCTTGGAGCTAGTGTGCCCTGACAGCAGCAGCTCTGTGGTGCTCTCCTGTCCTTCCCAAACACAGCACCTCCTTGTGCTATCAGTCACCCACAGCTGCTGCTTCTCCTGCACCACTCACACTGGGCAGTCAGGAAAGTCTTTCCCCCCGGCCCCAGCCCAAAAGGAAGGAGCATGCACAAGCCTTGGGGAGCTTCCACACTGCCCAGTCCATGTCTGTACCCTAAGTCTGTCCCAAATCCAAACTAGGGCAAGAACTCCATATATATCAACCCTCCCACGTAACACCCTAGTTTTCATGAATGGAAAACCTGGAAAAATGAGAGTGTGTGGAGGTGCCACATGATCTTGTCCTGGTAAAAGGTTCAGATGACTGGGAGCCCAATAATTCATGGTGCAATACAGTATACATGCAAAGTAAATTTAGCTACAGCCTGACATTCTTGCTTTCCTGCTTGTAAACAGAGATAATTGTGCTTTCCTAAATAGTGCATGAGTGTTGAGAATAAACAGCAAAATTCTTGAGGCACATCTTAGCATAAGAGGCTAAAACCATCTACAGAGGCCACAGGAAAGCTTTGCTTAGCTTACAGAAGACGTGTTCAGAGAAGGCTGACTGCTTCCCAAATGGAACAAAACCATCTTAAAGCCATAAAACCTCCAGAGTACATCCAACACTACCAGACAAACATTCCCCTTCCTCTCACGAGCTCTTCTGACCTCTCTCTTTCCCTCTACTAGTCATCATAATACATCTTAACAGCTGTATACTTTAAATATACTCGTACACATTACTAATGCCAGTTCTACAAGGCTATCATTTCACTATGTTTCCTCAAGGCATGCACAGCTCAGCCTCTTTCTTTCCTCCCAAAATCCAAGGTTTAGATGACGGTCTATGGCCGTACAGAGTGAAAGCTCTGGGTATGCATCAAATAATTCAGAGGTAGAGTAAGTATCAGGAACTAAAACTGACTGACCTTTTAGTCCCTGAGCCCTTTTGTTTTCCAAGCATTTGATGGACCAGTAACTCACACTTCACTCCAATCACATTGAAACTTGAAGGTTCCTAAGCCAAATTTTTCATTCCAATAAAACTATCCCAGGGGTCACAACGAAGAAGTGTGTGCTTGTTCTTCAAGTGAGACAACGTGTCAATTGTATTTCTGTTCTCTTTGTAAAGGATTGCTAATGTTGTAGCAAGTAATGGCTTCTAACCTAGGCAGCACTGCAGCCTCACAGCAAAGTTTTAGTAAGCAAGTGGAATCCTTTTGGCAGGTTTATTCACTCATAAGGAATTCCTTTCATTATTTAGTACAAATAAAGACATACCTTCACGAAAGGCTTCTACTTTTATATTTGATAGCTGAAGAAACAGCTAGAGACCTGTTCCACACTAATGTGCAAGAGGGGTTCTCTTTTGAGACTGCTTAATTTTCAGAAGAATATTGGGTTTTCATATGGAATTAGATAGATCTTGTATCAGATTTTGCTTTCTACCTTTAAACTCCTCTAAGAGAGTAAAAAGAGCTTGCAGCACACTTGGCTCATCCAGCAAAGCGAGGCACCACAGGGAGAGACTCCTGCCTGACCTCTACAGGCATCAGATAATGACTTGAGAGCTATGTGATTTGAATATCCCTCTGTTAGAGCCTGAATATGCCTCTGATGCATGTTCCCCTGTAAGGGCAGGGAGTGAACTAGGACTGTAAACAGCATTTCAGACCCTCTCAACTTTATTCTACATTAGACTAGGAAGGACCTTGTAGGGAGGGACCCTATATATGCCTTCTCTCTGCCCATGCCTGCTCTCCTCTTACAACAGCATTAGCCTGCCATCATTTTTAAGGCCCCCAAAAGGTTTGCCACTGAGCTTTGAGAGGGAGGTGGGAGTTATTGCATCCCTCCTCCTGCTTTAAAATGGATGCACACAATCCAGTGTCTTATAATAGCAACTTGTTACTATTTTGAGTGAATGTGTGAGCTGGGTTCTGCTGCCCTGCGGCAATAAATGGTATAAAGCTGTAGGTCTTGTTCACAGCACAAAATGATACTTCTTTTACTTCTTTTAACATCTCTGCCTTGTGTTACTGGCTGGCCCTTTAGTGTCACATTATTGAAGACTCTGAGAACTCAATGCTGATCATTTGCTTCCTGATTCTTCACAGTCCTTTCACTAACAGTGAAGTAGCTTTCACTACCCTCAAAGGTAGACAGTTCTTTTCAGCATCTCCTAAACTTACCACCTTCAACAGTCAGTGCATATTTTCTCCCCAGATTTTTCCAATGCTAAGAAAACCCAAAGCAGAATTTTGTGCTCTGATTATGTCCAAGCCAAAAATTGTAAGTGCAGAATTTGCTAGGGGAAATCACTGCAAAATAAACAGATGAATAAGATACTCTGCATATTGCAAGCCTATCAAAAGCTGGGCTGGAACAGAGTGGGCAGGAACTTAAGGGCTGAGTGCCAATAAGGATAGCTGAGGGGTCTGTTAATTTATCCTCCAAAGATTTCCTTCTCCCTTAGGTTGTAACTAATAACACAAACTCCTATGTAATGCTACTAATGCTATTATGCTGGAAAGCCCAAACCCGAGGAGGGAAAAGGCAGTGTCTGGCAGCAGATGCCAGAAATCAGCCAAGATCAGAAGCAGAGCATGTCTTCTGGCTATGAGATAAATGTGGACTTCATTTCTATCCATATCCCCCATACTCTGCTCCCCTGAACCCTCCCAGTGCCTCCTTTTCCAAAACTCTGCTCTGTTCATGTCAAAAGGATAATTGTTAATTTATTCTGCTTTTCTGGTTGCTGTGCTAACCCACAGCTTGTGCTGCTTGGTGTCTAAGCAGCTTGTCCTGGGGATATGGTTAAACCTGCCTTTGATCAGCATTTAATCCTTCAAGGTGCTCCAGGGGCTGCATTTTAGTTTCTGTGTGAAAGCAATGAGAAAAGGCAGAAAGGAAGGAATAGGACTTTCACTCTTATTCTCCCTCCAACCCTCCCTGTCTCCAAAGAAATATTTCCAATGGACTGGGGTGGTTGTTACAGTGGGGGAAGGAGGTGCTCCAGGGGCCTGATCCAGAACTGATGGCTGTGAGAAGCAGGAGCTCTGAACTTAAGGAGCCTAATCTGTCCATCTCCAGAGGTAGCCCAAAGATCTGTGCAAATTTGTTTCTCAGCTAAATATAAGCTGCTTGTTAGGGAGAGAAGCTTATTCTCCACTACCTTCTTTCAAGCTTTCATTGGGGAAAACAAGTAGAGGTAGCATTTTTAACAGATGGGAGCTAAGGGAATCTTTCAAAGTAAATAAATAAAAAGCAACTTGCAGTTCCTACACACAGCTAAATATGAATGTCTAGATAAAGCCCTAACTGTGGGGCACAGCCATCTGCAGGAATGCAGAAGCTGCAGTAGGAAAACAAGGGGTGGAGCTGGGGAAGAATTTGAGAAAGCAAGACTAGACTGGCTGAAGAAAGGCAGCTGATGCCAAATATCCCAGAGAAAGCTACTTAGAAAAGGATTCAGTTAATGCTCTGGTACAGCATCTCTAGGAAAACTCCACACCTAAGGTCACTGAAAACTAAGTGGTGTCATGCCCACATCAATGTATTGCCATGGCACAGGACTTCCCCAAGAGGGGATAATGTACCATCCATTCAAAGAGTTTACAAGCACTTGGCCCTTGTGAATCAAAGAGCAACATACTGTCCACTTGTCCCCCACATTTCTGGCTTTACACTCACACTGTAGAGGCCACAGAATGGTACCTCTCAACTTCTCTGTGAATGGAGCTTAATCATTGCAGGGATATGGCACCAACTTTTCTGTTGTTGGCTAGATCATGTCAGCCAAGCTCTTGGTGTCACAGAAATGAGATACAGTACAATAAATGCCCAGCTAAGGTACTTCCAGAGTACTGATCAATGTAGTTGTCTAGGAAATGCATCATCAGGATATTAAAGTTGGTTACCATTCCCCAAGTGCTCTGGTAGGTTACTCAATTTGAGATTAAAGGAATAAATCAAAAAATGGTTGGAACTATAACAGGAGAATGCTACCACTGTGACCACCTATATATGGCTTGGTTTAGTAAACTTGGGATACACTGTAGCTCCTGGATTTTACTTGTTCTGCAACAGAATTGTTTTGTGCACCTGATGAGATGCTTCTTTTCTCTAGGCCTCAGTAATCTGATGATATTTAGTTTCCTTATGAAACTCAATTTTCAATGAAATGGAATTATTGATATTGTCCTATTTTGGTAGGATACTTTTAGCTGGCTCTAAACATATAAACAGCTGTGAAATTGCAAGTAATAATTTATCTCATTTGCACTTGCTCACAGCTACACTATTGTAACTCTCTGTATCCTCCCATATTTCTGCTCTGTAACTGGAGATAGGAATTAGAATTTTAACCTGCCACCCATCACATCAGAAAATGCGAATCACTCACCTGCAATATTTAGGAAAAAATTCAAATAACTGCATGCAGTTTTGAAGTACCGAATAAACTTTACTGCTTGACTTGAATTTCACAAATCTTCATGCCCTGACATCACACTAAAGGATTGCCAGCTGAATGTGCAGCAAACAAATGAAAATGCCTTAGCAGTTATATACATGACTTGTTCAAATACCACACGGGAGAAACATTTTTCATCTGGTATGGAAAATAAATTAGACACTTGCCAGCCCCAATTAGGCATATATTAAATTCTGTGAAACACCCCTTTTTTCACGCTTAAAACATGTGGAAAACACTGATCATACAGGGTTAAACTGGACTTCAGATGAATTTAAGCAGATTCCAGGGGTGACTATATAGACAGGAGCTCCCTGACATCCTGTGCTCTCTGCTCCATGGCTCTGAGCTGTCTCAGGGCAGGCTCCTTCCTTCCCTCTTCTGCTGCTCCAAGCCCTGCAACCTTACAAGAATTCTTGGTTTCTCATATCATGTTGTACTCTGCAGCCCTAAAGAAAACATCACATTGGCTTTGCTGCAGAAAAAAATCACTGCTACCCTTGGTGTACTAGCAGAAAATAATTGAGAGGCATTGAAATAAAGAGTCAAATCTTTTATAAAAACATGTCCCAAACTCTCTTAACTGAGCTTCAGCTATTGTTACCATTTTTTTTCCTTCTCAGGCTTTTTTAATAAACAAAAAAGTAATGCATAAAAAAAAAAAATAAAGCCAGCTAGCACAGCAGGAGCTACATGCTGATTAGAAAAATTTTGCTTTCTTGGGGTGCAGGTTTGGGGGTAGGAGCAAATGAAGCAAATAAATGGTATTAATCTTTTAAACCTGAGAGTTTTAGATACTGCATTAAAAATTTAGCAGTAGTATCTTCTAATCTCAAAGCTCAAGTACAGAGTAATATCCAGCAGACTGCATTCCCACACTTGACACCTCCCTAAAAGATTTCTGTCATGTGTGCCAGTTTTATCGGCTACCTGGAGGACTAAAAGAGAATTCACTCACTAATTCCCAACCTCAGAGCAATCTTGCTCTGTTTCTTGAATGGCAGGGTGAATAGAGCACTATCTTTAGAAAGCCTTTGCTTATTCAGTTACACCACCTTGCTTTGCTACCAGCCCTGAGTCCAAACCATATTAGTGAGTAGAAGCAGCAAAAGCATTCACTGGTGGTCTAATTCTGCTCTCCCTGCCTTGCCCTGAGGTGTGACTGCCTCTGATGTGGACCATGAAAGCTGAATAGCAGCTCACAAAGACATGATCAAACACTGCAGGTCAAGACATGAGGAAAAAGTCAATATCCAAGTAAGCCTGCAGGAAGAATGTAGGGAGTTAGAGTAAAAAAAAAACATAATTGGGACGTAGCCAGAAATGAGGATTAGCAGTAGACAACATCAGTGACAATGCATGATGAGGACTCCCAGTTGCATGTCTTATACCAAAAATATCTCCACAAGTAACAACCTGCCCCTAGAGGAGCGATCTCAGTGCTAAAATGCTGGAAGTGCCATTGCAGATGAAATCTAGGTCCACATAGTGCAGTATGTGTCTGTGGCAGTAGCCAGTGTCATACCCTGTGGTGAAAGGACAGAAAACCTTGCTGTAAGAGGAAATTGGTGTAGTTTAGTAGAACAATGGTGCAGCTGGAATAAACAGGCAATATATCAGACACAAAATATTTTTCATGTCAAAAAACTAGTGTGTTACAGACCAGTTTTATCAGTGGTTTACTAACCTTGCTTCATTTCCACACTAACACCATTGCAGCCACAACAACACGATTAACTACAATCTGCTCTAGTACATTTTGGGAATATGTGCTTCTGTACCTCCTAAGTCTCATCTTCATTTTTGGGCGTAAGCCTTGAAACAGCACATTTCTTACTCAGAGTGAAAGAGCCCTCATGCTACCTTGTCAATGGCCACTGTGAGGCACAATCTCCTCAAAACCATGCTGAACCAACTTCCTGGTCCTCCATCAGAGGGATAAGGAAACACCACCCAGTTAAAAATAGATGTTGACAGGTTTAGTATAATTAATATTGATGCTTAACAACTGCAGATCTCCTGCTCCTTTGCGAGTTCTTCCATAAATGCAATATGGGGTCTGCAAGGAACACGATAACTGTCCTTTGATCCTGCCCTCTTTCGAGTTATAAGATAAGATTTCATATTAGTATTTGGGTCAAGGGACAAACTGCTTGGAGTTTTGGTGTAGCACAATATACTGAATGCATTATTTTTCCAAGTCACAGCTTCCCTTCTGGATTCTGACAAGGAAAGGCTGACACACCGGATAAACCAGGGAAGAAATTACATCATATGCAATCTGTTACTTTCTCTCTTTCTCTTTTTTTAAGACACCTGAAGCAGATAAAAAGCAGAGAGGGGGGGTCAGATCCCCACTGGGTGTAAGCTGGCATAGCTCTGCTATAGTCACTGAGTAGAATGAGTCAATATATTGATACCTACTGAGAAGTTATCCTGTGTACCTTAAATATTAACACCGGAGTCAACATGAAGGAAAATGGAAAGGGGATTTCACCTCATCTGTTCACCTTTTCAGCCTAATGAATGTATAAGTTCCCTAATGAGCACACACACACTTGCTAAAATAAGCCTGGCTGAGTCAGAGAGGCACTGTGGGACCCATCTGCCCCTGCTGATCAACCTCCTCCGCCCATCCACCCACCTTCTGCCCCAGAATACACCTTGCTCTGCTGCCACACTTCTGTGTGGGGCACAACGTTCCCTGTGCAAGCAGAAGAAGTAAAAATAATAGCCTAGGCAGGCTTCCAAAAGTCAATTATCTATCTGCTTTTTTTTAATTCACAACGTAATTGGTCCACATTCTGCTATTACTGTTATCAATGCAAACCTGGGAGACTGCAGTTAAAGACAGCAGAAAAGACCTAGAATGAGAACCAAGTATTCTCCTGCTGTATCTGAACTTAAAGCATAATTTGGCAGTATATAGTATGCATTCTTGCTTCTTTTTGTGCACGTTGGACTAGTTCATGAACACATTATTTAACCTGGGGAAACATCAGAACTTTCCTTCATAAATTATTTCAATCCAGAGGATTGCTCAAACAGAAATGTCCAAAAATTGGATTTAGAGGAAACCACAGCTGAGAGGCTGTTAGATGATGAAAAAATCTTATGGTATTTAAACATAGCCCAGAAACAGACAATGCTGGATATATGTTTGAAGGTACCTTATACTTTTTGTATATCTCTCTTTCTCTCTCTTAACTGAAGGAGCCAGGTAAAAAGATGATTTACATGCTCTGAAAGGCTGGGATTTGCAGTCTGGAATGGGGAATGAATAACAGCAGCAGCAGTGTCCTTTTTGGATCCCAGCACAAACTATACACCATAGGCAGGACCTATGCATTGCCCCCCACAGCAGAGTGAAGCTTTCCAAATTAGGTCCATTAGACTCAGGACTTCTCTCATACATCTCTCCAGCACTGGCAGACTGGAGAATCTTTGAGAATTCTCAGCTGTGTCATGTGGCAAAAAAAAATCCAGTTTTGGTCTCCCCTGAAAACCTCTGGCATAGATGTGGTTATTTCTAAAAAAAAAAGCTGACAGTGGTCAACAGCCTTTGGGGATTTCTGCTGGATTGGGAAAGTTTAATATCAGGCATGCTGGGCAAAGGACTAAAATATTTCCATATTATGTGTCAGGAATAAACACAAGGTGATTCAACTCAATCAACTCAATGCCTTCTTGTTCCTGTCACACCTGTAAATGCTACTGACTGTCATCCAGGGATATGCTTCTCTAGGACAAGCAATTTTCCTGTGCAAGGGAAGCTCATCACCATTAGATATGAAGGACTATCCTATCCCTTCTCATCTCCAGTCTCTGCTTCCTTTGGCAGTGTTTTGGTGCTGATTTTCTTAGATAATACAGTTGCTTTAATGTTTTAGAACTAAAGACTTCTTAAATTGAAAAGTGGTGTTTTAAAAACTACAGTATTTTACTTCTCAACATTTTTCATTTCTACAACATTTTAAATGCTAATTCTATTATCAAAAAAGTTATTGGAACTGTAATAAAAATCGTTATAACTGTAGTAAACCCCCCAAGAATATAAAACCCAGATCTATCTTAAACCCTGTGAACAGAAAAAGCATCAAACCCTCTATATTGAAAGGGTAAGTTGAGAAACATTATTCAGCCCAGCTCCTTAGTAAGTCACACAGTTAACTTACTCCTTGCTGCACTCTCTCTCCTGTCTTCTCCACACTGAAATGTAAGAAATAAAAGCACTGAAATGAGGGTGGCATTTATTTCCTTTCAACACAGCACAGAATGAATTTTCCAGAGTCTACTATCCTACCTACAAATGTATCAAGCAGAGTTTCTAGGGGGCTAGCTGCTCACTTGCCCACAGTTTCATGTAAGAAGCATGAACTATACAGGTTAAGGACACTCTGAATAAACAGTTTTACTGGGACATGCTTTGCAGTAAGACACACAGAATGCTACATGGTCCTGACCACGCGCATACATGCACATGCCAGTGGTTGGGTCTCCAGAGCTATTTAGGCTGTCAGAAGAAAGATCAATGAATAGGAATTAGGGATCCTACTTGCCTTTTTGCCTCCAAAATGCCAGTGCTAGTGAATAGCTGCATGTGAAATCAACAACAAAAATGGGAAGGGAGAAAAGAAAACCCTTTTCAGAGACATAAATTATGATCTTTTTAAAAAGTAATGGCACAAAGATCTCCCTCTTGTTTAAATACTCTCCGGGAGCACAGCCTTACAGAGTTCAGTGTAACAACTAAAAGGGTTGTCACATTAAATGGAGCCAATGATGGCTAAGTCTCAATCCCCAGTTAATCATTTGCTCTCACCAGCATGGTAAAGCTGAGCATCCCAAATCTCCAGGACAGTTGTGCTAACGAAATAAGCAAAAAAAGTCAAGTGAGATGTTATCTGAGCCTGCTTGATGAGATTGCAGTTTGCAGACAACCCTGGCTTATCTTAGATGATGAACTATCGTGGATAAACAGAATGCATCAAGTCTGTTTTCCCAAGACCTTGACTTGCTGGTGGTAGGGGAATATGAATAACATCTAGACAGCTCAATATAGATTAAGTGAGGAACTGGATAAGATCATGGTGTTAACGAATATGCCCTTTAAAAATATCACCAAATACCTAGTCTGATAACCACACACTGCAAAGTTTTATGCTTCTGGTACACATTACTTTAGGGCAGGTAAATTAAGGTTAAAATCAAGGACTCTAAATGTAGTATGTAGCTGCAGACATACATAAGCTTTTCTATATGTGTCCTTACAATAGTACCCAATTTTAATGTGATTAAAAGCTATTATCCATCTGAAAATTTCTTGCAAAGCTGTTTCACTATCACAATTCTGACACATAAGAGGAAACTGCAGTATTGGCTAGGGTTATAAAACTAGAGCATGCAAGATACAGAAAAAGGTTCTTGGACCCTGCTCTCCTCTGGATTCACAAACACTACATATCAGTGAAGTTAGCCAGAAACAGCTTGGTAAGAAAGCCATAGAAATCTTGCAAAATGAAGACTGAATGTTGTCCCACACACCTGTGAGCTCATCAAAATTATATATTCTGTTTGATAACTGCCACTGAGAAACAAATTTGAAAACATCTAGTTTAGGCAGGCAAATCAATAATGAGTAGAGACATGCAAGGAGTATTCATTTATGCAAATGTGACTGCATTATAGGTGTCTGAACAAGCTATTGTAATGCATTGCATTAATGTACCAGATTGTTTATCCTAAACAACGTATTGTCTAAACAGTGACTTGTTTGGGCTTCAAATTTATTTAGCTTTAAGCACCAAAATATCTGGGTACCTAGCTGTCATGGTGGGACTGAGGCACAGCTCAGGCTTGCTCCACCAGCAGGTTACAGATCAAAATTTCTTGGTGCAGAAATAGTACAGAAGTTCACAGTGAAATCTTTTTGTAAGAGAATCAATGACACTTTAACAAGCCCACGACTACAGCTAGGTTTGGAAAAACCTACAGCACTGGGTTATTACACAGTGGCAGTTAAAATAATACCATGACCTTATAACGGATGCATGACATTGCTACATGTCTTGGAATGCTTTTTCTCAGAATTTCACTGGCAGTAATTTCAGTATCAGTTCAAGTATTCCTCTTCAATTAAAATCCCAGCTAAAGAGTCATAATACAACGAGCATTCTGCTTTAAACCTAAAACTGTGCAAAGAAGCATGGTTTAGAATATTCACTTCCACAGCCCTAGTCACCTACAGCTAAAGTCCAGAAATTTTACTCATTCCCCCTGCTGTTCAAGCCACAATGTATCAAGTACAATGGAAATAACAGCAACTATTTTGGGAGCCTTCTAAATGGATTAATGCTCATGTAACCCAGGCTTTCAGAATGGTTCTAATGGCATAGATGTGAGTTTTTGTTTGCATTTGTGTACAAATCATTTTATGACTAGCATTAGTTGAGAATTTTCCACTGAAGGGTAATTCATCAGAAGTAAACTATTTTTAGGGATTGTTCTGTATTCAGTTTTAAACAAGTTTAGGCATTTAACAATAAGGTTTCAAGTTCCATTGAAAACACATTTTTTGATTGGAAAGCTTAATAAATAAATACTTCAAAAATTTTAAAAATGTGATGTTTCTATACCCATGATGATTAATAGTTATAAATGAGCAAGAATTGCCTTTAGTAGACCAACCAGTATAGAAGGAAAAAAAAACAAAACAAAAGGAACATAAACCCTATTCAGATCTAAAAATATAGCAACAGCTTTCAAAACAACATTTAGGTTTATACAAATAGCTCTAAATTTAAGACTGTAATCTAATAAATTAGTCAATTTGAGGCAAGAGTACTGTTACCTGTAGATCCATGGGGAGTGGTACTAGAAATGGCAATAGGCTCTCTCCCTCAGAGAGAGAACTAATTGAACAGAGGGAGAACTAATTATTGCCTATAGGATATGAAGAGTTCACAGGCAGCAGGATATAAGAAGAATTACAACATACAATAAATTATTATTGCTATCCTCAGCCCTTTTAGCAGTAACAAATTTTAGCTTTTAAGATCTTTCTTTGAAACTGTTTTGAAGAACTCCCTTGAGGATCAAGGCTAATAGGTTAGAGTGGTTATTTGTGAAAAATGTTCTCCCCCTATTAACTGGATGTTTCTATTTACTGAGTGTCTGAGTGAGTTTGCCATGGTATATGGCAGGTTTCTGTTTTCCCCAGCTTTGGTTCCATGAGGACCTCTGCAAGCACTGGATGACTTTGCAGCACTGATTAATAGGTTGGACCATACATGTGCTAAATCCAGGGCTCTGGACTGTTTACTGTGAGTGACGTTTTACTATGGCAAGTACAGAAACCAGGCAGCCTGTGCTTAGTTTCATTAAATGAATTTTGTTTCTGGGGATGTATTTGGCAAGATTGTTGCAGAAGTAGTCTGAGAGTACAGGCATTGTAAGGAAGGAAAGAGTTTTGGGAAAACATCTTTTAATTATATTAGTTTTCTTGTAGAAGTTTAATGATTTTCTGTTTAAATTCCTGTATATGGTGCTAAGCCATAAGCAGATGGATACGTGTGTGGGTGTGTGTGTGCACAGAAAAGGGGTTGTATTACCATTATTTTGCATCAGGTTCTTGGATGTTTCACAAAAAGATATGGCCAATCCCTCTCAAGCAGTAACTGTTTAAAGAAGTTACCTTGACTGATCTCTGGATTCCTTGGAATAGCCAGTTCAACATTTTTAGCTTTTTGGGGTTTTGTCCATATGGAAAAAAAAAAAAATCTTGAGTAAAATAGATGAGACAGGTCTTTATTCTCTGTACCCTACTCTACTCACATCATATGTTACAACAACAAATGGAAGTCATTTCTGCCCAGGTCATAATTCCCTTTTCTGGAATCCCTTTTCTGTGGCTGAGCCTGCCAACTGCTAGACAAATACAAGAGATCAATAAAGATTTTCATTTGAAGTTGGCACAATGTACAGCTGAGGCTGAAACTGGGATACTCAGGTCAGAGCTACATCTTTAGCTCGGCAGGTACAGACTGGGACAGCAAGGGAGCTGCTGTGACCTGCAGCCAGCTGAGAGCACAGGGACAGCACAACAAACTCTTCTTGATGCCAAATGTCTTCTGGTTTCTAATGGTGAGAGTAAGATCAGGCTGGTTAATGCCTCCCAAGATTAGGAAAGATTTCACCACCTGGAAGTTTAGAATATGCAAGGGTCAAGCTCTGATTTTATCTAGAGCGACAGCAAAAGGCAGGACTAAACCATGACCCATACCCACATGTTGATGTTTCCAAAGTCCTTGCTCAGACTCCTCTGCCTCTCTCCCTGTGGGATACTCATGTGAAAGCTGCTCTCTGGGAGATTTATACTAGTTTAGATTAAAACACTGAATATAAAGGACTTATTTCTATGCACCACGGACTGTAACTGAAACACTGTGAGCCCATGGCAGCTGCTGTTTGACTCTGGACACAACAGGCTTAATGTCACAGTTTGGAGGCAGAAGAGAAAACATTTCTGGCAGCATTTAACGTGACTGAGGTTATTATTACTAGACACAAATGCAAACAAAACCAGCTTTTCTGCAATACAATGTGTAGTTGTGTCTCTCACACACACATCATACTTCTAGTCCTCAGAAATCCATGAGGGAGGTTGCTACTAGGAACTAAAAAAGGTACAATACTATAATTCTTGTGTAGCAAGCCAAATATTTCAGAAAGACATGGACGAGCACTGTACCAACAATCTACCCACAAACCATAATTTTTTAAGGAAAAAAAGTAAGTATTTTAGACATATTAGCCTAAAATTACATGGATGGACTAATCATGATGGTCAATGCTTCCCGCTAATGTCAAACTAATTATACAGGGGCCTCCCTTCCCTGTGTATGTATTTCAGCAAAGAAAACCTAGACACAACCATGCAAGAGCAATGTGAAAACTGCATTGGATCAGATGCCACCAGTGCCAGGTTGTACTGTCAGCTTTGACTTTGTGCACAGCCACATTCAGATAACCTAAATTCTATTAACCTCCAAAGCCTTTTAGGTGCCTCCAATCAGGCACCTGATAACCTGGACTGAAGTGACAGAAAGCAGTAAACCCTGGGATTTCAGCAGAACTTGGGCTGTTTAAATGTGGCAACAGTTTCTGACTCAGCAAACTGCTTTGCCTCTCCATGTCCCATTTTCTCATCTTAGAATAAGAAATACAAAAATTGGTTGCTTGCCCTCTGTCAGGGCTGTGATGGTCTAAGAAGTTGCATAAAATGCTTTGAGATGGCAATTTAAAAATAGCTAAGGAAAAAGTTAGCAAAAAAAAAAAAAGACTTACTAATACAGAACAGCACATGAAATATTACAACCATGACAAAACTACAGTGGGTCTTCTTCTCAGTTCTTTACAGCATAAGGTGATCACCATTTGTGAGGTCAAGTGAAAAAAAAATACAACCCTCCCCTGGGATATACAATTAAACCTATCAAAGAGGTTATTTGCATCCATCTGTAGCATCTGGCATTGGCCACAGTCAGGAGACAGAATACCAGACCAGATGGACCAGTGTATACAGAAATTCTTATGATCTTCTGTGATTAATTTCTTCCTTCAGGTTGGATACGTCTCTTCAAATTGTGTATCAACATCTACCCAAAACTGGTGCTGACATATCATTGATTGTATTGTGAGTTTATCTGCAGCTCAGCGCTCTGGGACAGTTTAGTCCCTTGCTTACCTCAACTCTAAAGTGGAATTTCTTTATCAGTGAATTTCTACATTCACTCACACATTTTCCAAGCCTTGTCCTCAGAGATTTCTGACAGAGTCCATGACTCAACTGTAATTTGAACCAAAAATCTTTTTTAGTTCCTGAATCCTTGCTACTGTAAGACTGTAGCCTACAAAACTATAGACTATAAGACTCCAAATGATTTTCTAATAGTACACTCTTGTCCATGAACTTATAGAGCCTAGGTTTGCATGGCAGGATCCTAAAACTTTCCCACAAATTCTTTTGGAATGATTGCACTGTTTTCCTGTGATCTATGCAAAGACATGCAAAGCAAGGGTGAAGTAAAACAGCAAAGATAAGAGAAATCTTCTCTTTTACAAGACTCAACCATTGCATTTTCTTTTTGTTTGAAGACCATGTAGGTAAGAATAATCAATTATTTTTAATCCTTATTTTATTTATAAATAATTTATTTTTACAAATAATTAGAAATCATTAGCACTGCAGTATAAAATTATGACATTGAAATATTATAATACATCAGGGACTTTGTTGCCATATTTTAAGCTTCTTGACTAACTAGGACCTCTGTAAACATGGTCAAGTTCAGCTACACAAAGGCCAGGGATTGAATCATGCTGTCTAGCAGGTGCCCTTGAATCCAGAAATCCAAATAGGTTCTAGAAAAAGGTTAATGTAGAATGGTTGCTTAGGCAGTGAAATGGGATAAAAGAAAGAGCTCCTGCAGATATGAATACTTTGTCTCTACATAAGTATTTAGAGGGAAATCCTCTCCACACAGCCCCTAGCCCTTTTCTGAACCTGAACTCAGCTCCCTTATGGACATGAACTAAGCATCACCCCAAACTTCAGCAGAAATCTAAAAACCAGACACTGCTTCTGAAGAGAAGCAAGTTTCCCCAAGGAGAAATACTGCACATATCCCTCTGCACACAAGGGGTGCCCTGGCAAAAATGCTCACTATTCAAGCGCTGCATTTGAACAAACTGCTCCTCTAGAGTCTTGTGTAACAGAGGAGCACAGACAGGGCAAACACACACCCAGAGGCACCACTGCTGACTGCCATTATAGCCCTGCCTTCACCTGGGTCTGTGCTAGTGACCTTCTTAGCAACACAAATAAAGCACTGCACAGCTCTCCTCCTGCCAAGCAGCAGCAGAATCTACCCTTTCTCCCTCCACAAAAAAAAAAAAAAAAACACAAAAAAAACGTGCCTTAAGTCTTTAGACCGATAGGCATTAAGTTAAATTTGTTAATGTCTTGTTCTAGATATTATAATAAGACTTCCAAAAACACATGGTGGGAAAAAAACCAAAGAAAACAAAAAAGAAAGCTAAATGATTAGTTACTGTGATTCAATCATCACAGTAACTGGACTTCTGAAACATATAGAATCCTCTGAAGTCTAGACCCAAGGTCAAAAAAGTGTGTGGCTAAAAGGCCACTGTACACTGAACACCAGCAGCTCAGGGCTCTGCTGGACAAGATGCATATCCCAGAACCTTCTTCACAGCACTTGAAACTCCAGCTCAGATGAAGAGCCAACAGAGCAGCTCCTTTGCTGAGCTTTGATACTGCTCCTTTCTGTCCTGTTTATTTGGTGTATTTTTTCCTCTAGTTTCAAATTGCTTGTCTCTTTTCTTGAGAATTACTTGGGTCTTTAGTGGCTCTTCTAATGCTTCCCTCCTTTACTTCTGATTAAAGAGAAAGAAAGCATGGGAGCGAATTTACACTTCAGCTTAATTTCCATCTTCCTCCTCTTTTCTCCTTTCCCTCCTCTGTCCCTTGATTGCTGAAATAACCTCAATAATTTTGTTAACGATTTTTGAAATGAATTGATTGAACAGTTGCAGACAAAATCTAACTTGTGACAGAAGCAGAAGACAGACAACAAGGATAATGAAAGCAGAGGCTGGGGTATACAGTCAGCTTTTGGGTCACTGGTCTAAAAAATCCCCTCAGATTCCTAAGACCAGTGAAGAGAAATGCATGTCCACAATGCTCCTTGAGGCAGTAAATGAAACCATCACCAGCAGTAGGAGCTGCTCTCACAAAGAAAGGACTGAAACAAAACACTGCATCTAACCACACAGCCCAGGCATTTCCCACGCTTCTGACAATGTATTCTTAGCATGAGAATCAGTATTTCTTTGCAGAACTGGCTTCCTAAAAAAGGCACCCATGCTTCTCAGGACTTCTTCTAAAGAGACTACCAGGAGCCATGCCACTGGGATGTTCCTTAAATTCCCAGGACCAAATATGCTGGCTGAAGTTTGAAGATACTTTTGCAGAACGTTGGGGAAAAAAAGTAACAACATAGTTCTTTTCCTTTCATATGTGTTATGTCAGGATCTAACAAGATTTTTAAAAATTATCATATTTTTGCACTACAGCACAGAGAAACTGAATCACCTGGCAATGTATGATTCACCATCCAGTACATCAAGGTAAGCCAGGAGCAGAACTAGGGAATATCTTTGGAGGTTCTTATCTTCAGTTCTGTTCCATGCTGTTGCTGAGGAAAAACCTCTTCAGGACTGCTCATTAACAACTGGAATATGGCTTCAATGAAATCAATGAACAAATTTCTCACCAAGGAATGCACAAAAGGCTCAGGTTTCGACCATTTTTCAAACAGTTACCAAGTATTAATTAGACCAGTAGGGGAGGCTGCTCAAGTTGCCAGTGTATATTTCCTAATGACTGGGCCAGGAAAAGTAGCCAAGTGTATGGCTTGTTAAGTAGAAATTAACCTGTCTGAAATAACAATTACCTGAATTGAAATAAGCTTTGATACAGACCACTGGCAGAATTTGCCACCCTGCCATCTGAGCAGAATTTGCCACGTTGGTATTTGGTTACAAGATATATTCTTTTGATATGAAGCAAATGCACATCAGTTCTGAAGGACAGACACCCACATCACCTTATTCTGTTCCAGCCTGGTGCAATCCTGACATGTTCATAGTCCTGGTGTCAGAAAAATAAGTTACAAGGTAAATGGATGTTTGTAGGGCACAGACACTTTTTGTCTCCACATTCTCCATAAAAAAAAAAAAAAAGTTTGAAAATAAGTTAGTAAGAATTCTCTGCTCTGTTTCTCTTCTTCAAGCCTCTATAAGGTGCTGAATTTATTTCTCAAGGAAAATTAATTTCTTTGTCTTTTCCTTGCCTCTAATGAGCTGCCTCTGAATGCATGAGGGGACAGGAAAGAGAGCAGGCTCCATGGTGAGATAATAAAAAGTGAAAAGGCATTCAAAGCCATCAGTATCTTCCAAACTTACACTGACAGAAATATGCTGGACTGTAGACAGGGGAGCAAGATCAGGGAAACTTAGAATAGCTTTGGCATTCACTACTAAGCTACAAAGAAAAGATGACATTGGGGGAGCAGAGGTCATGCTACAGAGAGGTTACACAAGCACATGAGTAGATGTAGGCCACGTAAACTGAGGATCACTCTAGGTCCTATATCCAGGCCACCATCATTCCTAAACACTGTACTCAGTGAACACCAGTGAATGACAAACTCTCCTGTGAGAGCACAGAACCTCACCATTATCAGTAGCATAAGCAGAATATGAGAAAAGCTGAGATGAGCTACCATTACACAAGTAAATCAAGGAAAAATAAAGGAAAGAGAAAAATGTCAGGTTTCAACCCACTGTTTCCACTTTCATTTCACCAGATACTAAAAGATCAACAGTGCTTGTAAGTAAGAAAGTATGCCTATATGACTGCAAGCTCCAAGAGTCTTTAGAGTGAAACTGTCCCACATGATCACCATATCTCAGGAAATTAGAAAAGATGAAGGCAATAAACACAGGAATTCCTACGTGTTAAATCACTGTACCTGTACAGTGCACATCTATCCAGAGCAGAAGCCAAGTAGAGATGTTGGGAGAACCCATTTTCTACATGTAGTCCAGTCAATGTAAGACCCAAATAAAATTAATCAGGTTCTTTTTTTCTCCTTTAATTTTTTCTATTTTTTTTTAATTCTCTTACTCAGAAACACTTGAATTTCTTCAACAATTTCAGGTCTATTGTATCTTTTATGTGCTCTCTCCCTTAACCACCCAGTATTTGACTTCCCAACACTATTCAGGGAATTTCCATACTCTGCTGCTTTGTCCTCATGCTCATGGTTGAAGTCCTTATCAGAAGAAGAGGACTTCTGTGCACTGAAACATTGGTAGCTGAGACAGCAAACACACAGAACCAGCTGGACAGAAATACTTCCAGACGTTACCCCTGCAAAGTCTCCACTGGCTGGAGTTATTAAGCAAACCAACTGGAGCAGGAGCAGCAGGCTTCTGTAACTGCAAGATCCAGCCATGACAGGAAGCCATGAAAACCATCCCTGGGCAGTGCAGCAGATGAGCAAGGAAACAAAGAGTACACCAACCATGTCCAGAAAGTCAGCTCTTGTCATGCAGCACAACATTAAAGATTGAACTTTTTGAAAAAAAATCCAAACTTCACCTCCCCACCCCTTCCAATAATTTGATCATCTTAATTTAGAGTAATAATCTTCCAATAATTTGACCTGATTAATGCAGATTAATAATCTTCCAGTAATTTGACCTGATTAATATGCTGAATTTATTCTAAATTCAAAATCAAGTTCCAAGGATAGCATAGAAACTGATTCCCTATGAAGTTATTAAATGGAGCCTGCTGACTAAACTGATGGTACTCTCTTCCTGAGCCCTCTGGAAAACAAAGTCTTTCCTCACTCTTTGCCACGTGGTATTCACAGAATAAGTGAAGGATCTTTTTTTAGCAATATTTTTATGTCTTTCTGATTCATTCACCCTGTTCCTTGATCTTCTGCAGACACAAGACCCTCTGCAGATTGTAAAATACTTCCCCCTCTTCTGCCCTCCAGCATCAAGAATGCAAGAAGATGAAAGATGCAAAACTTAAAGATGAAAAAGTAAACTTTAGCACGGGATCAATTTAGTAATGTCCTTTATCAGCCTCACTATTCATGCTTTGCAAACACTATAGTTCACACTAACTTCATTTTCATCTTAATACACCATACAGAAAAGCAGCCTAAATATACATCCCCAGATATAAAGCGTATAATCTGTAAACTACAGGAACAGGCAGATCATTTCCATTAGTTTCTTATGTAGCAAAAACCACAATTTACACCCAAAGCATATAATTATATTCAAATTCTAAAAGACAGTTTCGGAAGTACTTTAAATTCATAGTTTGGGGGAGAGTCACTCAGGGATATAAGAAGTTGTTTTAATGTGCAAAAACAACACACACACATAGGATGCAAGAGAACTAATACACAAGAGTGGTGAGAGAGCCATGGTGAATCACAGGTCCCTTGCTCCAGCAGCTCCCTGGAGTTTGGCATAGCCAGCACTCTGCTAAAATGCCCTCCTGCTCCTTCAGAAACACCAGTGCTGGGATTTGGCACTAGAGCCTGTCCAGGCTTTAAAGCCATAAGGGATAACACTGCAAGGATCTATATTCACAATCTGAAGGTTTCTTGCTTGTCCTTCGAGATACAAGCAAGCTGCTCTTTTAAGGTTCTCTGACATCTAAAGCCCAAGAGGACTACTGGGCCTTCATTCATTTCTGTGGATCCCTGCCAGGGAACTCAAAGCACACAGATGCACCAGAACTGCTTGCCTCACCTAGGTGAAAAAATGGTTTTCTCTTAATATCATAGATGAGGAAAACAAGTCAGAAAGTAATGTCTTGTCAAGGTCGTACAACAAATCAGATCCATCAGTCAACTGCATGTTGTCTGGTGTGTCTTGGTGTACAGAGGTTACACATAAGACATGAAAACTTTTTTCTTTTTTTCTTTTTTTTTTTGCTAGTACAAATGACCTTCCATAGTTATCAAAGACCACCAGGACAGCAAGGGCAAAAACAAACAAGAAAACCAACCAACCAACCAAACCCCAAAACAAGGCAGCCAATCAGCACAGGACTGTCATCCTGGGAAACTACACAGAGAGCTGGTCTTGTTAAGGCATAGCACATACATAGAAAAGAAAAAAAACAGAAGAATGGTCATCCTTTGCACTTCCCAAACAAAACTTCAAACCTACTCCTTGCACTAAGAAGCTCCAGCTCTTTATTTGGTTACCTTCTGTATGGGAAACCATGGGACTTCCCCATCACCAGCTGGAGACTATTATGTTCTTGTCAGTATTGCCACATTACATGACCTAGGTGCATTTTCCTCCTTCTAGTGAGGCATTTGGAGCTCCCAAGCACAGTATATAATAATCCAGTGGCTGTCATAATACTGTTCAAACATATATTTTCACGCCATGGCAAAAGAAGAGAAAGAAAAAGAAAACAAGAAAAACTAGCCAGTATTATTAGGAAAAAACCCATGTATTTTTAAATGCAGAAATATTATAAAAGGTAACGTTCTCATTCTGCAGTATTGTGACTACATAGCTGATGTCACATAACCATATATTCTTTACATCAACACCTATACAAAGCATACAGCAGGATCCTTCATCTGTCTTTGAAATGTAGTTACCTCTGCAGCAGAATGTGGCAGTTCCTTGAAAAGTCAGGGATGTATTATCCAAAAGCAGAAACAATAAAGAAAAGAAACCTCTCTCCAGTCTAAATTGCAAAGGAAATACAAGGAGGAAGAAAACCCTGATCTAATTCTGACTAGGACTAGCATTGTCCCTTTTGCAAAATGTGCTATGAGATACCAAGCAAGCACAACATGGCTTTCAGAGGAGGCTTTTTTACATGTCTTAAGAAACTATACCTTCAGCAGAATAGGTCTGAGCAACATTTCAAAGAGCACAAAGAGACATACATATATTAAATAAGACTAACAGGGTTCAACAATAAGTTTCTCATGTTCCAGATCTCATAAGATCATTGGAATCTACTAAGAACAAGTACCAGGTGAACAGACTTTAACATCAGTTTTGGAGATTAATTTTGGAGATCAAACTATTCCAAGGTGAGAACAGTTAATACAGTGCACAGAATGAGAAGTCAAAGCACCTGATCAGAAATTGTTTCATAGAAAAGCATGCAAAGGATAAGTCAAATAGAAAACTCATTTTGAGGAAATAGCCTTTGTACATACCAGATTTTTTCCATATTCAACTACTGAAAACTGTGCTTTCTCAGAAGAGCTACAGAGTCAGCACAGGGAGGGAAAAGCCCAGCTATGATCACTTAAAACTCTAACTGAGTCAGTTTGGATGCTTTGATTTCTGGATAGCCAGCTTGAGATAATTTAAGGAAACTGCCTTTAAAAATAATTAATCATTGTTAACATCTCTATAGAAGGGAATATAAACATTTGGGCATACACCAGCACTAGTCTTTGCCAAAAAATTAGGCTTCATTGTTGATAGGAAAATAAAGGCAAGCCATAGAAAGCAGACTGACTACTAGATTTTCACCTTTGCAGAACTTAATTGCAACCTTAATTTCAGCTCTAAGTGAAGTTAATTTTGCTGGATCACTGACTGCTTTGTACAGAGCGATTTTTCCCATTTTGTTAAAGCTACCAATCTTTGCTCAAAGTAATCTCCTGGTGAAGGAGGAATGGCAAAGGTCCTGCTTTGTACTGGGGAATGGGCAGTGCCAAGGATGGGGAATCTGTTTCCTCTCATAAGGAAAAGGCAGGATTGCAAGAACATAGAATCTTGAGATGAGGAATAGGTCACACTGGATGAGCAGCAAGGACATATGTATTTTAAAAAGCGTACACTGCTAGAGCTGTGTGTGGCAATCTTTGACACTGCTTTGCAGAATACCTGCCTATCTTTTGGAAACACTCTCTTGATTTGTCCAAGCATTCACTCTCATTTGCTAATTTTCAAAAAGATATAAGAGAAGGAAATGCTTCATATAAATAACAGAATGTCTAAGAATTGATTCAGGCCTGAGAGTTATACCCACAAGATCTGGTGATTGCTCACTACCGGTCCTCACAACAGACCTACACTTTTTCCTACGACTAGTGCAACAGCCCAGGGTAGCCTAGGCTCCACAAAGTGAAAATGAAGAGAAACTATGCTGTGCCCAGCATTGCTCCCACAGCTGCAGAGCAGTCCCTGCAGCCAGGGGCAACCAAGGCATCACACATCACCTCTGAGCACCTCTGCTGCACAGCCATTAAGGACAGCCAGGGAACAAACAGCCAGAGGAGGAAAAGAGAAAGTAAATTAATTAATTCATCACTAAGACCAAACACACACAAAATCCCTTCATTTTATCTGTCAACCAGAGGCACACATTATTCATCAGCTGAGGCCATGAGGATTGGAAAGAGGGGCTGTGAAGTCACTGCTGCAGGCTCCGGTAAAGCAGCTGACCCAGCACGGCGCTAAACAGCCCAGGGGAGACAGGAGGATTCAGCACATGTGAACTTTCAATAAACACTGCCCCAAATTTGTTCCTTCCTCTGTTTCACAAGCCCTTAGTGAAACAAAAAGGAATCAAGGATTTCCCTTCCTATTATTCAGGGATAAACATTCTGCTAGTCTAGGAAAGTCCTCACATGGAAAAAATATTTGTTCTAACTTGCTGAAGTCCCCTGCCTGGCCAGGCTCACTCCTCTGCTGAGAAGGAGGTAAATCTGTTAGAAAGACTTTCTCCTTGAGAAGATGCACTGTGCCAAGTTTTGCATTTGCAGGTTGCAGCCCAACTACCAACTACCATAAAGCACCAGCTGGGTGATTTCAGAATTAACTCTTGTAACACCAGCACAGCAGTGACTGCCAGATCTGGGTCTGGTCCTGCTCAAGGTAAGGCACAAGAAGGTACTCCACTGATTTTAAAGGAGCACTAAGACACAGGCTCCAACAAGTGCTCACTGCTCATGAGACATTTATTATTCCTCTGTGCTAGATATTAATTTGCTTCTTCAAACAGATTGAAATCCACTGGGATGTAGGAGGAAAAAAGGAAAATATGTTTAAATACAAGACTGAGTCCCAGTGGTCAGCACTGTGGGGCTGGAAGACAACACAGCAGGGCAGCCATGATCCTGATATGATTCCTTCCAAAACCAGTATTAATATAGTCACTAAGCAGGGCAGCAATCAGAATGAATTTCTTATTTCTCTAGAAAAAAAAAAAAAACAAATTATCAAAATCCCAGGAAACACAGGGAGTGCACAGCCTCCTTAGAATCTGACTCCTCAACGCTGTTACAGATCCAAGTTCCAAGGGCCTCTGTTGTGCAACAGTGAAAGAACACACAAAAATAAACCATGCATGTTTCCAAGACCAGCTGTCTTTGTGGTCTCTTCTTCCTCTCTCAATCTGCCCACCTCATTCATCCTCTTATTCATGGCCAAAGGAGGTTTTTATGATAGCTTTGCTACAAGTCATGATGAGGAAAGGAAAAAAAAAAAACTACAAAAAAAAAAAAAAATCCCACACAAAACCAAACCACTCACATTGACTTATGCATTAACCTGAGCTCCCTGAGATCTCTATTTCCCTTGATTCCTTTCTGCAATGGGGACACCAAAAAAATGCCTGTTTCTCACTGAAGTTGATAACTGCTTTTGATCCTGACTCTTAAATGAGGATTTTCTTGACTTTCAGGGCAGATGGAAAAGCCATCAAGGAGAAAAGAGCTATCATTTCTTGACCAGGAAACATGCTGTAGACTCTCACACAGACTGCTGCCGACTTTAACAGCACAGCCAAACACTATCACATTTTGTGACATCCTTCTCTCCTTTCTTCACAAGTAATCTAGAAGCCAGACTTTGCTATCCCCTTTCATCACAGAACTAAGCTACAAAAGCTGGGGGGTTGAAAACCTTTTGGGGCAGTGACTGGCTGATCCCTCATATTTCTTGCTTTAGCACAACAGGAACTCTCTCACATGGTCCTCAAGCATTGCTACAAATAACAGGGCTCCTGCTGCTAGTAATTAATAACCCATAACTGAGTTTCACATGGGTGGTGCTTAACAGATGGTCTCAATGTCTGGCATGGCATTGATTCCCTTTCCATGTGGGGCCTGAACGTTTCTCTTGCATTTTAGGATAGATGTGAACTTTGGAGCAGAAGTGGGAGTTTGAGAGGCTGGAAGGATAGTGCCACTTGAGTCTGCCGAAATGGCTGAACACCTCCCATTCAACCTACTGCACCCAGTGCTACTTCAGTCCTGAGCCCTCGCCTCCGCAGCACGGTGCTAGTCTGCAGTGCCCTGGGCTCCCCCTTCCGCACTGCCAGAGCAACACGACCTACCTTGCAGAGCTCCCTGTCACCCTCTTCCAATGCCCTCCAGCAGTTCTGCCAGGGCACCTCCTGCTAGC
Organism: Molothrus aeneus; assembly: GCF_037042795.1. Taxonomy (NCBI): domain Eukaryota; kingdom Metazoa; phylum Chordata; class Aves; order Passeriformes; family Icteridae; genus Molothrus; species Molothrus aeneus. The sequence goes on along the minus strand of NC_089651.1, from coordinate 42,160,016 downwards.
ACAGCCCTGCTCGGCTGGTGATCAGCTGTGACCTGCAGCATCTGCCTCCTGGCTGTGTTCCTGAGCCCTTTCCCGCTCCAGCGCTCCTCGGCTCAGATCTGCAATACCGAGCTTCTTCTACAGCTCTGCCAACGCACCTAGAGATCTCACTGGAGGTCCATTCATTGCTGTGCCATTTGAACCCTCCAGACTGCTCTGCTGGTCATCTGAACACTTATCTGGAGTGCTCCAGGTTTCAATACCCTCATAACCCTGACACAGCCCTGCCAGCACATCCTCATAGTCTCTGCTGCAGCCATGTCATGCGGCACCAACTGTGCCAGGGCTCTTCCTTCCTTCCTTCCCTTCCCTCTCCTTCAAAGTGTTCCTATGCTTCATTTCTGATACTGGTTCTTCTTCTTCTGGCCCTGCACAAATGTGAATCTCTAGGTGAATACTCCTATGATGGAAGGCCAGACCTGACCCTGACCTGCAGCCCTGGAGGGAAAGGGCCAGGCCTTGGCCTGCCGGCCTGTCCCAGCTGATATGACTGAAAATAGTCGCTAAGGACAAGGACAGCAGACAGGAGAAGGTGGAGATGAGGAAAAGCCCCCATGCCAGACAGGCCTAGGCCAACTCCTATCAGGGTGAGAAGACTTCAGAGAGCTGGTTAAGAAGCTGTGTAGGTCCAGCTGCTGAGCATTGCTCAGCATTTCAGGGCCACGATGCTGGCCCACTCACTCTCTCTTGGCATCTCAGACACCCTCTTCCCCTTCTCCCTTGCTGCCAGAGTGAAAACCTACTCCCTATTATTTCCTGTCCCAGGGTTTCCCAGGAAGACACTACCAGATACCAAGCAGGAAGCCAGGAGCAGGAATAAGACCTCGCCTTTTCCTTTGTACGCCCCTTTCTCTCCTCACCCAGGAACGCCGCGAGCGCGCAGGCAGGGGAGGAGCGGCGGCAATTCCCCAAGCTCCCGGCTGGCCCTCCTGCAGCCGGGCAACCGGGAAACCAGGGTGGCCGGCGGGGAAGCTGCGCTGCTGCAATGACCATGTCAGCCGCTACAACCCAGGGAGTTAGTGCTTCCCCGTCGCAGGATCCCAGCGGGACAGGAGCGGATGCACTTCCGCCGTCCCGAGCTGTTCGGCGCTGACACAGAGCGACCCGAGCCCGTCCCGGCCCCCACCCTCCGTCCTGCTGGAGCACAGCGGCCCGGGAAGGTGCCTCTCGAAGGGTGCGTCCTCAGCCCTAGGCTCGGCTCGGGGGCAGGGGAGGAGTGGAGGGTTAATGGGGAGGGGGAAGAAATATGAGGGACAGGGAGGACCCCCCTCCCCCGGAGACACAGCCATCGTCCCTGCTCCCCCTCTGCTGCTCCAACTGCTCTGCAAAAAGGTTAGAAAGAAACAAGAGTGGGAACCCACCGTGTCCTCCTCGGAGGGAGACAGGGGAGCGGTAGATAGAGATAGGCACAGAGTGGTGCTTGCTGCCGTGGAAGTGGTGCTCATACTGAGCCTGAGAAACAGACGAGGAAGAGGAGGCAGAAGAAGCCACGTTAGAGGAACTCCACACAGAGCTGACGATACATCCCCAAAAGAGGGAGCACATCCACAGGGTCCAGGCGGGGCGGCGTCCCGGGCAAATGCTGGGGTCTATTCTCAGGTGCATGGTCAAGGCACAAGACACCTACAGACGGGCAGTCTGAATTCCAGCCAGGGAGAGAGAATAACGTTCATGATGCCAGGGGACCCATGCTAGCAGAAAGGAGAGTCGCTTCCGAGGCTCTAGGGGCGTGCGTGTGTGCTCAAGAAGAAAAGAGACAGTGTGTGTGCGAGAGAGCAAGTGCTAGCGGGGAAGGGGAGGGATGGGGGAAGGTTAGTAACCACACAGAGACGAATAAGACGCGCCGTTTCCCAGGGCTGGATCTACTGTGGCAGGAACCCCGCGGCCGTACCGAGCCTCCAGGAGTGCGCAGGAAAGCCGCACATGTCCGCACGAGGGTCCTGTTCAGGTTCCTCCAGGATCACGGGGTCCTTGAGGACTTTTCCCTGCCTGCGATTCCTGTCTCTCACTTTGCTGAGAGGGACTATTAAAAACGAAAAAGAAGAAATAAGCCAGGGACCCCAGGTAAATTTTTGATTTTTTTTTTTTTAATCCCAATTCCGGGGGGTTTCTCTTGCTTCTCCACTAGCAAGTGTTGCAATGCAGAACTGCTAGGACACGCACACGCGCGCACACACACACACACACACACATAGCAATCTAGATTATCATCCTCCTTCCACCGAATCCAGGCGACCGAGGGCTCAATCCGATTAACTCTGCGAGGCCGTCGAGCGCATCGCCAGGTCCTCCCGGGCGGGTTGGAGCGGGTTGGAGCGGCGGGGCGGGCGGCGCGGTGCGGGCGCGGAGCGAGCGAAGCCGGGGCTGGCTGCGGACGGGCGGCCGGCGCCAAGTGCGGCCAACTCGGCGGCGCAGGTGAAGCGCAGCCGGGGCGGCCGGGGAAGCGGCTCCGCCAACGGGCGAGCCGCATGCAAATGTCCCGGCGCCGGCGAGCCAATGGGAGCGGCGGCAGCGCTGCGCAGAGGGACTGGCTGGCTCCGGGGGGAGGCGGGGCCGGGGCGCAGCACCGCCCCCGCCATTCATGCGCTCGTATGGTCCCGCGCGCCCCCGGCCCCCGGGAACACCCGGCTCTGGAGCCGCAGCACGGGAACCGGAGCCCGGCACCCACCGGAGCCCCGAGCGGCCCCGGGCAAACCCGCCCACCCCGTCCGTGCGGGGACGGGACCTCCTCCCGTGCCGCCGTCCCGCTGCGTCTCGGGGCCAGCCGGCGCGGGGAGCCCTCGGCCGCGGCGCGGGAATGGATGCGCTGAAGTGCCACCGTCCCGCAGCGCCCGCCTGTCCCAGGGCTCGTCCTGCGGCCGCACTTGCTCAGGAGCAAAGGAAGAACCAGGAACGATCGCGCTCTTTAAAACTCCCTACGGCTCTTACCGGTTTTTTTTTTTTAATTTTTTTTTTTTTAAGGCTCCAACAACAATAGGTATAGTCCAAGCAGGTGTATCTGCACTTAATCCTCAGGGAGTGAGGAATGCAGGCGGAGTTTGCAGCCCATAAATTAATAAACAAATGCAGTAGCTTTATCAAGTAATTTACTGCCTATCAATTTGCATGGCAAAAATCCCCAGCCACGGTGGGGAAGACAAGCACCAGGAGTGAAGTGACTTACACAAGATCACTCAGGGAGTCAATAAGGAGCTTTAGGAAAGGAGCCAGCCTGCCCCAGGACTCACCTTGCACTGCACTGCCTCCTTCCCTTTCATTTATTCATACAAACGAATAAATTGTTTATGACTGTAAGTTTTTTGTTTTCCCCTCCAGAGCCGTGTTTGTAGGTGTGCACGCATGCGCCTCTGAAAGCTGCTGTTTGACTCGAGTATTCCCTAACACTGAGGTGCTCTGTTTTCAGTCATTGATCTCAATTTGGTACATGTCAGTAACTTGTAATGATCAGCCTGAGTTGCACACCTAATACTATTAGTTGAGCCTGATATGCTCGTAATTTATTTCCTAGTAACTTACAGTATAAGTGATCTAAATCAGGGGCTAAAGCATCCAGAAATGCTTTGCTGTTTTGCTGGGTTTAATCAGGGATTGTGAAAAGCAAGAATATTATCTTCACATTTATCTCACATCTGCCACCTAAGAAACTCAGAGTGCTTTAAAATCTTTTATTAATGAAGCCATTCAACAGCTTTAGGTATTGCTTTGTCATTCTGTAGATAAGGAAACAGAGGCTCAGTCACGTTGAGCCAGTGAGTGACTGATAGACATGGGAACTGAACCGACACTGAGATTCTCTCTCCCAAGCCCTACATGCCGTTATTATAAACTATTTGACTGATTTGGTGGCCATTTGCTAGCCTTAAAGTGTGAATATTCAGCTTTCCTGACAATGGGACACACAGGTGGAGACAGGACTGAGTAACCTGCAGTGCAGGTACCTCCTAGATGGCAAGTTTGCAGTGCCATACAGAGGGCACAGAGCAGTTTTATCTGTGCAAGACAACTTTTCCTGGCCTTGAGGTTTTTTTGAGGAAACTGAGGTTGCTTCCATACATGTGGTGGGATACCACATACATATATATATGTACTTGGGGAAAGGGGGGAATATAACCTGTCACAACACCTTGAAGGGCTGCTGACCCATGAGTCAGCACCCTTGAATCCCTCATCACAGAAGTCCTAATTTTCACACAGTCCACAGACAAAGTGCTCTGAAAAATTTATTGTGTAGTTAAGCTGTAGGGAACATGATTTAGGGGAAGAGGGGAAGGACAGGTATTAAATACACATCACTGAGTATCAGATTTGTAAAATAAAAGAAATCTGAATGAGTTTCAGACCCAGATAATTATAAGCAATGCAACAACTACAGCATTACAAAAAGGACAGAATGTGTCACACATTACAGGATCAGTCAAAGGGGCTACAGGTTTTACAGGTTTAAACATTGAGGACTCAATGCTGCTTTTCCAGGAGACAGGGGTGGAAAATTCATTACGTTGTGTGGAAAATATATATGTTTTAGAAAGTGCAATTCTAGAGATAAGGACAGGGGAACTGCATGGATACACTTCTTGCCCCTGTCCTGCAGCTATCTGCCCTATTACTGAAAGAGAAGAAAACAGAAGAGGTTGTTTCTTTGACTAAACTGTGGTAGCATCCTTCAGCTTTTAATTCCCCTTTAACAGTCCAACAGGCCACATCCTCTTCTCCATACTCAATCCCCTGTTCATGCTGCCCACCAACCTCCTACCTGTGGGAGGCAGAACCCTCAAAGGCCAATAAATGACCAAGCTCAAAACCAAATCACTGATCCTTTTCTTCATTCAGTCTGCCACCAATCCTTCCCCACATACAGAGGTACCAGCTTAGGTGCTGGTAGGACATACAAAGGTGAGCATCACTTCAGACTGCCCTGGCCAGAGACAGAAAATGCCTGGACAGTCCATGAACAGGAGAAACAGAGTGGCTATGTGTTGGCCCTCTGATGGGGATTTGCTCTACATTCTGCCTACCAGCCTTCCTTTGCTGGAAACCAGTGGTTAAACTGCCTTAGGCAAAAATGAGAAGGGCCAAGAAAACCAAACTCTAGTACACCATAAAAATAAATAATGAAGAAAGGCAAAACCTGTGAAGCTAGCTATAAATACATCATTGGATTCTGGTGACACCGTAAAGTACTGGAACTTCACTCTGCCTTGCTTTATGAGATGTCAGTGGATGTATTTACTGCCCTGTAGTTCACAGGTGACTCATTTATTTAGCAGCACCACTGCAGGAAAAGGGCAGATTTCAATTGCAGTCTTCCTCTTGGGGTGGCAAGGGGAAGTTTATAGTCAGAAGCGACGTTTCAACATTATTCCCATTAGATTTACTTCAGAAGAGGCTGGCTTTGTTGTATTAATATTAGTTTATTTGATCTGGGAAAACATAGAGTCTTTCTAAATGCTCTTGTGTCTTCAGAACCAAGATGGAATCCCTTAAAGGATAATGGTTTCCATGATATGTTGTGCCCTACAAATATGAGAAAAGTCTTGTTTCCTACACAGCTGTTTCTTTTATTAAAAGAGCAGAGGGCCACTATAATCTGCAGAAATGAGAAATAATAAAGCAATTGTTTCTGAGTTTTAGAATCCCAGAAAGAGACCCAGTCATCTTCAAGCCCAGTAAGGGTTTGTACTCCACCTTATTTAAAGGAGCAAGTACAACTTTCTCTATGTTTCCTATTAAATCTTAGCTGTTAATTACTTTGCTGCACTCAGAACTGAAAAATCAGTGCTGCTGTAAAATCACAGATCTTTTAAACTGGATCCAATGGGGAAAGTCGATTAGCATTTATCAGTGCAGGGTGCCTGCCAGAGAGAGGACAGCTTTGCTTCCACCAGTAGAAGCTAACAAGGTACAGTGTTAGTCAGTGCTTTGGTATATAATAAGGTTAAGAGAATAAGGTCAGCTAGAACAGCCTGTCACCCAGAAGCTTTTGCCAGACTGAACTGCTTCTCTCAAGGTTCAAAACAGATCCATTATTTTTTTTAATGTACTTTTCCAAAAACAAGAAGGGTGAAAATATGTCATATATATGACGTTAAAATACAGTTAAAATAAACTAAACTAAAATAAAATAAACCAGAGGGAATTGCATGCTGTAGAGAGCTTAGGACTGGAATATAGACACCTTTGTCTTTAGCAAGCTACTTCAAATTCTGCTGACAACAGCAACGACCAAAAATCTGGTAAATTCCTCAGCACTGCTGGCAGAATTAACTGCTCTGAGACTAGTCCCTGGTGCCCCACTGTCCTTGTCATCACTGTCTCTCTGCAGGCAGCCTCAAGAGGCAGGACCCAGCAGCACCAAAAAATTATCAGTGTTTGCTCATCCAGAGCGAAAGGGGAGGGTTGCTCCAGGACAGGGCTGAGAAGTACGCACACAGCTGCTGATATGCAGTACTTTTCTTGTGTGCAGTACTTTTTTTGCATATAACCAAGTTGCTGCAGTCTCTGTTCTCAGCTTTATTCTGTATCTGGAAAAAAAAAAAAAAGAAAAGAAAAAGGAGCAACCATTTCTCAGGGCTTCTGTGCTTTCCTTTAAAAACCACTGAGTCCAGTTACCCGCAAAAGTTGAGGCATATGCCTTACATGTTACCAGTAACAAAGGTCAGGTATTCTCTTTTCTGCTCAGCTTCAAGGGACCCCACAGATTGCCAAAAGCAACTAATATAGACGCTTTAGAGCCTAGTTTTGTTCTCATTTACGTCAGGGTGAATAAACTCAACACAGCCAGCTGATTGACATCAGTGAAGGGAAATCTGACCCTTGGTGTTCATTTGTGAGAAGAAAAATGCAAGTTGATTACAACCAGGTAGTCTGGGCTAGCAGTAAGTTGCCAAAAGCAATGGTAACCACTGAGACACAAATTCAGTTCTATCAAACATCCAATTTAAGGGCCAAAAAATCTCATAAAGTTCAGACTCTCTGACACATCTAGCGTCCTATGTTGGTGGAAATAAGCAAGAACAAGTGCATGGGCACACAAATACAGCAACATGTCTCTTTTTGATAAGCATTAATCAACTATAATTGGAAAAGAGGCAATGTCAGGATTTGCTAATGCAAACTGACAATAACATGTTAAGATTGCCTGTTTGCTGGATAATGTGCAAAGGACGATCCACTGTACTCAGCAATATGCAAACTAACACAAGCTGAGAGTCCCTTCCCTGGAGAGATTACAGACTTGCTGGAAAGGCATGAGCCAACATATGTCAGAACAGCTTTATGAGCAAACAGTACCTTTTCTTGGCCAAAGTCTCCTAGTCTGCAAACCTATGAGAATGGATGACACTGGCACTAGTGCCTTGACACAGGAGTGTCTGGCCCATGCTTTCAGCCCTGAGCATGGGAGTTCTTCACTCCCTCATCCCTGGGAATTCTCCTTCACAGAATGTGCTGCTGCAGAGATACCCCTAACCACCTGCACAAAGCACCAGCAAGCATCCTCTCTCCCAAAGCTGCCTCAAAAATGAGGACAAAATCCTTCCCACAACTCAGATCTCCAGCAGATCAGCAATTATGAATGGGATTTGGTTTTAAATAAAGGATGCTCAAGTTTAGTTTATTCCAATCATCATAAGGAGGTTCTGTTATTCAAGTACCAACCCTCTCCCCTTCTGTCTCGCCAACATTTTAGTCCTTGCCTCTGGGGTACTTGATCAAAGTGGGCTAAGCAGGCTCTAGTCTGCCCTCCAGCCATGTGCTGACAGGCAGACTCTCATCTCACAAGAGACAACTGATCTTCTGTGGCTTTTTTTTGCAGAGCTTTTTCCTCCAGGAAGGTTGGAACTGCATCTATCTCTTACTCTCAGTAAAAGCTGGGCTCAATGGCAGCTGCTCAAAGTTTGTCAGGTAGAGAAACAGAACCTGCTTGGACTTCTTGTATCCCTTTCAGCAATGTGATTTTTTATCAAAGGTTTGTTCAGGCTCAGAAAGATTCTAGAAGCTAAAAGACTAGCTGAGTTTGAAAAAATCAGAGTTGCCCACTGCTTGACCTTAGATAATTAGTGAATCACCAATGAAGAAAAAGAGCCCAACAGTTTAATTTTCTGATCTTTCTTTCACAGAATTCACATTTCTACTACCTAAGTTTCACTAAGTGTATCAGTATAAAATGGTAGTGACCTGTAGAACTGATTTCCATCATTCATAGCATCCCTCTCTTACACATCTGTGATTAGCCTGATTTTGAGCAAAATTCATCTCTAGCCTAACTCCTAGGAACTGATACTATGGATGCACGTGGCTACTATGTTTATGGAAACAAAAAGGTATGTGTACCTTCTTATGTTCAGAATCAGTGTTGGCAAGTCTAAGGTGAAGGGGAACAGCCTGTTTCCAGCCTAGTGTGAGCCCTGCCTGGGATAACACAGTGCTGTGATCCCTTGCCTTCAGTGACTCTCACAGCAGCAGGAGGTTAGATGCACCAGCACATCACAGATGTTGCCCACCGTAATTTTGTCTGCATCTATTCTGCAGATCTAGATCTGGAAGGTCTGCAAGCCGTGCCTTACACACTAGGACAAATATTAGCACTGCAGAACTAACATGTATGTCATGAAATCTTAGTGTGCTGGGAAATTATTTTTAAGAGTTCTGAGTTTTAAAATTTAAATAGCACCTGAAATACTGAAGTAGAAAGACCTAGAGAATAGATGGAGCTAAAATATCTGCTCAGATAAATAGGGAACTATTTTAATTCTACCCATGAAAGCAGAAAGAAGACTTCTTTTTCCTTTTGCACTCAAAGAAATCTTGTCTGACACAGAAAGGAAAAGCTGGAAATACTGTTGCTCCTTTAAACTGACTTCTGTGCTAATGAAAAGCGAGTTCTCTAATATGCACTGTGCACAGGCTCCCCTTTGCTTCTCTTCTCTCTTCCATCTATCATTTTTGCCTGGCTTTTGGCTGTGATCACCTGTTCAACTCACAGCAATAACTTCCAGGTGACTGCTGTTTGCTGTGGTCATCCAGCCACCAAAAAAAAAAAAAAAAAAAAAAAGAATTAAAAGCAAAGAAAGATATAGGGGGGAAACCTTTCAATGCTCTGAGTGTCTCACCACCTGACAAAGAGCAAACTGATTCCAGCAGCCAAGCCTCCTTGCGTGGGAGCTGCTGGTAGGTATAATTTCCTAAGATGTATACCTTGTCAGAGTGCAGGAGATGAAAAGAAAAAGAAGGTCAGAGCAGCCAAAGCTAAAAATCTGAAGGACAAAAGAAGACGCTGTGGGGAACAACTCTTCTGCTTTTAACCCTGAAGGAGCCCGTTCTGCACGGTCTGTGTCAAATTACTTATTGCGAGGGTGTAACAAACAAGAAGCTGTTAGATGGCCTTCTCCATGCCCAAAGGGGACAGCTGTTATTGCAGGTGCTGCCTGTGCTACATGACCTGCACAGGGTAGTACAAGTATACAGTCCAATTGCTCTCACCCACAGTGGAAATTAACTCTTCCCTTCCAAGTAACTAGGCTCATAACAGACCAGACAGACAGGTACCTGAAGAGGCTGTATTGTCCCTGTCTCCACCAATGCAGTATAAACTTTGCCTACAACACTCTTGCTGATGTCCAAAGTGTAATGATGAAGAATCAATTCCCTGAAAGCAATATATACCAGCAACTTTATGAATATTTTTTTCCCTCCTTCTCACAAATTTGCCATAGTCAAAGAAGTCACATGGGACACCTATGAATTAAAAATGCATTAATCAGGATATAATTAATCTTAGCTTTCCTTCTGCCCAGGTATAAACATACTAAAATATTGTAACTAACAGCAGTCTATAATATATTGCAACACTCTGATGGTATATATAAGCATCTCACTCAGTATGTGAGCAACATGACCACCAAACAGGCAAACAAGGCATAGTTATTTGCTCATAGGAGGCCTCCAGGCAACAAAAAGTTGCAACAAAGGACAAGATAAGCATAATGGATGCAAACAGACATGCATCCTGCTAACACACAAGAAGGATGTCTGGGGAAAAAAGAACAGGAGAAGCAGCACTGTTGGCAGTTGAAGATCCCATTTTTGGAGATCAAAATAGCATTAAAGAATCAAGCACGTAAAGGGTAATTGGATATGGAAGATGACAAGCCAGCATCACTTCCAACTTCTCTCATCCTTCTCTACTTCTCACTTCTTCTGCAGCTAAAGCAATCAAGAACTGTAACTGTCAGTGCTAAGTGTAGAGAATCAGCTCTGTGGCACTGTATAGTCACAGTTAATTTAGGACATAAATGTTAAAGAATAACAGTTCTGTAGTTTTTTATATAAAGCAATAATTAATGATAATATTTGGGAATTAACCATTGGCATAAAGTGGGTTGCTACTCGATGAGTTCAGTAAAGTTTTGGCTTAAAGTTCAAAACTGGCCTGATTTACTAGTGTTCTATACATTCCCTTCCTAGCAATCTGTAATTCCCCAACATACAGTACAAATGTTGCAATACTGCAACATTTTCAGTTGCAATATTGAGGTGTTATTTTTTCTCTGTCATATAAGAAAGATTATTTCCTTCCTCTTTACAGATACTATTTGAAGACTTCTGCTATGTCCCTCCTCCCTAGACTAGGACATTTGCTCTATTGTTCCTTAGAAATCTATGGGATTTAAACTCTGCTCATTATTGCTGGTTTCCTAGAGACTTTTTCAAAGCATCCACATTTTTCTTGAAGTACAATGTCCCAGACTTGATGCAGTCCTTCAGATAAAGTCTTATGAGCACTGCATACATGAGAATAATCATTTCATCTATCTTATTGATGATACACCTTTTCACATTCCCTATAAGGTGTTTGCCCCTCTTGAACAGAAAGAGAGCTCATATTAGCACCCTGCTAGCTACTCCCAGTTATATATTTTGTAACAGAATTATATATTTTTAAATGGAAAATACCACTAAGCCCTGGTCCGCAGGCTCCTAGGCCTTTTGCACTGAGATTTTTAAAAGGTTTTGCAACTTTCAGAAAGTGCAGCTTTGGTCACAGCAGTATTATGCTGAGATGAGTAGTTATACAGCATCACCTACCTGTTCCCTGCTGATATATGTAATACTTCCAAGGACAGGCCCTGGCTTCAAGGCATGCAATGCACCCACACAAACAAATCAAAGAGATGGAAGCAGAATATACTCTGGGTCCATTTGCAGCAACTGATCAGGGATCTTACTGTGATACTTGGTCTCCAGCAGAGAGACTCAACAAAAGCACAATAGTGAGACTAAGGAGCACTAACTGCTTTAAAAACATGTCTCTCCTTGTGAAGCACCTCCCTCTCCCATCACTCCCCAGGGTCTCAAACTCCACCTACACAAGCTTCCCCAGAACTGCCGGTCACCTGGGGCCCCAGCAGTTTCCTTGACTTGTCATATTCTCCAACTCACATGCAATTCAGAGTCTTCATGGTATTCACATGGATGCAAAAAGCCAACTTCCTCAAACTGAACACTTCCCTTTGCCCAGCACTGTAGTCTTTGTGCAAAATGGGAGGGAAAGCACCCACAGCAACAAAATCCCACTGGAGCTGCAAACACTACCAGAGGAAGTACAGTTACCAGGAGTACAAGGACTTTAAAGACCAGGCAGCCATGAAAATTGGGACATGGAAACCAAGGGAAGGAGTAGCAAACTCCCTCAATGATAGGCTGTATACAACAGATTAGGCATGAACTGCTACCAACATGGATGTACAATCTATTGGGTAGAGCAAACAAAAAATCCAGCTACTTATTGTAAAGGGCCAAGGAAAAAACTAAAACCAGCAATGCAGGGGTTACACTTAGATGCATACAAACACATGTGCATGCACAAGAGCGCACACGTTTCTGCTCTGCTCTCTCCCTTGTAGCCTCTTTATCTCCTCCCCAGCCCATCAGCCCAGGACAGCTACAGAAGGAACAAAAAAAAACAAAAGGGAAAATAGCAAAATGCCTGGCAGAACCTGTAGAGGGAAGTCACTTGAAGAAACACGCTTCTTTATTTTTTCCATCTGAATTTTGAATTGGTCATACAAAAGCCATCTGTTCCCTGGACCAATATATCTCTTAAGTAACCCCTTAAGTTATAATTAGGTCTGCATAGTTTTAATTAGATGCCACATTTCACCTCCCTTGCCTTTTTATTAGTCACCTAAAGTGAGCACTCAGGATGGCAACACACAGTCTGCCACTGACTCGTCCAGGGTACTGGCAGAAGTATGGTGGGTATATGAGGGTGAAAGAAATGTGAGTGGTCTTCAGGATGACTAACTGTGAATCATTTTGTTGCTGTCTTTATCTCTGCATTCTGATCTCCTCCTGCACAGATATCTGAAGGTAGCTATTTTGTGACAGCCCAAGCTACCAAAAAAAACCCCCAAAGAGACAGAAAGCAGTATGTGATCAACAGAACAAGCAGATATACAGGTGCTCTGTATAACACATTTTCTTGCACTGAGACACTACTTACCCACTACCAGCCCCTACACTAGGTGTTATCACCAGAAATGTAGCAGCAGGCAGATAAAACAAGGGCATCTGATATTCCTGGCTACCTGAAAAAATGTTTGTTCTACAAGCAGCAGAACTGCAGAAATAACTGATTAAGAAATGAGGCTTTATGATTCCCCTTGGTTGTGCTGTGTGTGCCCTCCCCTATTCACCACAATGTCACCACATGACCTTTGGCTCCCCCTGCATTCTCTCACACTCCCTTCTCTGACATCCTCTGGTTTTTGTCCTATTTCCTTACCCCACTGTAACACCTTTCATTTCTTTTCCTTCTCATGTCTTGCTTTGGCTGAGGAAGAGGTAGCCTGTATGGATGCAGGTTCAGAGTTGCAAGCCTGCCAGCTGGTGGGCCAGCCCTTACACCTCAGCAGGGATGGGGAACAGGTTTTGGAGGAATTCAGTATCTCTGGGGCTTTAATGCTCCTGTCAAATGTGGTGGCTACTGGCCAGGAAACCAAGGGGTGATGGTCAAACAGAGTGATTGTAGAAGCATGATTTCCCCATAAGAACAGACTGAAATAACACTGTATTTCCACACTTGTACAGAATGGTCCAGAAGAATCCTTAAAAATTGAGAAATTCTATTCCCCTTTGATCAAGCATTATTCTCCTCTAGAAATGGGAGATTTCATCTGGCACTGGCAGCAGGACCTAGACCATCTAGACCCCGAAAGGTAGGATGCTGCTCTTCCTCACTGCAAACAGTGCTTCTGTATCAGAGCCAAACACTGAACAAAGCTTGCACTAGAAAGAGAAATCAATTAGCTAATGAAGTTAGAGGAGAGAAGAAAATACTACACAAGTGTAAATTTCAAAACCAGTAGAACAGCACATTTCCAACTTCTGTGAGGGAAATGGGTGGCCTCTGAGGGAAGCCCCAAGCTGTCCTATTATTTGTGGGTTCTTTGAAACCCTTTGACCTATCCCCAGAAAGACTGCTGAGCTTTAAAATACTTTTAACAAAATTTTCATCTAAAGGAATAAAGCTATAAAAAACTTCTGCTTTCAACAAAAAAGCAGAAGTTGTTGTTGCTGTTTTTTTTTTTTTCCCAGCAAGCTGTACTGAAAACTCATTATTGAGTTTTCTCAGGCCACTAGTTACAGGCTGAAAATAATACATATCCAGATGTTTATACAGAGCTTATCATAGCTTAGGTTACATAAACCATGGCAAAATAGGGTTAAAATCACACTAGACAAAGCGCTGAGACAACCAGGCAAAAATCCCACTCTATCCAAATGGGACAGCTGGCATTTAGCAGGTATTTTTACCACCATCCATCTTCATTTTTCTCCTTATCTCCCATATTTGTAATGGCCCATCCCACCCTTCACAGTAACACACACAGGCTCACCCACTCACTCCCATTTCTTCTCTTGCCAAGAAAAGCATCTTGGTGGGATTCAATCATTTGTTGTCCACAGAACTTCTGGTGTGTGTCTCTAAATAGCTGACATCTGGAGGAGCTATACCTTCCTTGGCACAATCAGATGCTGCTAAAGAACATGACAAAATGCCTCATTCTTAAAATATCTTCTCTCTTCCCCCTACTTCTTTCCAATGAGTTTTTTTTTCCCCAAAAGGGATTCACAAGTCCACTTCATATAGTGACCAGCTTTCCCAGCTGTTGTTCCCAGGAACATAAAGAAACCAATGTAAAAGTATACACCGATAACAATCCATTATTTCTGCCCTCACGTCTGTAACATACTCATTGCTGTTTAGGAAGAATGTATCACTCCAGAATGCTGCTGCTGAGCTAGGGAAACAAGTGGAGCATTAGATTCTTTAATTACAAAACTCCACTTTCCTCTTTATTATTCAGAAAATTTTTATATCAACTAAAACAGAGGCTTCACAAACTACAGATTTTCCTATCTATACAAATATATTTCACTTAATGATTCTTTCTGGCTCACAAACAAATAAGGAATCTACAAGAATATATATGATCCTGATCTTGATATGATAAAAAGACTGAAAGAAATGCAGAAGGGGGAAAATGTTACATGGATTTCCAGATTGCCACAATATTGAATGCTCGATTTTGCAACAAAAATCCCAAATTACTCAGAGCAGGGTTGTTGTTGGCTTTTTTAACGTTCTGTCACACACACATGCCAATCTATTCATGTTCATGTGTAATCTTTACTTCAGTGGAGTATGCTTTCATTCAAAAAATACAGCTAGCACATACATGCCTTAGGTCACCCAGGAAAAAGGAATTCAAACAGCCAGCAAAGTGATGGGCAGCACAGATGCTCCTAAACTGATTAAATTGCTGTTGCTAGAACAAACACACCGCAAGCCCTTTCCCTTTTGGTTTTTTCAAGGTACCCTGTCATTCTTCTCCAGCCCCTTCCAAACTGCTCTTGTTAGCAGGTTGAGAGAATTAAGTTGACTCACTAATATTAACAGGTCTCTCTAATTCAATAGCAGCTTGTTCAGAGAATGCCACCTGCCTTCTCTTTAAGCAAAAGACACTGAAACACAGCCAACACTTTACCCAGCTGTTTCAAAAGCTAAAATTAGACACACCTGTTTTAACAGTTGTTTCAGCAGCTGGACATTGGGATTTGGATCATTCAGATTTACTCACAGCTTTTTCCCCCTTAGAGCCAATAGTACAATTTTAGTGTTTCATCCTGTGTTTGGAGAAATTTATGTGGCAGGGGACGGTGTGAATGAATCAAAAGAGGTCAGAGTGTTTCTCTTCCACATTGCTGGACTTTGCTACAATCCAAGAAAAACTGCCTTTTCAGTTCCTGCCTTCAGATTCCAATAGGATCGAGATATTCTGGTCTTGATCTAATAGTATACAAGAACAATATCTTGAACCATCTATTAACCAAAGTAGTGATAAGCTACAGGTATAAAATGGCAAGTTTGTGAGATTTGTACTCTCTTTTTGCTGCAATGAGTTGGCAATGCTCATAGCTAAAGCCAGAAAGTGAATCCTGCCAACTTTTCCATGCAAAACCCACCTCCCCAGCATCTAAAGCACAACTGTCCCACCAGTTGTCTTCACATTCAAAGTGATCCCCCACTGCAGAAACCTATGTCATGCCGGAAACAAAAACCACTGAGATGTTATGAAAGAACTGACTGCAAAGTGAAAGACAAAATAAATTAAATCTTACTGAAATTACACTTTAAACACTTGCTAGAGCTGTTTCCAAGCTTCTGTATCTGACCAAGTTGCTTGAGAATCCAAAAACCTTGTCCTAAGAGGAAGGTTCAATTCCCTAAAATCACAGTATTTCACAATCTAGTTCTGTTTTACTTTTTCCCTGAGGCAAAATTAATTTATACAGTGCTATCCAGACCCATTTATTCCCAAACTAGAGTCAAGCCCTCTGGTGTTGACTGTGGGACCAACTGGTAAACACGATCAGGGAGATAATCTATGTTACAAAGAAACATGCAAAACCAGGAATTCCATGAATTTGTGTTATAGCTAAGAAAACAACACAGAAGAATTCTCAAGACAGTTCTTGAAGTTACAGTTGGCCCTGTAGTCTTAGTGTTCCCATATAATCAGAAGCCATAAATTAATTTGTAAACATGAGTGCACTGAGTTATATAAAAGTAAACATCTCACAGAGTATATACTCATTATGCACTCCCCTGGAATGGGCACCTGAGTGTTTTCAAAGAAAAGACACTTATGACCTGAACCCAGAGCGGTAGCATGCACACCTATGGAGATTATTGATAATGTACATAAGTGTATGCAGTGTATGCAAGGATACAACCATGGCCATACATCTCTGTAGCCAAGGGAGCAGGGCCCTCAGAGCACACTGCACATTATCAGCTTCCCATCAAAACACACTGGAAATTTTCTAAGAGAAGGGGGGAAAGGGTAGGGAGACTACTTGGCTGTCAAATCCAATAATAAATGCTTGTCAAGAGTGTTTTTGAGCAAAAGTGCTTGGAGAAATGGGGCCACCATGATCAAACTGTCCGAGTTGAACTCAAGAGCAGGGAAGGCAGGAGAGACAGTGACACAAAGACTTTCTCCTCTTTCTGGGAAATAATGAACAAATCCTTCAGGGTAATTACTCTGTTACACCTGCTAGCCCTGCTCTCAAGTCCCTATGAGACAAAAGATGCTCCCATCTTCCCTCAGATTAAATGTGCCTTGTAAAAAGTGATCAGAGATTGACACGATAATTATCCTTCCTCATTAGAAAGCAAGCCCTGAACCTGACTGAATATGACTCCTCTGTCAAGGCCCTTTGTGGGCTCTAATAGAACCCAGCCAACATCAACAGGCACAACACTTCATGTGAACAAAACAAAGCAACATATCAAGTAATCTTGTCTTTTTAGTTGCTTTTTCTCTTCCAAGCCTGATAAGTGAGGTGGGAAGGTGCCAAATTCTTTTTAACTAGTATAAATGAGCCTAAATGTCACAGAAGAGCCTTGTGAAGTGAAAAGCTTTCTAAATGGTTTTCTCTCCCACATCTAAAATAGATTGCTCTTTTTCCTTTTTCTTTTCAATTAAAAAGGCACACTCTCTCAGACCACTGCCTTTTACCATTCCAAGGGTCAGCCAGCTGTAGGGACCCAGAGAGCTTTCAGTGTTTTTCTGGTGTATCATGTACCAATAGTTGAAGGGTACACCTTTGCACATGGAAGCCAGGAAGAAGGGTAAACACATAGGTAAATACAAAGTTAAAAACTTTTCTGACTGGAGCATGAGCAAATCTAAAAGGCCTTTCTGTGACAGAACATACATGCTCCCTCTTTTTTTTTTTTTTTTTTTCTTTTTTTTTTTTTTTTTATTGCATTTGGAGCATATTTGTTGCTTTGGTTCTTTTCTGTTAGCATGAATGTGAGCAGTGACTAACCCCAAGAACTCTGACCCCAGTGACTGCAGCACCACTATGGAAAGGGCAGTGCTGAGGCAAGACACTACTCCTAGCACAGACAGGGCAGACAGGACAATCTCATTTGAAAGGGATGAGTGGGAACAGCTCAAGCTTCCACAGTGGGGCACATCTAGATATGACTGGTAGATACAGCACACTGAGAAGGATGGGTGGTCAATGGTCAGTCATTATGGGAGCTTTGTGACAGCAGATGAGGGCAGACAGCACTGGCTAGTGCACACACTGGAGCATTAGGAAGAACTGCAGAGAACTGTGTTCAGTGGCCTTAATGAATCAGCTACTTCCCTTTTAGTACAACCAACCGTGGTCACTTTATCATTCCTAAGGTCACTCCTACCACCTCAGTTGGGCTCATTTCTTGATGTTCTCCGGTAAAAAGCTCTGACTGCATTTCTGGTCTTAACAGAATGCTGTCAGGAGAAGCATCCCCTTTGGTTCTGCAGCCAACTATAAGGCTCAAAGAAATGATCACATCCTGTTCAACAAAACATGCTGCAAAATGATGCTGCTTTGCAGCACTAGGAGCAGAACTCTGTTAATGCATTACAGTATCCTGCACCACTGTCAACTGAGATGTGTGGTGCCAAAATGCAATGGCATTTAAAAAGAAAACTTACTCTTCAATTACAAGATTACAAGCACATCACAAGAACACAGCAAACACAAATAACCTACAGGAATGCTATAAGTTAACACATAAGAGCAGAGTCAGACACCAAATTTAGGACACTTGACATCACAGAAGGGTAATCTTGGATACTCTGCAAAGGAGCCCTCTGCAAGCTACTCATGCATGGGACTCCAGTGCAACCTACCCCATTCTCAGCCTCCTTCCAACACCCAAATCAAGAGACACCTTCTACACTGGAAAAATGGAGTCTCACAAAATTAACTTTACTATTTCACCATCTGCCACAGTCTGCTCTTTCCCAAGAAGGAATGTGGGCCTTCCCATTCCAGGCAGAATCCAGAAGCTCAGACTAGTAAAACTACCATCCTCTGAAATCTAAATCTCAGAGCTGGCCCCTCAGGTGCAACAAGAGGGATTTTAAACATTTTTTTTGTTTTAATATCGTGCTGTTCCTTTCATTTGCCTTTTCTTTTTGTATTTGGGTAAAGGGAGAGGGAAACTGGGGAGTGTGGGGCTGTTTTCATGCTTTCATCTGTAGTAAATAAAAAATTTTGTTTCATAAAAATTAAATGAGCAGATTCAATGACACTATATGCCTGCAGGAGCTCAGATTCTAAGATACACATCAGCCACCAGTGGCCTCAAATTAAATTATGCACTAGCAATAAAAAGCATCTCACATTTAAAAAACAACAGAACTTGATCAGTGAACATTTCAAAATCTCTGCTCTGCAGAGGCATACACAGGTGTTTCCTAGGCAGATGTGACAGAGCATTACTACACTGGAGTAGTGGTTAATTGCTGTGATCATTTAAATATGCATTTATTTGCCTTTGCATTGAGAAAATGAAAATCTAAAGTGGAGTTGTTTTGTGGCCCCAGTGCTAGTAACTAGCTTCCTCATCTAGGTAAATTTGGGTAGGCAACGTTGCTCTTCCTTGCCTTGCCTCAGCTTTCCTAAAACTAATCATCTTCACAGAAATCTGACTTATTTCATTGGTCTCCCTTCTCCTGTGACCACTTGCCTGTTTCCCTTTTCTGTCTTCCTTCCTTGTCTCCCTGTTTCATGGGCTGCACTGGGACTGGGAGCAAGAGGAGCACATGCATAACCTCATTTCTTTACCTTGCTGCTTACAGCATTTCTCAATTTCAGGAAAGTTCCTTTTTATTATTGCTGGCTGGCACCTTATTTGCATAAGGATGAACTATGAAGCAGTGCTGCCTCTCCTCTTCTGCAATACCAGAGTCTCCTGATGAGTTTGAGTAGTTTTAAACAGGGTTATGCTTTCTCTTGTGCCCTCTTGCAAGCTTGGTGCTCTGCCAGGCAGCTGCAGAATGGCTACACTGAGTGCTGAATATTCCCGGTGCAGCAGGATAACAGGAGCTCCAAGGTGGAAGGCTCATCCAAGCTCCCACAGCTAAAGCCTGACAAAAAGAATGAGCATTCCTGCTGCCTTGAAAATGATGTATGTGCCCAGAGGCTTTGCACAGCTTACAGCCATGTATGATGCTCCACACTGCTGCCTGAAGCCCTGCACGTGCTGTAAATGGCCACACCGAGAAACACGCTCAACAGCCTGAACCTGAACACCAAGATCAAGTAATGTAAAAGGTAAAGTAACCCCACTGCCCAGGGTCAGCCTTTGCTTGCAGGGTTTGTTTTTATGTAGATATTCATGTATAGTTTAATGGCTGGCACATTGAAGGGGATAGCAGGAGATAAGCTGGCTTGTTCCTTTTGGATAGGATTAAAAGGTTTTTCATTGGTTCAGCACTTCTTGAGAAAAATAACTGTTTCTCTCACAAACCTCAAAAGGCAGGAGGGTTGCAGTCTAGCTGGAAATGGTGACAACAGGCCTTTTGGCACTTTTGCTCTAAAAGGAGCTGTGAAAAAAATACAATTTTCTCATCTTCTCAGAATTAACCAGATCAAATATGCCTGACCTTCTGAAGAGCAGAAAATGTTGGGGCACTCCTCTGTCAATGCTCAGACCTGACAGAAAAGTTGAGGTTATATCCAGCTGGTCTGATTAAATTACAAAAAACTTACAAGTAGCTTAACCTCAGCAGTTCCCTTGCAAAAGCAGCTACAAGAACCCCTGGTGTGATCCCAGCAGCCCACACAGAATTCACCTCCCTGATGGCCTCAAAGCAAGGGGTACACATTTACAGTAAGTCACATACTAAATACAATTTGCAGCCTGCTAGGAATGAGAAGGTTTACTGCTAAGAAAGATATGGGATTGACACTTTTTTTTGTCAATTGTGCCAGACATTTAAGTAAAACTCTACTTGTCCTGGGAAAGTGGCCAGATGGGATTATGCAATACCACTGACATCTCATTTTCTGTATGCTTGTTAATTCAGCCTATTAACAAATTTCATCACAGTTACAAACACTGGCATAAACAAATATTTTCTTATATGTAGCCAGGTTTTCAAAAGTTTTGTAAATCTCTCATCATTTACAGGAAAATAGGCTCTGCCAGTTAATAATTTGTGTCAGACTCATGCAGAATACCCAGCTATGTAGCAGGAGAGGAGACTCCATTCTCCTGCTCCAAAGCTGCTGCCTCCTAGACTGCAGAAGACCCAATCTCCCCACTGCAAGTGGTGTACAAAAATACCAGTACACTCTGAGCAGCTCTGGGCCTATTCAGCACAGCAGCAGAGCACTTGGTTTTATTCTACATCAAATGCATAATCCTGAAAATATACAAAAATCCTGTTCCAAAATCCACAGCTATACGAAGAAATTGTTTACTACATAGTAATATTTTATATTTGTAAAATGTATGGTATCAAACTATTCCAAAGGAATTTACTGCCAGAGTGTACATAGAAAGGAAACATTAATTACTCCAACTCAAAGGAGAGCCAAGCTGAGGCAGTGAGGGGCAAACCACACCACTGGTGAGGGCGGGGGTGTCCCTGTGTGTTTCTGCACAGCCTCTAATGACATGATCACATGCTACTGTTTTTTGACGTCACCTTTCCTTCACTCCTTGCACAAGAAGAATGATGCCTGTTAAAGATGCTGTTAGTTGATCCTATGTTTTTTCTTCATTGCTCCATTTGTGGCCCTTCTGCACATTACTAATCCTGCTCTGCAGAGTAATTTATTTCCACATGGGCTTTTCTGCGGTCCCACTCAGCAAAGCACTGGACTGTTTTGCAAAAACTAATTACTTTGGACAACACCTTTCTCATGTGATAAACTCATTTTCCAAATGCTGAGCACAGGAATAGGGAAATTGAATCAAAATGGCCACTAGCATTGAATGCAGAGTCTCAGATTGCAAATTCTGTACACACAGTGAGCTTAGAACCTTATGGAACCTTACACATTCAAAGCATAGCTGGTGCTGACTTCATTCCTGCTTTTAAGGGCTCAATACTGTTTCCATCCAAGCTCTAGATCTCAAGTAAGAGACCAGAACACAAGAAATACATAATTCAGAAGCAACTTCCCCAGCATTATACTGTGACTCTGGAGTGGAAAGAGGGATAGAAGAATGAGATGTCTCCTAATCAATGCTTTGCTAAAGAGGTATCCCTCCCTTGTAGGAATCTTTTTCTTCATTCACTACACAGTCAGCTTCAGAAAAATCAAAGTGCCATCCCATGTACAAGGCCATCAATTTGAGAACAGATCCAAATGCCACAAGCTCCTTTTACTTCTGTGCACAGCATGGGTGAAAGGCATATAGAGGAAATAATGAATAAAGATGTTACCAAACATTGTAGCACAAAGACCATAACCAAATGATCACAAGGTCTTTTTACACTAATTTTTAACTCCTTGACTTTGGATTGCCCCCAGTCCTTTCAGATTTGTTAAATAGGAAACAGCTTAGATAAATATTTATATAGAGATAGATAGGTTTGAAAATACAGATATACAAATATATATATATGCACATAAAAACATATAGCCTTCTCTAAAACTTATTTAAAGTTTCAGTGAGTTCCTTTTGATTTAAAGAGATGCTACAATATCCATTGGCATTTCTGTTTTACATTTTTTATTGAACAAATCTAGAACTGAAAACTAGATTTCCTTCAAATTCCCTTACCTGCATAATGCAAGGAAATGAAAATGTCTGTCAGCAAAAGTAATGTGTTTAATACCACGCCAGCCCTAAACATCAGTAGAGATTTCTGTGTATTGCAGATAATTCTATCACCAAGCCATATTGCTCTGTGATGTGCTTTTATCTTTGCTGTAGGATAATATCAATATTTCAAGCACGAACAAAAGAATGTTTTATGAGATTGATGTGGGAAAATACGGTGACAGGTACATAAAAAAGGGCAAAGAAAAATGCCAGGTACTCATCATAAATGCCTTCCATTCCCACCTGAATTTGTCTAGTTTATCCAACTTTAATCAACAAGTAGAGGTCCACTGGGGCACCAGTAACTTGGATTACATTTTCAGTGCTAAAGAAGAAGAGCAAGCAAAAGAAAGAAGAATAAAGAAGGTAACAGGATAGGGAGACTGTCACCTACATCCTAGAAGTTTAGACCTTTAGAGGCCAAAATTGTATATTGTTAAACTTTTAAATTAAATAAAAAGAAATTATTTTTAAAGAAGAAAAGAGAATGGGGGAAAAAAAAGTATTGAGCCATTTGCTGTACTGTACACATCCCTAATAAAGGCCAGATGACACGGGGCAAAAATACTCAGGGAATAAACCCATGATGCCCTGAGCAGGCAGCTCTTTGGGCACTGCTAGAGCCTGTGCATGGAAGTGCCCAAACAAGAAGTTAACCCTGTATGGCTCTGGTTGAATTTGGATGAATTATCACCTCCTGCCTACTTCTGAAAGGTAGACAAGGTAGTTTTTCTGCAGAAAAACTCTCAGCTACAGACACAATTATACCAAGAAAGCCAGTGTTTTTCTTCACTACAGCTAATTAGTTACCTGTGCCCCACACTGGCACAAGATCCAAGCTTATTTATATAAACTTTGCAAGTAACTCTTCTGGCAAATCCACCAACAAAGATCATTTGTCATATTGTCCTTTTTTTTCCTCTGGGGCTTGCAGTTCCTCCCAGTTTGACAACAGAACTGATGATTAGTATTTAACCCCTTTCCACATTAACACTGCAGCTGTTCGGCCAGACTGATTTGTTACTGTTGTTTGGTGTTAGGTACTTCAATATTTGTTTGTTGAACTGAGAACCCTTACAGGAAGCTGAGTTTCAGGAAGAGAGCAATCAGCACCTTCTGCAGGTTCCAAGTCATTAAAAATGAGATAATCAAAATTATTAGTTCTGTCAATCCTGTGTGATTTAATTGGAAGCAAAAGGAAATCTCACTGCCCAATCTTTTCTAAAGTATCCTCCAACTCTACTGTCCAACTCAATGTTCTCCTGGGGACAATCAGATAGTTTTTAGTCCATCGGAAACAGTGCTTGTTTCAAACCCAATTTCATGAAATGCCTAAAAAACTCTTAGAAAATAACTGTGACTCTGGAGTAGAAAGTATTACTCATAATAAGTACTGAACCTTTTATGATGTTACATTATTACCAGACAGTAAATTCGTCTGTCTCCCCAAATCCCTTACCAACTTCTTTTAAATACATAAATAAAGAGGGGGAGTTTCAGTGGATATTATTTCACAATATGTGTATTTGAGACATTTTAATAAGAAAGGCACTTTCAGGCTAAGAGGTACAAGTGGTACACCAAAGAGAATGGTTTAATACACTGCTTAATGCGGTCATCAAAAATGATAACAACATGATGGCTTTTACATATTTTAACATTTCTTTAGTGCTGGAAAAAGTGGTAGTGAGAACTATATTTGTATATTACAGAAAAGTCAGAAGTGACACAGAACCACACAGTTCCAACAGCATTGCCTCTCCCTGACCCAAGGAATATTACCTGAACAGAGAGATCCAGGGATTTCCTCTGAGTTTGACTCTTTAAGAGAGTGCCTCTGCCATATACCCCACCAGTTCATGTGAAATAATGAACACCTGCCATGTCCTCACATCCTCTTGCTTCTATAAACAGTGTGTTTTTTCAAAAGCTTTGACACAGAGTCAAGGTATGACATGTTGATAACAGCATTTGAAACAGGAGCAAGATGGACAGGATACTCCTATCTACCAGGGAACAACCCATGATCAGGGATCCCCTGCTGGGCAGAGGGTCATGCAAGAGACAATGATTTTGGAGAGGCCATCACAGCAGCAATCACTGTAAGCTCTCTGTGCAAGGACCTGGAGAGACATCCTGAAGCATAGATAGATAATCCTGTAACAGCACTGTAGCAGTAGCACCATGGATGAAAATAACTCTTTTAGGAGAGGGAAAAGGCTCCTCCCTCAGCTCTAGCCTTCTAGTAGAACCTTGCCAGGAAAAAAAACCTCAACTGTATAGCCTATGATCATACAGAAATGCTGTTGGGGGTGCATCCTTCCATTTCTTAAAAAGAGGTAGTGGAGGCTATTAACTTAGACACCAGCCTCCTTCATTAAAGACAGCAACCTCCTTCAACTGGCAGCTGCCCACAGCAAGCCACCCAAGCCTTGGTGCCTTTCCCTTTCCCAAAAGGTAGAAGGGGAGAAGTGGTATTTTCTGGAAGCAATCCTGGATCTCCCTTTAGGGAGTCACCTCTGCATCAGTCCATAATTGCAATACTAGAAAGATTTTACTCTCATAGTCCCGAGGATGGGAAGATTGTCAGGTCCCATATGGGAATTTCCAGGAGCGAATATGGGACTTAACTGCTGAGGCATTGACTATAAAAGGGGAGGCAGAGGAAGTCATATTGCTCTGGCTTTATTTAGTCCAAAACATAAGTCTTGTTTTTGTGTTCCCCAAGCGCCACCAGGCTTGTGATATAGGACCCAGTCTACCCACACAGCACATATTCATTTAATGTATCCTATGGACTCAGATTGACCAAGCGCCTCTGTCTTCGAGATACTGTTGCAAAAGGAGAGCTTTTAAACTGCTAAAATGCCATGTAAAAGTAAATGGTCTTTTAGTGTTCTGTAGCAGGGCTGTTCTAAATTGTGCAAGCTCTAGCAAAAAGTATTAACTTGTACATAAATGTTTTCTCCTGCTCTTTTATTCTTCCAATGAACAGGAAGTCCCTAGGGTCCTGTTAACTGAGAACAGTAAAGACTACTTGCACTTGTCAACAGAAACAGGTTTTACATCTAACAATAAAGTATTCTGGCTTTATAATGTGTATTTGCTTTTAGCTCCATACCCCTTAAGAGGGATGCTGGCACTTTTGCACATTCAGTGGGGTAAGTGGGGAACATCTGAAGCCACCCTGTGCCCACTTCCTGGAGGACAGGGACTTTTTTTATTCCATGGAACACCATTACCTTCTTGAGGAGTCAGCACCTCCAAATAGTCAGGCAACATCTTCCAAGAGAGTGTTTGGATTTATCAGAATGTAGGACAACTTCCAGATTTCTCTCAGGTTTCTGTCACAACACCAGTTTCCCTTGTCCTACAAATCAAGACCTCTGTTTCCCATGAAAATATTAAGAAATCTGTGCTAAGATAGAATGGGAGAGAATAAGTGATAGAAATTTCCAAGATGGAGCATATGCCTGATATAGGTTGTCTTGAAGACCAAACACATAGCTCATATCTAGCTACTGACCCAAAAGGTGTGCATTTCCTTTTCCTTTTGCTAGGGAGCATGTTTTTTACACAGGAGAAGTAAAAAAGCAGGTATTTTCCAGGCTGGAGTTGAAGGTTGGAGCCTTCTGCTTTTCATAGCTTTATCTTTTTTCATAGGTGTAGGAGTCCTGACTGTTTTCATATTGAGATATGTTTGGTGAAAAGGTCAGGAAAGTCTAGCCCAAGGTAATGTTAAGCCTTACCATTACCATGAAGAAAAAAGAATGTTCTTGGTTCTAGGCAATTGGGGTTTATGAAAGTATTAGTTCTTAATGCTGAAGTACACACATGTGAAGGGGCTGAAGTACACATGAGTGAAGGGAAGTACACAGGTAAACAATCCAAGTTTCTGAGCTGCTCTATCCTTTCCTCACCTCACTCTCCACATCCCTCAGCCCTTGCCCCAGGGCTCCTGTGAATTCTTAGACCTGGTTTCTCACAAAACTGACCAGCATTTACTTAAATGTGTGTACTAGCACATCTATTCTATTTACTTCAATGTAAGTATCTTCATGGGCTCTAGAGAAAATTTTCTCCCAAGTATGAAAACATAGCACATTCAGTTATTCTTCACCTAAATAAGAAATAGCTGGAATATTGGTATAAACTAGGCTTAACTCAGTGTCTAAAGACAGTACACTATTTAAAACTGCTTCAGGAAATTAAGACCTTAAGCTTATAAACACAGTTAGTTTCTCATAGCTCTGATAGGGTTTCCTCTTCAACTTGTTTGCAGCTTTTCAAAACAAAAAAACCTAATAACATTATTTCCTGGCTGGGTGCTATGAGCACTGCATCAAAACAGCAAATTCTAAAGAGTGAGGCCTGGTAGTTTTGGTTGTTCTGGCGTCCTAAAAAAAAAAAAAAAAAAAAAAAAAAAAATTTGATTTTAGACTTAAAATTGCATGTGTATAATTAAGAATTGCACTTGTGGATCCAGTACTCTTTGAGTGCTGACCCAGCTGAGCGCTGCTCCTCAGCTCTGGACTGCTGCTCTGCCATTATGTCACAACTGATCTCAAACTCCTCCATCTGTGAGTTATTCATTGCCTCTCCTCGTGTTCGTCTGCTGGCTATTTATAAATTAAACTCCACTATCGCAGCAGTCACTAGTTTCCCTTAAAGAGCATCTAAATTTACAGAATAAAATGCTGAAGTTGCACAAACACTCGCTACACAGGGGAAAAAAAATAATTCCCATCTTAGAAACAGCAGTTACTCTGAAATATTTGAAGTATTTCCACTTGAGTCTATTCTAAGTATCGCCATTTGATGCAGCCATTTTGGATTTTAGTAGGCATAAGGGCACCAACCAGCTTACTGAGAATCATTTGCACTTATGCTGATAAAGTCCTGGCTTGCAACAGACTGAAAAAGCAATCACCACTAGGCAGTTCAGCTTCCTGCAGCTTCAGAAAGCCTGTGCATAAATGACTGGAGGCTGAAAATCCCTAGGTATCTTATAGCCATACTCTGTCAGAAATAAGCCCTGGGGACCAGATCCTCAGGTCTGTATTCCCATTGCCTTTGGGAAATCCTTCTAATTTATACCAGCTGAGAAATCAGCCTTTATATGTACAGCCTCCATAATTCTCTTCTACGACACCTCAAATAAAATGAGAATGATAAAAGCTGAAAGGGTATGAGAGCGTGAAAAGGAAGCAAGTCCCTGCTCTATCTTATACCAGTAAAAACAAGAAAAAGGCAGAGCTTGGAACAGTGGCTTCAGATCCACCCTGACACACAGAGAGCAAAACCTGACCAAGGTGATGTCCAGAATTAGGAGCACAACTCTTGATGCATTTTCTTATCTCTGCTATGCTTTCTTCCTGACCTTGGGTAAGATTAACCTTTCTCTTCTAAGTTTCTCTAAAAGTGGTATGACTCTGCACCTCCCATAGAGGTTGTGGTGCTTAATTGGCCAGTATCTCTCAAACACTTGAAGTGCTTTGGATGAAAAACGTTGTGCAAGAGAAATAATTGAAGTCAATGGAGCTGTGACAACTGACACGAGCTGGTGGAACCCTGGTGTTTAATAGGATCAGAAGGAGGCTTAGTTAAAATGACAGGAAGCCAAAGAGGCATTTGGTGGTAATAAGATCATAAATGAGTCAAAGGGGTTACTGTTTGCTGTAGTAATACTCAGAATTTTTCATCTTCCAGGCATTTTATCAGCATCCATTAATTTTCAGGCCTCCCCGTAATCAGATCTGTAATATGTCTCCCATTACACAGATACAAAAATCAGGCAGATGAGTGATGTGACTTATCCACAGAACAAGATGTAAGAAATCAAATTTGAGGCCCTGGTTCCCAAGCCTATTCTCAGAGCTCCCTTTCTGCCTCTCTTTTGTTGTCTATATATTTCCTTATCTTTCTGTTTCAATTATGAAAGCCCAACTCCTGCTCCTTTTTCTGCAAGCATCCTTGCCTAATTCCCTGTTAGATACTGCTCAGATCTAAGTCAGATCTGCTCTTCCATAAACTTCTCAAAGCTTTCAGACAGAAAGCAAAGCTGGGGGGAATGCTGCTGAGCTGAGCAGCTCTCCTTGTCTTAAGCCCCTCTTCCCAAGTGCCCAGACGTAACAGTTTTTGCCCTTCCAAGTATTTTTCCTGGTTCCCTACCAGTTCCCCACAGCACCCGGCTGCTGCACTGCAACCTCTCTTCTCAGAAGCAGTTCTCATCAGAGTATGCTGGGACAAGGTCTGTCGCTTCACACTGCCTACTGCTCACTGCTGCAAAAAAAATCGTGACCTGCTTAAGCCCCTAGGGAAAATTATTGTCATTACTTCAGCTCTTGAAGATGTCTGCCATTAGAGGATGCAAGGCTGAAGTTATGTAAGTGTGCCAGACAAATCCAGATGTTCCAAGGAGTCCAACCACAGCTGCTATGCTCCTGCCCACAGTGGGTGCCAGGCCAAGATTTTGGGTACTCAGTCTGACTAATAGCCTCCAGGCACATCTCCACAGACTAGTTTCTGTGTAGAGGGAATACATAAACTTGAATCAGTCCCCTACTTAAAAATACAAAAGTATTAGTGTGCTGGGATGCTTCTGTACTGAAGTGTCCCAGCAGATGGAAATGTAACATGAAATAAGGCAAAATATTCAACACTTATAATTTTATAAATCTATAAATATGCAACAAACCCAGACAATATTGTTTACTCTAAAAT
Source organism: Molothrus aeneus (assembly GCF_037042795.1). NCBI lineage: Eukaryota > Metazoa > Chordata > Aves > Passeriformes > Icteridae > Molothrus > Molothrus aeneus. The sequence goes on along the minus strand of NC_089651.1, from coordinate 42,131,062 downwards.
AAAGACTTCCACTGCTGCTTACAACAACTATTCCACAGCAATACTGGGGGTAATTTCTCTTGTATGCTAGAGGTTTCTTTAATTTTTTTTTAAGTTATTTGCCCTAGATTTACACTCATAGTTCAAGAAAGAAGAGGTTTGGCTACATTATCTCTACTTCACTAAAACCCAAACTAGAACAAAGGAGAAAATATAAAACATTACCCAATCAAACCTCAGCATTTACTTTTGATAACACCATGATGAGCCACATTTGCACACATTATTTTCTGGCTAGCTACAAAAGAAGCTGGTTTTTTTCACCCTTAAAAAAAAACAAAACAAAACACCAACCAACCAACCAACACCCCAAACAAACAAACAAAAAAGCATTTTAATTGCCATAAAAGCGCAAATTTTGAAAATGAAATGACGAAATTTGAAGGACTAAGGAAGCAAACTGAGTACATAACTGGATAATAATTTAGTTTGGGTTTTTTTGGGTTTTTTTTAGAACAAAAAGGTAAAGAAGGATGCATATTTGCCCTTGCTGACACTTGAGTGCTTTGATGGTGATATAACACCTCTTGTGCATCTCTGTTTTATACATTGGAGACAGCACATCAGACACAAAAACTGTAAAGGTAAACTGTAATTGTTTCAATCCAGATGAAAGGGCAGTTAGACTCATGAAAAAAAATTCTTTGAAAAAAAAATTACTCTTCCTGTCCTATCTAGTGCTCTTTGCTTACTAAGATGTAGATTTTGAGACTTTTGATTGAGATGTTAGGTTCTTAACATACTGAGTATCTTTTCTTACAACACAAGTGAATGCCCTAAAAATTTTAACTCAAAGTCAACAGATAGGATTCAGCTGGACTGACTCCCTGTATAATATACAGCTTATAATCCCTGTATAACCTTAGTGAAATCTCTTGTCTTGTATTTGTCCAGTGGGAGCTATTACAGTCAATTCATTAATGTGTCAAAATGTGATTTAATACCATCAGACAGAAAATCTCAAAGAAAAAGCATTGTCATCATAGATTTACAATAAATTATCTTAATAAAGTGAATGCTGTGCTATATTTAGTTACAAATTTTAAAAAAAAAGGTAGGCAGAGTCACAGTATCTGATAACCACCGCAGCAGGGAGATCTGTGACAAGTAGATCCACAACAGCGAAAACTTCTGAGGTTTTCTGCAAAAGTACAGGTGAAAGCAAAGCCATCTTTCATTTAGAGGCTTGCTCAAAGCTCATCTCCTAATACTGTTTGTCTGGAAAAAAATCCCAGAAGAGAGAGAAGGTAGCAATTACCATTGGGGAAAACATAAAAGATGACTGCTGTGTGTGTGCCAGGCATTGGGGAAAATTACTACTTTGTCTTTAGCAGAGAGATGACATTATCCCTGCAGCCAAACAGAACCTACACTGTAAATGTAATGTCCAAATGTATTCAACAAGAAGAGGAGAGAAATCCAGCTGGATTAGAAACAGAGCCATGCATGAACTAATTGGGACAAAGAAGTTTTGCTGACATTCTAGGCTGCATACAGCAGCTTACTAGTCATTTAAAAGAGGTGGCAATACCATTCCCATTTTGGCAGCTGTAGCAGGTCAGTGATGGGAATTACCCAGGATAACAGTGGGAAGCAGAGTGGTCACAAGCACAGGGGAGGTAGTCTCAACTGGCACTGGGCTTTTTGGATGCATTTAAGTGAATACCCCTGTATTGCCAAATGGAGAGACAATACTTCCCTGTTTGGAAATAGATTCCAGGATTTGATTTTTTCTAGGTAGAATTGATCTGGAATGATCTACAATGATCCAGTGGGCATATACCAAATAAAATGATGGCTCATTGGATATGTGAGCTTTTCACATTTGTGCCTGCTTTTCTCTATGTGGCTGCTGGCTTGGAGGGAAAGACTTGGACAGAAAAGAAAAAAAAAAAAAAGAAGGCAGCACAAGAGCTCAGGGGAAATGGGGCAAAACTGTAATGAGAAAACGGAATAAATAAATGGAAGTGGTACATAAGCAGCACTTAAGTCTGTGTGAGGTTAACACCAAATGCTTACTCCAAGCTAAATAAATGCTTCCTGGGGACTGTGATTAGAGCAGGCAGCTCAGGGGAGCCAGCAGCCTCTCAAAGCTGGAGCCAGGGGAAAGCTTTGGGAGCTCAGCAGTGTGGTGAGTATTTTTGAGCATTAGCTCAATCTGACCAAAGGGAACATGATGTTCACAATAAGGGTGAGAGCACTCCCCTACCACATCTATCTAATGCAGTGCCATCATGCTGCCAGCCTGAGCAGATATGTCATGTCATTCTGTCACATTAACATCACAGAGTTTCAGAGCAGCTGGGGATGTCATGTGCCCTGTCCAAAGTGACCAACACATGAAGCCAACAGCTTGAAATGCCTCCTTCCCAGGTTAGGGTCCAACCTCAAGACAGCTGAGCAGGCAGTCAAAGGCAGATCAAAATCCTCGTTTGAATAATCTGCCTCTTGTAATACGTCTCCTTTTTCAGAAGCAGGTATTGGATAAAACTGCTCAGGCGCAGCCCTCAGTCAGAGGTAGCAGCCAAATTATCACTTTACTTCTTCTGATTCATATTCACATTCTACCTGCAGGTATGTAATCAGGCTTTCATTCACCTAACTGCTTTATCCTCTAACAAGCAATTCATCTGAAGAGTTTTTTACTGCAGGATTTCCACTGTAAGGATCTTTTTTTTCTGTTGGAGAAGGAACTCACTGCTTCAGTGCAACACTTTTGCTCATTAAAAATAATTTCTCAGTGAGTTTGGTCGTAGTAACTCTTCAGTCATATTAGAGACCTTGTTGCAGCATTAGTGCTGGAGAACATGTTAAAGACCAGCAGGGAAAACAAAAGGGAGAAGAGAAAACAAGAGGATGGAAGGACAAGACAGATTGCTGCAAATTATAAGCAAGCGCAGACCTGCTGCTGCCCACTGAGGTACTGATTTGTCGAGCCCTGGGAAATGTGCTTGACCATAAAGTCAGACTGAACCCTCATCAGAATTTCTCATCTACTTACAAATACAGTTCTTTATGTATTTTCTGTCTTTCCTCACTCTCTCCTTGGCTCCCTTCCCTCTTGCATCATCCTTGGCTTTCTTCCTTTACTACCATAACTTCTGTGCTCACCAGGGATGCTTTCACAACATAGCCTCATTCCAATCTTTAGGGAAATTTGGTACAGAGAGAGCCTGTAGTTTATATCAGCAAATTTGGTAGCACAAGCACATTGCCCCAGAGAGGTGGCATGTTCAGCTGCCAGTGAGCTCACTTCAGCTCCTTTGCTTGTGGAGCAGACAAGCCCCTCCTCAGGAAGCCTTGTGTGTGTGTGTGCGTGTGTGTGGTGAGGGGCAGGCCTGCAGCAGCCTGTTCTGCTGTTACAGGATGTAACAAAACCTGACAACTTTCACTGAAGCTCCCTGTTTTCAACTAAATAAGAGAACTGGCACAATCTGGAGGTGGAGAAAGATTATTTCAAGATGCAAAGCATGCTAATCTCCCTTCTTCTGACTTAAGCACAGGCACCAGTCAGTGACTATTTCTAATATACCACGTAAATAATGAATCACATTATTCAGAGAAGTATCAGCTCAGACAAATACACAAAGAAGCAAGGTACTACTTTTCATTCTGTGGGACAATTTCACCTCCAAAGTAAGTTAGAAGCCTTCCTGAGGCTCTTCATCAGTTGAATACAGCTTTGTTTTAATAAAATCAAAGCAGAGTCCCTTAGCATAAAAGTGCTAATCACATCAGGGAATTCATGATTCTACAATAACATCTACTTTTCTTTAAGTAGCAGAAAAAGGAGGAACTGGATAGTCTGTCCTGGGCACAGGAAAAATATTGTGATTGGTCACTGTCTAGCCTAAGGGAACATACTAAAAGATCAAATAAAAAACTGCAGTATTTGTTTAGAGAGGGAATACTGCTCTAACACAAAAAGAACTCATATGCCAGAAACCTCCCTGCCTGAGGTGAAACAAGAGACATACAGCTCCTGGGATTATCCTGCAGCAGAACAACCAGTGCTGCAGAAAGAATTAACTGGAAGGAATTAACTTTTAGACCTTTTCCATCTTTCATCTTATTGAAAAGAGCTGTCCTGGTCACTATGGCTGTGTAATCTCCTAGGAAGACAAGGGAGTATAAATTTGGGCCTCCAGGCTTGAGTGGCTCATGTCAGTGTTCACAACTGACTCCTTTGTACCTCTGCTGTGTCTCAGGAGTACTTTGATTCACTTCTAACTTTGATTCTGGCACTAGTAGGTGAGAAATGGCCCTCCCACTTGCTTTTAAACCCTGGGGAAATTCTGCACTCTGTTTTATTTCTAGTATCTGTTCAACTGGTGTAATTGGGTTGTTTCAGGATGGATGAAGCTAGAATTGAGAAATGGGTATCCATGAGTTATTGAAAGGAGAAAAATGTAAACAAAATCAAAGACTTGAAGTTAAAACTTAGACACTGCCCTCTCTTCCAAAACCTCATCTGTAACACGTCAGCAAAACAAATGGTATAGGAATATAAAAGACTCTCTTGCCTCCTCAGACTGGTCCAACAGTGATGATGATAATGCCAAGAGAGCATCTTTCACCAGGCAGGGGAAGAAGTAGTTTTTCCATTCACAAAAACCCCAGAATTAAAGCAAACAGAATGTGAAATGAGAAAGCCAGCATCAAACAACAGACATGATGAATTGAACTTATAAACAGATTTTCTAGTTGTCAAGCCAGTATCCTCTCCCAAAAAGTATGCTTTATAAAGCACTTAAAAAAAAATATGCAGACTGCTACGTAGAAAAGAAAACCCCACAAGAGAAAAATGTCAGCAAGGATCCACTGGTACCGCCTTTTTTCTAAACAAGGACTAGTGTCAGCCCTTTTATATGGAAGAATATATGAATACCTGAAGAGAAATAAGCATGAATTGTCAGCACTCATACAAGAAAAAGCCCCATGAGCATCTGTCACTCTTACCCATCCTTTACTAAGCATAATATGTGGCTTCTAGTGAGACTTGCCAAAAACCAACAAATCACAAGCCCATTGGGTAACCATTGTACACTGGCCAAAATTCAAACTGTCTGATTTAAAATTCAAATGGGTGCCTCAGCATCACAGTCATGCTGGCCAGGACTCACCCATCATCACTTAGGCCTTTACATATGAGAGAGTCAGTCAGATTTCCCTCCAAGTCAATAGGGCTATTTCCAAGACTGTGTCTTTTAGATGTCCATTTTAGAAAAAGAGAAGACAATACCAACTTCAACACTAAGCCTCAGAATGGAAATGCAAATTTTAATGCATATCAGATCTTTTACTGAACCAACTCTCAACCAAATAGATGAGAACTGAGGATTGAGATAGACATACATAAAATTCAAGTAGTATGAGCTAAAATTAAAGGTTACAGGAAGTCCTCTCTAGTGTCAAATGGGAAGCTTGTGTGCCACAAAGATCAGCAATGGTAACGTAGTCCATCAGATGTTCCCCTGTATTGACCGCCAGGACAAAATGGGTACAGACTCCACACTATGCTCCACCAGCATGTTTGCTACAAAATTTAGCATAAACACAAGGTAAGAAATGCAATAAGTAAACATAGAGACTGGTTATTACATTAAATTCCATGACTGAAAATCAGGACTAATTCCAACAAGAGATCATTAGAACTCCAGCACCCACACTTCAGCCAGTGTACATTTTAAGCCAGTATTGACTCTGAGCGCAGGGACTTAGTTTGGTAAAACCAGCTCTTCCTCAGGAATTCAATGAAGATAAGGCTGTTAGCTGTGACTAATCAGAACAGTCTCTTAGGAAAAAGGAGAGTTTAATTACCTCGGTGTTCTACTCAGTAACTTTTCTAGATATACCACACAGTGAAAGATACGTGACAATGTGGGTGCCAGAGTTTATATCATCACGAGCTTGGGACAGCCATGTTAGTCATGAGTTTGATTCCTGTCTCCTTCCTTTCTGAGGTGCATTAGCTGCTATGGAAACTGTATCATTAGAATGGGCATGGCTTTCTGACACCCCGGTGAACCCTGTGCTGATGCTAAGTGATGTATCTTTTACGCAGAGCTAGGTCTAACCTCAGCATATTAACTCATCCAGATCCATCACACACAATCTGAAATACATTTCTATACAAAGGAGGTAATTGACAAAAGTTTTGCAGTTTTTTCCTACTCTTACCCATTCCTGACCAGTGGTGGACTTCTCATACCCTATAATGCCATGAAAATGGCAAACTGCTCAACACACAGCTGCAATGATTGGCAATGTGACACTTAGTTAAAGAAACCTGAGAAAATCTTCCATGCTCCAGAAAGACTAGAATCCCTCTGATGAAGTACAACCACAATGTAATGAATTTAATTTTTTATGCTTGTTTCAATTTTCCTTTTGAAAAGATGCTGCAAGAGGTGCTACTTCAATTGGATCAAGAGATGTATGGAGAAGCCAGACTTTTACATCCCCATGTTAAATGGTGCCTACCAAAAGACTAAGATACAAACACAATGAGACCCTGTCTTCAGAAGGGAAAAAAAAAAAAAAAGGAAAGGAAAAACAGTTCTCTTCAGTTAAGAGCCTTATCAAATTCCATGATCTGAATGAAAATTTTTCAGGGGAACAATGAAACAAGAACTTTTCTGCTCAATCAAATCAATGGCTCATCTGTTCTTGTGTCTAAATGTGACAACTGCCAAATTTTCTGAGCAAGATGTAACCAATTCCCTGTCTGCTACTACAATTCATTTCCATGCTACTGCACTGTAATATGCAGTTATATTCCTCCCAATGCCATTCTGTGATCTCAGATAGGAGGATCAATTTGAAAAAGCTTCAAATGCTGCAAAATATTTACCAGATTTTAGAACACCTGGAAAGCTATGAAATAATAATAAAACCAACAGTTTAGTATATAGTGCTTTTCCAGCAGTGTGCTTGTGATTTACTTGACTTCCCCAGTCTTCTTTAACTACAGAATAAATGATGAGATATCACAAGGAAAGCAACTGTTGGGATCTCTCATGCAAGCCCAGAAGTGTAGGAAATACCTTTGCTTTACTAACCAATCCTACACCATTGTGAAGACCCAAAAGACTTTGAAAATCTCAGTGAAGCTTCTAAAACAAGAAGTTTGAAAAATTCAAATTATCACATTGGTCATAGCACTCAACCTCCAACATGTCATTTTTGGTCTTTATTTCAAGAAGCAGCAAATGACCTCAGTATCTCATTGAAGAAGTATGCCTCAGTTTACCAATTAATTCTGAACAGCAACCTCCTGTGACCAAAGACTTTTTCCCCTTGAAACAGTATAGTCAAATCACATATTAGTAATTAACCCATAGTAAATTAGACTTGATTGATTAAAGTCTACTGCTCTGCAGAAATAAAATTAACTGGAAACCATCATGGAGCTATTAAATTTTAACAAAAAACAGTCTGAGAAGTCTGACTGTGAAATAGCACCTGAGCTGCATATTGCTGTGGAGAAACAAGTTCAGGACTAGGGCTCCCCCTGCAATAGTTGCAGTGTTCCATGTTTGGAAAAATGAAGACAACTAACCTCAACACAATAGGCATGTGCAAGCTTTCATTTTTATTTCTTAGCTAGAACATTTCCAATGCTGCCTTTGAAATTGCTAGCAAGCTATCTTCTTTGACAAGGCTGGTCTTTCTACTCTTTGATGTTAAGCAGAACTGAAAAGGAGTCTCTGGTGGAGTCTTACATGTCTTGAGCCCTGCTAAATTGAACAGGGGAACTTCACAGCTCTCCCCTGAACAGTATTCAAGGCCAATGGCTGAGTACTAAGAATTAAAATCCCCAAAAGATTGTAAAAAGGTTTGAGGCACAGCATGCCTGTGCATCTATGACAGATGGTTACTACGGCTCCCTGATCACACAAACAATTCTCAGTCGATCAGCAGATACTTTGTTTAACTTGGACTTTTACAACTAGGAGGAGGCAAGGATACATTCTTCAGGAGGCTGCTGAGCTAATTACAGTTTCAAACTTGCAGTTTGTAGGCACCCAAAAATTTTTGGGCCTTTCTTGTAGATCTCTATATAGCCCTTTAAAACAAATTACAATAATCATGCTTTACTTAGTTACTTTTTATATAACTTAGATGCAGTCCACTTAGATCTATTAGTCAAAATCTTAAAGGCATGCCAGTAGATATTTTCCATACCTTATTAATGAATCCATCAACTTACAATAAAAAGTCCATTTATCAATAGTTTTTCCTAGTAGAGATCACTGATTTGAAGATACTTCCATGGTCTGTTACCTTTAATCTCCTATTTCAGGGCCAAGTGCCACCACACTGTAGTGTTTGCATTGCACTCAGTGGGCCTAAGACAATCTTGTGCTGCCTGGGTGCTGCAGGTTGGCCTTTCAAGATGGACAATGCCGAGCAACCCTGCAGCAAATCCAGGATGAGTGAATCTATTTCTGCCTGTGTCTCTCAGTTTCCTATGGCTGTGTGGTGCTCACAGGGTTGGGAAGAAAGTCTACAGAGATAATGGCTGCAACTTGCAAGGCCTTCTCTTTGTTTCACTGTCTGAGCTTGCTTGCTGAGGCAGCACTAATTGCAGAACAAGGCTTCAGCTCAAGGGGCCTCACAAGCAGAGCTGCTCGCTCCTGAAGCTTAATTCCCTGATCCGTGACCTTGGAACAGCAGGGATGGGGAGAAGAGGGAACACATATCCGACAGTGGTTGCACTGAGGATGGCAGCATGGCCTGAGGGCTCAAGACATAGATCCTGTTCTCAGCTCTATTTTCTACTGGATGTCAGCTGTGGACATCTCACAAAATCTCTCCTTGGACTTAAGTTTGTCTCTTACTGGCGATGATCAAGTGCTTTGAGATATTTGGAAGGCAGAAAACGCAAAAACATTTTAGAGCATCTCATTATTAAATATAGGACTAGACAAACACCTCTGAATTTTGTTATTATTCAGGTAGATAAATATAGAGCTGGTTGCACTGAGTTCCTTCTGTGCTTTCCTTCTGAGAATATTATAGCAAGTGACACATAATGTGGAATGAGAAATAAAAAGGGAAGAGGGGTAAAAAGAATAATTTTAAACTTGTATTAGAAAATGTTCAAAGAAGGAGATTTTTTTGATTGTGTTAGTGCATTTGCATTTGAGAACTGACTTGTTTTACAGGAAAAAAACAATATGATCTTATTGTAAAAATAATAGCAATAAGCCCCCCTAATTATAAAGTCCGCTGAACTGTCCTATAGCCAAATCCCTGAGCAGCTTCCTCCTATGTGGCATCTGAAGAACCTTCTTTTCTCTTCAATGATCTAGAATTCTGTGTACCAGTATAAAAGTAATTTAAACCATGCCAAATTGTTATAGGTAACTAAAGATAGGGATGGTAGCAGGAGCCACTTTTAGGATACAAACTGAACAGGGAAACCACATCGCAAAAATTTAAAGAGAACAGCGCTAATGGGAGAGATGAGTGGGAGCAACTCTCCGCAGTGAGAGGCATTGTCTCTGCAAAAGGGCAAAGGAAGGACACTTTGAGCCCTCCAGCTCCACAAACCCAGAACCAGGGAGCCAATGGAAGGGCTTCCCTCCTGACACCAGACTATGCCCAGGGCAGCTCCAGCACTGCTATGCCAGCACAACCAAGAGATCCCATGTGCAAGACAGTGCAGAAAAGGCACCATCTCCAGATGAGGATTCTCCAGGGTAGAAAGAAGACTCTATCTCCAAATAAAAAAAGGTGAACTTCCACATGCTGTTCCTTTGGTTTGGTCCTCTCCAGCCTCATCTATGCTCTCTGCTTATGATACCTGGGAAAATCAGTAATTACTGATGGCACATGCCCCTAACTTGATGAATTCTATGTGCAGCACCTCAGTATTGGCAGAAGTGTCTGTCTTCTAAAGAGAAAGGAGGAGCTAAATGACCTCCCTATGCATCTGACAAAAAAGAAAAGGCAACAAAGGAAAAGCAAAACTCATGCAGTACAGTTTGTCTTCTAGGCAATTAGTCAGGTCAGTCTCAACAAGCAAAACATAAGGCAGGCTGATTTTTTGGAGATTCAAGCTGAACCCCGAAATGTCATTGTGCACCTTGTTGGGAGGAAGTTTGATTAATTTTCTCACTAACAGCTTCAACTTCCCCCACCAGGACTGATGGGAGAATTATATTCATCTCATAGTAAGCAGAAGTCAAATTTCAAAACAGTTTTACATCAATAGAGGTATCAATAGAGGTGGGGAGAGGTGAAGATGCTGAGGTGAGAGGCACTATGTTCAAATAACATGGAAATAATGCCCAGTCTTAATTCTCTTTCAGATTTGCTATAAACCTTACAAAGATTAAAATAATAGCAATGGAACTACAAAGAAAATAGACTAGAAAAAGCGATATACCAGTACTAAACATGTTGTACACAATGGCCACACTATGACCAAGGAGCCAGACACATGGACTTCTGATTTTTATTCCTGAACTTTCCACATCTTTGCAAGTTCGTCTTCAGCCAGCCATTTATAGGTCTTCTGTACATCTCTTTCATAGTTTATAAAAGGGACAAAATTACTTCAAATTCTTCATACAAGAAGTTCTGTACGTGACCAGGGTGTTATAATTACTATTAATTCATATAACCCAAATAAACAAATGTGAACTCCTTAAAAATGAGGAGTGTAGGATTGGGCTATGATGCTGGAAATGTTCATAAGGTATTTCTAAGGATATTAATTTATTAACCACTTTTTTCCTGAACAGCATTAATACAGATTAATAATCTTCATGGAAAAGAGAGAGTCTTGGCAGTAGGCTTCAAGAGCACCTAGTAAAAGAGCCCAAATTGCAAGTGTTCCTGAAATGACAGTTTGTTCATTGTGTCCCACTGTCATCTCCTGATACCATCTCACAATTTTTTTTACTGTACCTCACTTGATAGAAAGAATCCCTGTAAATCCAAACAGAAGCACATTTAGAGCAGTTAGTACACCCAAATTTAATTACCTCCCTTCCCTCTTATTTACAAAGACACACATATTTTTATCTTCAAGTGTTTCTATTTTACAAATTCAACCAAGAAAAATCTGTACCCTGACAATGCAGCATTCGCATCTCCTGCTGAAGGAAACCAGTTCCTCCCTGACATCTTCATTGACTACCAAATGGTTTTTCCTATCATATTTCAATGTTTACATTTTATAGGAATATATAATAATAATACATTATGCAATAACATATATGCAATAAATAATAGCATATAATAATGTAGCATATAACAATATATAATTATGTTACATGAGAAATAAAAGCAATACTACTAACTTGTACTGTGGCCCAAGAATCAATTGAAGATGTAACATTATTGCAGAATTTGCATTACATGTTTAGTATTCAGATGACCAATACTGAAGGATGTTAAGAAAATTTCAGAGCTGCTTCCCATGAATAGATAAGGCTTCATCTAGATACATAAAAAAGCACATTAGACTTCTGTATCCTCTCATAAAAAAACCACCAGCAGTTGTACTAGACAGGTGTGGGCTTAGCAAACACCTAGGACTGTTCTGGCCACACTGACTGCATGCTCAAAGCTGTTTATGTCAAACACATCAATCACCTTCTTTTCAACTCAGATACTGCCTTCATCATTAGAGCTTCCAAGCAGTTGAAGTGAAAGATTACTTTCCTCTTTTCTTGCATTTCTTTATTGAATGTCAGGATTTTTTGAGATACTTGCTCAATTACAGATTGAGTGTTCATTACAGTCTCAGTTTAAGCAAGGTTAGTGTGCTTTGGCCACAGCAGTTCACCTTGGTTGGAACTACCAACCCTAATCTGTGTTGTCCCTCTCAGTTGATCATCTCTGCTTGTCATCTCTCAAATTGATTTTAGAATAGCATCTCTTTGGGAAAGCAACCACATCTATCTGCAACATGTTTTAGCCATTGACTAGCATAAGGCAGCTGTGATATGAATAGAGAAAAAGTTGTCAAAAACTGAGAGAAGCAGAGAGCTCCACTGGCCACAGCAGTGAGCTTTAAAACCCGAAGTTGTAAGTCCAGCTTGATGCATGCCACAGAGGAATCCATTTCTCAACAATGAAGTTCACATTGCAGTGTGAGGAATTTTGGAGCAAACATTGTTGGCAGTGGTCCACCTAGAAGGTACCAGTCACTTCATTATATAAGGACCAAAGATAAAATTAGATTGAGAACAATGTGTAGCATCTTCTAGAGCACAATGACTCACATTCACACGAGGCTGTCAAGCTGGAAAACAGCCATGGAGAGTGTAAAAACAAGGCTGCAGTAAAAAGTACATCTCCAGATTCTTGTGCTGAAAATATAGAGAAAACTAAAGAGCTAGGGGCATATTAATGATCTGCAACTTACTGCTGTAGGCCACAGAAACTCATGAGCCATAGCAGATAAATAATAATAGCTCCTTTCCTAAACATTGCAAATCAGCAAACAGAGGGATTTCATGGGGAAAATTATGACAAAAGAAAGACTAAATATCCCTAAGAGGAGTTTTAGGAGATACTACTCAGAAGGTGAAACCCTTTCCTGTAATGACATGTCAGGTCACACAGAGATTCCAGGCTGCCTTATTCATACCTTCGAGTTTTGCAGCGACTGAAAATGTCAGATTCTGTACAATTCTACCATTCAGAAACTGTGTATCATTCTCATTGTGGTACACACAGAATGAGATGAGTAGACCTGTCTGCCTGCAAACATCTGTTCTCCTCCCTCATTTCAACTTCTAATGAAGGAAGCAACATTGCTGATCCTCCCTTCAGTGCATTCTCTACCTGTATAACCTGCACAGCCTTGCTCATTAACTCACACAACTAAGGAAAGACAGACCATTTTTTGTTTCCAGTCTGGTTTTATCCACCTGAGTCCATAACAACTCATGTTTTATAATTTATCAGAAAATGGTCCTTACAAAAATTGGGTCCTGACTGCTGACCATGCCTACAGCAAATATTGTCAGGAGGCACTTCTCAGGCACTGTCAACACCTCTCAGTGAATAATTTCAAAAGCTGTCTCCCAACAGGTGTGAAGAGCTCTCAAATTATGTGGTCTGAGGCTAGCACCCAGCTGCTGTCACCTCACAACACACCTGGGCAAAGCTGCTTCCTCAACGCCTGTTGATGCCATCCAGGTCACTTGTGCGTACTGCTGGTGACATGAAGAAAGTCACAATGCAATTTGGCTTCCACAACAGCTAAACATGATCTCTACAACCTCATCTCACAACCAGCAAGCAATTACTCTGTACTGTGGCCTTGATAACAGGGAATCCCTGCAACACATAGGAGTTACAGCACTGTGAACAAGAAATATCCAGCAGTTTTATACAAGTAAGCAAGTAAAAATACCACCACTGAAACAAGGTGGATCTCACTGCCATGAGGTTTTACCTCTGGCATATTCAGGTGAAAATTCCATTCTTAAGATGTTGCTTCTCCCTTGCTGTACCTTCTTTTCTATGGCTCACTGTAAGCAACACTTCTCAATCTTTGATTTCAAATAATCATCTCATCCCTAATTAGTCACAAATTAGTCAAATTGTACACATTTAGTTTGTTCATTTAAATTCACATGCAACTGTTTGGCTCTCTTAGGAGATGTACAAGGCAAAGAATGCTTTTAGTGAAAGAAGAAAATGACAGATTGTCCCTCAATGTGTCTGTGTATATATATACACACACATACACTGTATGTTCTGGCACATGGTAGGGTGTATTTACTGTATGAGGCCATATGTTTGAAGAACTAGAACAGAGGAAAAAAGCCATTTTCTGAATGTTATAGGTCTAGTTTACATATTGTCAAATATATTCTAAATATATGGAAATACAGTTCATGAGATTCATGATTGGTAAAGAACAGGCAGTCACATATAAAGATCAGTGAGTGCTCAGGAGTCAGATTTACAAAGAAAGAAGGTGGAGCACTTCTAATCTGTATGAAGACTTATCACTGCTCCTGTCTTTTCAGCTTAATAAAAAACTCTCATAAAAATTTGAGCATGCCAAATATAGCAGAAGCAATATCATAATCCTTGCATCATGTGTGGATTTACTGGAGTACGTTTCCACTTCCAGTGGTGGAATCACTGAGTGCTCTAATCATGTAATACAAATATGTCTATAGAATTCTTGATGCTTTTGTGCAAGTGTAAATATGTTCAATGGATGAAAACATTGAGAGTTAAAAGGCTTTTTCTACCCAAAAGAAAACAGCATAACAATAAGAATTAGCTGAGTGCTGGGAAATAAAGCAAGATAAATAATGAGAAATAAGCACTCAATAAATTCCAATGAATTTGAATATGCAGATTATGCTTGTAATCAGAAGAGATTCAAATTTTTAGAGTGAGTTACCTACATCAATGCTTTCTTACCCTTTGTTACTTGTTTTGAGGCTTCTTTTATTCCTTTCTTACGTCATTACAGACCAGAAATCAACACATTTTGTGACACTTCCTTTTCACTGGAGTTTTAACTGAAAGAGAAGAGTCCAGTTCTTTGACAGCAACAGCCAAAAGCTGTGACCACAATTATATGTATCCATTTATCTGTGCCAAGTCTTACCTTGTGAACTCATCATTAAAACTAAGACTTGGGAAAATTGTACCCCTGGGGAAACATTAGACAGGAACTGGATCCCCTCTTTAGGATTTTTAGGTGTAAAGAGAATTAGACATATTGTTTTTAACATATGCAGCACCTTGTTTGGAACCTCCTAATGTACTGAATTACATAGCACCAATGTGAAACCAACAGTTCTCTGATTTTACAAAGTTGTTCTCTTAATTAGACAGCTGTGAATAATTCAGGTTACTAGAGAACAATTAAATTCATTTTAGTCTAGCAAACTATCACAGAATCACAGAATATGGTAAGTTGGGAGGAACCCACACGGATCATTGAGTCAAACTCCCAGCCCTGCACAGCACCATCCCCAAGAACCCCAACATGTGCCTGAGAGCATTGTCCAAATGCTTCTGGAGCTCTGCCAGGCTTCAGGCTGTGAGCACTTCCCTGAGGAGCCTCTTCCAGTGCCCAACCACACTCTGGACAAAAAAACCTCCTCCTAATATTCAACCTAAACCTCCACTGACACAGCTTCAGGTTATTCTCTCAGGTCCTGCCACTGGTCACCCCAGAAAAGAGATCGGAGTCTGGCCCACCACTTCCCGTCATGAGGAAGCTGTAACTGCAATGAGGTCTCCACTCAGGCTCTTCTCCAGGCTGAACAGACCAAGTGACCTCAGCCACTCCTCCTATGGCTTCCCCTAAATGTCCTTCACCATCTTGGTGGCCCTCCTTTGGATACTTCCCCCAATGGCTTAATGTCTTTTTTATATTGTGGCGCCCAGAACTGTCCCCAGCACTGGAGGTGAGGCTGCCCCAGTGCAGAGCAGAGCAGGACAATCCCCTCCCTTGCCTGGCTGGTGATGCTGTGCCTGATGCACCCCAGGGCAGGGCTGGCCCTCCTGGCTGCCTTGATGTGAACTTTGTCAACAAAGGACTTGATTGTACATCAAATCACAATATTCTCTTCAAAAATGTGCCAACACCACAGGTGCTCTAATAAGTGAACCTAAACCCAAGGATCTTCATGAACAGATTAACTCTGCTTCTATAACTGAAACCCATTCCTACATCATGATAGCATTAGGAATCAATTATACAATGTACTTCAGTATACTTCAATTAACTGTTGCCTACAAAATATCTCTGTAGTTTTGGCAGGCCTCATTTCCCATTCTGTAGCCACAGAACCTTTGTGAAACCTAAAATTTCTTCCCATTTCAGTGCCTCAGTTCCACTTCCTTTCAAATATAAGGATGATGACATCAGTATCTACCTCAGAGGGATTATGAGCATTAATTGTCAGATGACTTGAAATTAACTGAACTATGATATGTGGGTAGAAATTACGAACTATTAGCAGAGGTTATTATTATAGTGACAATTTCCTAGATTTTAAAATCTTACATTTTTGTGTGAAAGAAAAAATAAAGAGAAACAGCTCTTGGTTTCTACATCAGGACTTAGATTTTGATTTGATTTTAACCTTCAAGATTCTTTTAACTTTGCTGTGCAGAGAAAGAAGATTGAAAGCAGGGACTGGAGAAGCATCTGAAATTCAGAGAGATCCTCCTGTCTTCCTTCTTAATAGTTTCTTTAGACCTGCATTCTGTACAGCATTCTGCCCCACTGGTTAGAAGAGTGCTGAGAAAATATAGTCTCCAGTTGGCAAAGGCAGGACTTGATACATAATGTGAAACAAGCAGCAACAACGAGAGGACAAAAAGGACTTTGACGGAGGAAGATTGATGGTGGCAAATGGAGAAGTGTCACAAAGCCAACCTCAGGCTTGCCAAACTCCAAAGCCACATTTTTCATCTGTGGCACTTTTTCCCTGGTGGAGGTTGCTTGTCAGTGGGACTAGTTCAAGTGTTCAGCAGGTGAGGAGATGTGGAGGTGAAGAAGTAAAGACATCATTCTTCATTACTCACTTCAGAAAGGGGGAAATGAAAATAAGGAAGAGTCAACCACAGTACAGTCTTGATTAATTACCAGGCTTGTCAGTGACAGTGAAAGCCAGAGGACAGTGAATCTTATTGCTGTATACACACAGAGCAAATACAAGTTCCCTGAGAACCATCAGTTCAATGAGGCAGGCACTAGTGTCTGGGTCTTGAAGTCCTGCAGGCTGAAAACACAGATCTGCACAAGCATCCAGCCCCTCCTCACTCCACATTGCTGCTCTGGGCCTCAGAGCTTTTTGCTTGGCAAATCTCATGGTCTGGCAGTAGCTTTGGCCTTACAGTAAGCAAAATGTTGCACACGTAGTCACTAATATGCACATTGCATCTACAGACTGTGAGAAAATTCTGTTGTGTAAAACTGGAGTGGTTGCAGAGGATTTAAATACTTCCAAAGTGCAAATCATGTGAAATTGTGATTTTAAATTTTTTTTCTGATATCTATCCTAAAAGTAGATAAAGACTTCATTTGGAAAACCTACCTTTATTGCTAAAGAGGCCAATACCTGATCTCTCCTTACATGTTACTTAAAATAATTTAGAGTGTAATTATGGGTCTCAGACCATGTACATTTATTGTTCAAGAAAAAATTGCTGGGTTTTCCTTCCCTGATTTCCAACCTGGCAAACTCAACCTCTGACCTAAAGTCTACACTTGCAGCTCATATAACATCTGAAATAAAGAACGGACTTTTGGACTTCACAGTCAATCCTATAAAAACCTGTAAGACATGAAAGATGATGCATATCTTTTCTCTGAAAGTTCTGCTGACTTTCATGAAAGTGAAAAATACTTTAAATGCATCTTAATTTCTACATCCTGCAGTTCTGATTCCGCAGTCACAAAGGATTAAAAATTGTGCCTATGATTATTTGAGCAAATAGGCTTGAAATCATATTCCAACAGGTTTCAATCACTGTGGCAGCTACTGAAAACCACTTGTCCCATGCTCGTTAATAGTAAAATTGCTTTCAGCAGTGGTTGATGGGGATTAGAGCCACTGATGACAATTACAGTTAAAATACAGGTCACTTTCCCAGTACACACTAACCATGAGCCTCTGAAGTACCCAGAATAAAGACTCTGACACTAAGGACCTCTATTGTGAACAATTTTTTTACAAAATCCCTGAAAGAAGGAAGATTTCCTTAGCTTAAAGACAAGTATTCAGAGGTCTTAATAGCTGTAGGGGGTTTAAAAAGTATACCTATCAATGTGGCCTCTCTCAATCTCCTCACACCCTGTCATCTCCACCTGAGTTAGGCATGAGGACATCCAAAAAGTGAACTCTGCATACATCCAGCACAGCAAAGTTGGCAGCTCTTCTGGGCACACATGAGAGCAGAGTAGAAGACATCCCCAGTAAAATTTCACTAGAAAATACAGATACAGTGTCCCAGGCAGCCATGCTGCCCAAGCAGAGTTTTCAGTATCTTTTAAGCTGTACTTCTGCCACCAAAGCGCTTTTGTGGATAACCACAACCTTTTGCATAGAGACTTTCATCACCCTGTTAGCAGAATATTTCACAACCTTCAAGGTATGTATCCTCCCAAAATATGAAGGACAGAACTGAGAAGGACATAACTGATGTCACACTACACTATGACCTGAAAATAAAGTGGTGGATGGAGGAACATCTTTCAGAAAGCCATGAACCAGCTGTATCCAAGCTGCACTAGAGTCAGAAGCAGCACATCTGGAGAGCACTGTGTCTGCTAAGAGACAGAGACCAACAGCTGTACACAGACAACACAACACTGCTAGGAGGAGAACAGCACATCTCTGCATGGATCTGTTCCACACATTACAGAGACAGGACTCATGGAGCTGGGCCAATGCACCCTGCACCACACTCAGCTGTGCAGCACAGAAAGGCCAGTCACTGCTCAAGGTCGCTTTATTCATCTACAGGAAGTACGGAAAATGTGCAAAACCTAAACTAAAAATGGCATCACTTTTATCTCCCTGCTTCCCCCTGCCCTGATTATCATGTTAAAAATGGTCCTTTCTCCAAAACATAAACACTGTCACCCTCAAAGCATGCATGCTTTCTCAGGAAAAATGAGTCACTTTCTAAGTAAAGGCAAACTTTATTCAGAATCTTTTAAATGTCTTCATGCAAACATGAAATACCTGTTTTAGCAGGGTTTCTCACTAAGCAGGTGGTTCAAATCCCAGAGAAGAAAAACTGTACAGATTTGTGCCTTTTTAAAAATAGTTTAATTTCATCAGGTTCTAAGTTGCAGTTCAAGGTGCAGAAAATATGTACTACTACAAGGGCCTGTCTTTTCCCTGACACACTTTATTCATTGATCTTCATTCATCCCACATAATGAAGGCCAGCTTGAAAGACTGTTCTATTTTGCATCTGTTTTTCATGTTCACTGGCTCTCAGCATCCTTCACTGCAGCTGGTACCTCAGCTAAGCTCCACAGATCTGCCCCCCACCATCAAATCCATTCTGAAAGCACCAAAATCTGCTCTCAGGCAAAGAAAAATAAATGTACTTGCAAATGCCTGAGTAGTTTTCCCCTTCACCCCTCCTTGGAGGTATCCATAATTTGTCCTTCCCAGGTAAGCCTCCAAGTTATAGCCACTATCCTTCTTCCCAGCCTGACAATGAAGCCTGACAACACTTTCTCTCAATCATCTGAAGCTGTCAGTCATTATGATTGACACACCAACTCACAGCTTGAACACATTACACCCACAGGAATCCCACTGCTGTCTAGGCTACACAGTGATAGTTTCTGACCAAGCGTTCTAAACCAGGTCTGGACAAAGGGGCTGAGGCAGAAAAATAGAACATATGTGCCACCAGCAGGTTGGTGCTCTCCTGTACCCTGTGTCCATCTCACAGCTCCAGAGCAATAGCAGGAATGAGATTTAGATCACAAGACTGCTGAGGCAGAAACTGTACATTTTATTATGTGCAAATTCAACACACTGTATGACACATCTTTATCTTTGTGCTTGAACTAATGGAGAACCTCCATCAATGGACGGGAGTTATGACACAGCTGAGAGATTCTGATTCAAGCTGTTAGAGGAAGCTATATACAAATGCACAGTTTATCAGACAAGGGAAAACCTTCCTACCTTTTTCCCCAATGCTCAAAGCAAATGTTTCAAATGTTAGAAAACACTTACAGTTCTTCCCTATGATACTTCCATCTTTGCACCTGATAATACAGTCACAATTCAAAGTGGGAAGTGAAAATTGCCTAAGAAACCAAAACCACTATGTTGTTTCAATTGCCCAAAAATGAAACAGAAATACTAGATAAGGAACAAGAAAGACTTTCGACTTCAAAAATAAACTATGATTAAGTGTCTAACTGACAGGAGAAGGTAAAGAAATTCTGCAGAAATTGTATGGTGAATTTATTCTTAATCCTGGGGCTTAAACAGGATGATGTCTCCACACCATGCTGCCCTATGTCCCTTCCATGCTGAGCAGGTATGAACTCTCAGTGCTCTTTGCACTGGGTTGACAAACTCCAGGGAACACAGGCTGCAAGAGAAATGAATCCCCTACATTCAATACCCACAAAAGTAACACCAAAGTCTTGTCATTTAATGTGTGCTCAGATGTTTATTCCCACTCTGCTTAGGCTGGTAAAAGGATGGATCAGATGCTTAATGTTTTCAACAGCCACCTAACACTAGAATCAATACTGCCAAACACCATGGGCTGTCCCTCATTAATACCCTTACATCAGTAGTGTCTCTGATTTAACGTACTTGTAATGGCTTTGAACATTTGATCCATACACTTCACTTGCCTAAACAGAAAGAAACAAACATCTCTTGACACACTGCACGATGTGTGCATGGGCTATGAAACCAAAGAAGCAGAGTGAACACTGGGGCAGTGGCTGCAGACAGTCATGCTCATCATTGCCCTTAGCTCTTTAATTAACAGACAAAATTTCACCATTCCAGCAGATAAGTAGCAGTGACAGGAAAGGCACAAAGCAGAGAATGAGAAAAAGGAGAAGAGCAACTTTCATGTTACTGCTCACGTTTAAGGAGTAGCTTGGAGTGCTAAAAAAACACAAGGAACAAAAAACTTTCTGATTTTTCATCTTTGGGGACTGTGCTATAAAGGCTTGAACTTGTCTTTTTTAGGGCTTGTGCAAAATCCCCTCCACTTTTTTCCTAATGCTGTATCACCCAGTATGGAAGTATTTTTGTTGGACATCACGTGGTGGTACCAGGTAAATATGCAGCTACACAGGATGCTCTGGGGCCTCATGTGATAGGCTGATGGTGTGACTATGTAAGACAAGCACCTGTGGGTAGATGGATTGTCCCAGTGTATAAACACTAAAAGGGATCCACAGAAAAAAACATGCCCCTCAGATCCAGCCCCCTCAGAACTGCTCAGTGGCTGTTGGTTATACCCTCTATGTGTGCATGTGCATATATTAACAGTTGTATAGGCACTCACACACAGGCATATAATCTCTACTCAACAATTTCCAGAAACTAATTACAGGCTTGACAGGGTGGGTCTTGCATCCTGATAAATTGCATAGCCAGAACCCACATATATTCCACAAAAATGTATCTCAGATTACTATGCTTGTGGTCACAGCTCAGTGAAAAGCACTCTCCTCTAAAGGATGACAAACAGCATCCTCACACTTTTTAGAATTTTGCTCTTATGACTGCATCCTAGCAGCTTATCATGTGTTTCCACACCTGGGGTCTCCAAGGAAATTCTTTAGCACCTAGTGACTGCCAGAATTTAGATTTCACTGTGATAGAGACCAGCTCTGCATTTCCACAGGGGCTCTGCTCTCTGTCTCTAATAATCTGCACAGACATTGCTCTATGGAACAAATCAGAGGGGCAGATGACAATGCATTGGCTCTCCCTGCAGCTTGGCCTACCCATCACCTTCCCTTAGCTCAATAATTTTGTTCTGGCCTTATTGTGGCTGCCTTCCATATAAATACATCTTTCACCTTCTACCTTTGCTTCAGGTGCTATTTAGACAACATAATATTTCCTTCCCTGTGGAATATGGGGGATGGGAAGGTGGCAGACCCTTGCCTCTAGGAGAGTGGTACATCACACTCAGAAATCACATGGGGACTTGTTCTAACTTAGTATCATCTGTAACTCAGCTGATTCTTCTGTTCAGTCATTGATTCTGTCAGCCTCATTTGTTTCCCCTGCACAGATGTGTACCTCTCCCTCAAATAAAGAATACAAAACAGAGATGGTAAGAGGAAGAGGAGGAAGGCAAGGCATGTTTGTTCCTTCCATAACAGCATGAGGAAGGTGTGCTGGGGACAGAGTAGGGCTAGTTCTATCCTCCAGTAATCACAGCTCAGGGAGAAAAGCTTGCACTGCAAGGTGTGAAACATCTTTGGAATGTGATATTCACTAGATAACCAGATTTTCTTTTATATTCTCTTCCTTTTCCCTGTTTCTATTGCCAACCTGTAACACGTGGGAGTATTTTCCTTCTATTAAAGGGGAGTTTATCTCCCATTCTTGCAATAAAATAAAACACCTAAACAAACACATGAAAAAAACATGACCAAGAAGAACACTCTTAAAATCCATCTAGAATAGCTCAAGAAAGCAGCTAACACAAATTGGATCAAATAGGAGACAGAGACAGAGGACTTCTGGTCTCTCTCAGAATTCTTGTGGATTTCTTGTGTGGATTGTGGTAAATCCACAAGAATTCTCTCTCAGAATTCTTGTGGATTTATCTTTGGTAGTAAAAGTCCTTGGGAGAGTTTGCAGCCTGCTGCTCTCCAGAATTTGGAAAGGAAAACTTTAAATACCTTTATTTCTTACTTGTGTAACATCCCTCACTCACTTCAGTGGATGAAAACCTGTAGTAGTGTGGCAAAAAGAGGTATTCAAAGAGTCAGTACAGTGGAAAAGTGTGGAAAACCTTAGAATACAAGGCAGCAGTCCATTACTATGTTCTACTAATGGTTGCTCAGCCACTATCTCACCAAAGGGTGGGAAGGAAGAGAAAATCCAGCTGCTGTTCTAACAAACAGCAAACATGGTCTTGTACCTGGTGCCTGGGCTAGCAGTTAAGAGATGTGCTCTTATTCCCCAGCTATGCCTCTCCTCTCCAGCAAATTGTCCATCACACTAATACTCTGAAGTTCCATTTCTACATCTATATAATGGCCATGTATTGGCTTTCTTCCCTAAAACACAAAGATCCACAGAAAACTGCCACATAAGTGCTAATTATTGTTAAAAATATTATTCTGTCCTAACTCCTTCAGACACAGTAGCAGCAGCTTGGAAAATGAACAGGGCAATCTCAGTAACGATGATCATCCCAACAGCACTGGTATGTTTAGCTCTGTATAAATCAGGCCTGGCAGCTTGATGAGTTGCAAGGAAGGCGATATTACGTCTCCAGAGGAATGGACAAGTGCTGACAGCTCACCAAGGCTTCCTCTGCACAGACACTAAGCAGCTTTCTGCAAATGCTCAAGCTCCCGTGAGAGGAAAGAACCGTACGAACAGAAGGAAAGGAAAACATTTTGTAAACTTTTTTTCTCAATTTTTTTTAAACTTCTGCTGCTGTTCCATCTCCCTCCCCAGCTCCTTTTTATAACAAATTAAATAATTGCTGGTCTGTAGCCCAAAACACTGAAGATTTCACATCTTGTTTGGTCTAATTATATCAGTCGGCCTGACAAAATGGTTTCATCAATGGAATTGCCTTGCAAGAGCTCCAGCTAATCAATTCTTTGACACTTAATTAAGAACTCTGCTGGTCTGGGAGGATTCAGGGAAGTTGTGGGGGGGAGGGTGGGGGAATGTTGGGCAACAAAGTATCTGTAGAGTGCAGGTTGTTAAAACTCCTGGCACAAATGGACCTCTAATTCCTTCACTGTCCCTACTTTAATATTACCTCACACTTTATCCATCTCTCTAACCACTTGCTTCAGTTGGGTTTTTTAATTACTTTCATCTTAGCCCTGCCACCAGTAATGGCTTCAAAACACCTCTAGGGCCTTAGATTTACTTTCAGACAGATGTTTCCAAAGCAGGCAGCAGCAGACAGGCTCAAAGCATAATGCTTCCAGCTGAAAGCGCACCGGACCTGAAACACCAACCAGCCTGAGCTCGGCAGCAGGTGGGGAAGAGATCTGTGCAGGGGAGACACACGGCCATGGTGAGAGCAACCTGGAGCAGGTCCATTCCCCTGAGCCAGCACCATCCTGACAGTGCCTGACAGGCCCTTGCAGGCTGCAGGGCAGTGGCTTTCTTCTGGAAAACTGCCGGGCAATTGGGGTATCACCCATGGGTGCAAGCTGCCAGCTAGGTCTGCAGCAAAAATACAGTTGTTTTTCTTTTGAATGATCAGTGCACTAAATTAAAATCTTATATTGGTTTTCCTGATTGTACAGACTTTCATTTGGCTAAGGGAGAACAGATAATGACCATTCTGGCATAAAGTTAGAAAAGAACAAACAGAGTATCTGGTCCAGGATAACTATTTCCGTTCACTGCAAGGTTAACCCACTAATATTTTTCTTAATAGCTTAACACCAGCAATGTGAGTTTAACCTGAACAAATAAATTGTATTATTTGGTGGCAGTGTATTTTTATTTGGCCCAGATCAGAAATTAAAAAGTGTGAGCTACTTGAAAATGGTACCATTTACGAAAGAAAAGTGGCCTTTGTAAAGAATACCAAATTATAAAAAATCAAAATAAGTAAACAAACAAAAAAACCATCCCCCACAAAAAAACAGCAAAAATGAATTGGTAAAAAATTCTGGGTAAAATCTGCTTAGTTTAACAGTGTTTAAATAAAACACATGACAAATGCACCCAATGCCATTTCACATGCTAAAGCCACATCACAAAGCACATACTGAGCCCTAACTTGCTGCTCTTCTCATGGAATGCATGAGGTTAGCAATACCAGAGGTAAGCAAGAGATGGGGTACTCTTAGCTTCACCATACATTAGCCAGATTTGCATTAAACTGCTTGGTTACACTGCAGATTCAGAGCCTCAGCTTCAATTTCAGCAGTGGCAAAGACTGACTAGTAAGAGTTAGAAGGCCAAATGCTTTACTGCAAAGAAAGTAGCCAGAGACAGGCTCCTTCCCAATATTAACACATTCAGAACTCTTACACAGAGCTAAGTGGGCACTTAGACTTTTTCATTTTAAACTCCATTAATTTTGGAGTGTAGCTCAGAAGACTTTGGATGAAAGACAAGCCTTAAAAAGTTTCTCTATCTTCTGAAATTTAGGATTCAAATTCAAGAATTCTGTTTCAGGTTCATCCAAAAATCAGATACATAGCAGAAAAGGAATTAACCCAAGATACAACAAGAAATGACAAAGTGTGTTTTGCACACATTTGCTTACATCTGAAAGACATTAGCCAGCAACTGTATAATCCTCCACTTCTTGTGTCCATTGCTAGCTTGGAAATCCAAAAGATTCCAAAAAGAACCAAAAGAGTAAAAAAATAATTCAATTTTTAGGTGTAACGTGTCTAACTTTTAGCAATAATAGATGGCAAGACTGGCACACGTGGGAGATTCCCTGAATCTATCGTCCCAAACAGGAGAGAAAAAGTGGTAACAGTGACAAATTCAACATATAAACTTGAAATTTTGGCAATCTTTAAAGACTGTGGGAAAGCCAGATACCCTCCAAAACTGGAGGCAAGCAAACAGACATCTTTTGCTCTAAGCTTCCAAGGAGGTTAACCTCAGCCCAACAGCATCAAGAAAAGAGTGACTAATTTTCTCTTTCTCAGTTTTGTCATTGTCCTTCTCCCAATTTTAATACTGCAACTGAGAAAACCTTTCCCTTTGCACCTCCTGCCATCAGGATATACTGTTCTCTATTCCTTTCTCTCACTACTCTTAAGCTTTCAATTTTTTTTGTTTTACCCAAGAAATTCATCACCTTATACCTCTTCACTAATTTTTCACTTCTGTGAAAACAAGAGTTACTGTACTTTTATTTCCATTGATGGAGGTGTGTCAATTTACACAGTGGAAAACTTTGTTTACACTAGACAATAAGCTTGATAAAAATTATATAAGTAATAATGGGAGAGTTCTTTTATTCACTAAAACAAATCTGAGTTTGTAGCTTGCAGGAAATAGTGAATTTTGTAAGAACTAGCTGACTATCTGGATCAGCTAGGACCAAAAAAAGAACATAGCAGAACAAATGGAAGATGAGGCTAGTAAAAAATGAAATTTGGGAATTAATTAGGAGCAGAATGAGAAAGATTGAAAAACTACCTTTATAAAGCTCTGTATTCATTCCAGTCCTTCAGTGTTGACTGTCAGGAAGTTAATATTTTGCTGTAAGAAATGTGCAAATCTTTCATATTTGCAATTTTTTTTTTGGTGGTGGTGGTAGGTAAAAAATTAGGGGAAAAGGAGAAAAGGTCCATTTGCTTCTTCGCAGAGAATATGATTTCAAATTTCAATTAAAATGAAACGAGCAGCACCATTATCGCTATGGAGCAGGCGCTCGGCAGCGCAATGGGCGCCTTTCACTGCCATGGCAACCGCCCTCATTGTCACGGCTACCTTGGCACTACGTGTAATTGTCCATGTGTGAGCCTGCCTGATAATACACAATCAATACCCCATAAGCAGCAAACATCATCTTCTGTCTGAGGGAAAGAAAAAAAAAAGGGGGGAATGCTTGCAAAGGAGAAAGAAAGCAGCAAAAAGAAACAGGGAAGTGAGAAAAACAGAGTAGGAGAGAAGAAGGAAGACCTAACTCCAAAATACCATTAACAATGAAACATGCAGCTTTTTTTTTTTCCATAAAGCAAATAGCTGGAAAAATCCCACCAGCACACATGAGCACCTGCTAAGTCCTTCTAATAATATATTAACTAATTGTTTACACCCACATCACTAAACTATTATCCAAACACCACATCAACCAACAGAATGCTTTTTGTATGTAATCAACAGTAATTTTGGTAACACCAAGTTCTCTGGAAAGAGCCAGCACTTACAGTCCAAAGCAGGAAGCTGATTTTTTTATATGGATCATTAGGTTTTTTGACTAGCTGAGTATAAGAACAAAACAAAACAGCCCAGGGAATAAACAGATCTTGTAGGGGAGC
The DNA here is from genome assembly GCF_037042795.1 of Molothrus aeneus. Lineage (NCBI taxonomy): Eukaryota > Metazoa > Chordata > Aves > Passeriformes > Icteridae > Molothrus > Molothrus aeneus. Next base: position 42,104,340 of record NC_089651.1, on the reverse strand, counting down.
TTAGTCCTCAAAAACATAGCAGAAAGAGAACAGTGATATCAGAGCGGAGACAGGTGCAGGAGGATAAATGGAGAAATAAAAAGTCTGCATAGTATTAACACTAATACTTTGGTCACCTCATGTTCTTCTTTGGACACTGTGTCCTTTTACCTAATATTTGCATGCTGTGCAGTGCAATTGGGTCCCATTATCAGTGAATGAAAATGTAAAATAAGAAAGGATACACAGAAGAGTATAAAGAGAAAAGCGGAGGGAAAGAAAAGAACAGTGCAGATAAAAAAGGGGGAAAGTGGAGGAAAAAGGTTGACTCTATTTCTTATAAGTGTGGAGTCCTAAAGATCAACAATGCAGGCATGTTTACTTCAGTGTGAGCTACCTGCATGTTACACCTGTATATACAAGCAAGATAGAGCCTACAAGGCTGGAACCACTAGAAACGTGGCCATGCAGCACCAGCCATTCTTCTCCAGAGGACTGGCCAACAGCAATACTAGAGAGATTTCAGATTGAAGTGGGTAATATAGTTATGAGATGGCATGAACTCACTGTTTTCAGATTTAAGGCATTTCATTCCCTCAAAATTCTCTAGGGCTAAGTATCATCAAACTCTGTACTCACCTGAAAAAGTGAAGCAATAGTAAGGGGACTGAATTCCTCTAGATATGAAAACAGGGATCGCAAAAATTCTTTACTGGGATGCCAGGAAAAGCCACAGGCTCACCCAGTCATGGGGGAGATAAGCTTCCTCTCACACCCCTACACACCTCTGGGTGTTATCAGGGGGTGTTAGTGAGGCTGAAGACAGCTAAGAAAAATGTCTTCTGAATGGAATGGAATGGAAAGGAAGTGCTCCACGTTCTCTAACAGCCTTATAGATATTTTTTATTTTCTTTGTAGATTTACGTATTCCTATGAGGAACTGATGTTATGCAGGTATACATGAACAACTTTTGAGTTTCATAGCACAGGGCAAGGGAAGCTGATGGTACCACATAACAGAGATAAGCTTAGTATATTAATACTGAATGCACAGTAAGAATGTCTTCCCATTTTAATAATTTTGAGATAGTCACCTGTAATAAATTAGACACATCAGAGACAGAGAACAAATTCTTTGCTGGCTTGGACAAGCATGGGCAGATGTGAATCACCCTATTTTGTGGTCTACCATTTCTTAAATATCAGTGTTGTGTCTACTGAATCTGGGCACGTACCTTTGCTTTAGATTGGTGTATTTTCAAAAGCATGCTTGTCTGAGATATAACATGTGGTAATATTAATTTATAAAAGCACATCATGCATTCAAGCATCCAATATAGAAGTGAAAATATGTTTCTGAATGAGTCCATTTAGACCAAGTTCCCTGTTCCCATATGTAACTACACAATGCAGTTGATGTTGAAAGTTAGTTTTCCAAAATAAATAATTCTATTATAATTACACAGCATTATTTTAGTTACAATATCAATCACCTCTTGCACAAAGGAGAAGTGCATCACACTAATTTGCCAAGTCCAGGAAGAATCCTGCATTAGTACTAAAGCAAAATGCTTTGCATTCCCTTATTACCAATCAAGGCAAGTCTCACAAAACAGATCAAGGAATAGGTACCTGAAGCAGCTTTAGCTCTTCCCATTTTAATCCAAGTCTGAGATAAAGATAATGAAGCATATGGGTCTCACCACACCTTAACTGAAGACCATCACAGTCTCATATCACATAGCCCTGAACCTTTTATATGCCTTCAAACTCCCTGACTCTTCTGAAGCAACATGATACCATCTTCCTAAAACTCACACTCCCTCCAGAATGATCAACTGTAACTTGCACCTTTATTTGTCAAATTCACACTGCATAACAGATAGGATAATTGGGCCCCAGTCGACTAACTTTTATGGAACAAACCTGATAACAACAGATTGATTGACAGCCCCAGCTGTAGAACACAAACACAAAGCCTTTTAGATTATAATGTTCTAAATGTTAATGCTAGGGTGGAAAAGCAAAATTAAACAATAATAAAGGACATACCTATAACAAATGCAATGTCAGAAATTTCCCTGGGGCTTGAGTTAGGTCTGATAGCATTGTTCTTAAATAAAACTTGAAGACACTATAAAGTTCTAGTTTTAGTAACACTCTCCCAGGCTTCCCAGGGACGCCTTATTATTTCCAAGTATCTGAAGAACTACTTTCCAGACACTCACTTAGGAAGCTTTCATTTTCTTTTCCCTTTATGGACTTATGTTTCATCTTACTTTCTACCTCTGCTCCTGACTAGTCCCACTCAATCACACACACTCTGAAAATGAATATAAACCCCTAGAAGACAAATCAGCAATCTGTTTAGTTTTGGCTCTTTGTCAAATTATCTGATCTATTCTAACTTTTAAGTTCTGTTTGAGACAATATGTCAGGAGAAGCAATCAAAACCATTTTTGTTTACTGTGTTCTTTTTAGTAAAAGCAACCTTTTATCCATTTTCTAAAGACAAGTTATTAATGATGTCTAATTTGTACTATAATTAGAAGGAAGAAAGAAGTAACACAGCCACTCTTTTCCTCCCAAAGCAATGTTCATAAAATCCATTGAATGTATTTTACATAAACTTAGAATACCTAAGTAATTAAATCATGTGATCTTGCAGCTAGCAAGGCTTGTAGATACAGAGGCCTCCTAGCTCACTGCAAGATAAATACCTGCCATACTGGAAAATATCCTTAGCTCTGAGAAATACATATGTGTCACTTCTGGTACTTTTATCAAGACATGCTGAAGAATTCAAAACTCCCTCTATCCCTATTTTCAAGTATTAGAAGAAAATGTGAAAAGAAAATCTGCAAATATGGCCACCTTCCATACCTCAAAATGAACATTGCTTATGAGCACTGGGAATAGGAGTGATGTGCATACTCAGGACAGAGGGATGTTACAGCCTAAGAGAATGGAGAGCAAAGGGAACAGCAGTCTGAAATACTAAAGCTCTTCCTGTAAACCACTCCCACTTCCTGAGTTTGAATGAGATCCAGTCCCTAGTCACTACATTTACAGCTGCTCATTTCTTATTTGTGCTACTTAAGCTAAGTCACAGAGCAGCCACACGATGGAAAGTTAAGTTCCTTATAGCTCAGGGACCATATTTTGCCACTAATATTCACAGTTAATAGTAAAGCTCCAGAAAACTTGATATGCCAACAAATCTTTAAAACCTTTTTCTGTTAACCAGCCTACCTCTTCCAATGAGATCTAACAGGCAGTCTAAGCTGGCATGAACAAAATCTGCTTGAAAAGGAACTTGGGCCAGTGGGTGAATATGTCTGGCCTCCTTGTGCCTCAGAACCCTTCTCCTCTCCTTCCAGCTCTGGGTGACACTGGCATCCAATGGAGACAGTGATTTTAAGTAAATGCTACAGTTCAAACTGCTCATAGACAGGGCTACAAGCGATCACAGGGGCTATTTGACAAAACCTGCCTGATGGTGGGAAAGGCAATCTCACAGAAAACAGTGTGCTTCCATAAATGTCTATGAACTTTTCAAGGGCACATCATGCAAAAGGGGAGAGATAGAAGAAGGGGAAGGAAACAATTCCAGGTTGTGCAATTAGGAAAAAAAAAAGACACAAAGGAACACACAGGAGAAATGTCAGGATGCATTTCTATTTGCCCACAAAGTCTCTGGAACAGCCTCCATAGAGTGTGTTGCTATAGTCATTTATAATTAAACTGGATGTATCACTAGTGATTGTGACATAAAGAACAAACTTGTAGCAAATGCCAAGGGAAGGACTAGATGGCAGAGGTGTTTGCCATTTCTTGTGTCCAAGGCATCTTTCACTTCATTCATAAGTGCTTTCTGGTCTTTCTATATAAGCCTTTTAATCCCACTATCCTGGCAAAATTCCAACTGAGTAATTAATTTCTGTCTACCTTAAATTTCTTTCTGTGGTTTTGATTTGTTATAGCATTATCACATCTCCTCTTAAGTGAAGTATAATATTTTGCTGCCATGTTCCACTCCAGAAGTAGTTTTTAATACACACAGAAGGAGAATGTGGTGGCTGTTTAAAAAAGCTCAGCAAACATGAAAATGTAACACAGCAAATGGAGGAGGAGATCGCAGCCAATACAAATCTGCTGCAGAAACTAAGCGGAAAATAGCTCCTCAAATTGGAGCTAGACCAGAACCCTGGAGTTAACATATCTGCAATTGTGAAAACTGACAGAAGATCTTTACAAACACCAGCACTCATAAAATAGGCCTATGCACTATCCCCAAAGACCAGTGGAAACAGAACCCCTTCAAGGGGCAGAAGACCATCTACTGAGTTATCCCTAGGGATTCCTGCAAAAAACTGCTTCTTCAGGGTGTTTTGGAGATCTTTTCTTTAAGCCCTAACTAATGCTATTTGAAGCCTATCTGAAGACATCAGAACACAAGGCTGTGAGGCTACATGAAGTCAACTAATTTCATTTGTAGACCACCCTCCTGTCCTGCATTTTTAGCATATATCTCAGTCTTAAAATATATGAAAAAGTAAAGAACCCACAGACCACACTTAAAAGAAAAAACAAACATCAAAATAAGATGTTAGGTTCTTTTCGTCTACGCTTATTTATTCTGTTAAAACTTGGCAATTTAAGTTCCTAGTTGGGTTGATTTCTTCCATTTCTTAAAAATGCACCCACACTAAAAATTACACAACACTGCTTACTTTTAAACTGTAAATGTTCAAGGAAAAACACATACCAGAAAAAAAGAATTTCTTCCCTTTGTTCTTCCCAATGAAATTAGTTGCATGTATACCACATGCAAAAGTAAACCCTTGGAAACTGCATGCTAGGATCTCAGGAGATGTGGAAGAACTAGAGATGACAGTATTTTCTGACAGTCATTACAATTACTGCTCATTTTTTGAAGAGGAGCATCAATATAAAAGAAATATGAAAGCATTTTTTTAGAACTGCAAAAAATAAATAAACAATTGCATTAGTTAAATCCATTCTCACATCTTGAGAGGTTATTTATTTTCTCTGAGGGCTGATAAAAGTTCCTGATGACATGCTTTCTAATTTTAAAATTGCTCTCACTTCACAGTTCTGAAAAAGCGGATGTCAGGGAGTGAGTGGGTGGGTCTGTTTTAAGTGTGATTCACACATTAGATTTTCTTATAAGCTCATCCATATTCAGAAGTGCTATCCATGGGCTGTGGGGTTCAGGAGGAATCCAGAGGACCAGAAAGGGAAAGGGTCATTTGGAAAGAACTAATTAAACTAGGAGAAATAAAATAAAGAAATTGTTACATTATCTTTGCTTCATGTGTCAGGCATGCAAAAGATGCCATATTTATGCCTCAACAGAGTATGTCACACCTGCAGAGAGCCTTTCCCTGTCCTGAGCTCTGGTTCTTCCCACCATCTTGTGACTCTCAATATGCAGAAGTAAATCCCAGGCTGCCATGATCTCCCCACAAAAGAAGACATGTTTTCAGAGATGCCTGGGACTGGAACCCAAGATCTAAAGCCAAGGCTTATTCACAGTGTAGTATTTGTGTAAGGCTTTTGTTTAAAGCGTCCTGAAATAACACACTGTCCTGCTAACTTGTCATCTCTTCTGTACACACTTTTAAACACTACCTGCTCCTACTGTTGGTCTGATGAGGATAGCTCTTCCCCAAAGTAAACAATTCCCAGGAGAAGAAAAGGCCATTCCTGAGATGAGATACAACCAGGTAATGATGTCAGCTATCTAGGTGAAACTCTGCTGTCAGAGTTTCTCGGCCTGTTTCTCAGAACATCAGGCTGGCTAGCAGAAATCTTTCCTCAAAGTCCTTTGCTAGAGGGAAGTGCTTTGTCTCCTCCCCCTCCAACTGCAAAAGTTTTGCTGGAATTGAAGGGGGTGTTATGGAGTAACGAGACAGCAAACCTGTACCATCGTGTTGGTGGAAAAAACCAAAACTCAGCCATGACAGCTATACAAGAAGATTCTGTACGATGGCTGCTGTGCTGGACACAGACATGCCCTGAGGCACAATCTGGTTCTCTCACTCCCTTCATGGTTAACCTAGTCTATGATGAACAGCCTCATCACAAAGTCTCTGCAAATCCTGCTCTAGCCTAAGCAGATGAAAAAGGTTCTGTTGACTGCAGTGCACATACCTTGGTCCTCAGGAGCTGGCAAGCACAGCTGAGCTGGGGGAGGTAGGAAGAAGGTTGGGTGGCAGGGAGGGAATGTGTATGATACAGACACACACAACACTGTAATTAAGGGTAATTTCAGAAGCATTTACCTGTGTTTCAGTGTCTGACAACTTTTCACTTGTGAATGCTGCAAATGCCTCAGCTCTATAGACTGATCTTGTTTTTATGTTGCTGGAATGGGAGGAGCAGAAAAACGAGAATGTCGTTTTCTGAATTAATTACCTCCTCTGATTTGAGCAGCACACTCTGAAATTCAGTTTAACTCTTGCTCAGGATCTATATGCCTACACTAAAACAACTGAAATGGAGCCATGCCTTGTGTTTACAAATAGAGAGCTACTGTAGAGGCTCTCCTACCTGCAGAAGATAATCAAGGATGAATGCTGCCATACAGAAAACTCAGAACTACACTGAACTTGAACTTCAACTAATATGAGCTCTAGCTAGCAAAATAGTTACCATAAATATCACCTTTGTTCAGTCACCACCCTAAAAACCACCACTTAATTTCCATTTCCTTTTGCTGAAAATCTGAGGTTCCCCATCCCTTAAAAGGTACTATATGGGATTGAAAACCAAGCTGCAACTCACCCAGCACATGTCCCTAATTCTAAAAGTGGGTCAGTTTTGGGTACATTACATACTACATTTGGGTACATTATCTTCCTATTTGCCTGCTCCCTAAGGCAGTAGCAGCATCTTTCATGTTTGTCAAGTCTTCTGAAAGCGGGGGACTCATGGATGTCCGAATAATAAAAACTTTGGAGATGTCCAGAGTTAAAAAGTTGTAAGGAAAATTACATTTTAAGTCCAACATCCAGTACTTGCCTCACTTTTTCATTTACTTATTTTTTAAATTAGCTTAACAATTGTTCTCCAGGTCCTGACCCACAATGTCACTCTCTGTCATGTCAAGATATGTCACACATCAGACTATGACTATATTGGACGTGATACTTTTTTCATGGAAAAAAAATACTCCATTCTGACTTGGTGGTGGTGATGGGGCAAGAAAAAGGAAATATAAGGTGCATGTTATTTTTTCTCATTTAAATCAAAATCACAGTTTATTTTATCCATCATTTTTCCTTAAATACATAAAATATTTCCAGAGTTTATAGCACAGCATGACTAAAAGCATCAAGTCAAACTGCACAAACTGTGCCCAAGTGATACATGCCATATTCTCAAACACTTCTGTCCTGATGTTCAGCTCCCCAGACAGTTCAGACCCAGGCACTGCAATAACATTGTCACACTTTTCAGAACTCATTCCAGTCCTTTTGTTACCTGTAGCAATTATTCCACAAGGTAACTCAATCAGCTCTACCAATGAACCTACACTGAACCTCGTGTTGTTCTAGTATTTCAAGACTTGTAAAAGCCCCCTCTGGGGCTGGAGTCTATAGCAGAGGAGTCTGAAATCACCAGATTCTTTTACTCCATCTGACTGCAAATTTGACCCTATACCTATACGTACATCTGAAAAACCTGAAACTTAACTATATTTACTGTTTTAATACAGTCTTTTTCCACTGCTTCCACTGTGCAAAATAAGTATTTTCTGAGTAGGCCAGTGTATGGCCACTACAACATAAGAACATAATATCTGCTTCCTGCCAGTGTGATATGCAAATCTTGTTCACATGTTTATGGTATTCTCCTTTATTTCTCTTTTAAATGTGATTTTCCAATCTTCCAGTTTTTTTCCAGCAGCAGGGGAGCAGTATGTAGCTGAACTAAATTTCCTGCAGCTCACAAATCTGAACAAGCTCTATGTGATACGTGAACAAGCTTTGGAGTAATGATCACTGATAATCCATGGGGGTAGAATTAAGAACAATTATGATCTCCATTTCAGTATCCAAAGCAGCAAAATCTTTCTGTACTGAACTAATCTGTCACTGACAGCAGAAGGCACCACAATCAGCTGAGGAAACGCTAAACAGATTCTGGTGAACTGTGTGGTAGCAGCAATTAACTTTGGATTGTCATGTACCTCTGAGAAACAGCATGACTGTGTCCCTTGCTAGTACCAGACTGAGTGGACAATTTTTCAGCATTACACAGTTACATCAGCACCACTGAGTAGGTGGCTCCCCCTCACTCACTGTGCAGTGCTATCTATCCCTTCGGGACACCTGGCTGCTCATATTCCCAGAGCATTGAGTCAATCCCAACCCAGCCAGCAGCAAAGAAAGAGGCATGACAGTGGTCAGAGCAGCATACAGAGGAAGATGATGCTGGTTAGTGCCTCACACTGAATTGCAAGGGAGGAGAGTTTGCTGTAAATAGAATACTAAATTAGGGATGGGCTCTTTCCTATTGAAACAAATCAAGAAATTACATAACTTTTTGACACAACTTGAACTGATACATGCAACAGGAGAAAAACTAGGAAGGGAAATATCATTTGTACTTTGTGTTCACTTCCATGGATTGATTTGACCGCTGTTGGTGGACAAAAGATCATAGCAGCTGCTTCTTCTCCACTGACAACTCTTAACGATTGAAAAAAATCTTCCTGTCATTAATCCTTCCAGTCAGAGCAAACCTTATCCTGCAGAGCATACTTGTATCTTAATGCAACTCAGTTGCTGCAAAGATAGGGACTGAATTCACTGTGAACATGGACAGGACTTTTTGAGGAGTTCCTGTCACAGACTGGAAACATAATTGACCCTAATAAAACAAAAGAAAACAAAACTATTTGATAAAAGTGTCAGATCATTGGGTCTGGGAATGACATCATCAGCCACACCTGTCCTAACCCCAACACAGATCCGCAGATCTGTCCTAGGCAGACAAAGGTACTCATCATAATAAAGATGAGAGGAGCAGGAATTCACACTGTGTTTGCAGGACCTTGCAGCCCTCTTCAGAATGTGATTCAGGATGAGTGCCTGACGTTGGTGCTCCAAAATTCTCTGACATCTCATTTCTCCTCAGAGCCTATGCAGTGCCTTACAGCTTAGTTACTCAGAATTAGATTGCATGAACAACTTCCAAAATGCTTATGGATCAATCACAAGTCCAACTGTCTCTCTGAGGAACATTGACAATAATATACAGTAAATTCTGTTTAGTCATCTCTGATTGGCAATTAATCATCAGTCCTCATGCCAGCACTTTCCCTCCTGCATACTCTTCTCCTGTCATACAGGTATATCCATATAACAGACCCATAAACCTACCAAGCGCCTCTTTTTTGGAAATAGGCCCCTATCTCCAGAAAGCTGACGGTGGTCTACTCATCCTTCCAGCCCTAGAGAGTGCCCTAACAAAGCAGCCCTTGGAGAACAGGTATCCTAGGTGAAATCCCAGGGATACAGAAACAGAGAAGGCAAAGGCAGCAGCTGCCAGGATGGATGGATGTCTCTGACACTGCAGTGAGCATCACAGCCTCTTGCTGATCTCTATTTGGAACTGAAAAGACCATTTGTAAATAATTTTTAATTGTCATGTTAAAGTGCAGAGAGTGCAGCAATCAGAGAGCTGGTGGTGTTGGAGGCCTGACACCACCATCAGGCACGGATCAGCAGACAGCATAATAGGAGAAGAAGCTGCAGGGTTACACAAGCAGGCACAGGCAGGCAAGTGGGAATGTGAGAGAGGAGGGCAAGTGCATGCCCTCTCACTGCTCTCTTCTGGGGAGCAACTCATGTGAACTCAGTGGCAACACAACCTCTTACATCATGCATTAACTGGGTCCATTGAAAAGACACACAGCTCGAAATCTGTGGGGGATTTTTCACAATGAAATGACCAGGTTACTTGTAATTTTTCTCTTTTTAAGTGCTGGGAAGTGGCTTCTCCAGCTCCTAGTAGTTCACCCCTATCTTGACTAGAAATTTTCATGAGAGTTTGCTGCTGAAGTTCAGCAGTCTCTGACAAGCTATTCACCTTATTGGTATTATGCCTTTAACCATCTCTTAAGTGAAATGGTTCCTAGAAAATCTCACCAAGCCAGGGATCTTCTTTCCAGAAGATATGGTTCTCCAGAAAAAGATACTCAGAATCAGAAAGTGTCAGTCACTCTGGAAGTATCTTTTCAGTAAGTCCTGTACAAACTGGAGGAAAAAATTTTAGGTTGATCTAGAAGCATGGGTTCAGTTGTTTCTCATTAACTTGTCTGCCTCAGGGTATCTGTGAAACACCAAACACAGGTTTGGATCCTGTTTGTAAGAAGTAATATCACATAGTAATGGGTGTTCATTGACCTTCACATGCTTCTCACAGCTACTATTTGCTATTAAAAACTCTAAAGCACTTTAAACCAAAGTGCATTCAGTTGAGTTTCAGAGGACAAAACCCCTCAAATTCCTTGTTCGCCTCTCTGATCGGTCACCTACTGGGGAGCATAGAAAAGCAAGGGCTGAAATCAAGGATCTACCCTGCCTTCACCACAAAGCAGCCAGACTACTGTACTAAGAAGTCCTGGGTGCATTCTCTCAGTAGGTACAATCATTATGCGAAACAGCAGGCAGCAGGAGAGAGGCACAGAAAAGGGTTCTGCTTCACTGAGGATTCTTATTACTGCTTAAATACAGAAGATTGGATTTTCTTTCATTATTACTCCCCAGGAGACCAGGGGCCTTGCAGATCTAGGATGTTTTGTAATCTGACATAAGGGACACCTGTTCATCTGCAGCACACGGATTCACTTGGCAAACACATTCTGATTGTACTGAGAGTAGCAGAAAAGCTGTGCTTGCAGTTTGAGGGTGGAAGGTAGCAATGGCTAACTGCTGCCCTTCAGACTCCAAGAAACTGCTTTGATTGCTGTTATCCTATTTATAGTTTCAAAGAGTTATCCTTGCAATTAGAAGTAAGAAGCTGAGAACAGTCATAGCCATGCCCACCTCTTCTATAGCAGCGCTCCTATGGTCATTTTTCCTGCCAGCCAGAAATTAGCACTATGAAAAATGAATTTCATTATAAATACAGAAAATAAATACTAATTTTATATTATGAAAGCAGCAGAAAAATGCTCCAAAATTTGGTTCATTATATTTAAGAACAAGTCTAATGCAATACTGATCAGGAGAGAATCAGGCTTATCTTCTCTGATATTCTTGCTGAAGCTTTCTCAGCCATAGGGAACAGAGATGATGCACAGTAACAAACACAGCCAGTTCCCTATGCAAGATTTCAGTGGCCTGCTGAAAGGAGTTCTTCTACATGTCAGGGGAACCCTTCTAGAAGCTTTGAACACTTAGCTTTTCCTACTCTCTGTTAGGCCTGTGATTGCTGTCGTGCTCTCTTATCTAAGCAACCACCTAAGTGGCAAGAAACTGGAGTGTTGATTTGGTTGAAAAAGTTTTGGCTGTAGTCTTCATTGCTGTAGTTTTCATCTGAGTTTCAAATGATTTGTTTTAAGGCTTCAAAAACATTGTTGGGAGTTTGGTTCCTTTTGATGTCATGGTGCTATTTCTTAACCCTCTACACTGGGTGAACTGAGAAGGAATGAAATAATTAGGTCACACTCAACAAATTTGTTAAGAAAATCTGCCCCAGTGGTAGAACTGAAAGGACCCACAGAAAAATAAGGTAAGAATGAGCAAGCTATGAGAAATGTGGGTTGACCCCACAGAGTTCTGTAGAATATTGATACTGATGTGTACAAGTGACAAATTAAGTGTTAGCTTTGTGAATTACTTCACTTTCAACCACATTAGCAGGAATATCTAATTGTTTTCAATCTCAAAGTAGAACCCAAGGATAACACTACCCACTCTGACAATACACCAAAACAAGAATACTAGGCAATCTTACACAAATATGCAGAGAACTTTTTCCCTTACTCCCAGTTCTAAGAATCAAGTAAACAGACAAGTCTGACAGATAAGCTTTTTATTACAGATAAATGTATCTCCAGCAGTTTAACACATTACTGTACACACCTGTCTGTCCCACTACTTTACTAGAGAGGTCCACCCCCAAAAGTCAATAAACAAAATGGGAGTTATTCCATGCCTAACTTGCTCTAGGTTACAGTCCTAACCAGAACCTTAGCACAAACCTTCTTCTCTGATCAATTCACCTGAGTTCGTAGATTGTAAAGTCAGTTGTGAGAATTCAGACACTCTCCTTATTTTGTCACTCCATTGACAAAAGTGATAACTATATTTATTTGCACTGAAATAGAGTCCACAACTGAGAAATGCAATGCAAAATACACCTGTTTCTGCCCTAGTCTACCCATGGATGTCCTGGGATTATTCAGGCTACCCCATTTTTGACATTTTATTAAATTCAAGGTCTTACAGCAAAACTGTGGTCTGCAAACACATTCATCAGGCCACTGACCAATTCAATCGATTTGTCTGTCTTCCTTCCTTTCTGAACCACAATTCTTTTGACAGGAGCCACCTGTAAAGCCACTAACAGTCTCCTTCCATCCAACCAGTTCCTTCTGGAATTGTTGAAGAACCTTCCTTCTACTGGTGCTGTCCTTCCAGAGAAGCACCATTTCACCAAGGAGGACGGTACAAAAGCAAATGGTTTTGCTTTCACACACTTTGCTTTCAATTCTGTGATTGGTGCTCTAAGGTGAAGATAAATACATAGAATAAAATGCAAAAGAGATAAGCACAAAACCATCTACCAAAAGGAGTAACTACACAGGACAGAAAACAAAGAGAGGCTCAAGATACTCTTCAAGTCACACTTTTTAAAACAACGTAGAAAATCTATTTCTTGACTACCTTGATTTTATGTAGGAAATTGGGGGCTGGAGGTAGTTAAGTTATGCTTCGGGGGAAAACAGAATGTTACCCCTCCCATCTGCAGTTTTCTTCAGTTCATTAAATGAAAGAAATTGATTTGGCGAAGGTAATTTTGTAATTAAAAAGCTTATCATGGCTTTCTCTAATGAGCTGAGCAAACAGACAGTAATTCAGTGACAATATTTACACAGTGCACACTGGGGGACGTTTGTTCATAAAATTAAATAATAGAAGGAAATAGGAGGAAAAGAGAAGGAAAAGAAAGGAAGGAGATGAGGTCAATTCTAGATTCAAGTTCATCCCAGGGCGCTTCAACTTGCTCCTATTTCTATTGCATCACAGCAGCAATAAGAAGAAAAGGCTGTAAGTGACCTAAGTTAGTCCCTTGTGTAAGTGGGCTTTTCACAGACTGAATTTACTATGCTCTCATCTCCAGCTGGGACCATAGCCAACTCTCTATTCAGGATTTCAGGGAACAGCTTTATACTCATTCAAGACTAAGAATTACCTTTCCAGGATACATTTCCTCCCTCTAGGGTGCCAGAGGCTTCCTGCACACTGACTGAGGGCACAGTATGGAAGGGAAGAAAAACCTCTTGGGAACTGTAGGCAAACTTGACTTCAAAAAGCTCTTCTGTTACATTTGGAATGAAACTCAGAACTCAAACTACTCCTTTTTTACCTTTAGAAAGCAAGAGAACACAAAAAAGATCCTGCCTCAAGCAAAGCATTGTGCATTGCAGGATGAAAAAAAGGAGAGGGGAAATCCAGCTGTTCCCTGGAGATTTTTTCCCTCTTGGTCTGCTCTGCTATGCAGAGGTAGACCATTCCCACCCTAGGGGAAAGCTTCCTAGTACAGAAAGGAGGAAGTCTCTTCTCTGCTCCCGTTTCCCTCAGCCTTCAAAGTCTGTTCTCCAATCATCTCTCCCCGCTCTGCGTAACTATGGATGAAACCTCTGGCAGTTTAAGAGTGGAGGGAAGTGAGCTCTGGAAAAATCATTCTCAGTTTTCTGAGTTTCTCACACTTAAAAAGCTGTTCCCTCTATTCTTTAAAAGAGACCTGGCTCAGATACTGTAGCAATTGACAAGTGCAATTCAAGGGAAAAAGATGAGTTCCAAAAAGAGCGAGCAGAAGATCAGTTAGATGTGAGGCAGCAGAGAGATAGGAAAATGCTGCTAAGAAAAAGGTTAATAGTGGGAGCAAACTCACAAAGCTTAAAAGACCATAGAGAGAGAACAAAATGGGAACTTCAGTGGACAGAGTAAAAGAACCTGTGGATCTAAAAAATTGTCATGTTTCAACTCAGAAATAGCTGTCTTCTGATGCCTAGCATATGCTTTCAAACCCTTCTTTACAGCTATAATGTAAAGCACAAAACTCATATTAACAAAGAAGAAAATAGTTTAGGGAGATTTGACTCACAAATTTCCAGATGAATTTCCTTCTAAAGGATGGGGTAGATTCATCCCTTTGCATCATCAGAGGTCAGCATATCACTGTGCCTCAAGGATATATTAGGGGGGACATAACAATGACACCTCTTTCTTTCCTTAATATATACTCCATGATAAAACAACCCACCTCCACTCTGAACTGAGTCCAACAGGAACCACTAGTACAGCAAATGTTCCAGCACCTCCTGAGACTCTGACACCAAAAGGCATTTTTAGATTTAAAAAAAGAACAAATGAGTTTCTGTCTGCTGAGTCCAGGTCCACACCTAGACTTTTCTGAATAGGCTCTCAAAAATTAACACCAACCCAATTTGCTAAGTTAATAACTGATTTCTGTGGTGTAAAAAGGTATATGCAACTTACATAGAGTTGCATGGAGCTCAAACTGCTCACTTACTAATCATGTCTTATGCTTCCTTACAGTAAAAAAGGAAGTTCTCCATCTCTGCTTTCCTCAGAGGTATCCTGTATACATCCTATTTTTTCTCCAGTACTGGATACTGCATAAGAGCATTCTGAGACCACAAGGCAGGCTCTGAAGTTTTGCAGGCGCTGAACTCCTTGCTGCAGGAGCAGGACATAGCCCACTCATAAGTCTGAGAGCACACTCATCATAGTGGCTTGGAACAGAGGATAAAGTCCCTAAAATGAATTGGAGAGACACAGGGCAAAGCAAGACAGATAAAATCAAAACCAAACTGAGCATCTGTAAGAATCCTTAATCCATTCTCCTAGATAGGAGACTCCTGTGACTTCTCCAATACCACACCCTGCTGGCTGTCTCTGAATATTCTCTGACAAGAGGGCACGATTGCACAATCATTAATACCAGACATCCACACATTCTAACAGTACTAATTTGATACATATCAGACACAAAACCACATCCTCACCTCTCTAAAATTAGCCAAAGAATATGATAGAACATTTAAGGCTATTGTCATGTCAGTTGGGGTTGAAAGCACCTGACCCAGCATATAATCAGAGGTGCAAAACCAGACAGTCCAAGATCCAAGTCCCTAAGTACACACCAAAAACCTTTGAAAAAATCTGAGAAAGCAGAATAAGTTTATTGGTGCCACGTGGCCCAGCTTTTCTGTTTTTTTCTGAGATATCCTAAAGCTGTGTCATTGAAACATCGTCATTATGCACAGCAGGGAGAATCTCTTTCAGCTCACAGGCACAGAGGCAGAACCTAAGATAAGACTAGAAGTGCCCTGCTTGCCATGACTCACAGTCAAATGTGTCTAGGAATTGCTGATAATTAAGACTTATGAATCTCAGTACCCCATACTCAATCCTGCAAGCACCCCATGAGTTAAAGGAATTTGATATACTCACAACAGTTACTAATTGGTTACCAATGAACTGAATAATTGGTTGCCAATATTTTTCCCAAACCCCCTTTTCAGCTATATTTTCCAGCATAAAAACTATTTTCCTGTTCTTCATCCTTTGTCTTCTCTCATCCTTATAACTCTTCCCTTAAGTGCCTTTGAATCCAGGAGCAATCCCTTCAGGAGAACAAAGTTAGCCAGTGATGATTTGCTAGCAAGAAAACAGACAAGCTCAAGAAGCTGCCTAGGTCAGACCTCAGGGTAGAACTGTGCCACTTCATTAGCTGCAACAGTAACATGAAAATCCCAGTGGCTCTGCAGTAATAAATATGTAATAAATACTACCTTTATATATAACAGAAAAACCCTGCAAGTTACACTGCTGGGGAATAATTCTGTGTTGTGCTTAGCCAAACTGACTAAATGGAATGTAGCAAGGCTTTTCCATCTCTTAGTTCTGTAACCTAATATTCTCAGGAAAACAGCAAATACATTTCTTGTTTCTGGAGTTTTTTTTTTGGCTGGTTAGTTGGTTTGCTTTCTGTTGTGTTTTGGTTTTGGGGTTTTTTGTAATGATAAACTTGTAATTTATTTGTTTGTGGGAGAGTGGGTGTAGCTGCTCCCAGAGGACAGAAGCAGAGGTGCTTGAGCAGACAGCACAGCTCATGAGCTTAGACTGTGAAGACAGAGCAGAGAGTTTGCTACAGCTCAGATAGAGACAGCCATTGGCTTTTTGAAGAATAAGACCAGACCTATGTCCAGTGCCATTATGCTGTATTGTAGGGACTCTTTTTTGATAGGATAGTAACTGTTGGGAACTCACCCCAGCTTTCCTTTGACCTGAAAGAAATTATATCTGAGGTGACACTACACAGAGAAAATTAATAGATAATGACTTAAATATCTGAGGGCCAGCTGAAGAGAAGGCAAGTAGAAGAGCTACTGAGAAGAGCAGAACTGAAAAATTATCCACACAACTCCCGCCTTACTGGCAACCCAGGGTGGGCTTTTTTCCCTTTTTTTTTTTTTTTTAACCGTGGGAAGTGAGGTTGTCGTGATGAGAAGAGAATGAGGTGGCTGTGAGGTTTCTCCAAGGAGTACTTAACTACTCTCTGGGTATTTTAGTGCCTGCACACGTGAAACACTTGACTATTAGCTTACCACTCTTTCTCCAGTTAAAAGCATAAAATTGCAGATACCAAGTGTTTTCCTCCCCTCATTCTCTTTAAAATTCCTGAAAGCTAAAGCAGTTTTGTCATGACTCACATTATAAAAAGAACAAGCGATGTGACTGCTCCCACTTATCATGCACATGTACAAAACAAATATTCTCTGTCCGCTCTACCTTGACTTGCTGCTGCCTGCAGTCCTATCACCACTGCCATCTGTTTAAGCATTAATGCCAAGCTCTGCTCCATGAAGCAATTTCTTCTTTTTTTTCTTCTTTGTTTTTTCCCCCTCAAGGTTGGAAATCTCCCCCTACTCCATTATTCTTCTATCACTCCCATTAAATTAACTATAATTTGTATAGGACAATGGAAATGAAGAATTAGGCTACAACATGAGTAAAATCCTAGATGCTGACAGAAAATACCCATCCTCAGATCACAGAGACTGGACACAAATCACAGTACCAAAGAGAATTTGAAAACAGACACTCTATGATTTTATCCACAAGCACTTATCTCCCAGAATATATGGTTATTCTTACTAGAGTTATTCATGAGCATAATTCATTTAGTGACATGATCTGATCACTGTTATACCTTTTGATTCAGAAAATTTGTTAGCGATGGAAACATGATTAAGCTTCTAAATTAAAAATACACTGAGAAAACTGGTGAGGCTTCACATTAACCTCATAAGTCTTCTCAATGAAGAGATTAGTTGGGTTTTCTCCATAATCAAAGTAATGTCAGTTTCTGGAATAGAGGCTTTTCTTTTGAAAAATTATACCACCTCAGCCCCTTTCAGCTCTCAGCTCACAATGTTACCACTGCTGCAGCTACAAAGACATCCAAAGTACGATAAGAACTTTTGTGAAGTCATATAAAAAGTTAGGCTTTAATTGTCACCTGAGCACGCCTTTCAAAAGTTGCAACAAAGAATAGAATTTAACCATGTAGAACAGATGTCATGTTTGGGACAAATAACAGATTAAATTTCCAATTTCAATAAAACAGATTAAAAAGCTTTTCAAGATAGGAAATAGCTCTTCATTAAACCCTCACAAAGTACAGAATTTTTGCAACTACCTCTTAGCTTCTGCTCCTTTTAGACTATGAACATTGCCATTTACATATATATGGAGCTGCTGAAATTATGAAGCACTGGACCACATTTTGGTGACAAGTTTTTTTGAGTGACACTAGCTCATCTCTGATAAGGATGACCCTCCAATCTTCTGAGTCCTTGCAAACAAATTCAGATTCAAGGAGCTTTGGATCTGTTCCCATTTTCAATGTAAAAGCAGAAAGAAAACACTGCCAAAGGCTTGTGCACATTTGTACATTTATTATAACCAAATTTCAAACCTCAGCCTTTCCAGTCTTTCTGAGGGATGGGTGAATGGTTAAAAACCTGCAGTACCATTTCATAGCTCGACCCTTTTCCTGTAATAGACACCCAGATGGAGCCAGAGGGTTCCTTATTACTACGAATTTGTGATGCACCCTGCTCTGACTCATGACCAACTCATTCTTATGACCAACAAAGGTTGCACAGTCTCTGCAGAAGGCAGAATTCCTAACTCACTTGCACAAAGCCTTTTATCATTGATACTGTGTATAAATCACTGAGTAATAATGATTATGGTTAATTTTTAATTCACTGGAAATAAAATCCATACAATTTTGGCCCTTCTTTATTCCTCATGGACTGAACCATATTTCTGTGAATGGATTTGTTATTCAGAAACATCCACCAAATAGTTCATTTGAGCACATTTCCGCCTCCAGAACACTTGTGAGCTGCTCACTTCAATTATCTGCTATTCACAGTGTGCGAGTGGCAGTACACTACTGTTTCCAGTTCCTGACTACAGGAAAAAAAGTTTTCAAATGGAGGAGTGATAAGCAGCAAATGCTAAATCATTTTTCATAAATAGCTTTCAGAGATAGATGACTTCATGGCTACATGCTCACGTTAAAGTCAATAAAACCTACAAAACAGAGAAATGTTTTTACAAACATCCTCAGGAAAGGAACAATCTGACCCCACATACAGCTGTAATCATATTCAGTACTTTATTTCTAAAATTACTTACAAGTTGCCTTTTGTATTAAGCAGCAATTTGATATCCAGGAGTGAGAGGTTTTTTTAAACTCTTGGGCAGTGACACTATACTGAAGAATTCAACACTGTTTTTAAATGGAAAGAA
This sequence comes from Molothrus aeneus, assembly GCF_037042795.1. Classification (NCBI taxonomy): domain Eukaryota; kingdom Metazoa; phylum Chordata; class Aves; order Passeriformes; family Icteridae; genus Molothrus; species Molothrus aeneus. Next base: position 42,085,243 of record NC_089651.1, on the reverse strand, counting down.
GAGACATATCGGAGGAAACGCAGTAAGTTTTAAGCAGATTCTGCACCTTCTCTACTGACAATCGTCACCACTTCCTTTTCCCATTTTGAGTGCTGTATACACATGTGAGTAATGTAATCTTCCACCCAAAGTTGTGATGCTAAAAACCCACCCACATTTTTCCACTACCTGATAACTAATCACTGCAAAGTTCCCTGATTACTGTGTGAAGCATAATAACAGCCATGAAGGGAGACAACCAAAAATTTATTGGCATCAATCTCAATAGCTAAAAGATGGTTATGCTATTTCTGTGCCAGAAGAAGGAGAGGTGCTATACTATATAATTTAGTGACTGGATTACAGCATTCTTTTGCCATGGTTGAGATGTGGCACACGATGGTTGCACAGTGACATTTGGGTGGCTGATTGACGGAGAGCTTTTGCAACACTGAGTTTGACAGGGTGTGGCTGTGCCATGACTTTGCCATGGGTGACTTAATTTTTTTTAAGGTGAGGAATACACAAGAAGCTGTTTGAGTTGACAGAAGTCAAAAATGAGATATAATAAATACCACTCTAGCCATCTATAGCAACAACATCTGTTCCTTCTGAGTCTTCTTTTCATTTTAATTTTGAACTCTCAGTAAAAAAGACAAAATACCCAGTGCTGTAACTGTCAGAAGAAATCAGCCAAAAATCAAGAAAATGAAAGGCAACAAGCTTCCTACATTTTTTTTAGCCTAGCTACCCTAACCCCCTTGGCTCTTCCAAATCCTCCCTCTTGTTTGCCAATACAGTGCTCGCCCCCTCTTTATTTTCAGAAGTATTTTTTTACAGTTAAGGGCTGCCTGTACGCTGCAGGGCTGACGGGGACTTGGACTGGATGCTCACTTCACGGGGAATGTGCTGGGTGCTTACCCAGGAATGACAGGGCATCACTGCTGCTGCTGCACGCAGCACGCCCTGGTGAATAATCGAGGCAGCTTTTATAGACACGCCAGAAATGCCCATCACAGCTTGTCTCTGAGTCAGTTGACATTTTTATTTTATATATAAAGCAAATTAGGGTAGAAGACAGACAGAGAGCAAGAGACGAGGCTGTGTGCCAACTTCTTCAGATCTCATTTAGTCTATGTTACAGAGCACTTAGTCTTTACAATCCAGCATGCTAATAAGGGACATATATCCCTTCTCTGAGAAATTAATAAATCTTGAGACAGCTTAAAGGAAAGACAAAAAAAAAAGTTACAGCCTTTAGTGTAGACATCTGTGCCTCTGTATGTGTAAAAGGATTAGAGAGGGAGGGGAAGGATTTGCAACATTGCTGAGGAGAGGGGTGTGGGGAGTGTCAGATATTTCCACAGGCTAAGAGCCTTTCCAACATCTATTAAAAGTAACCTGGTAATTACACTGGACACAAACAATGACAGTGAAAAACCAGCTCCCTTTATAGGAACTCTGCCACAGTGCTTTGAAAGCTCTGCTGTCCTTGTCATAGTCCCCTAGTGCTTATTCCAGCTTGAGGGTGCTCCCAAACCTCAGAGAGACATATGACCTCATTGGCAAGTGAGTGACAAGAAGTGTAGGCCATCTACTTGACAACTTGGTGAAGATACAAACTAAACTCCTTTTCAGATTTCATCTTTTTGAAGAAAGTAGAGCTTTGCGAGTGCTTGAAAAGCCTGACAAGAAAAGAAAATCAGAAATTTCGCAGGTGGGAGAAGTGAAGCACAACATAATGACAACAGAGTCTGGAAAAGAGCTTGGAAAAATCACCCATCACCTCCTGCCTATTCCTTGACATTTTTGCAGTATTTCCACTTATCTCTGGGTCCATTTGCTATCAATATCAGAGTCACTTTCCACACAATCTTATAGTGAAGCTAAAGCCAAAACCTAATTTTTCCAGAATGTTTCAGGAAACAGCCAGGTAGGTCCTGATAAAGAGCAGGAGCACCATGCTCAGCCAGTGAGAGAGAGGATCCTGGGAGATACTTTGAAACAACCTGAGTTTCACATTTTTGACTGATCCTGCTTGAGGGATGTGCTGTTAGAATGAATCTTTTTTTTTTTTTTTAGAGAAAAGGACTGTTTCTTACTAATCAACCTGTGCCAGACCCAAGTTTTATCAACACAATAGCTACATGCAGCCTAATGTGCAATTTAGTACATGATTACCTACTGCCAGTGAATCCTCAATCTTGACAGTCCAGTCAGCACTGAAAAATGTTCAAAATACACTTACTGTATTTAGTGGAAGAGGAAGGGAACTGGAGGAAGGAAGTGGGAGAAAGGAAACTGAAGAGGAAAAAAAAAGGTAAAAAAAATTGGAAGAAATAAAGTGGGAGAAAAGGAAGATGAGACTTAACAAGAAGAAGTTGAGACAGGAGAGCAGAAATGGATAAAGGGTGACTGCAAAAGGATAAAACTTTTTAAAAGCTGAAAAATAGATTACTGGTTTTTTCTCCTCAAGTGAACTTCTTGTGCAACATGGCTGCAGCAAAATTCACTTACAATCCTCCCCTCTCCCTGCTAAAACCAGCCCAAGATTTCTCAGCTGAACTGCCAAAACTGAAATTTTACAGCCAAAATAGAGTAGATTGGGAATGCTGTCAGCACAGGAGCTTGAGCACACCACTCTTGTGTCCCTTCCCATTTTATGTGGTCATTGGAGTGACAATAGCAGCAGTAATCCCTGGCTAAAGGGTAGGTGTCTAAGAAAACCAGGCTTAGGAGCTACAGCCAAAGCCAGGCTGCTCAGCCACCACAAAGCATCCAGAGGTAGAAACCTGCAGTCCAGGGAGTGCAAGATACCCCAGGATCCAATTCCTCTCCTTCTAGTACAGGCAAGGTGTCAGAGGGGTTACTCTGTGTTACCACACTCAGCAAGTCACCACTAACAAGCACCTGCTTCCTTGAACTGTCCTGGCTGCTCCTACCACCATGGAAGCAATCAGTGCATGGTGCTTGACACTGGGACTGTGCACCACTGTTTGGCCTCTGTCTTCTCTCTGCCTCTTTTTGCCTCACAGCTTCATTTCCCTAATGGCCAAAATATTTTCACTTGTATTTTCACCATTTACCCTTTCTACTGTGCTTTACTTGTGTCCTTCATTTGCAATTAAAACTGTCTATTACTGGACTATCTAAAAATATTACTTTTATTATAATTATTATATGTGCCTTCTTCTGCAGTCTCAGTATTCTGAAAAGCAAATTGATTTCACTCATACAGAACATGAATTCCGTGTTCTAGCTCTATGCAAGATGCAGTAAGAATTTTCCTTTTATTTTTGGAATCTCAGCATTTCTAATCTAGGACTGCATGCATCAGAAGAAAAAAAAAAAACAGACGAAACAAAACCACTGAAAAAAATTTGCATGTAATAAAGGACAATAATAGTAGTTGTTATTATTATTATCATTATTATTCAAAGTGAGGCTAAGTTTCGATTTTCTCCTACCCAGATCATATATCTTCAAGAAAATATTTGCTCTGTTGAGTTGAATGTTTCCACTTTTATGGACTCTGAGATGAATGAACATGAGTTAAAGAGATGTACTGATAGTTCACATGATTATTTTTCTCTTTGTTACCTCATCAATTTCAGAATGTATTTGCACTAATGACTTAAGTGGTTAAATAACCTATGAGCTATTTGCTTTACACTGAATTAAAATACAGACTTTGGATTTTTTTGTATTTTCTTTTGTTGAGCTAATGAGTTAAACATATCCCAGAAGCACAATGCCACATCAGTGTCACTGACTGCAAAGATGAGGCTGTGGCTGATTTTTGGCAGCTTGTTAAGTGACAATATTGGGCAGAGACACTGACTGTCTCTCTCCTATTAGTTGTTTTGCTTATATGTTGGGGTAAAAGGAGTTTTCTAGATGGGAAGATGCTGAAAGTTTTTTCTAATTTTTTCAGCAGTAAATGTTTCTTTTTAGTTTAATTTGGTGGTTATAAAATGCTCCTGTTTCATTTGTATGCCTGTTTGGGGGTCTGTGCAAGATTCAGATTCATTATCTTGTTTCATCAAGCATGTAATAAATAAGTTCAACTAATTTGAAACTTTCCATTTGTTCACATTGTTTATTTTTGTATCTGTACTAATCACAGTTTTTCTAGCTCTCCTGTTTGCTGTACTCCTATTACTATTTTCTTATATTTGAATGGAAGTTCCTCACAGTCACGCTGTCAGATACATTCATACAACACAGACTGCACTGGGACATTGGGACCTGATACCTAGAGGAATTTGAGAGTGATCAAAAACAGACCAGATAAACAATATAAATAGTTTTCTGGGCAATTTATTATAGCTATCTATATCTGTGGTAATGCCTGAATACCCAGTAGCTGCCCTTACAGGACAGCACAAGTGCAAGAAAGCCATCTACATTGGGACAAAGAAGAAAAATGAAAAATCCAGACCTAACTTATAAACATCCATATTTCAAAACATCTAAAATAATGTTCTGCTTCTTTACTTGCTCTCTAGCTCACTCAGCCCTCAATCTACTGTAGAGAGTTTTTTAACTTCAGCCACGGATGGTTTTTTGCAATTGTTCCAAAGATAGCTCAAGTAGGTACATCCAAGAGCACAGGAAGACAAAACCAAATTCAGTTCACAAGGAACAAATAAAAATAATCCAAATTTTCTACCCAAAATAAATAGGAGACAAGGATATGGATGTTGTTCAAAACTTACAGAGACTATGCAGAAGAGTACTGTTACAAGTTACACATATGTCTATATCTTTCCTTGTGCAATTTCATACTTGAAGCAAGTCATTCAGTCTGTCTGCTCAAAGGAGATTCAGGGCTCAAGGTTACAGGTGAAATCACTTGCCTTCCACTGGAAATTGCTATTTACAATGAACCCTCCCAGTACTTCCCCCTGAATTATGTCCAAGAAGCAAAAAGTTTCTACCTGTGCTTTTTCCCCCTCCAGTTGAAGCCCATCATCATTTTAAAGCACCAAGGCATCTCACCCTAGTGACCATCTTGAAAGGCTATCAGAGTGGAAACCTCATTGAGAAGCAGCAGCATCAAGTCAAGCACAACATTCCAGAGAGAGCTCCCCTTAGCCACATTACAGTAACTGGATCTTCTCATGACCTTCAAGATGCCACTTCAGCTCCCTCCAAAGAGACTTAAGCAGCCTCTCTGCCATTGAGATGTTCCTTCATTTGTCAACAGAAAGCTGCTCAATTGCTACCCTGAGCAAATTTACATAGAAATTACCAGTGATACTCTGCAAACAGTTAGGAGAATGACAGCAGAGACACCAAGCAGAAACAGTCCAGGATACACAGCCTGCACAGTCACTACTCAGACAAAGACACAGAGAAAAGTGTTACCAGGAAAATTCACTGGACTTGCAGAACTATTAATATATGGGCATTCAGCAGTGTGAGGTCTACTGGGGCTCTGAGTTCATCCAAAACCTTTCCACAGAACGAAGACGATGTTGTCAGCATTTCCTTCCTACCTGACAAGTATTTCCAAGTTGCCAGGCAGCTGAATCTCATGTGAAGCCTGCAGACTGAGGGCATCTTGATAAAGGATGCCTGGCTTTTCAGCCTAGCACTCAACTTTATCCTCCTGTCCCTGACAGACAAGTCTTGCTGCCACCCTCAAAGCTCCTCCTTGAAGAGAGCAGTCACTCCTTGTCACACTCCTCATGCCCTGCATCTACTATCAGTCTCCCCAGGGCCCTTTTCCCACCCCTAGAGACAGCATCCAGGTAAACCAGGAGCTTGATTGGTTCAAAATTGTCATTTTTTCTCCCTTTTTTTCTCCTTTCTAGGGTTCTTGACCTGATCACAATAGACTTTTATGTGAAAAATTGTAGAGCTGTGAAGTCTGCACTTAATCCCTTGGTCAAGCACTACTTGTGGTAGTATCTAACTTCCAAAGCCTTGTATGAGTGCTCAGACAATCAGAGATAAAATACAAATCTGACTGCTTCTTGACTGGCTGCTTCTTGACTGGGAGCATGACTGAAAGAATGCTATAGGTTCTCAATGGCAGCATTTCCCCATAACTGCCCTTCAACAGAGCAATTTTTCTACAGTAATCAACAGCCTCAGCACAAGGTCTTAACCCTATAAAAATTAAAATACAACCCAGAGACTTAGAAGTAATTATGGTTGAGAAACACTAACAGTACTGGGCCCTGTCTGCCCAAATAGGGACACTCCAGAAGTCAAACAAAGTAGTGAGCACTAAAGCATACCAAGAGACAAGTCTACATTTCCTTAGACACTACTGCAGCAGAGACTGGTGGATCAGTTAAGGGCAAATAAAGAGGAATCAAACAGAAAAAAACTGTCTTCCTTTGTGTAGCGATGTATATTAATGGAGGTACATTTGTGTGAGTGTACACACAAGAGAAAAAAAAGGTGGGGATTAGCAAGGTATGGGGTATCTGATCCTTACTATGTGCTCTTAACATCAAATGACTGCACAGAGTAAAAGAAAAATCCCATTCCAAATAATGATCAAAGCCATCATAGGGAAATAAGTAGCTTACACTTCTTAAAGCAAACAGGCAGGTAATATTTATTCCACAGTATAGACAAAACTCTGCCTTCTGTCAAGGAGAAAGGAATAAATTGTTTTCTCATAATGGTGTTTTCTTTTCAATCAATTTCCCTTCAAGCTTGATTTAAGAGGATGCCATGCCTGAACCTCAGGCGAACAGAAGAAACTGAAGATACTCCCCCAAGAAAGGTGAAAAGGATGATGCAGTCAAACTCGAAGTTCCATCCAAACACCAGTGTTGCACACGAGTACAGTCATGCACTCCTCTCCTCTCCCTCGCTCCTGCTCCTCTTCAAATAAAAGGTTTGCAGCAACATTGCAACAAAGGGCCAGCAACAATGAGGGAGAAAGAGTTCAGAGCATAAGGAATAAGAGCAATGGAGATAAGCTGAAGTGCATGTTGCTTTAGTTAGGGATAGAAACACTAGGAAAACTCTTACAGGTCATTTTGCTACCTACACTGTCATATGTGTATATGCTATCAAATTGTAATTTTTTTTTTTATTAGTGAGACATTTTTAGATATCTTATTATTAATATGCACGCATATAAGAAAGAAGAACAGGCACATCTGGTAAAACCCCTGGCTTCTAAGAAAAGCTGGAAGGGGATTGAATGAAGAATGAGATTGTTCCCAAGGCATTGCAGGCACTTAGGTACTTGCAGAGCTAAGTCATCAGGGAACACTTTAGCTTTAAAAATACTGCCTTGTTAAAAATTGTGCATATTTTCTGGGGTTGCAAACAGTCCCTTTGAGTTGGAAAAATCACAGTAGTTTCTATTTCAAAAAGAGACTGATATTGTATAAACTTCCCCATCTATTTCTTTTAAATGCAAATTGTAGAAAGACTGTTTCCAGGTGGACAGGAATTTATAAAGAAAGTTAATAGTATTTTTTAATCTTGGAAAAGTGTTAACAATTTGACCCACAGAGAGTATGGACACTCAGAAGAGTTCCAGTAGTATCAGAACCCAAACACATAGTCTCAAAATTTCAACTAAGCTTTTAACAGACACAAATCTGAAAGACAAAGGACCCCTTATTTTTTCTCTCAAAAGGTTCCTCAGAGGATGCAATTCCCAGTTATACAAATCATCTCTTCAAAAGTCATGGGATTCTTTCTCTAAGGTTTTAGTGAGAGAATGTTGATTTAAAAGACAACTCCATCCCATTTTCTTTCTGACAGACCTTTTATTTGAAAGGATGCTGCCTCAAGACAGGGCCACTTTGGATGTTTTGAGTACAATGAATTCCTCATGGCAGTACAGTAAATAAACAGATAGCAAATGATTTGGGTGTTCAATGGACTTTGCAAGCAAGATTCTTAACAACAGCAATGTTAGTTAAGCAAAAGCTAATGAACACTTAGTACAAATACCATTCCCATTTTCTGGCCCTAATTCTCTCGTTACTTATCTGCAAGCATAACAGGCATTTACTGGTTTTAGCATTTTTACTGGTTTTAGCATTACTGACAAAAGCCAGAAGCACAAAGGATGCCACATCCAATGATGACAGCCCCAGAATGGCAGCTGTCAATTAAGTTGGGGAAGGGACTGCTATGAAGGACTGAGTTAACATCCAGCCCTGCCCAGCTAGGACCAGCAATGAGAGCTCCCTCCTGCTGCTGAGTACTGCCCATGCACACATCTAGCTGTGCATGCACCTGCACAAGGAGAGCCTTAGAGGAATCTTTTAAAGATTAAGATTTTCTCCACGAATGTAGGCCAACATTTTCAAAAATAGATGTCCAAAGTTAGGCATTCCAAAATCCATATTTAAGCATCTACAGAATTGTCCTCATTCTCAGAAGTGCTGAAATTGCCAAGAGCTATTGAGTAAAATGCTCAAATTTTGAAAACCAGGCCACATCTTTAGGTGCTTGAAAACAGATTTAAGAGCCCAAGTTTAGGCATCTGTATTCCTGACTGTAAACTTCTATTATGCAGGAAGTCCTGCTATAATTCATCACACATACATGACATTCTCAAAAATGTACAATGCTAATTGGCCTAAATTTTCAGTTGCAGCTGAAAAGTGCACTGCCCAAATCAGAGCAGGATCACAAAGGCAGCCACTGTCCTTCTTCACCTATTTTCTGGTAGTATTTATGGCAGTAAATTACAGAGACTGTCAAAGTACCCGGTGAACAACAGTGGCAGCTGACCTAGTCCATATTACCTTCATCTACCCTGAGCCTCCAGCAGAAGAAAGGATGAAATTGATATAAAGTTGCACAAATCGAATGAAAAAGAATGCTGGTTTTAGCTGGGATAGAGTTAATTTTCTTCATAGTAGCTGGTATGAGGCTATGTTTTGGATTTATTCTGAACACAGTGTTGATAATACAGGGATGTTTTAGCTGTTTTAGAGATAGCTAAAACACAGCCAAGGCCTTTTCAGCTCCTCACACTGCCCCGTCAAGCTGGAGGTACACAGGAAGCTGGGAAGGCACACAGCAGGGCAGCTTACCCCAGCTGACCAAAGAAATATTCCAGACCAGATGGCACCATGCTCAGCATATAAAGGTGGGGGAAGAAGAAAGCAGAGAGGATATTCAGAATGATGGTGCTTGTCTTCCCAAGTCACCACAACATGTGATGGAACTCTGCTTCTCTAAGGAAGGACTGAACACCTGCCTGTCCATGGGAGGTGGTGAATGAATTCCTTGTTCTGCATTGCCTGTGTGTGGCTGTTCCTGTATTTAAATCTGCATCATACAAGTGGAATAGGCTCCATACTTATCAATGTCAATCACATTTTTAAGCATGTGAACAGGGTATGTCTGTTTACTTAAATCTTACCTAGTAGAAATCAGTTGCGTCATTTGAAATTCATGTCAGATGCTTCAGCTTAGGGAAATTAAAAAGAAATACACACAACTGTGTGCTATGCTGGTGCCTCAGCAAGCAAATAGCTTCCCCCTGTGCTATATGTGGTAAAAGCAAAATAACAGCATAGTTAATATTTAAAGGAAAAAACACACTAAGGAAAATTTCATCAGTGAAATAGCCAGTATAGAGAAGATTTTAATGTTTGATACAACAACTATGCCTCCTCTGAACCCAAAATCATGATATTAATCCTGTGAAATATACTCTAACAAAACTCTTAGTATGAATCAGGGTCTTCATGTTCCTCTCTTCTCCATTTTTCAGCAGCATTTTAAAATATTTGCTGCATCCTGTAGCTTCAGTGATTAGACAGCAGCAAAGACAACATATTCTACGAACTGCCTGCACCCGTACCTAACTAACTATACTGTCCCACACAGCTGGCAAGTACTTGATGAATAGGCATACTAGAACTACACAAAATTATCCTGAATGTGAGGTAAGTCATCATATGTGGCAACATATTACTAAAACTGCAGTGAAAGCAATCACAGTTGTGTAACTTATTTTATCAAAAAATTTCCCTATTTGTCTACCACATTTACATTTTTAATATATTATTGGAAAGGGTCAAATTCTCAGTTGTCCTCAAATGTGGTATTCCACTTATATTAGAGCTGTTATTCTCTTGAACAAGTGAGAATCTGATTACAAATTGCTTCACTTAACAATAAGCTATGACCACTTCTGGGACAGTTACAATCATCATTCAATGGGAGACAAACAACATTATCTAAGAGTTTATAGCTGGAAATAAAGTAAAATACCTTCTTCCAAAGATACAGCAAGAGGAAATTAACATAGGAAATTAATCCAAAGTGGTCAATGCTTTTAAATATACTGTTTCAACATGATGTCCCAAAGAAAATTGCATCTACTTTGTCACCCACAACCATGAGCAGAGTTTAGCTTAACCTCAAACAGAGCAACCACGCGTGACTCCTAACAGGAGGCACTGTCACTCCCTCTGCCCCACCAGGTCCTCTTGTGAGGCCACATCCCTTTGTGAGCTACCCACACAAGCCCCTCATGTTTCATAGGACTATCTCTGCTGCAGCAAACGTCTAGAGGCTTCTTGAATCCAGTGCACAGAGGGACTTGCTTACTCAGCTCTAACTTCTTCCCAGAGGTTCAAAAGCTGCTCAGAGGCTAAGCCTATTTGTTCAAGCACAGAACCAGTTATATTGGCTTCTAGACCATTCTGTTTACTCATCAACCTGACCAAATGCAGGGCAATTCCAAATGCACGTTTGTCAGCAAAAGGCCCTGCAAACCTCTCCTTAGCTCATGTGAGCCGAAAATGCTCCAGTGCAAAGGTGGCACCTCTGAGCTTTTTGTAGCAAAAATTCCTTTTCATTTGCTACATAGCCCAATGACACATGAACTACAAATAAATTCCAAAGGTACAATAAATGAGAAATGGTCTCTTAAACTACTTTTTGACCAGAAACTTCCCTTTTCACTTGTGTTGCTACAATTTTCTTTTCTGCAATGACTTAGGAAAAAAGAGGTTACAGGAAAAACTGCAAGGAAATACTTGAATGAGTTGAAAATGAACTTAACACACAAAAAAAGACAGGGCAAGGCATGGCATTTCTTAAAGAGATAACAATGGAAGTGTGGAAAACCAAAAAAAAATTATGATCCTGAAGTCTGATAAGAGTTAAACAGGAATCACATGAAGCAGAAATGGAAGGAAGAAAAGAATTTTACGGTGCCTTGGATGACAAACAATACAGTTTGAGTATGAAATGTAAAAAAAAAACCTGTGAGTTCAGAAAGAAACATGAAGCAAGCAAGATGAACACTAATAGAGAAATGGCTGCAGATTGCTATTTCAAGAGCCACTTGAATGAACTACACACAAGGAAATCCAAAGGAAGAAAGTGATAACAGTCAGTGCAAGAGATGAACAGAATTATGAACAAAGCTTTTAGCTGGAAGACTGAGTTTAGTCGGGAAAGTGACACCTTTTGCTGGCCGTGCCAGATCAAGAATTGGATGAGTGACAGTCGGCCAGTCACTTGCTCCCTGTGAGCTGGAGCTCAGATCTAGTAGTAGCCAAAGGAAGGAAAGCATGCTTAGCTACAAATTTTAATGTATGGCTCTTGTCACCGAGAGGGGAGTTGCTCTCTGTGTCTCACAGTGTAGGAAGAAACAGCTGCCTCTGAATCTTGCGCATGGCACAACTTCCCAGAATGCCACCATTCACACAGCAATGCCAGATCCAGGTTTTTCACAGCACTTATTTGTCTTTGAAACTCTAAGCTCAGTTTTGCAGACTTCCACACAGGAGAACACCAGTGAAAGTTGCATAGAAGCGTTCCTGCAAGAAATGACTCAATGGTAGAAGTGGTAGGAGCAATGGCACCACAGGAAAACATTAGGGAAAAAAGGCTCAGATTTCTCTGCCGTACACATTTCATCTTTATATTTTAAGAAAAATCAACTTAAACACCTTCCTATCTTAACCAATGCATCTGCTGATCCCTAAGGACCACACCATCAACTTTAAACCTTGAGTTTATGAAGCTCATTTTTCCTCTTGATTAGCTCTTATTATCCTATGTGTGCTGCTGCAAGCATCTCTGCTGTTCTTAGAGAGATGGTGGCTTGCAGCCTCCTTGGTCCCTGTGGAGATGTGCTCTTCACCACAACCCTATTATTCTGACACTGCCTTTCTTATTGCAACCTCAAAGGGCCAACTCACTCTTCACAGAGGCAGACAGCCACAGTTACAAGAGATACATGTTATGTCCTCTATTATTGAGTAATTGCATCATTAATGAAAAAAATAATAATAGAGAGGGACTCTTTGTCTCATATCAATGCTAGTAAATGCACAGGCTACCATTAGCAGACCAAATCCAGTGAATACTGAAAAGAAGTGGTTTGAAATTTTGGTAAAGCTTTGCATGGAATATGGTTTGCTAATACCCAGCATTCAATTCTGCCCCATGGCCTGTGCCACTGTAAATGTTCAGTTCTTGAGGAGAAGAGAAGCATGGGCGCTTAGCAGTATTAGCAAGAATGCGCTTCAGAGTTTTTGGAAGCATTTCCTTTAGTGTAAGAAAGCTTTTGGTAGGTCAGTACTGAGTATCTGGCCTAAATATTTATTAATCTCTTACTTGATAGTTCATTTATATTCTCTAAGTATTGCATTTCATATTTCTTACAGGTTTTCCAAATAATTTTTATCAGCGAGAGATTGCTCATTAGTTATATATATTGTTCCATATAACACTTCTAGTATACTAAAGATTTCCAATGTACTTAAGATTCCACAACACCATACAGCAGTGAGTTCCAGAGGCTCATTATGTACATGAAAACAGAGTATTTCCTTAGATTTCAACTACTCAGCTTCTTCGGGAATCACCTGCAAATATGCACTGTTAACATTATATTCCAATCTTGCATTAGCTAACAGTCTCACTGTAGTTAATATAGATACATAATCAATTAAAACCTGCACATCTTAAGGACTGGGCTTACAAAAAAATAATAGTAAATCCACCAGCACTCAAGAAAAGCCTAGAACACACCATAGAATAAAGCAAATGCTGTGATTTCAGTATTTAATGATAGAGAACTGTGTTCAATAACAAAGTGGGTTTCACTTGAGATCAACATCACTTAGGTTATTGAAAACACACTGTGATCTGTAGCTTACATTTTTCTGGAGGAAGAAGAGAGTATTAAAAACTTTCATTCACTAACTTAATCCCAGTTTGAAGGACTCAAGCTAAAAATTGGAGATGGGCTTTCTCAGCTTGCTGGGTTTCTCAGCTTTCTAATTATATCCCTTACTCTATAAAACATGCACCAGACTAAAGAACCAGAGGAACTGGCAGACTGAAAATGTCTTAATTCTTCTGACCTTTACCACAATTTTCTTTTTCCAATAGAATACACAACCGACCTTTTTCACCTACTGGCAGGACAGTTTATGGCAGATTTCCATTATCAAAAGCTCTCTGCAAATTCACTGCAGTCATTACTGGTAACCCAGCTCAGCTCTGCAAGGATATTACAATACACAAACTCCCTCAAACCCTAATTGTTGATTGTTTCCTGTTCCAGAAAGTCACAGTGGCCATGCTTGCATACTTGCTAGCTTTCCAGATGTGCACAGAGGCAAAATACCTGCAAGAAAGCCAAACATTACAGCTGTTCCCAGCAGAAACACAGCTGAAGTGTTTCCAGATGCACCAAACATTCATCTAGGTCACAAACTTCACTGGGTTGAGCGATGTCTCAGTCATTAGGCTGCCTGCCTAGCATACAGGAGATCTCTCTCTGACTTAGGAGGTGACATTGAGAAAGTCACTAAACCCCTATGGCTGTGCTCTTTGTCTGTAAAAAGAGGGTGGACTGCATCTCCTCTTCAGTGTTATGAAACTCTTGTAGACAGTGAATCATTTACCACTACTCTGGTAACAAGGTCCAGATGGAGAAATTTGCAGAATATTTTAGTTGAAGTTTATAATTTAATTACAGAAAGACAACAAAACATTGTGGGGTATGGTATACAGGTTTTATTGGTACAAGCTGGATATGTGATTATTCATACCTAGAAAAGCCAAGTGATTCATGAAGTTTGCATCAACTGACTAGCAACAAAGACTTTGTACCCAGCTGTACCATTCTGGTCTCTGCAAATTTCAGACGTTTATTAAAAAACCCAAATGTTTGTGATACTTTTTATATATTTTAACATCTTTTTAATTGAAAGTATTTTTACATTGCTCCAGCTGTAAAGCCAGACTCTTTTAGTAACCGTGTGTTCAACTACAAGAATCACTGTCACAGAAAAAACTTTATATTTCTATTCCCAAAATAACCTGTATTCTTATGCTTTCTTTCTTTGTTTAAACTAGATTCAATACAGACATATAGAGCCAGGAATATTTTGAGTGGTTATCACACGTCTTGACAGAGAGCACCACAAAGTGAGAAGCTTTTCTGTAACTTTATGTCCCTCTCTGGTCAGCAAAGACAAAGTTGCTGGGGTTTGCAAAGGAGTAAAAGGCAATAAGACTTCAAAAAAAATTAATCTATAAATCAATGCAGCAGTTGCATTGAAAGTGTGGGAGTGATATTTGCCTTTCTCATTCAGACTTTTCTTGGGATTTAAAATCCCAGGGGTTTCCATCTTGCATCTTACTGTGGTTCTACAGGGAAATGAGCATGGAGAGAGAAACATGAATGCTCAGACAGGAAGGCCAAGAAAAGGATCAGAGAAGAGTTTGTGCAAAACCAACACAGTGAACATGGGAACAGAGCCTCCTTACATGCATAACAACTCAAGATCACGTTTTGGAAAGAGAAGTGGAATTAAATGGGAATTGAAGAGGCCTGTGATGCATCCTACCAGTAGAGAACTTCTTGAGGAACAAATCACAGAGACAGCTAGAGAAGTCCTGAGTGCAGCACTCAAAAATTACTACAAACAACACAAAATATTAAATCCGATATATGTAATCTTAGTGCAAGAATTTGAGGGGTCTGACTATATTTACTCCTCGGGTAAATGCATTCTAGGTTACATAAAATTCCACTGCAGACAATATTCTTTGCTTTATTTTGCCACTAACCAGTCATAATATTTGTGCCATTATGACAGAGAAAAAACTGTTCATAAAGCTTTGCAAGGGCCTTCCACAAAGAAAAAATAGACTCCCAGAAAAAGCATTCCAGGAAACTGTTATTTCAGATTTTAAGGCAACCAGAACTAGAGGACGGTTCATGTACTCTTAACTTAGAATTCTACTGACACTACTCAATAGTTCATTCTAAGTTGAAAGGAATTTACAATACAGGTATCATTTAAAAATATCCCATGCTTCAGATAGAATGCCTCAGACTGGGAATGAACAGTGACTTACAATCAAAATCTAAGAACAGGACAAAAGTACTATATAAAACTTACTATGTATACATTTTAAATAAATATATAGTTATATGTTGCACATAGAAAGAGAAAAGATATTGAATGATAATTAATGCAGGTATAATCCAAAAGGAGCACATATTTTAAATCTTACACAAAAATCTGACTTCCCTGTAGAATTCCAACCTGGTTTCTTTTGTTTTGTAACACAAAAAAGCTTGGGTAAATATGTAAAGAACTGATTATTCATTATTACTTAGCTAGTGAGTTTGGCTCTGACATTTCCCTCTTCATTTTCATTCAGACTGCCTACCAAATACTACAAAGCTCCTTTTGACAATGCTAAGCAGGAATAGACATGAAGAAAATCTGTGACTATCTCAGACTGATTTAGGAAGACAGTTTCAAATTTGAATATTAAAATGCTGGGCCAATGCTGACTAAGAAAAGAAATAAAATTTGCAAATATGAGATGTATAGGAAAGATGGAAAACCAATTCAAAATGATAAAAATCAAATTAAAAGCATAAAAATATAGACTGAAGAAATTTAGACTGGAAATCTTCCAGAAAGTTAAAAGATGCTATAGAATTATTATTTATTCTTTACAATGTTTTCCACAGAATCTCAAAACTGGATCACAAATATAAAGTAACAGTTTCATTTCTCAGAGGACAAAATCTCATCACTAAGGACACATAATTAAAACACAGAAGAATGGAAAAAGCAATTGACAACAAAGCTGTAGGGGCCTCACTGGTGCCAAGAGTAGCATAAAATAGGTTTTCTATTTCTGAGGAGAGTGATTGTAGCAAAAGTAAAAGACTTGCAGCCGTAGGAAAAAGGATAGTGCATGAGAAAGTCTTGGGTTTTTAAAGAAGATGTGATTATAGAGGGAGGATCCTCCAGTGCTAAAACACATGCACAGGACAGTAGCACATCTCTTACATGCACATCAAACCATTGCTGCTGAATGCAGAGACAAGGTGACTTTGCTGAGCAAAGGCCACGGTTTCAGACACATATTTTTTGCTTATCTTTTACAGCCATCTGAATATACCACCAAAATCTGATGCACCATGAAATCTTCAAGAAACTCCTGCTCTGGGATCTTTTGTTCATTTTGCCACTTTTCACATCTGAACTCCTCTCTCTTCAACAACCCAAAGGTGAGATGCTCCCTCAGCCTGTCTCTGTCTGCTGCTGAGTACTTTGGACTCATTTTGCATCACAGAAAGAATGTACTTTTCAATGTCTGCCATTGACAGCCATTCTCCTTTCCCATTCATCCTTCCTCAGCAGGCTAACACATAACTCATGCTAAAACCCCCACTGAAGGTGAGAGAGATGACCAGTTTGAGCATCCTATGCTTTTTCCTAATCTGTAACTGATAACCCCCAGTGTGACTCAACAGTTTATCCCTGGGAGAAGGCTAAAAATAAAGTAAAGCTGCAATGGTGAGAAGGTGGATAAATAAATGTTTGATTTGTTTGGTTTGGGGATTCTGGAATATTTAGTTACAACTGACAGAAGTTTGTATGCATCATCTACTTCCTCAACACCTTGGGACTGCATTGAAGTTGTGCTTCTTAACTAAACCAAAGATAAAATAATGATCTTTCCTTGGTTTTGCAGCATATGCAAACCTTAGATTTCACAAAACTGTAAAGATTTCATACAGATCCTCAGAAACCAGGTATTTCAGGAAACATCAAGCTGATATTTTCCACACTGATCCAGGGGAAGAGAGTACATACTGGCTGGAAAGCCATAACTATGGCTTTATCTTTACCTTCCCTGGCCTCCAGGGAGAGGTCAGGGAAGAAGCAAGCTAATTTTGCTTTCTTCTCCATCTTTAAAAGGGTTTGTTTGCATGTGCATGTGGGGAAAAGGATATGAAGGAAGGGACCTGAGAATAGGAATTTTCAGCAGCACAGCATGTCGCCAAATACTTTGCTTCTCTACCATTATCAAGAGCAGTACTTCATTTCTCCTTTCCTGACAGATTTGCCACACACAGGCCTTCATTTGCCATATTGTGGCACAGGAAATCTGGGGTTGTCTCTCTGAGGGGCTAATTAGGGATTTCTCTTTCATTCCAGTATCTCTATTTAATGCCTGAAAATACAGAAACCAAAGCTTTTAACTGGACTCATCCTTGCTCTGTATTTCCATCCAACAGAGAAAAATTGCCCTAGAAAAATTGCTACTAGAGCAAGCTAACATTAAAAACAGAGTTTGCTTTTCCTCTTCTTCTAAATGAGTTAGTTAGAAACCAGTCAGCTGTTTGTTCAACATTCTGAGCCAAAGCCAAGCACAGATCTCTCCCTTGACTTACATTTGCTTGGAGAGTGCAAACAATACGCAAGCTGGGGCTTAATGAGCCTGTATGTGGGGTCAGTCTAGCAGAACAAGAGAGGATGGTCATTTTTTGAGCTAACCCAGTTTAAAACAGAAACTACAGGGGGGATAATAAGAGCAACAATGAACTAAGGACCTGCAGAGATACCTCATAGAAAGGATTTCATGGAGAGCAACTCCCTCATGATTTCTTTACTCCAGCTGATGGTAAAATACTATTTCCCAAGCACTGGCACTGAGCAGTTAACCCAGATCAGCTTGCATCAGCCTCTGGCACAGTGCAGTGGCACATCTGGACTGGGAAGAAAAGACTGAGCCTCTTGCACAGGAATGGATATTTTCTTTTAGAGAGATTTATTTCAGATAAAATGTTACTATCCAACATGCAAAAAGAACATGATTCCAAAAAAACCACCCCAACATCTCTAATCCTTAAACTTTTTCTGAACAACACATAATAGAATCTTTTGCTAAAACCCAATTGTGTTAAAAGCACAGACTTTCACCATCAGAGCCAAAATTAACATCCAAAGCTTGTCTCAAAAACATGGAAGATAAAAAATTCTAGACATAAAAACAATCCACCAACTATGTGGAGCAGGACAATACATGCCAGAGGAAATACAGAGCCATAGTAGCATCTTCAACCAGTTTCTTTCTCCCAGCTTATGCACAGACTCCATTCTAGGGCACATCTCATAATCTCTCTCCTACACAATTTAACAGCCTCCTTTGATTGGCCTGGCCTCCACACCTCTAAACAGCAAGAGGAATGCCAAGTCATTAACCCAAGAGGTGCTCAGTTATAAAGGTGATAGGCCGATAGAAAATCCTAAAGGCAGCCAGGATTAATGTCATAGACATATCTCTGGGCCACCCAGAGAAGGAATTTCCAATAATTCCAAAGCAAGGTAATGAGCTTCTCAAAAATTTACCTTGGTAGAACACTCCCCAGACTGCAAAACAATGATCTCAGAGAAACTGAACATCAGACAACTAAATGGTTAAAATCCTGCTTGTGATTTGCTGCAGATGCTTTCACTGGGAATGTTTGAGCATAATAGTTCTGTGTAGGAAGAAAGGAACTGTATTTTAGTCATCTGCATATATTTTAGTTTTGGCTGAGTTTTTGGTTTTTTGTTGGCTTGGGTTTGGGGTTTTTTTTAAAGGTACACTTAATGATTATTCAGGAGTGGACTATTACAACGCTTAAAAATAATATTCTTACAGATCGTAATCAGCTCCAGCGTCTCTCCACATGTGTGTGGGTTGGAGATGAACACCATGGCCAGTAGGCAGGGACTTTTTTTGTACTGATGGGGGTGTATATTAAATCTTTAAAAGTTACTCTGATTAATTCACATCAAGTCAGCATAGTTTCCTTCACTGCTTAAGTTTTCCAGCTGCCAAGACTCCTAAAACAGAGTAAGCTGTGCTCCTGAACATGATTAAGGCCATGCCTTTTTTTTCAACCAGACTGAGACCCATCAACTCACAACTTGGCTGGGACTTTTCTTCAATCTCCTTCTCAGAGCAATATCCAGTAAGGTAATTTCATAGTAAGACTCCAAGTCTCCCTTTCTCAGCAGCTCTCTCCTTTTAGACTATTGACAGAATTCAAATTAAGTAATTTCAGTTCCCTTAGGTACCTTAAAAATACTCTGGCTTTTGACATAAGCACCAAGAAAAAGCCTTCATACAAGATTTTTCCATTAGCAAATGCCCAGGGAGCAGGAGAGGTGGAAAGATTTTGCTTCCCAATTAGTTTTATCTGGGATGTTAAAGGTAAATCTTCCTTTCCTATTCTATCATCCATCCCAATAATGTCTAACTAGGAAAGCAGCACCAAGTTTTACAGAGCAGTTCTAGCTTCTCCCTAACAATGATCCTTTTCTGTCTGTAGCTTTCACATCATTGTTTTGCTGATGCTTTTAACTCTTCTTGGTTTGCATCCATTTTAAATGAAATAACCTGATTAGATTCCTTTTGTCAGAAGGTTGAGGTCACATCAATCATAGCAAGAGTTTTCTGGACACAGGGAGAATGAAAATAGGTTGGATACCTTTAAATTTTCCATTCTCCTACAAAGAGCCAGATCATCCATTCATATAATGGTCTTGAATACACACATGCAACACTTTATTGTATGTTTCATTCACCCTCAAAAATGCATATGCAATCTAACTGAAACTACTACAAATGAAAAGAATATTCAAACTGTTCCAGCCAAAACAATAATGTCTTGTACAATCTAAAAAAGGCTACATAGTGTTTCAAAAGAAAGCCTTTACATTTTCATAAAAAAATGAAACCCTCAATTTAAAATGTCTAAATTTTTAAGTCAGTAAAAATAGTAACTAAGCGCTTGTCCTAGTCACATACAGAAATATATTGAAGTATATTTTAATTATAGAGAAAAAAAGTGTGCTTGACTTTTTTCAACACTCCTTTCGATTTCAATCAGCAAATTATAAAAACAGCCTTTGCATTTCTGTTCTACATACAATTACAAATGCTACCGTTGACTTTGCTCTTCAGTTTTCTACTAATGTATAAAATCATTACAGCTACACCTGTTCTGCTAAACTGTACTAGCTTCAATACTTGAAAATTCAGCCTACAAATGCATTTTGCCTCCTAATCTCTTGAAGAGGCTATTGGTTACACCATCCAACTTATTGGAAAATATAAAGAGGCAGTGTAAATTTCTGGTGGTCATGCAGAAGGTTTAAAAAACATCTCTCCTGGCTTCAGACATGCTTTCTGACACATATCCTGCCTCTTTTTATTATGCTAATGAGTCACATATAAATGTTTGTACTGCTGAGACTGTTAAGGTTTAACAAAGAACCTATTCCATCAGCAGAGTTCTGATCTGTCTTAAATTGTGTTGCTATTGATCTTTGGTCCTTAGCCCCATGTAGATCAGGTAACCACATAATCAGTTCATTCAACACAGCAGTACATTTGCAGCTACTATGGAAAAGTTGCATTTGTTTTTCTCAGGCAAAATTAACACGCTGAACTCTCACTCTGGTTTTAGTAAGTAAATGAATAGGAACTGGGCAGAAGGAGACCAATGCATTCATTTTCTCATAGAAATACAGGCTTAAGTAACCTTGCTCTGCAGAGGTGAAAGGCTTCTAGACACTGAGATAATCCAGCTCAGTAGCTTCTGTCAATTTAATTATTTTTTACTGAGGTTGGCACTCATGAAACCATCTCTGATTGACAGCCCTGGAGATGATGTCCTGTGTTATCTATGGAACAGATACAGTGCAAGGAGCAGCAATGGTTTTAGGTCTGATTTATTTTCATTTCAATCTTAAATGTGTCCTTCAATTTTTAATTGATGATAATGACATCCCTTCCACACTAGAACCCTTTTTTATTTTTCTGAAAAAGACAGTTATTTCCTTCAACCATATAGATTTTACTTCTAAACTGATTCATTATCCCTAAATACAGACCGCATCTTCATAAATACTCTTATTACTGCAATTGCCAAAAAGTCTACAGGTTACTTAATCAGTGACTTAATTTTTAAACATGGAAACTAATCTTCATTTACATTAAACACAAACATCTGAGTAGTTACATTTTAATAAGGTTTTTTTCTATAGAGAAGGAGATTGCTAACTGAAACTGACATTACAGAAATGGAATGAGGAATGGAAATAAAGAAAAGGGAAAGGAAAATGGGGAACAAATAATTTTAAGATATTGGCTGTCATGTGCTGTTTCACCTGTATATATATCACTAACTATAAGGAGCAATGTAACCACTTGGAGGTAAGAGAATAGCACAAAAACGTCATAACAGTAACAGAAAATTTTCAACCAACATCGGCAGGAAGCAAAAGAGCAGGAAGAAGGAAAGGATAATCTAGTGAGCAGGCAATTATGAATCTGCTTAAACCTGAGTCTCAAGAAAGATACAAACATAGAGGCTGGTGTGCTCACAGACTGGCTCATGAATCAATAGTTGCCAAGATTCAGCCATTGACACAAAAATGCAGGGAGGTTCTGCTGTAGGCAGCAAGGAGGCAATCAGATCCTAACATAAAAGGTAATATCCTTATCTCCAATCTTGATCTGAACCATGAGGTTTAGTACCCTTTCCAACTTCCCTGCCCCTGTTAATAGGAATATCCAAAGTTATAGCGATTATCAACATAAATGTCATCTCTGCATCTGGCTAAACTCCTGTTCTTAATGAAACCCTTTGGCAAATCATGCATTCTAGTACCTATTTCAGCTTGTTACCATACCACGGACTTCTTGTGCATTACACACAAAATCTTTAAAGAAAAGGTTTTTAAAAGGAATTTAAGCACATTACACATCCTTACAAATCTGTTAGATTCTGTTCTTATAATGAGGATAACTGCACTTTGCTGTATCTTACTTATCTTTACAACATCTCCAAATTACAGACAGTAACAGCATTTACTACTTGAGTCATGACTAGGCAGGTGTGTAAGGGACAATATACTTAGTGATGAAATTAGGTCAACTGTCACATAATGGCTAGTCACCAGCTCCTTCAGCTTGGAAGAATTATTTTCTAAAGACTGTTCTCTTGTTCTTTGTTAATTTTTAAGTAAGTGAAACATCAAGACTGCTCAAGATTGCTCTCCAGGGGCAATCACTTCCCCTGGCCCTGCTGGCCACACTTGCTAATACAGGCCAGGATGGCAGTGGCCTTCTTGGACACCTGGGCACACACTGGCTCATATTCAGATGGTTGTCAACCAGAACCCTCAGGTCCTCTATAGAGTCTCAGATCCTTTTCTGCCAGGAAGCTTTCCTGCCGCTCTGCCCCCAGCCTGTAGCACTGCCTGGGGTGGTTGTGACCCAAGGACCCAGGTGCCAGGACCTGGCATTTGGCCTAGCTGAACCTCATTCCACTGG
Organism: Molothrus aeneus; assembly: GCF_037042795.1. Lineage (NCBI taxonomy): Eukaryota > Metazoa > Chordata > Aves > Passeriformes > Icteridae > Molothrus > Molothrus aeneus. The sequence goes on along the minus strand of NC_089651.1, from coordinate 42,062,644 downwards.
CCTTGGCCCATTTGTCCAGCCTGTCCAGATCCCTCTGCAGAGCCTTCCTGCTCTTAAGCAGATCAATATTCCAGGCCAACTTGGTGTTGTCTGCAAACTGACTGATGGTGCACTCAATCCCCTCATGCCTATCATTGATAGATATATTGCACACAAGTGACTCCAATACTGAGCCCTGTGGAATACCACTTGTGACTGGCCAGCAGCTGGGTTTAACTCCAACACCACTCTTATGGCTTGGCCATCCAGCCAATTTTTTACCCAGCAAAGAATGTGCCTGCCAAAGCCATGAGCAGCCAGTTTTTCCAGGAGAATGTTGTGGGAAACAGAGTCAAAGGTTTTACTAAGGCCCACATAGACAACACCAACAGCCTTTCCCTCATCCATTAGGTGGGTCACCCTGTCATAGATGGAGATCAGGCTGGTCAAGCAGGACCTGTCTTTCATAAACTTGTGCTGGCTGGGCCTGATCCCCTGGTTGTCCTCTGTGTGCCACATGATGGCACTTAAGATGATCTGCTCCATAGCCTTCCCTGGCACCAAGGTCAGGCTGACAGGCCAGTAATTTCTTGGATTCTCCTTCCAGCCCTTCTTGTAGATGGATATCACACTGGCTCACCTCCAGTCTTCTGAGACCTTCCTGCTCAACCAGAATTGCTCATAAATATTAAGAGTGGCTTTTCAAGCTCTTCTGTGAAAGGATCCCTCAGTATTCCTGGGTGGATTCCATATGGCCCCATAGACTTGTGTGCATTAAAGTGGAGCAGCAGGTTACTAACTGTTTTCCCTTGAATTATGGGGACTGCATTCTGCTTCTCATTTCTGTCTTCCAGCTCAGGGGGCTGAGTGCCCTGAGGATAGCTGGTCTAGCCATAAAAGACTGAAGTAAAGAAGGCATTCAGTATCTCAGTCTTTTCCTCATCCTTTGTGGAAATGTTTCCACACACATCCAATAAAGGATGGAGATTCTTTACGCTTTCCTTGATAACAGCAAATCTTTCACCCTTCCAACTTGTCAAAAGAAAAAAGGCATCATCACTATGGGAACATAACTATGACAAAGAATCCCTGAACTGCTTATTGAGCTTTGCCTTGGACAAAACCTACAACAGACATGTCAAGGAGGCCTGCCAGGGACAGAACATATACACAGTCCCTCCATAGTGAGCTCTTTATGTTTTAGCCCACTCCTCACCTTGTTTGCTAAAGCCCTTACCAGGTCAATAGTGGAAGACTTATTCCCTACCATGGCTGCTTTGACACAGACTTTTCCACAAAACCTTAAAGTAAATTTTGTACTTTAGAAAATCTATATTATGAATGATAGAAAAAAGACATGAATTTTGTATCAGGTGTCAGAAAGACACCTATTACTTGTACACTAACTAGGTCCAGTGAGGCCCTGTTGAGCATTCATAGGAAGACCACAGGCTGGAGGTAAGGAAGTAAAGAAATGAGTCAGGATGGCAAATTGTTCTCTTTCAAAATTTCTTCGCTTGGTATCTTTGACAATGCAGTTTCAAATCCCAGTAATAGACAGAAAAATCTGAGATCAACATTCATTCTCAATTCTACATCTTAAAACAGGGACAGAGAATGCCCTCATTGAAGATTCAAATTTAGCTCCCTCCTACTTGGACCTTTGTGCCATCTTGTGCACTTCTTGTGAAAAAATATTTACATGGGAATTGTCAACTCAACAAGCAAAGGGAGAGGAAATTTTTATGTCAAAGGAACAAAGCCTGCTGCAAGTTGGCTTTCTCTTTTCCTTCTTCACAAATCATTCTGTGGCATGAGTCAGATAATATGGAGTGGGAGGATCACACTCCAGCAGGCTGTGGTAGAGCAGGTGGAGCTGTGGAGACAGCTTGGACATATGCAGCATGTGTGTTTTCTCTGGAAGGACTTGGAGAAACAAGTGCTACAAAGCTGATTTTGCAAAGGTATCTTGCTGGCTAAATTCGTACTTTAAAAGCACTGGGATTCCTGAGTTGTTTTTGCCACTTGCATCAATTAATGTTTTTCTTTGGTAATTTTTTTCCAAGATGAGGCAAAAAGCCACAGATTTGTTTCACAGACTATTTGGGAAACTAATTCTGAGAGCAGATGACAGCTGTTTCAATTATCAACGCATAATACTTATGCTATTCTCTGGACACTAAGCAGACTCAACAGTGTAGAAGGCATATTCCACAAGGGGGACTCATATAGTGAAGATGGATTATTTTCCCTGGCCCCTCATCACTGACTGTTTTCTGATTCTTCTGCTGTTACATTCCAAGTTAAAGTAGCATTGTGGTACATGCAAGCAAATTGTCATGTTAACTCTAGCCAAAGGTTTCTACAAGGCTCTGTATTCCTCCAAACATCAAGAAGCTTTTTAACAATGCTGAAAGTCCCTGGATTTAACAATCAGTTTTATTCCATTTCCAGGATTATAGATAGCCTGGGTCTGTTTGTTTGCCTAATCAATAAAACTGTCATGAATAAACAATAATGACAGTGATCCCAGAGAAGTCACATTAGTGTAAATGTAAATATCCAATATGTTGAAAAACCCAATACTTTAACTGCTCCTGCCTTTTCCCCTTCTTCCTCCCTAATAAAATCATCCACTCTTAGCTTTTTGAGGACAATGGGACTTCTATTTTGGGTGAAGATCAAGAAACAAAGAAAACAAAGGTCCATGCTAAGGAGGCCAGCCCTTGCATTAATGTAGCCCCTCAGTGGCGCAGCAAATAACTTAAAATAAATAAACAATGTGAACAAGACACAGTAAATCCAAATTTGAATACTGAGAACTTAAGGTTAGCTGTTCTTTGGAATATTTAGCTGAACAAACAGTAGCCCCCAGCTGTTCTCCAACAAGCCCAGCAAGCTCCCTAAAGGTTTGTTAGCTGACTGCTTGCCTGAGGGCCACTGGATCTATCACAGTCTTGCTGTACCTTCCTCCTGTACTGAAGAAACCCTTCCTGAGTGTCTCAAATCTGGCACCAGGCTAGTCAGTGAGTATGTCAGAAAAATGCTGTGGAGACCCCAGTGAGACATTACTTACTGTGCCTAGCTTGGGATGCCAGACTTTTGACATCTCAGATCACATCTCATTTTTAATGTGTGTTAGGAGCTTTTCATCAAGGTAGAGGGAAGTGTCCTCTCTCCTTCCATGGCAGACAGCTCAGGCTGGGCACAACTGCAGTACCAAGGGATAAGGGAAGATCCTCAAGGGGAAAAGTGGTGATGAAATTGGCATGATTGCTAGTGGCTGCTTGTAGGAAACTGAGCCAGTAATTTGGGAAAACAAGCTTGTTAGAGGAAAACAGGAATGACACCAATCTGCTGTAATAAGCAGGCAGTAGAACAGTGCCTTCATGTCAAGCTCTATTCTGGGTTTGAGCCACACACTGCAAAGGTTGTGGCCTTGCTGGGTGTAAATTAACACAGCCTAATGATTTCTCCTCTCTTTTTAGTCTCACAAACTATATCAGTTTACAGTGAGAACAAAAGACAAAAGCAATGCAGCAGAATTGAGGGCAGACTAGGAGATTTCCATCAACCATCGTATACAGACTTTAATTTGTCAGGGCAAAGGAAATGAAAGACTGGATCCTTTAACCAACTCTTTTGGTCCTGAGGTTAAGCAGTTACCTGGGGCAAGGAGCTTCCAGCTTCCTCCAGACTGTGGGCATTTTTAAAAATAATCATAACACTCCAGAGTACTATGCAGCTATGAGAACATTGTCCAGGGAGTAAATTCTTCAGATGATGAAATATTCCTTTTACAGATGGGAACATGGTTGCACAGAAGGATTAAATTACTTGCCCCAGTATTATAAAGTAAATCAGTGATAAAATAGAGAAAATAATCAGATGTCCTGATGCCCACTTCTGTATATAAATCACTAGACCATAATTTCCTCTGCAAGATCATCATTTCCTCCTTTCATATGCTATCTTGCTGCCAAGAGAAAGATTATTCTACATGCTGCATGGACTAACATTTTTCCAAGTCTAATTCAAAACCTGTCAAGCCATGGAGTTGCTCTTCTATTCCTCTGGGAAATGATTCCAGAGCTTGACAGGGCAAGGACATATCTCCAGGACAGGAAGTTTCCCATAATATTTACCCTTAAATTTTTCTATTCTCCACTTGTAGGCATCTAAATATCTTGTCTCTTCCTATAGTATTTATGATCATCAAATACTAGCAGAGTTGAATTTCCCCTTCTCTCTCCCAGATACCACTAAGCAAGATTAACGAACTCTTTCAGTAATACCTCTAAAAGCAATTCCTTTAGTTTCCAAAGCAGTTTTAATTTCTTTCCCTAAACTTTTTCCACTTGTACAATATTTGACACTTAGTTCGGTGTTTCCACAGTGTATTCTTTGACCTTGACCAGTACTTCTTTTCTCCCTGCTGATGGGATAGACTGCAGCAGTACACAGGACATTGTGAAAACTGGAATCTAGAGCAGGAACTCAGTGAAGTCACAAGACCCCTAGGGTTGAGGGATTACTGGAAAGCTCCTGGAGCAATGTTTCTTTTCACCAATTGGAACTGGAAAGTGTGCCAGATCCTACATTAATATTGGGCTAATTTACCCAAAGGTGAGAGGCAGAACTTACTGCTTCCTTCCTGTTCTTTTTACCATTTTTGCCCACAGAAATCAGAAGAAACAGACATTAAATTCCATCATTAAATAATAAAAATGAAATTGTTTGTTTCACTGCTTGGCTAAATCAGCAAAAGACAAACACCAGTACCTGAAACCCCTGCGGTTTCTACTGTGGTCAGAATGAAGCCTGACAAAAATGGCCATCTCAGCAGAAATATACAACCCTGGGCTGCCACATTAACATAAATTACAGCAGCCAGAAATTATTGCTGCCTCTAATCTCCAAAGACTCAGGAGCTGAGCTGCGTTCAGCAGAATGACCTGTCCTCCATGATGCATTAGTGTTTGCACTCTCTCTCCCATGCACACACAAAGCCCATCCTTTTGAAGCACAGCAATTTATGTTTTCTGAAATAAAAAACCTTATACTTTAACTGCTCCTGCCTGGTCCCCTTCCTCCTCCCTAATAAAATCATCAACTCTTAGCTTTTTGAAGACAGTGGGACTTCTATTTTGGGTGAAGATCAAGAAACTAAGAACAATCCAATGCTTCAATTAGCATCTTGCTACTGCCTCCCAAGAAGAAACAATAACTTCCTTTCATCTCACATTTCTAAATTGAAAGTGACGTGAAATAGTTAACAAGAAGTTACAAAAAACCTGTGTGCAATCATGCTTGTACAAAGTCACATAAAAAAACCAACCTGCTGATCTTCTATTTTTTTAATTTATGTCATCCATCCCTCTGACCCATCCCCTATATCCCATGTCTTGTCTAACTTGTCTTTACCACTCCTTAAAAACATTACAATTATGCATATGAACAAGTCTGTCTAAAACTAAACTAGGAGAAACTAACATGCACAAGTTCTTATTTCTACTAAAAGCTGACTTTTTTTAACTTAATAACTGGCTTTTTGTTTGCTTTTTATGTGCTTTTAGTTGCTTTCCAAAAACTGATGATAACCAGGTTTAAACTAAAGTGAGTAGTCTGGCTTAACAAGGCCAGTAAGAAGCAGTATCTTAAATTTAACCAGTACAACTGATGGCAGAGGAGACCAAAGACTGAAGGTTTACTGTTGAAGACAGAACAACAAAGGTCTGCCTAAAACAAAAATAATAAGCAGAGGTTGAGTCGCAGTAGAAATGGTAGATTTAATTGTCACCCAGGTATTTGAAAGGTACACACAAGAGAGAGTTGAAAACAGGCTTCCACTTCAGACAAAAGGATGATATCATGCTGTTTGAGGTCTTGAGCAATTAGAATTAAAAAAAAAAAAAATCCAGCAAACAGCAAAACACAACACACTATAGCTATGCAACTCCTTCAAAAGTCATGTGAGACCAGACATACTCTCCAGGCAGAGAGACTGACAGAAGTTTAGGTCTGGCTGAACTCATGTGTGGGTGGAAGGATGTGACATTTGAGGAAGGATACATACAGAGAGAATTGGTGCTCTGAGTAGACAGGAGCATCTATGCTTCATATCCTACTTTGTTTGAGAATGAAGGACTTTATACAGTTCTTTAAAATACCAAAAATACATCAAAGTTTTCTGATGCCGTGAAAATCATTTCCTCTTCATAAATGGAATAAACTACTACCCCCAAATTTGGGCCAACTGTCGTAGTGAAAAGAAGCACAGTTTTTAATAGGAAGGTGGCAGCAATAAACAACCTGGTATCTATTACTACAATAAGAGCACAGTGCTGACAATGGCTGAGGGTTACTACTCTGAAATTGCCCTACATAAAATGACAGATTAAATCAGATCTAGCTCTATACATAATACAACTCTTCTACACATTGAAATGTTGTGTTTTAAAAGCCAGACAACAGGAAACACAACTCTCCACATTGCCACCATGTGACCTGAAGACTCCACACTACCCTTCGCTCCCTAGGACTGAACAGAATACAAAGCATGTTAATATTAAGGATCACTGCCATTACAAATCTACCAAATAAAATAACTGGAGTAAAACAGTTATTAATAATCATACTTAGGACATTTTATTTAGGATTAGATGTTAGCAAAGTGCTACAGCAGCGTGTTAATAGCTATTTGATGCAGGCAACCCACACTGCAGAGCCAGGAGAAGCCCCAAAAGCTTGCTTCCAGAGAAAGCTTTGCATCTATTCTAAAAGGCCTTTTTAAAGACCAACAGCAACACCAGATTAAATCTGCAACAGAATGGATGATTTTCAAGTCTAAATCAGTGTTGGAAGTCTCCCACTCTTCTATTTCAAACTCATCACATGTTCCCACCAAAATAATCAGCTGTGAAAGAGTGAATTATGCCTATATTTAAAGTTCATACTGTTAGGCTTTGGAGCTGCATCCCCTTGAAACAAACAGACATAGTCCTATCATCCCTCAATGGCACTGCTTATAGGTTATCTAGAGACTCATCCATCTGCTTGGAAAATATTTAAAAGGATACATATCTATGAGACACACTCTATTAAAACATTGCCATCAAATACTTGAGGCAGCACCTAGTTCTCCCCTCATTTATACCTCTCCTTTCATGGCAAGAGACAGCACTTTCAACAGTCAGGCCTATCGGGTTATGTCAGAAACATAACCACTGTCCTTGTGTCATCTGTGTCACAGATATCTCTTTTTTCTTCCTCTTCTTTCTCAGATCTAAGTCCCTAAGTCTAGAAAGGTTGTCTACTTCTTTTATGCCTCAACTGAGAAATCAATAAATGCTTTCAGCCTTTCCAACTTTATGTTTTTATTTGACAAGAGTCTACAACAACAACAATCTATGACATGGTTACAGCAGAATATTCTTAGGTGTACTATTACCTTTCTGCAATTGAACAGGATACAATAAAAGAGATTTAAGCTAAGTGTTACCCTGCCTTTGCAATGAAGAGAGTGCAAACACTTAATTAAAGTAACTTACCTAACGCAATATAGTGTGATACAGCATCCAAATCTCACTGGTTAAATTTTAAGGTGACACACTCACTCTGTGGTAAAAGATCATCCAACTCAGGGTGTTGTCCTGGAACAGCTATTTAATTACCATTATTCAACTCCATGTTCCCTATTTCAGCAAGCACACTGTAGTCCCTCTTGTCCTTCCTCCTAACCCGTTATGAGCTCACTGGACTTTGCACAGACCTGCAGTGCCATGCTACAAAAAAGTGCTGAGGAGGATGGGCCTATAGGATTCCTGCTGAGTTTTGGCATGCTTTGCCCAAGATTACACCATAGGGATCAATTAAGGATCATGATATGATTCTTAAAACTTACATGACACCCCATAAAGTACTCCTAGATATTAAGGAGAGATCAGGGGCCCCCACCTTGTCACGTGCACATTGAACTTGACAAAAATATTTTTCTTAAATGAGATCTTAATTTTGCTCATTTTCCTCCACTTAAAGAAAAATCCAAAATGAAACAAAACATAAATGATTGCCAAAAGCTCAAATAAGTAAACAAACAACAGAGATCATACAAACTCATCACAAAAGAAACAACTTGAGTTTCTTGTGAGAAATATTCAAAGAAGCAAGGCTAAGCTAATCAAGTGATGCCAAATGCAGGATGGCTGGGATGCCCAAGGCACCTTCCTGCCCTGGTAATTATATATTTGAGCTGCATTGCCATAATTCTGGCTTACGACAGTCTCTTCCCTTAAAAAAAAAAAAAAAAAAAAAAAAAAGGAAAAAGAAAACCACAAAGAAAAATCATGGAAAAGAAAAATCAAAGTCAGCTACGGTTCAACAGGTCTGCAGTAAAGCCCAGCCATGTAGAAAATAGAGCAGCAGCTGCACTACAGGATCAAAAAACAGAGTGAGCAAACTCCATCATCAGGCAATCAGGCAAAATTATCTTACTGGATAAAAAAGAAAAGAAAAGAAAAGAAAAATATAAAATAAATACACCTACCCGCACTCTCCAAATGTCTCACCCAAACCCAAGGGATTTGGGTTTCTGATGCAGGATTTCTGCATATTATCCAATACCTGTCTTACAGGCTTATTTTTTTTCAAATATTTGGTTCTCATCAGACTTTAGTTTGGCATTTCAGAAGGAAGAAGCAATAAGCATGCACAAGGCAAGGAAGTCTAACATATGAGGGACATGACTGTCCTTCACAGTCATATTCCATGCACAAGGCTCTTGGAGGAGTCATCCTGCCAAGCAAGGGAGGAGGGTCGCTCCCACATCCTGTCAGGGCATAACAACAACATGGCAAGCTCAGGTAAGGTAAGCGTATCATAGCGTCAGCAGACAGCATCCAAATCATCTCACAGAAACAGGCTTAAACCATATCTCCATGAACAACTATATTCTTAGAGTGTTTGGAAAGTTTAATATTGCTAATACACATATCTACATGTGAATCCAGAGGCAAATTTTAGATATTAAACTCTCACCTCAAGTTCTTCTCTCAGTCTATAAAAGAGCTCTCCCCCTGAGAAAGCTCAGCCAGCCTTTATCCCATAAGATAGTGGGCATGAGGCAGAGAGCTCAGAAATATTTCTGGCTAATGAATTTTGAGGCTCTAGTATACATTTGCTGTCCAGAGATCCAAGTATCTTGCTTTCTCTGAACCTACTGGAGGGTAAATCCCTGCTTGGGGATTGGTAATCTATTCCCTAAAACAGCCCTACTTAAATCCTGAGGAGGAGTGTCCTCTTATGCCTATACAATTTCTGATAGTGTTCTTAGTGGACAGCAAGAAATTGCAATTCCTGAAATATAACCAGACACCGTTCTCCATCAGATGTCACCAAATCACATCATCATTTCCTAATTTCCCCTGTCCAGCTCTCACACCATGTCCTGCTCACTTTTTTCTGCCTATTTGAATGCATGAATCCCTGGCTACAAAGACTGAGGCATCTAAAAAGGTCATCCCCAGGTGTTTATGGGACATGTCTACTGACTTCATGGCTGGAATGAATGCTATGTAGCACTCAAGTACACTCTTTATTAATGCATATTTATATTTATGACTTGTTAAAAAAAATCCACAATGCCTCAAGCAAGTCTTTACAGGACAGAAACTCCAGGAAACCATGTTAACTATGGTGTCAGTGCATGGGTAGTATAAATATACATCTTCTAAGTGGTTACCATACAACAAAGGAAAGTGAACACCAGCAAAGAGCTCTGGAATTCTGATGCTCTTTCAATGTCCTGGTCTTCAGCAAAAGGTTTTTCACTTATCTCCATCTCCTACACATCTTTAGCCTTTTGGGATTGTTAGTCCTCTGTATGTACAATGTACAGGAGAAGTGAAAAACGACAGAAAAACCAACTATAAAGAGCAGAGGGGAAAAGGTGGGGGTCTTTCTAACAGAAAAGTACTGAAGTACCCTTTGATATAACCCTGCACTGCAGAGAAATCAACTTACCCACAGCAACAGCTGCCAAGGGCAGGGAGCACACCCTTCTACTGAATTTGCTATCATTTGTGAGATGACCACAGCATAAAACAGCACAGATAAATCCTGTAGCTGCAGTAATAGTAGGTACCCAAGCTTGAAACAAAACAAACCTCACAAGAGAAACAGAGTAATCCAAGGAATTTTCATTTAATCCCACCAAGTCTTTTACATTTAAGGCATTTCTGTCACTTTGACAATTCTTACTGCAATATGCTGAAAGTGCATTAGGATTATAAATAAAATGATATACAAAAAGATAGACAAACTCCTGAGGAACTATGCTGATATCCCACTGAAACACTAAAACACCAGACTGGACTCAAAAGATAGCTTTGGTTTTACAAGCACCTCCAGGTAAGCTGAAAGCACCACTGGACACTGCCCTGCTGCAGTGATGCCTAGAGGGAAGGAGTAGAGCACCCTTGGGCACTGCACAGCCCTTCCCTCCACAGCACCCAGCTGAAGAGGGCAGGTGGCTGCTGCACCAACACATCCACATGCTAACAAATCCTCTGGAAGCACTGAAAGCCAGACTCCACAGGGCCTGCAGGAAGCCAGAACTGCCCTTCCATGGCCTCTGTCTTTCATACTCTAGTGCACTTAACCTGAAGCAAAAGTCCATGTTAGCTGCAGATCAGCAAGCTGCAGACTCACCCAAGCCACAGGCAGAGGGATAAATAATGGAAGTCAACATGTTTGAGAGCAACTGGGAAGTGCAAAAGTTTCACACAAAGCAAAGACAAACAGCAACATGATAAAAAAAGTAGCTGAGATGAATGCAAGTGTCACTCAACTGCAAGAGGTGACAGCACAAAAACAACTGACAACTGAGCACACTTGGGAGTGTAACAGGTCCTCTAAGGATATGGTGACATGCAAATGATGATCTGCCTCTGGGAAAGCACTTAATTCCTAAATTGTGTGAAATGGGCATGGGTACATAATGTGGGGGCATTTTAGAGATGTGCCCTTATGAAAATACTTATTTTGCATTTAGAACAGCTGCAAGACAAGGGCTGTCTGTACTGCTTCAAGATGAGCTGAAATGCAAGCCCCCAACTGACCTTCAAAATGGTGCCACAAGGAACTGTCCTCAACAGGAAGATTTTACTACTGTTCCTTCCAATTTCACAGCCACAGCAAAGACACAACTCCAACAAAACTCAGTCTTTAAAGTCACCTTGTGAGACCTCAGTGTTTACCCACAAAAATCCAGCTTGTGGATGCAGAGAAGTTCTTGAAAGAATGAATACAGGTACACAAGACCAAGTTTGAAGAGAAACAGAAATAGAAAAGAGCACAATGCATTGACTTATTTCCTCAAATTCTGAAATTTTGCATCACTTCAGAGATGGTCCGGGATATGTTGGAGCCCCACTGACACAGTAGATTTCAATAGAAATCTCTCACTAATATACTCAACAATCTGACTACCACTGGCATAAAAGAAAACATGCATGTGTGGCAACAGTGTATGAGCAGATCTCTGGAAGGTCAAAATAATACTTCAGTCTGTGTTGAAACATTTACTGCATGTCTTGTCAGGAACTACAGGGATGTTTGCCTAACAGATTTTCTAGAAGAAAATACAGCATAGGCATTAAAAAAAAGGTGTTTAATTCACATTAAAATATAATACTATAGACAGAAATGTTAACCTACTTTAACTCTTCTCCAGCAATGGGATGAAAAGAGATTTCAAGGTCATCACTCATCATCATTACAGCTTCACAAAAACAGTACTAGCAGGAGCTGAAGATAAGAATTATGTTTTTACCACTGTATCATCTAATTCCTATAGTTCTCATAGGCGTACTGTGTGATTTGGTTATTTTTGCAGCCTTTTTGCATTTGCAGATGTTCTAGCAAATGGTATTTATTAGAGGAATATTCCAGTCTTGAAAAGATGCACATTTCAAATAGCATATTTCCCAGATAATGCAAATTTGGATGGGCTCAATGAAATGGAAAAAAGGTGAAAAAGAGGCCAGATTCACCAAGAAATATTTGCTAAAGAAGTTCCAGAAGAGCATGATTTAACCAAAACTTCTCAATTTGTGTACACCAAGAAAGAAGAGTAACTACGCAAATGTATTATTTGTTTTGAACCACTTTTAAACTTCAATATTAGTTTTAAGATCTTGGTATCTAGCTTGAAAGTAATCATGTAGAATACCTGTATACAGTCCTCTCCCGTCCATGTTTTTTCATAATTTTCTAATATATGGTCAGAACTTAGATGTCTCTAAAACATCCACAACACAAATGAAGTATTTAACCTTATGAAGTAGTACAAACATTAGCCTTTACTTTCACATCTACAGCAGGCTGACCTGATATCAGAACTAGCCCTGGAGTCGAGGAATTCTGACCATTTTGACTACCATCTCATGCCATCTCTCAGCCTCCATCACAGTAGCCACACACTCAACTCCATAGTTTCTACTTCTAAATATTCTCCCAAATTCTTCTCCACACAGCATCACAAGAAAAGTCAACCTAACAGTGAAGGAAATATAACAAAACCATCTATGCTGGAGATAGCTGCAAGCAATTTCCAATTACTCCCTGATAGCTTGGCATCTCTTCATAGTGTCATTTAATGTTATCAGATAATAACTAGTTATTTCTCAGAAAAATAGGTGGAATCTAATCCTCTTCTACTTGGGTTTGCAAGACTTTTCTTATGCGTTATCTTCTGAGAATTATCTCTTGAGATTTTCTTTTCCAATGCAACAGGCTAAAAGATACCAGGTAAGTTCAGAGTTCACCAGGGCACTTGACAATTTCTTCACAAGATGTTCACATGCAAAGTAGGTGAGATATTATGCTGAATAATATTGCTTATGCTGGAAACATCAGCCTGAAAGGGACACATTTCCTTGGAGTAGGCAACCTGGAACTAGCTAGAAATGCATAAAACAGAACAACTGATGGATATCAACCCAAGCTGCACACTCACCAAGGAAACAAATTACCCTGTTAGTCAATACTAATTTTTAGCTCCAAAATTTATACATAGGAAAAGAAAACAGAGTAACTCAGAAGACCTTGACTTAAGTTCTTTCACTGCTCTGTCACCAGATATGATTTTCTGCAATTACCAAAAAACTGGCAAGCTGCAACTACTGATACAAAAAATGTTCACATCTCTCTCCCCAAACACATCATAAAAAGCTTCCCATCACAGGCACTTCAGCAGACTGTTTATGGTCTGTAAAAAATGAAAGAAATTATCTCTCCTTCATTCTAAGGGCACTAGGCCAGGGCAGCACAAAAAGGGAAACTGACATGGCTGTTGATTCACAAAAGATTTCTTTTAGGAATTATTCTAGGGTATTCCTTACCAGATGTCCTAGTCTAATTCCTGTCCCAACACCCTCCATTAAAAAAGATAAGATAAATACAAAACAATTGGAGAAACATCTGAGGATTCATCATATTCTGTAAACATCTTTGCAGCATGGTGTTTGCATTTATCTTCTTTTCATCCACCCTGATGTGAGCTGCTTTTGTAGTTCTCCACAGACTTTGTGCTAACATCTTGGGGAAAACAAAACCACTTTAGAAGTTATTTCAGAATGTGCAGATATAATGCAGGAACACTATTCTAAACCTTTATATTTGTTTCAGAGGCAAAATAGAAAGTAAATTAAGGCTGGTCTACATAAAATTTCTCATGAAGCCAGATTTTGGTGTGAGGTAGAAAAAAAACTTTCTTTGAACTCCATATTGCTTGCATTTGCATTTTGAAACTGAAATTTCCCCTTGAAACTCCCAATATGTTTCTGTTACCTTCAGGGAACAATAAGGGAGCCCTCCTGTGGATAATGCATCAAATTTAAATTCCCATGACCGACAAGGAGACTATATAACCTAGGGGATAAAATGGCTCTATTTTAGAGCAAAGAGAGTGAGGTGGTAATCCACTGGAGGCTGTAGTTTAATTTAAATGGCTATTAACTTTGTTCCATTGGGGCAGTTATAGCTTAATTCATACTACTTTTCTGAAGAAAAAGAAATCATATAAAATAAAACATCCAGGCTACAAAAGATATTTTAACAAGACAAAAAAAAAATGTGTGATGGCTTTTTATATAAATTATGAATGTAAAAATATAATTATTTATGCTTCGAGCTCTTGGAAGGAACTTCATTCATGAGGTTTAAGTTTAGGGACAATAGTCACATGAGGGCATCAATATTGTTTATATTAGTATAGTTAGGTATTTGCTGGACTCTCCGTTCCTTAGTACATCACTTCTTCCTTTACACAAAGCATGGCAAAAAATAGAATACCCTCTTCCTCCTTTCTGAAACAGAAAAATACTCAGAAAGGGAGAACACCAAAACCAAGTTAACTCTATTGCCTGCCTTCAGTTCTTGTGTTCAACTCATCCATTTTGTTGGCTTTAAACAGCAGGTCTCCTCTTACAAGGAGCAAAGTGAACACATTCACCATCACAAAACGCTGTTGTTTGTTGTCTGCCACTGGCTTCAAGTACTTTTTTAGAAAACAAATGAAAAAAAAGGTATTTGGTCCTGTTGGGATTTCAGCACTGCAAAAAAAAAATATTTCTGCAGCAAACCACGTCCAGAAAAATGCAAACGTCTTGAAAAGTTTTGCATAATCTTACATTATTAACTATAGGTGTTGACCTCCATCACATCTCATAGGGCTTACAATTACCCAGCACTCTTACAGGATGGAGATTCTGCTTTGAAGATCACAACTGCCAAGCTCCCACAGTCCTCAGACTTTTTCTTAACTATCCTATGAGCTGAATTCCCTCAGCTGATTTCACTTTTGAAGTGGTTGCATGCAAAATGCCAATCACAGTAAAATCCTAGAGCTGTAGGGACTCCTGCTATAGAGGACACTACTGCAGCAATTGTACAGGCAGGTCAATTCACCAGCAGGGAAGAAAAAAGCAACAGAGCACAACAATTTTTTACAACTACTTTAGCAAGGAACTGAAGAATATTCAATGCAATTGAAACTGCCGGGAAAACTTAATAATCACTTGCAGTCCAATTTGCTCACAACACTGAAACTAATGCTCTATCTAAACTTGCTACACAGGTATTTTGGACTGCAAGTAATCAAGGCTTGACTTCTGCCTTCTGTTGAAGGAATTTTATCACAGATTTTTATGAAAGTAGAGACAATCTAAAATTCAACAATCTTTGCTATCATGAGTCTTGTCTATAAACAAAGAACATTCAACCTAACAATATTTTCTTGCTTTGATCTGCTCTCTGAAAAACTGCACCTATTGGAGTATTTCTCTATCTCAGATGACAAGGCAATAAGGAATAAGACACGAAAACATCCCTTCTTTCTTAGTCTGCCATCACACAAGGCCTGATTTCACAGACATGAGCAGGAAGAATTCCATTTCACTCAACTAAATCAAAATCAAATCCATAATACAGGACAGAGACAAAATACTTGCAAACTCAAACACAAGCAGCAAGCTTAGAATTTGGTATGTACAGAGTAAGGCAGTAATATTATAGACTCAATACCTACATACCAGTGTAAGCACAGCAATTCTGAAAAATGGTCCATCAAAAGAACACTATCATGCATATGGCAAGAAAGAGGGAAATGGACTTAATATTTCAGATTAGTAGTAATAACCCCTATGCATGAGAAGAAATATCTTCTGTGAAAAGATGTCTGAAATCCCAATGCACAGTGGTATGCTCAATATTCCCTTTTCCAAAATCCACAAGGAAGTTTAATTTAAACTACATAGAAGGATGCTTGAAGAGAGAAAGAAAAAACAACAACAAAACAAAACAAACCCACAAAACCAAAACACACAACTACTTGAAGACATGTAAAAAGAGGAAAAACCCTAAAGAAAACCAAACACCAAGATACAAGTGAAGAAAGGAAATACCTTCACTTTGGGATAGAAGCATTACTAAAATATTACTAAAGCCAATCAGTGAGAAGTAAGATAACCAACACTGAATATCTGGATCCAGAAAACAAATGTGGGTATCTCACAATGACTGGTCTGTCCAGATTTTCACACAATTACCCTATTTTGTCATGAGGTAAAAGTTACAAAAATCTCCACTGCTTCTAGCAGTTTTAGGGAAGAAGCCACCATAGAAGAGAATTTCTAAAACTTTAGGAGTTCTTTCAATATTAAAAAGAAAATTTTCAAGTCTTGGGATAACATTCAAAGTCAGCCACATTGCAGCAACTTTGACTCATCAAATTCTCACCTAACACAGCATGAGACAGGAGAAAGGATGGAGGTAAAAAGGCATGACACCAAACCAGTTTCAAAGATCTTTGTGACTGGAGGCAGATTTCAGTGAGTAGTTTTATAATACCTTCAGTCCCTGCCTTTTACTGGAGTATGAGCCAGAGTCACCACAGTCCTGGAGATGAGATACTAATACACAGGATAAGAAGGAGAGGAAAAACAACGTAAAAAGAAGATTCATGACAGAATCTGGAATCTTTGCAGCGTTTAATACATCTCCTTAGAGATCTTAATTGCACATCAATCTTCTTCAGCTGGAGAGTGAGAGGTGAACGTGCAATTCTTTAGCTTGGCACAGAGGGCAAACTGGAGTTAGAAGAAAAGGAGAAAAGAAGGGCATGCTCAATCGAAACGGGATTTTCTCTCCTCTTACCACAAGAGGACAAGAAGCTTTTCCTTAGTGCTTGCCAATACAGGAAAATTACTTTGGAACAAGTAAGAATGTGGCTTAACTGCATTCTGTCTGTAATTCCCTTATTCTATACCTAGAGTTCTTTTGGCAGTTAAGCTTAATCCATTTCTAACCCACACAAAGGCATGTTCAGTGCAGGGTACCCACGCAAGGAATAAGTAGAGAATAAGCATGCTAAAGTAAGAAGACATAAGCACAAAGTCCTTCATCAACCTTCATTGCCAATGTCACCCTTGTGACACTCCTGCTGCCAAGGCAAGAAAAAGAATTAGGTGGGAATTGTTGCTCTCTTCTCCTGTAAATTAAAAGGCAGAACAAGAATTACCCTCTACTGGTATCAGAGCAAGCCACATCCAAGCTATCTAGGCATATTCAGACTGGCTTATGCAAGATAAAACAAGAAGAGAGTAATGTCCACTCTATGCTATGTTTAGAAGAACTGGACACAATCCTCTTTAATGCCTTTAAGCTGTGTGTGATCTATGTGGCTCTAGACAGAACTTTAACATTTCTTACTGTAAGTCTTGGTTTTAGCTGGGATAGAATTAATTTTCTCCTAGTGTCTGGTATAGTCCTGTGTTTTGGATTTAGTATAAGAATATTGTTAATAATACACTGATGGTTTTAGTATTTATGCTACATCTTTTCAGGACTTTTCAGCTTCTCATGCCCTGCCAGGGAGAAGGCTGGAGAGGCAGAAACAGTTAAGAAGGGACACAACCAGAATAGCTGACTCCAAAATGACATTCCATAACACATGTTGTGTGATGCTCCTCATATAAACCAGGGAAAGCTGGTCAGGGCCCTCAGCTCAGGAGCTGGCCGGGCATTGGCTGGGGAGTAGTAAGCATTGTATATCACTTGCTTTGAGTATTCAAATGCTTTAGTTATTATAATAGTATTATATTTCTTTTGTGTCCCATTTAATTGTCTTTGCTTCAACCCGTATGTTCTCACATTTAGTCTCTCTCTGTCCCAGTGGTGGGGCCAGGGAGCAAGTAAGCAGCTGAGTGGTGCTCAGTTTCCATCTGGGCTTCACCCATGACACCATATGAAAAACTCATCTATTTAAAAACAGCAAGAAAAACAATCGTTACAGTCCAGACTTATCAGATCTAGATTGGGGGTTTATGTAATCAACAGACAGTTGATTAGTAACTAAGACCTTGTCTGTATTTTATCCCATAAATTTAAGATTAGTAAAGTCACTAGAGTTGAGATGACTATCTCAAACTCCAATTCTCAAACTCTCCTGTTCTTCAAGTTCCTAAAGATACACAAACAAAGGAATGCCCTGTAATATGACTCCCATTCATACCAACAATATTTTGTTCTAAGGGCAGCTTAGAGTCAAGCAGAAAATGAAAAAGACACTAAAAACCATTCCCAGTTTCTAATTCAGAAGAGTCGTATTTTAAACTATGTTCCTTAAAACACTGTAGACTTTTGCCCACTTTAGGTTTGGGAATACCTAAAATTTCTTCACAGACCTAAACGAACAGTGTCAGGATTAGAATTATGGAATGTCCCCAGAGGAGCATGCAGCAAGACACACACCTTCAGACCTCTTTAAGCCATCTTCCCCTAGGTTACTCATGAGACTATCAGAACATGTTAGAAAAATGTAGGTTAGATTTCCCTATTATTTTAATTTAAGATATGCACGAAGCAAGAGATGAGTGGTATCAACCCATTGCACTTTCTTTTTATGCTCTTTCTTGCTCTTATATTTAATGTTTGAAAAGTAAAGAACAGAGAAGTCTCTCCTGCTTCGAAAAATAATGATATTTGAGTTCTCTTTTTCTATAAAGGGTATTATAGAATCTATACCTTCTTGAGGTGAAACATAGGCCACATTAATTTTTAAAACCAAACCCACATTTTGAATCTAAGCAGCACATTTTATATTTCGGGTCTGGCATCTCAACCATAACGCAAAACTTGCAGTAGCAAAAGATGAGAAGGAGAAAGCATGCTTGTCTGCCCTGGAACTCTGCTGCCCTTAGGCATGAACCAGAAATAATCCCAGAGGCAGAATGCAAATGAAATGTCTCGTCAGCGTGCAGGCCTTAATGCATTTTACCTTAAACATTTACATTAACAGATGGTCCCCTGCAGTCCCATAAACTCACTCCTGAGTTCATTTCCATCTCACTCCAGGCCCCATTTTTCACTGGTCAGACAGAAGAATGTTGCAAGGGAGTTCAGCCAGAACAGAGGAATGGGACACACTGTATGAAATGATTGGTGTCACCTACAGACAAGCATTTGACCTCAGTTACAAAGGGAGAAAAAGTAGTATGTAAGAGGAAAATGAATTAATATGGTGATGATCAGATGACCTAGAACTACCAAGATAAAAAAAAAACTTCAAAAAAACCAAAACACAAAACAAACAAACAACAAAAAAACCCAACAAAACCAGAACACCAAAAAACAAAACCAACAAAACCCACAAAAAATTCCCCCTCAAAAAAAAACAAACTACCCCCACCAAAAATCAAACAAGAAAACCACAGAACTCACAACTCTTTTTGTGGAGGAGGCAAATGGTACTTTTTACAGTGGAGATGTAGCTGTGTACTGTGACAGTGGACTAGGTTGGCTCATGCATTTAAGGAAAAGTGACTGACATCAGGAATGGCCTAAGACAGCCAGACTGCTCAGCCCTCACTTGTGGGAGACATAAAAATCTCCAATCAGCCCAGCGCTCTTGTACAAAACTTTGGCTTTTGCTGAGTCTCTAAATTCTCAGCTCTGTCACAAAAAGGGATATTGGTTTAACCAGGGGAAGAATAGCATTAAGCCCTGCCATGCTAGGTTGAAAGATACCAGCTCTTGAGCCACAGCTCATCTGTGGCTTGGGTTTGTTATAGCAAGGAAATAAATTTTGATTTGCTTCTGTTATTTTTATCTTGGCCAAAAGACAAAAAGAAATTGTTAGAACAGAGATACCTGCCAAAACAAAACTCTCAAGTGCAAGAAATCAGTCTAGTTGAACTCTATGAGGAATAAGAACACAAATGGATAAAAACTGGTGGCAAGATGCTACTTCTTTATTCAGGATCTGAAGAATATGAGCAACAGAGTTTGATCTATATTCTCACCAGAGCCTTACACAGATGCCATAGGTGCTCAGACTGTCCCAGATGTATAATACACTGAGTTATCTCAGAACATTTCTCTGAAGCACAAAAACATCAACTCTATTTTTCAAACTGAACTACATCAGAGATAAAGAAAAATGTCACTCCATAAAAAATATCCCTAGTCAAAAAGAAAAATTAACTGAATCACTCAAATCTGCAGTTTATGTCATAATCATTCAACTCTGTCCAGACCATGCAACTGTTCTTTGTCCCTTCTCTGTGCAAGCAGGAAACAGGTACTGGGATGAATTAGCACTATGGCCTCAGCTGCTTCGCTGTGATGGTAAGAAAAAGCACTGCCAATCCATTGCTTTCATCTGAGAAAGGATGCCTTTGTTTATTAAATTAAAAGCTTACTTTACTTGTCTAAATTGCTGCAGGGGATAGAATATGCTACACTTTGCATTGCATCCATGGATTTTGTCCTGTAAATTGGAATACAAGACTTATATTTGAGAATTAATGAGTGTTCTACAGTAAAGATCAATCTTCATAAGAAAACCCCATTGTGTCAGATTACTAAAATAGATTGTTTTCTTTAAATCAGAGGAAACTTGCCTACTCCTACAGTCTGCATCAAGTCTTTCAGCCTGAGTCAAAATGTTAGACAATTTTGAGAAATACTGTTTTCCATTCATAGCAATATTCACCCAGGTTCTTTAGCTGCAGTTCACTACCGCACAATGACTTCACAGATCATGCACCAGAGCATACAGGTACTTTGGAACAGGATTTTGTTGAGCAAAATTTAAGAACATATTCATAAAGATGTGATTTTTCTTTAACATCTCACACTTCAGAAGACATTCAGGAATTTGCCATGATTCCTCTATTTTAGAGGCTCATTAGAAGCCAAGCTTTATGAAACAAAGAAACAGAAAAACTGCATTCTCCAAAGGTCCCATAGTTGCATTCATGACACTCACACATTCTTTTCTTTCTCTAGAGTTCAACAGCATCTGCCTTGAAGGAAACCTCTACCCCTAAAGTGAGTCAGCAGTATTCATGATCATGAGAAAATGAGAAATTATGGGTTATCTGCCTAGCTGAAAACCCTGCTGGTACCTGGCTATGAAAGCAAGTCACAGCAGAAAGGGTACAGGGGAGCTGCTGGGCACTGCACTCAGGGCAAATGCCTCTGGCTCTCTCCTTGTAAACTTAGGCCACCTCCAAGTATAATTAAGGGAATGTGTCAGCAGGGGAGGAACGGCCTTGTAGAGATGGCCAGCTATATAAGAGCCACCAATATCTTTAAATTGTTGTAAACTAGTTAGAAATATCAGTTGACTTGAACAAAAACTGGCCATGGCCTGTATTTTAAGCATTTTCAAGTTCAAGTCATCAGTTAATAATTAGGGCTCTTTGTCAGAAGTCTCTCTCATTTATGCCATGTCTGCAGCTGAAATAGATTTTATTTCACCTTTTGGCCTGTTCATAATGAGGAGACAGGAAATGTAGCAGTGAGACTGGTTCTTCAAAGATATGATAACAAAACAAGTCTGAATGACAATAGGAGGGAAAACCATACCATTTTGGAAGTCAGTGGCCAACAAAAATCACATTGCAACAATAGTCTCCTCTAGCAGTTAAAATGCAAGTCTGACTGTTCTGCATGTCTTCTACTTTAAAATCAGTGAACACCTAGAGGGGTTGCAGTGAGAGGGAATTTTAGGATGCCACCTTGTCCCAAAGGCAGCCCTCAGAACTTCTGTCATCTCAAGGCCAGGACATTTACTGTGAAATTCAGCCAGCCTGCTTGCAGAAACAACCTCTGCTTTTATGTCAGGTTACCCTTTTCCTCCTTGTTGCTCCTTGCACTCTCAAACCAGCTGGGGAAAGAACACGCCCTCATGGCTGCAATATTCTAGTTCCTATTTGTTACTATAATTACATTTTGGTTTTCTGATTTAAAAAAATCTGAATCATTCCTACAAGTTTTTGCAAACTACATTCCCTAAACAGACATGCTGATCATCTTCAAGCAGCCAGACTTTTCCAATAATTACCTGCTAGGATACCACAGTGCTCATCCACTTATTGTGGCCTGAACTGGAGGATTTTTACAGGTATCACAGCATGTGCTGCAGTGCCCAGAGTAAAGGCAACCATACATGTATAGGGTATTTATACACCTCTAGAAAACACCCACACAACACTGCTTTAAGCTGCATTTTGTATATCCTGAGTACAGGCGACTTCTACAGGAGCAGCAATCCTCATAGCTCTTCTTGGGGGGGGAAAGGTTTCATATCAATGAACAGGTAAGCTGTCTCTATTGGCTATTGCTGGATTTCATAGTGGTGACTACAGCACATTGCCCATAGAATCATTCCCTGAGCTATCCACCACAAGGAATTGAACTCCAAGAACAAAACAAATGTTTGAGTACAGGTCTAGTACTTGCAGAACATTTGTGCATACCCTGCTCTCATTTTTATGTCACTTTGACTCAACTGTAAAGGAAAATCTCCACTCAGTGCTACTGGATGAGATCATGATAGCAAGTAGTTCATTTCCACCAAGGCAAAATTTTACTCATTAATCTTTTCTGTTCTTTCAGTGAGTGGTGATTTAAGCGAGCTGTATTTATAGCACTGGCTCTGCGAAGGGAGAGAGTGCCCAGTGAGAAAGGACTGCAAGTGATGGATCCCAAGGGAGCTAAAACACAGATGTCATAAAAACGCATTTCAGAAATTGTACACAAAGGCACAGCTGTGCAGTGGGAAGCAAAACAGGTGGCACTGGCATCAGGGGCTGGCAGAGTATGGAAATAAACACACTGCCTCGTGTTACAGTACAACATTGCCACAAGATACCATCAAAAAGGACCCTTAAAAAAGGCCTCTTAGAAAAGACCTCTTTCTCCACTGCCTCTGGATAAGTTGCTGAGGTTAAGCAGCCCCCTTCAAACAAAGCATCCCTAAAGCAGAGTGCATTTGTCCTCAATCTGTGAATTTACACAAACTACCAAAGACTTGTGAAGCCAGCTGGAGTTAAGAGCCCCTCAGCAATATACTAAATCAGTTCCACACTCAGCCCGGAGTCCTCTACTTAGAAGCAGCTGTTCTTCTACTGCTTTTGTTCAGCTTTGCACCCTGAGGTTGAACAGGCCAGTTATCCCTCTCACTCAGTGTCAGGTCAAGAGACAGCAACTGAAGCAGCACAGGACCCAGGAGTTATCCCATTGCCACTTGCCCGTCTGCCCACCAGATCAGGCTGCTCCATTTCCCTCTAATCTGCTGGTTTGTAGACAAATTCTCTCTGCACAACAGATTTTGAAGAGTTAACCAGCTCTCTCCTCAGTGGTTAGACCAGATTTAAGGGCAGTGTGATCCTAGCAGGATGCGAGGTTGTGCAATTTACTGCTATAAATCAACTGCCTGGATTCAGATTTGGAAGGCTGGAGCAGCTCCCTCTGAGGCAGTTCACTGACATCTGACACCTTGCAATGTTTTAAAAGTCTGTTCTGAAAAGCAACACCAATAAAAATGACAGTGTAGAGCTCTGTTTTTGTTCTGTGATGCCAGATCAAATCTTCTGAACAGATACTCAAAAATCTAATGTAGCCATCCCCATCACACTGTCTCTGATGTCACCATCCACAACATTCCTGTTTTAGGAACATAGCTGCCACTACTGGTGCAATCATGATAAACATACTGGAGGGCCCACTATGTCCATTGCTTTTCAAAGGTTCTAAATCTAATCTTTTTAAGAAGGATATAAGCATCACCCTAATAGCTAGCTTGTGACCAGGTTTGTGTCATCTGGGCTTGTTTTCATATGTGAACTTTATTCTTTTTAAATACAAAAAAAATAATTAAAAAGAGTAACAGCAAACACTTATATCTCACTGTTGATCTGTAGAAAGAAGATATTTGTATGCCCAGTTGCTTCACAAAATCACTGAAGAAGATGTCAAGTTGATAATTGAGACACCAGTAAAATGCAAAGTTAACTTAAGAACATTAAAGCAGCTTCTTAAAAATGGAAAGTGTATGGAATTGCTTTTGATATCAGGTATTTCAAACCATTCAGTCTTTCCTCTGATACTTGTTTGTATTTATATGGTTTGAAGGAACATGCCAAGATTTATTATGACTAGAAAATTGCTCAATGCTATTACTCTTTAAAATATTTATATACTTTGATGAAGAGGATCTTCTTCAACAGTGTTTCCAATGACTCTGAGGTTTCCAAGCAGTACAAGGCACAGCTCAAAGAGATTACAGGCACCAAAGTTCAAGACACAACACTTATAGAGACAATATTAACAAAGCTGGTTGAAACAAATCAAATTTTTAAAGAGAGTTCAGGATAACTGTAGAGATCACCACAGAAGCAGCTTTAAAAAACAAAAAAGCCTCTCCTGTCCCAGGCTCAACTCCAGTGACAGTGTCTCTAGCTGGAACTTGGCCTGCCTCACTGCTGGAACTCTTGCCAGCCCAGCTTCACTGTGATCCCTCCTTTGACCCCCACACAGACACTGCAAGGTTTTGATAGTTCTCAGACATCAGGCATATGAAACAACCAAAGAATTTTTTAAAATTACTAATAATTGACTCTACTGAAATTTTCCTTTAACAGCTTAAATATGGGGAAAATACAAAATCCAGCCTGATGCCAAGGAGCCTTGCACTCAGACCATCCAAAGACCATGAATGCTGGAAAGATAACCTTGCAAAGAAATCATGGGTTTAGGACAGTACCACAGTATTGAGCTCAGTTTTCCAATAGATTATATGAAATACCAGAAAAAGATATTCAAGCATTTTGGTACAAAACTAATGATTTAGTTTTATTTATCTAGAAAGATACCTATGGGTATATGAAAAGTCATTGAGCACACAAATGCCTTTAGCATCAATGGGAAGCCAAATATCTCATTGTGACTGCAGGGGTAAGAAAACAAATGAATCAATCTTCTTACATCAGTGCAAAAATTCAAATTCCTCATATGAAAACCCTGCCCCTGTATTTTCAGGAGAAAGTATGGACAAAAAAATAATACTGGATAATAGCTAATTCTTCTCAGTCTACTGTGGTTTTGGCTTAGGCCTGCTATAAGTGGTTTTCACTCATTTAGCTAACTGTGGCCACACCCCCATCTGCATCCAAAGATGCCTGGTTCTACTAATTTTTACATCTCAAAGCACTGCATCTTACTGCAGCCACCAGATTGAGCCCTGGCTATTGATTAATCCTTAGCAAAAACTGCTACAGCCCTGTTTACCCATAAGGAAATACTATCAGATTCCCCAATTCCTTTTTCTTTTCTTTTTTTACATTGTTTTCTTACTTTCCTTTCTTGTTTTCTTTTTAACTCATTAATTAATTAATTAAGTGTCTGGCAGGGCCAAGGCCCTCCCCACAACCTCCCTTTTGAGTAACATGGCAGAGCACCAAACCAGCCCTTTATAAATCTAATTGAAACAAAAGCTATTGACCCAGACACACGTGCAAGTAAATCTGGTTGGACTTCAATCAGAGAGCATGTGTTTGACAGCAAATTATGCCTAAGTGCTACAGCAAGAAAAATTAAAGGACAAAACACATACCAGCAAGTCTAGCAAATGAGATTCAGAGCAGAAAAGGAGAAGTGCAGGGCTGTTTCTTATTATAGGAATCTAGCGCTAATGAGATTTGTTGTCCTCCAAGAATGCTTGGGCACAGGAAATGATCCTACACTGCTGTGAAAAGGGCAACAACCAGAGACAGGGGCTAAGGGGGAAGTTAACTACATTGCAGGAGACCTGAAAATGTCACCTTGTCTTTTGATTAGGGGTTTTTCAGTCTAAAGCTGAAAATGAAGAAAGCACAGTTTGCAACTGCTGCTCCAAGAAATTATCTTCAGAAAGGCCACAGCAATGCTACAAGTCCGTGTAATGCAGCTACCAGCCCTGTCCTCACCCAGATAATAATCTGCCATATATTACTGAAACAAATACAAATTCCAGCAGAAACAACTGCAGTAGACAGCTGAATCCCCTATTCTATAACCTCACATAGCACAAGAAACAAGGAGATCCTGAGCAGGAAGATAAAGGGTTCCTCATGCAAGGAAAACCACAACATGAAACAATCATTGCTTGCTACAATTCAACAGAAATGAAAACATCATGTCCTGGAACAACATAGAAGGCAGAAAAGCATAGCAATGTTCTTAGGGGGAAAAACAACCCAAAAATCCCCACAGAACATCATCTTCATTCCCACCACAAAGGGGCTTAGACGGCTCATCATTTTTATTTAGCTATGCTTATTTGGGTGTGATACTTATCAAAATAATTATGCCAATACAAACCCTAATTTAAAGACAATTCTGTATGTTGGCACAGTAATCATGGCAAAGACCAAGATCTCTGACTCTCTTCTAAAACTATTGTTCTGCATTTGAAGCCTTCTTCATACCTTTTCCTCTTTATCCACTTTATATCATGGTGAACTGTCATGGTTCATAAAAAATAGATTGATTAGAAATGGAGAATAGTTTCCTAGTTTTCCTAGAGACTAGTTTTCCTAGTCTCACTTTTCTCTTGAGACTAGGAAAATAACCTTCCCACTCAAGGTTTAAATGAACTTCATGAATGGACAAACAAGCCTCAAAGGCTGGCATGTCCCAAGCAAAATTACAGACATAAATCCTCTAATCAAGCCCTCCTAGTAATGTGTGTGTTCTCTGCTGCTATCAGCTGGGTTCCCACTGAACAAGGCAGGAGGTCTCACAGATCAGTGGGCAAGTTGTGCCTCTGATGTGTTTGACTGTCACATTCATAAACACAACAAGCTATGCCAGCAGCAATAGCAACGCAGCATGGTGGGGGATTCAATACAGCTCACAAGCTGCAGAGCACAACATCCATCAGTGCAAACAAACTCACTCCACAGCTCCTCAAACTGGTTTTCACAGCAGGGGCAGACAGCTGCCAGTGCTGCCCTGTGTCCTGCTTTTGTTCACTCCTTAGGCCCTGAATCCCCAACGCAGGTGCTATTCTTCTGTGACCTACTGGAACTCATGGCTACAGCCTAACAAACACTGACTACTCAGGGCACTTTCAGAAGCATCTCAGAGAGATGCCCCACCTCTCTCTTAAGGGGAATTGAGTGCCAAGCCTTTCTCTGAAAAGGGACAACCATATAAGCTACACCAAATGCCTCAGACAATTACATATCAGGTCCAAGTAAGTCTCCTGGTACCTGAACCCAGCAAAGACCATTGTCTATCAGGCCATGACTTCCATCCACATACCATCTCCTCCTAGCATACAAGTGCATATGAAGATAAGTGCTTTTTAAAAACAAAGTAGTAAAAAAAATTACTGTGATTCTTCAACACCAAACAATTTTAAAAATGTGTGTATAGGAACATTTCCCTCTCCTCTCCCTGAAATGCTATTACTGAGATGAAATTGGAGTACTTAACTGCACATTCAATTATGAAAGAGAGAGCAAGGAAAGGACTCTATATTCAAATTTTAAAATAGAAACTCAGAAAAGAAAAATCTTATTATATAACCCATAGTTTGAAAGGGTAAAAGATTACTCTGACCAAGAAATCTCCAAGAATTTCATCCATCCCTGGAGATGAGACTTGAAATTTCATGCTTGGTAAAGAATTACACCACCAGTCCCTGGTACCCTTGGCTTAGTGTTGTGTCCTAGATCAGAGCTGATGGGAAGCAGACTGCTACCTACAGCATTGCTCCAGCTCTTGGACTCTCCAGACACCAGCAAAGATGAGAACCCAATGGATGGCATCTGGGGACTAAGCTATGTAGGGAAGGAAAGCAAAACAAAAAGAAAAAAAAATAATTGGAAAGAGAAAACTACATTGGGTACCTTGACAGATACTGACAAGAATAGAAACAATAAAAAAGTCTCTGCTGTGAAAAACTCGTCAAGTAGGGGATGATGCATACAATGCAGACCTCATGCAGTGTCCTCCCTCAAAGATGTCACAGTTCTCATCAGCTTTGCTACTGTAATATTCCTCCAGGAGAGGAGAGCTTAGTGACACCCTGCCAGTCATCCCAATGACTGCTGACAGCCTCAGGGAACGTGGGGATGGGAAACTGATGCCTGCACTCAAAGGCTGCTGTCAAACCCAGATAATAAACCATGCTGCAAGGCAGCATTGCCTAAGCATGTGGAAATACCTACAGGATCCATACATACACACACACATTTACATATCCTTGGCTGTATCCACAATGATGAGAGGGATACAGAGTTGAGTCTGCATGATTCCAGCAAGCCTGGGGTGGTGCTGTGAGCACAATGTGAGCTTATTCACATGACAGCTGCACTAATTCCTTTGATCTGCAGTGACTGGGTTGCCTCATTGCTATGTTATATAATAATATAAATTAAGATCAGCTACAGTAAACAATAATGTAGCATGAAATACAGTCAGTGTTTGTTCAGTGGACATTACCAGGACAGACCCAGAAATAGCACAGCACCTGGAGAGAGAAAATACTGCCCTGAGGTTTCAACATGAATTTACTAAGCAGGACCTAGTGGATGCTCCTTGCCCCTCATCCTCAGAGTCTGAGCACCTTGCCTCAGTTTTGGACACATTGCAGAGCAGCAAACTCTGAGCCTATGCCATTCTCCCCTCACCTCAAAGTTGTAAGATACCAGTAACCCTTGCAAATTTGACTCTAGTCAAAGTATTAGTTTCCCACTTGAGTGAGCCCAAATGGGCACTTGACTGCCTGCCACACCTTGCCTGCAGCTAAATCCTAAGGATGCAACAAAAACATTACCCTGTATTCCCAGTGGCTATTTGACTAATAGCAATAAGAAAACTCGAAGGAAAATGCAATACGAATTAAATTAGTTCATGTTCTATACATATAACTCCTTACAAGTTTGCTGGAGTGACTATCACTTGTTTTAATTCTTGGCAATATCACATTCCTGAAGATGCTTCTTTAACGCATATCAGTGGCAAAGACAAGGGCTGGTAACTTTGAGGGGTGCAGTTAGATGACACTGCAATATTAAAAGTATTCCTAAATTTTTAATTTAATTCCACCTTCTTTTTTTTTTAATTGAAGAAATAGAAAAAAGGATAAAAGACCTAAACCCTCCAAAATCCAATCCAAACATTAATTTTTTATACAGGAATCCACAGGAATTCATGTGTTTTGTTACTGTCCGGGGCACTGTGGAAGCTGACAACCAAATTACCAATTTATGGGCTACCAAGCCTTAATCCACCTAAGCAGCTATGTATTTCATAGAGTACAGATCTAATTAAACATACATCACTTGGACTGTCATTTGGTCAGATAGTGGTTTATTAAAACTGCCCCCCTCCCCAGTAAAACATAAAGCAATACTTAAGTTTAAAAAAGGTGACAACAGTCAATATCACTTGATGGAGGGTTTTCCTCCTACTCTCTTTCTTTATTGCACCATCTGGGTTACCCAGGACTCAAAACCTACAAGAATAATATAATTCACTTTATCCCCTTCCCAAAGCAAACAAAAAAAAAAAAAACAAACAAAAAAAAAAAAAAAAAAAAAAAGAAAAAAAAAATCAGCCCATGAATTCCTGAGGCCCTACAATTTACAGGCAAGCAGTTCTGATTCAGTCCAGAGTGAAAGACATCAACAAGAAACCAGAACCATCACTAAAAGCTAAGTGTTTTCAGCTTGCCACAGCACTGATTAAAGAGGAAAGTGCTTCTCAAAGAGTATGTGGAGCAGTCACCTTTCCCAGCACTGACTTTGTGCCATTTCTCAGATCATGAGAAGGAATTCTCTAAAACAGAAAAAAATCAGACCCCTCCTTATCAGGTTGCCTAAGTAAAACAGCATTTTCTTATCAAAAGTCAGCCACATACCAAAGGAAATCTTACTAAAGAGAATGATATCAGAAATTTCACATTAATGCTGCTGTGGGCTGGATGATGGATATGAGGTGCTTGCTGTGGCTCAGTAAAGCCTTGTCAGTCGACACCATCACCTGGGCCTGCCCAGACTTTTAGTTCCTGCTGCAGTAGAAGACAAATCTGAGAAACATGCTGAGCTGCTGTCACAGCTAAACATCATTGGCTTTTAGAGCAGCATCTTTTAAAAGATGACCTGCTGGCCACACTTCTTTTGATGCAGCCCAGAATACAATTGGCTTTCTGGGCTTTGAGTGTGCATTGCTGAGTCATATTGAGTTTTTTATCCACCAACATACCAAAATTCTTTTCCTCAGGGCTGTTCTCAGTCCATTTTTCACCCAGCCTGTATTTCTGTTTGTGATTGCCCCAACCCAGGCACACAGGCCTTGCACTTCATCTTGCTGGATACCACAAGGTTTGTACAGGCCCACCTCTTCACACTGTAAAGTCCCTCTGGATGGCATCCTTTCTCTCCTACATGTCAACTGCACTGCTTAACTTGGTGTTGTGGAAAACCTTGCTGAAGGGGCAGTCAATCCCATCGTCCACGACACCAACAAAGATGCTAAAAAGGCCCGGTCCCAATAATGACCCCTGTGGAGCATCACTCATCACTGATCTCCACTTGGATTTGGAGCCATTGAGCACAATTCTTTGAGTGCTACCATTCAGGCAATTCCTTATCCACCAAGTGTTCCATCCATCAAATCCATGTCTCCCCAGTTTAGAAGCAAGGGTGTCACTTGGAACAGGGTCAGGTGCTTGGCACTAGTCCATGCAGATTAGTGGTTCTTCCCTTATCCACCAACACTCTAACCCTGGTCATAGAAGGCCATTCCCAAAAAGGAATTTGACAATGCAGGCTAAATCATAGCTAGGACTGGAAGTGAAAGACTGCAAAGCAGCTGTAAGGGGAGTGTTAAACAAACAGAGACTTTGCTGCTTAGCCAGGATACTGATGCTAATGCTACTGGCCTAAAAAAATCACCAAGAACAATATATAGCTCCATTCTAAGGAAAAGCATACCTGAACTTTATGGATGGGGGTTGGCCTCTCCTCCAAGCAATTAGTAAAAGGACAGTAGGCCTCAAGTTGCACCAAGTTCAGGTTGGAAATCTGAAGGAAATTCTTCACAGAAAAGGTCTTCAGCCATTGCAATGGGCTGCCCAGAGAGAGATAGTGGAGACATCATCCTTGGAAGTGTTCAAGATGGGTCACTTAGCATTATGGTTTAGTTGACATGGTAGTGTTTGATCAAAGGTTGGACTCACTGATCTTAGAGGTATTTTCCAGCCTTAATGATTCTATGATTACCCACAGGTGCACAGGATTCAATGAAGCCTATGCCCATGGCGCCCTTGACAGCAGGCACTATTCCCTTCAAATTTGAGGAGACTCACCTTCACTTTACTCTCCACTTCAAAAATAACACATAATGTAGACAGGATCACAGCCACTACCAAAAAGCAGATTCTTCTCCACAAAGCATACTCAGTATTCTTCAGAGCTAACCAAAGAGCTGACCCTGCCCAACCCTGCACAAAGGGGATCTTTGACTGCATGATCTAGCTATGCCACTAGAAAGAGGTATTACTGTCATATCCATTTACCTTTGCTAGCTCCTGGCAGCACTGGTAGGCTGTCAAGAAAAGAAATGAGCTAATGTTCACCAGCAGACCCTTGCCCGCTTCTGCTCTCTGGACATGACAAGGCCTGTCATTTCTCATATGTGAAAAATCGGAGTAATAATGCCTCTCCCCTCCAGGATGATATAATGGTGTCTGCACAAATAGAGAAGAGCAGCAGAAACTCTGGCATTCTGTACAGTGTGCAGTATACAGATACCAAGAAAAACAACAAACTATCAGAAGAAAACATTTTTTTAAAATGTCATTTTTGATCGGAAGAGGATTTCATATATGGAGAATTGGCTCACACTGCTATTGAAGAAAAATCCATTGAAGCTGGTTCCTCACTGTTGGTCCTTTCAACAGCTCTGCCTGTACAAGTCAGAGCTGCCACATTTGGCACCTCCTTGTTTTCTCCAACTGTGAACCTGGTTGAGGCATCTGGAGATCACACTGCCTGTATTGCAGACCTTTCTCTACTGTTGGATTTGCACAAGCTACAGGCAAAGACTGCTACTGCCACTCTGTGCTGACACTGGCACTGATAATTTCAACCAGCTGAGGAAAGGAGAAAGCAATGTGAAAGGTTGAGACTGCAGAGGTCAACTCTTCTCTCTCCCTCGTCAACAAGGTTTTTCCATGTGAAAAGCAAGTACCAAATTTATGCCCTCTTATGGTTCAAATTCTCTCAGAGACCCTTACCCATATAAACTCTGACCTTGACCAGTTAAGAGTATTGATGAATACCATCTCTTTGCAAGTTCATCAATAGCATCACACAAATAATATGAATGGCATTGAGAAACAGTAAAGAGAAGCCCATCAGCAGCAGCCTTAAGAAGATGCAGAGAGTGTTTAGCCAAAATTATCTTAAGTGCTTATGGACTACTTCTTGTCACTGCTGGTTACAGAGAATCTTATTCCTTGATGACTCACTTTTTACACTCCAGTGCACAGGTCATTTCAAACAGACCCCAAAAGAGATACTGTGATATACTGAATAAATTGTGCAAAATCTCTGAATGGCTCTGACACGTGCAAGAAAATAACTGCACTAAGGGAGCTTCAGCTGCCCCAGAAATGTGTAAATGTATGTACATATATACATACTTGCAGGAAAAAAAAAGTAAGTTTAAACACTAGGCACATAATAATTTAAGAAACAACGTGATGAAGCAAGTCTGTTGCATAACTCAAAGCATGAAGGAAATCTTTACTCACAATGTACCAAAACATGCAAAGACAAGGCACATAAAAGTTCACCTGTGCTATCAGCTCTTCCTCTGCTACACATTGTATACAAATGATTGCCCTCAAGGGCACAATTTAATTCTGCTCATTTCAGAATTAGCACAGTTGCTATTACAGCAAGGCCATTTTCTCTGCAAGAATTCATAAAACTTGAAGTCCAGAAGTTGATCTGGCTTCTTAAACTGGCAACTGCACTTACACACAGAGAAAAAAGGAGAGAAACAGCTTAAGAAATAGGAAAAAATTTAGGATAGAAGGATTGGCGAACAGACAGTGGTCAGCAGACAGACATGAGCAAAAAAGAGAGGAAGAGAGACAAAGGAAGGAGAGAGGCAAAAGAAAGAACAAAAGTGCATTTTTATTACAATATTACAAGCCCTCTGATTGCTCTAATTACACCTAAAGGAAAACAAAATTTGCCTGCTAGTAGCAAGTGAATGAATAATTAAAGGGAAAGGAAGGAAGGCAGCAATGCTGCAAAAAGCCCAAACAATCTTAAGCTATGGGCAGGTTCTCTGCAAAGCAGGAAAGCATTTAGTTGCTGATGTGTGGTGGTATTTTTTTTCCATTTTCCTCCCTTCCTGTATGTCAGCTGAGCTTTTCTTCTCCTCTTCCCCCACCATTCTTGGCCTGTTGTAAGCCAGCTCATCTTGTGATGCTTATACTTCTTACTGTGACTTACCACTAAGTGTAAGCTGTCTGATTCTACAGACTGTTTGGGTGAGAGCAACTCCTAGGAAAGTCCAAGAGAACACACAGGAAATGGATGCCTTTTTTTTTTTTCTTTTTTGGTAAGTACAGCTTAATTGCAGTAGTCCTGAAGGTGTACCGTAAAATCTGAGGCTTCGATAAACACTAAACATACTTAGACTCTTTAAATG
Source organism: Molothrus aeneus (assembly GCF_037042795.1). NCBI lineage: Eukaryota > Metazoa > Chordata > Aves > Passeriformes > Icteridae > Molothrus > Molothrus aeneus. The sequence goes on along the minus strand of NC_089651.1, from coordinate 42,029,101 downwards.
TAATAGTGCCCCCTTTCACAGCTCTTCTAAACAAAAAGAGCTTGGGCCCCAATGCCTTAACACACCCCCAATCTTCTTAATGAATTATATAAGGAGATACCATAATGAACTGAACCAAAATGATGCTGCTCTTTTTGTTTGCTCCCTAAACTGTCCTTTAATTTGGAAAAAGTAACCCTCAGGAGTTTTTCCGTAGCATTGAAAGTGAAACTGAAGTGTTAGACTTTAGAATTTATTGTAGAATACAAACCCACCTGACTAACCAATCACATAGGAAAGAGTAGAAAATTGTTTGATCTTGTACAGTAGCATACACAGTAGACAGATGGAATGGAACATCTCTGGAATGAAAAGAAACAAACTAAAGGTGATCAAATATACATCTCAGATAAAGCTTTTATGTTCAATATAAACGAAACCCAAACATTTCTGGAAATATTAGTAGAATTTTATAAAGTAACTAGAGGGGATAAAGGGGTGCGTAAAAACGTTATTAATGACTACAGAGAGAACCTCAGATGATGAGGTATTAACCGTCATTTCATCTATTTTGCTGAAACCTCAATAAAAGAAAGGGAATAATCAATTCCAACAGGAAGATAGTAATAGGACTCAGCAAAGGTTGTACCTTTTCATCCTGAAGCAATGTCTTTGCTGGTCCTTAGGAATGAAAACATTTGCTTGCAATTAATCAAGGAATTAAAAAAGAAATCTTGACTTAATTTTCTGGCATTCCAAAACAATGCTGATATCAATCACTTCATGTCTGTGGAGGGCTAAGTGCTAAATAAAGCTACTTCCAAATTATGGATATTTACCAAAATAAACAAACATATTTATTACACAGTAGGCAAGAAGAAGAAAAAGAACAAGAAGGAAGAAAATAAAGATTTAGAAGGAGAGGTCCTTACATCTATTTATTTATCTAATATCTGGAAGTAAAAGCTTTTTGGAGTGCAGAAATCCAATTGCTACATGCACCATGATGGATTAGCTCTGGTAAGGTGAAATAAATAGCCATTCATCTTACTGCTCACATCAGCACTGGGTGTACCACGTACAGAACTGAAATGAAAAGCCTACAGACAACCCTAACCTGGGGATGAACGGACATTTGCAACATTTGGGTTGTCTGCTGCCTGCAGAGAACCCTAACACGCACTACAAACATTTGCAGAACAGCTTTGGTACCAGAGCTAATTCTGAATGCCCTTTTGGAGTCTCAAACCAGTCATATTTTAATCAGCCATTCTGTAATTCTTCTCTCTCTGTGGATAGTTACACTGAGAAAAGCATGTACATAGTCATCCATCCTGGAAGTGCTTGAGGGCTTTCTCTCCCCTTAAAGCATCTCAGGAGGTTTGCCGTTCAAAGACCTTTTGTCTACTGCTGTAATACAACTTCCACACTACCACCACCAAATGCTGGGGCAGCATTTTGTTCTCACTTTTAAAATCTCTTCTAAATATGAAGATTGAAATAAACATCTTGAAACAGCAAGTTAATGTACCTAGGGCTCCTCTTACATACATTTTATAATGCCTTAATAGTTTTACTGATCAGAGGTATATTGCCCTAAGGAAAAACAGAATTTCTGCATTTATGGCAAGAGAATTAAGAGCAAAAAAACTAGTCTTGCTGGAATCTGAACTTACAGGTTCAGGATACTTTCCATTTTGATGCTGAGAGCCCTGAGTAATGATCCTCAGTTCAGTACACCATTTTCCTCTTCACTTTGAGAGGAAAAGGCTTAAGAAATCTCTGATCTTTAGAATCCTATTTCAGGGCCTTTAGAAAAATTTTGAGGACATCATAATCATTAGTATTAAAGTAGATGCACAAAAATAGGGATTCAGTTGAACAGAAAGTTGAGAGCATGGACATTGAGCAACTCAGGCATGGCAACACATTTTCTCTCTGGCACAGCCAGAAGTGACTTGCTATTCACCAAGATACTCACTCTCACTTACTGACTCCTGAGCCATGCAGCAAACACCCCGTTCCTACCTTCTTCCCCAAGAGATGTAATTAAACACCTTCAGGACAAAATTGTTTTGTTATTTGATTGCTTTGTTTTTGGTTGTTTTGTTTTTTTTTTTTTTCTTTTCCCAAAGCACCTTGTCCTCTGTCTCACACTGCTTTTTATTGCTTAGGTGAAAGAAACTTAATGACTTTTCAGCAGTATAGTAATTACAGTCCTGGTGGAGTCTGTAG